>NC_079317.1:38076418-38738501 GCF_029931775.1 Euleptes europaea
GAGTTTTTAACAAATAAATGAGTAAGGGAGACATCATATACTTGGATATTCAAAAAGCTCTTGATGAAGTTCCTTACTAAAAGGTTTCTAAGGAAACTTAGCAGTCATGGGATAAGGGAATGGGTCCTCTCCAGGATTAGAAACTGGTTAAATGACATGTTAGAGTAGGCGTCAAGGGATAGTTCTTGCAATGAAGGGAAGTGAATGGTGGGGTTCTGCAGAGATTAGTTTTGAGACTGGTACAAAGTTTGCAGATGGCACCCAAAGTATTCAAGATGGTGAGAACCAAAGCAGATTGTGAGGAGCTCCAAAAATCGCTTCAGAATGGATAACAGTGCAACAACAAGGCAAATGAGGCTCCGTGTAAATAAGTGTAAAGTGGTATACAATGGGATGAAAAAAATTAAATTGAAATGTATGTTGATGGGAAAAACGTCCGCTAGGGATGCTGAACTGAGTGCCACGTCTCTTGGAGGCTCCCAAGAGAACCAAGATTCGTTCAAATCTGGGGTGTAATCCTGCACCCATACCTGAGCCTAAATAGTGGATTGGGAAACAGGATTTCTCCTGCTGCCCACGAAGTGCGGTTTGACCCCCAGTTTTGCCGAGAGAGCCATCGTGCGACTCTTGAAATCCTGGATAAGGTCCCGTCTGGCTTGAGGAGGAACCATTGCCGTGAGCGTTTCTTTGGAATTTAGGCTCAGCTCTCCCCTATCTATCACCATCTAAGCAACGATATTTAAGCAAGAATACCTACTCTTCTAAAATCTGAGTAAGTAACAAGAACTCTTTTGTTTTACCTGGAATTGGAAGCTTTGAAGGAGTGGAAAAAATATCTATAGAATCCAAATCCTCCCATCTGAGATTTGGTTGACGCTTTGACATTTAAAAACATTCAATAAGCCGACAGGATCTTAATCAAATTGATCGGTGGATAGACACAACAATCAGGACTATTTGAATGACGATATAGCCACCAATCAGAAATCCCAAAGTGTAAGGAGGAGGGACGAGCAGATTCCCCTCCATTTCCGGGAGGAGGCTTTTCTGAGTAAACAAATCCCTTTGCCACGTCTTACCCGGAAGTATCATCTATCGTCTGCCATCATGAGAATACTACGGGATTTGAGACCGGATGTGTGGCATTGTGTAACTGGCAAATACTTTCCCAGTTCCTAGGCAAAAGGAAGGAGGCAGACGTGCAACTTTTTACTCTACCCCCCGCAACATCATTTCCTGTCTGGATCTTACAAATTAAACTTCAATTAACCACCAGAAGTGGCAACCATGGAAAGTGAGATTAAATGCATGGATCGTCTCTTCTCTCTGACAAACGACACCTATGAACTTGCTATTCGGAAATTGGATGAAATTCTGGGAGATCTTAAGGACATTAAAGTCCGGATTATGACAATGAGATCTGAGATGAGAGAAGGAAGCTCCCCAAATGATAAACCATTAAATGAAGAATTAAACACTGCAAAGGAGATGGAGAGCTACGAAGGATTTCCGAAGGATATATACTTGCAAGAAGAAACTGAATTTACCCGACTTATAACCATGGAGATGAATGTAAGCGACTTGGATTTTTGGTTGTATGTACTACCTGATGAACTTTTCAAAGTTAACTGGGAGAAAAGGGCAAGCAGCTGGAAACACCGGAATTTTTCTCTTCGCCTTGGGGATGGAAGAAAATCTGTTGCAGACTCACTATCTTACATCAATTTTTACAGAGGGAACTGCATCAACAACTTCCATGGATGCCCTTCATCATTCAAAGTTTTTGGGAAAGAGAGGAAGATGTTGGAAATTTAAGATAAAGAGACTGGGTCAAAGGGCTTAGTTTTTTTTGGGATTTAACTAAAAAGGTCTGATTAAACGGTTTGGCTTTGATAAAAACAGCATAATTAATGACATTAACATAATTTACAGTTATCAGATATGTGGGAGAAACGGAGAAATTAGAATATTCATTTCTAAAGGAGGTTAAAATGTTACATATTATCTAATCCATTTTTATCTCTATTTTTATATCTGTTCCTTTTTCCTTTCTGTTTTTTCTTTTTTCTTTTTTTCTCTTTATTTTAAAATAGGTAAATGAAATAGTAAATGTTTATAAATGTTTGTAATAATATTAGGATTAGAATCTTAAACAAAGGAGATAACAAATAAATGATAAGATTGAGGGAGGTGTAGGGGAAGTTTTTACCGTATATACTCATGTATAAGCCGAGTTTTTCAGCCCAAAAAAAGGGCTGAAAAAACCAAACTCGGCTTATACGTGGGTCAATACGGTAGGAGGGGGGAGGGGGAGGGGGAAGGAGGGAAGAGGAACTTACCACCGCCGCCGCTGGCCCGCATGCCTTCTGTGTGGTTTGGAAGCGGCCAGCGGGGCCTGCCTGCGCTCAGGCAGGGCCCTGCCGCCACCCCCGCTGCCGGCTCGCGCGCCCTCTGGGCGGCCTGGAAGCGGCCAGCGGGGCCTGCCTGCTCGCAGGCAGGGTCCCGCCACTGCTGGCTCGCGCACCCTCTGGGCAGCCTGGAAGCGGCCACCACCGGCTCCAGTGCTGGGAGGGCTCCGCTGCCGCCTCCAGCTGATCAGCGGGCCTCCTCCTCCCACCTCTCCCGGTAAGTAGGGGGTTCAGGGGCTCTTCCCCCTCCCCCCCCCAGGGTGGCGCTGGGGTCGGGGTGGGTCTGGAGGGCCCGAGAGGGGGTGGCACTGGGGTCGGTCTGGAGGGCCCGGGAGGCCGGGCGGGAGGGCGACCCGTTGTATAAGCCGACCCTTGGCTTATACGCGGTGCCTAATTTTTCCTCATTTTTTTGGTTAAATTAGGCACCTCGGCTTATATGCGGGTCAGCTTATACACGAGTATATACGGTATATTTTATTTTTTATTATCTATATATGGATGTATTTTCAACAATTATTAATTAGAATCTATACTCTGATGTTTACTTGTATTGATTGTTGAATACTTTCTTTGATTGCTATAGAAAAATAATAAAAATTTTAATAAAAAAAAGAAATGTATGTTGATGGCATCTGATGATTACTGTGAAGACAGAAAGTGGAGACAAAAGATGCAGTGTGTATTTTACTTCTCAGGAGACCAGGAAATAACTTCAGCCCGAGCTGAAGTATATTTTGAAAGAAAGAGTTGCAATTTATATACATGGGCACTATCCATGACTGATGTTATGAACATCCGTTCCAGAGTGTAAAGTATCTTGTATGAACTAATCATTAGAAGGAACCAAAAGTGGATCTACAAACCAGTTGTACCTGTTCAGGTGAACCCATGCTGTTTTGATTACAATATGGCAAATTGAGAGAACATAGCACCATAGCACAGGACAGGCAGAGCAAATAGTTTCAGATTACTCAAACACATCAGGCCATAGATCAGAGGAGAATCATTCCTTCCCCCAGACTGTGTTCCTGAAATCTGTCAAGATGAGTCAAGAAGAGTACATAAGGAAGTGTTATGAATTATTTCAACACCCGCATTTCCATAACATTATATTTTTGGACAAACTTTTATGCAAGTAAATACATGGGTGGCTCCACCATATTTTCCTTAAAGAAATAGAAAAAATCTTCCCTATTAACTGCTCAAGACCTTTGGGTCATGGGAGCTTGAAAGGAAAGGAAAGGATGCATGGGCGGATAATTAACTCTGTATAGAAAGTTACCACCACTTGACTTATGACTTTTGCTGATCGTAGCATCTGTTGTATTTTCTTGCTGGGTTTAAACACTGTTTGTAGGTTATGTTTTTTCAAAAGTTTCTCCATCCTATCAGTGACTCCTTTAATAAATGGCAAGAATACCTTTCCTATGGGAGACTGTTTTCTGTTTAACAGAAAAGAAGAGAGTTTAAGAATGAATAAGGCTTGGCTTCCTGTCCTGAAAACCTCCAGACTAACAAAGACTACAGTCAACAATAGCCATGCAGATTAGCTTTGGATTTCACACATTAACAGATCACTTCAGGATACAGTGGTTCCATTTTAACATACCACACCCTCATTAGCACATTGTCTTGATACTTACAGGACATTGATTAGCACATTACCTTGATACTTTTTTTAGGACAATGATTCAGCTCAACCCAACCCCTTTCTGACTATATATTACTCTTCCTACACACTTGACACTGAGAGACACTGTCCTTCAGTGTTACTCCTCTGAAGATGCCGGCCACAGCTGCTGGCGAAACGTCAGGACAGAAAATACCAAGACCACGGTTACACAGCCCAGATAACCTACAAGAACCAAGGCTCAAGTGTTCAGATTTTAATCCAGATCAAAGCCGTTCAAAATATTGTCAAAGGCTTTCACGGTCAGAGTTCATTGGTTCTTGTAGGTTATCCGTGCTGTGTGACCGTGGTCTTGGTATTTTCTTTCCTGACTTTTCGCCAGCAGCTGTGGCAGGCATCTTCAGAGGAGTAACACTGAAGGACAGTGTCTCTCAGTGTCAAGTGTGTAGTACAAAGTGTGTGTACAAAGACTACAGTCCACAATAGCCATGCAGATTAGCTTTGGATTTCACAGATTAACACATCACTTCAGGATACAATGGTTCCATATTAACATACCACAACCTCATTAGCACATTATCTTGATACTTACAGGACAACGATTAGCACATTACCTTTGATACTTTTTGCAGGACAATGATACAGCTTAAACCCCCCTTTCTGACTATATATTACTCTTCAGAGGAGTAACATTGAAGGACAGTGTCTCTAAGTGTCAAGTGTGTAGACACTTGACACTTAGAGACACTGTCCTTCAATGTTACTCCTCTGAAGATGCCTGCCACAGCTGCTGGCAAAATGTCAGGAAAGAAAATACCAAGACCACGGTCACACAGCCCAGATAACCTACAAGAACCAACAAAGCAGTTCAGTTTGGCAAACATTACAGGATGGATAAGATCACATTCTGAGCCAGGTGAATACAAACCTTGGAGACACCACTAGTTAGAATTCTCTGCTCTGCACATTTTTTGAGGCAAATATAAGAATAAATTAAGTTTTCTTGACTTTCACAAAGGTTCTTCACCTTTATATGTAATGCAAAGGGTTGGCTTGGGCTGTGTTCCAAAATAATCACTTATACTGAGTTCCTGTGCCAATTAAGGCTTCTCCAAGCTTCAGCACAGTCGTTCCAGTTGTTGATGTCCTCGTGCAAAGTCTTTGAATAATGCTGAAGCAAAGGATTAAGAGATGCCCATATTCTGGTCCTGAAAGCTCAGAATGTCTATTGCTTTTTGTTTGTACGCTTGGTCTTGTTTATGATTACACTGCACTGTTTTTCATTGAATCCATGTGAGTAAAGTTTTAGTTTGGTCTCTCTGTTTTCCAGAATAATTCAGTGCACGTATCATGAATCTCTGCCAGGCCTGGAATGGAACTGGAAAAGATTTAAATATGTCTGAACCGTCACAGCAAAGTACATAAATTCACATAGTAATTCTCATAACACTCATACACCGTATGAAACTAATTCAATTTTGTGACATTTGGAAGACTTCTAATGCTAACCTTAGCGTTAACAGTTGGGGGGTTATTCTGACAGACATACTGTGGAAATAAAACTCAGAAGAATGAGCATCAGATTTTACAGGTGCGCAGAACATTGATTTGTAATGACTAATAGACCTTTTTCTGAAAGGCTGACATAATGTTGAAAGGAATGCCTTGTTTACATATGGTGCTGTAGTTTATTGACCAGTACCAAAATGTATGACCAAAAGGAGTTTTTTTACAGCCTGTTTTTGTTTTTTCTGGAATCATTCTCTTTATCCCCCTTGATCCCTTCAGCTTGGTTTGGACTACCTTGAAATGTGTTATTATGAGGATTTTTTTTTTTGAAGGACGTTCTCCTTCAAATAAAGAATTTGGAAATTTGAAAACAAACAGCAACACACCAGATATTAAAACTGACCTTAGTATTGGATTAAATTTCTGAACAACAAAATTATGTGCACTTACCATCACGAATGTCACATGTCAGGATAGGGTTTAACGACCCAGTGTCAAAAAATAATACTGAATGCCAGATGGAGTGGCAAGCAACAGGGAGGAGGGATGTCAGCTGGAGAGCGCAGCTGGAATGATGTCATCACTCAGCACCAAATACACAGCTGGCTGTAAATTGGGCGTGAAGGATTCAGAGGGGGAAGGAAAGCCTAGGCAGAGCAGCAACAGTAGCTGTGGCCACATCAGATATGTTGGACATCCTTGGCATCATGTATTTCTCTTTTGCTGTTGGGCAAATCTGAAAGCCAGCATGTAGACTGTAGATGCTGATCAGTCCTTGGAAGTGAGTATATCAAATAGCCCTGCACCAGCCATACTACAGCAAATATGCACTTTAATTTCTGTTTGTTTTAAGTTTTATTGGTTTTTTTTTAGTTAATACATGAATCTGCCTTCTACCGAGACAAGACCAGTATTGTCTGTTTTAATTGGCAGCAGCTCTTCAGGGTTTCAGATCTATTCCCTTTATCTACTACCAGATCTTTTAAAAGTGGAGGTACTGGAAATTGAACCGGAGAACTTCTGCATGCAAAACAGATGCCCTGACACTGATCCATACCATCCTCTGAGTTTATAGGAGAATCCCTAGCCACCCAGAAATCGCCCTTTGTCATTCTGGATTCCCTAGTCTTGTATGGTCCAAAGAATACTACCCCAACCCTGAGTTGACTGGCACTGATAACACACTTGCCTGCCCTGTGACCAAAATGGTCAACCAATTCTCCTTCTGAGGGAGTTAAGGCTGCAACCCACAACAGTTTTCTGTTTGAAGATTTGTTGTTTGAGAAGTTGGAAATGTGAGGCTGTGCACAGTATGCACATATTTACTATTTATTATTTTCGATTTCTAACTCACCCTCTCCAGCCAAAGCCAGGCTCAGGGCGAGTAACAACATTAAAGACCATAATTCATCTAAAGACCATAATACATCTAAAAAGTATTTTAAAAACTTGTACAGTTCTCCACAGTCTAAAGCAACAATCTAAACCATACACACTTTTGTGACAGAAAATGTTATCCACATCACAGTGACAGAAATAGTTTGTTTCCCTTTATAATGCCCAATTAAATTAAAAGGAAGTTTCTTCATCTCCACTTAAATTTGTTAGAGTCATCAGTGTTTAAGGTAATATACTTCAGCAAGTCACTCTGTGTAACAAATTGAAGAAAAAAACATGATAGAGTGAGGTGTTTGGCTCTTTGTAGGCCATGCATTAAAAACATCATCAGGTGTGGGGTTTGTGTGTGGGGGGGGGAGTGCTGAAGGGGCATTTTGGAAAACTCGATGTCATCATGCATTTTAGAGCAGACATGGTAAATCTATTCATCACGAAACGAAGACCACCACAGTGTTTGCAGAGTAGAAAGCCAGGCTTTCTTTTCTGGATAATAAATGATCACAGTGCTGGAAGTGAGTCAGACTCGCCAGAAGACAAACTATCTTTCATTCCAAATTTCTGGATTCACCTGTACATATTCAGGTGCTCAGCAGAAATGGGTTTTGTCTTCAAGGCTGAAAGACCCTTTAGTTTAAATTAGGGGCATTTCACTGGACTTCCCCGAGAAAGTAAAATAAATTTGCTAGTGGTTACAAGTTGTAAAAAGCTGTTAAAATACACAAGTTCTGCCTCATTTCCAGTGAAATGCTGTGACTTAAGAACACTCGTTTATTGTTACCCAGTATGCTGCCAGACTGTCCAGGTACGTGTAACTGGATATCCTTTGGTATTGCTTTAAGCATTTCATTATCATTTACGGGTTGTTTCGAAGGACAAGGAGGGGGAAAATCCCAAAGTCCCCGGAGAGAAGTGCTAACTAACTTACAGCAATTCACAGCTGAATGCATTAAAAAAAAAAAAAAAAAGACACAGAGAAAGAATAAATGGGCTCCGTTTGACCTTTGACTTACAAGGGCCTTTCTGGTTTTCTATTACAGTGGAAACGGGTTCCCTTAAATGGCAGCCCCATCAGAGGTGAGAGTGTAAAATAAGCTGTTATATAATAAAACATGAAGAGACATATATGAAGTATTAAAAGCTTGACTGGGCAAGTCAGGCTGTGTCAACAATGCATTAAGGACATCTATCATAGTCCGACTGGAACACTTGTGCCCTGACTGCACATTAGGTATGTAGTAAGCAGGGTGAAGTCTTGCTGTCCATTGCTAACATAATACAGTGATGAATTATGAAAGGGCTTGTAGGTGAGTTGTCTGCTTGCTAGAGCAAGGGCTCTTTACTATTAGGTTCTCGCCTTCAGGTTTTCTTTATCTTATTACATTTTCAAATTACAGAATATTTTTCATGGTTCTAGTGGTCATCCTTCGACTATCATCCTAATGGTTTTCAGTTCTTTAATTAAGGACAGATAATGTAAATAATGTAAGATACTGGATATCTAGTTTTCATAAGGGTGATGATCTCATTCTTCATGCAGAACGTTCAGGGCACTGCTGGGAAGTATTTGTGTGTTTTACGAAAATATTTTTGTGCTTCCTTTGGCGTCAGGTTCTTTTGAAGCACAATAACTTTGAAGACAAAAAGAGGAATTGAATACAACTAACAAAACATTAAATTCTGAAGTACAACTACATTCTAAAACCAATGGCCATAAATATAAAGTGCACAATTGGTCATTGATAGGTAAAAACCATTAAAATATCTCCTACATAAAAAGACAAGCCAGTCTTCAAGAAATCTTTGTTCAGCTTTAAGAACATAAGAACATAAGAACGGCCCCGCTGGATCAGACCAAGGCCCATCAAGTCCAGCAGTCTGTTCACACAGTGGCCAACCAGGTGCCTCTAGGAAGCCACTAACAAGACTAGTGCAGCAGCACCATCCTGCCTGTGTTCCACCGCACCCAAAATAATAGGCATGCTCCTCTGATACTAGAGAGAATAGGTATGCAGCATGACTAGTTTCCATTCTAACTAACAGCCATGAATACCCCTCTCCTCCATGAATATGTCCACTCCCCTCTTAAAGCCCTCCAAGCTGGCAGCCATCACCACATCCTGGGGCAGGGAGTTCCACAATTTAACTATGCGTTGTGTGTAAAAATACTTCCTTTTATCTGTTTTGAATCTTTCACCCTCCAGCTTTAGCAGATGACCCCGTGTTCTAGTATTATGGGAGAGGGAGGAAAACTTCTCCCTGTCCACTCTCTCCAAACCATGCATAATTTTATAGACCTCTATCATGTCTCCCCTCAGCCGCCTTCTTTCCAAGCTAAACAGCCCTAAGCGTCTTAACCGCTCCCCATAGGACAGTTGCTCTAGTCCCTTAATCATTTTGGTTGCTCTTTTCTGCTCCTTCTCAAGCTCTGTAATATCCTTTTTTAGGTGTGGTGACCAGAACTGTACACAGTATTCCAAGTGTGGTCTCAGCATAGATTTGTACAAGGGCAGTATGATACCAGCAGTTTTATTCTCTATTCCTCGTCTAATTATAGCCAGCATGGAATTTGCCTTTTTTACAGCAGCCGCACACTGGGTTGACATCTTCATTGAGCTATCCACTACCACCCCAAGATCCCTTTCTTGGTCTGTCGCTGCCAGCACAGATCCCATCAGTGTATATGTGAAGTTGGGATTTTTTGTTCCAATATGCATCACTTTACACTTATTCACAATGAATCTCATTTGCCATTTTAATGCCCATTTTTCCAGTATGCAGAGATCCTTCTGGAGCTCTTCACAGTCCGATTTTGTTTTAACCACCCTAAATAATTTGGTGTCATCTGCAAACTTGGCTACTTCACTGTTTAACCCCAACTCCAGGTCATTGATGAACAGGTTGAAAAGCTCCGGTCCCAACACAGATGCCTGAGGCACCCCACTGCTCACATCCCGCCACTGTGAGAACTGACCATTGATTCCTACTCTCTGCTTCCTTTTTTCAGCCAGCTCTCAATCCATAAGAGGACTTGTCCTCTTATCCCGTGACTATGAAGTTTGCTTAGCAGTCTTTGGTGGGGGACTTTGTCAAAAGCTTTTTGGAAATCCAAATACACAATATCCACAGGCTCATTCCTGTCCACATGCTTATTGATGCTTTCAAAAAACTCCAATAGGTTAGTGAGACAGGACCTACCCTTACAGAAGCCATGTTGGTTTTTGCCCAGCAGACCTTGCCCTTCTATATGCTTGACCATTCTATCTTTTATAATGCCTTCCACTAATTTACCCGGAACAGACGTTAAGCTAATTGGCCTGTAATTTCCTGGGACCCCCCTGGAACCTTTTTTTTATAAATGGGTGTTACATTGGCCATTCTCCAGTCCTCTGGTACAGAGGCTGATCGAAGGGACATATTACATATCTTTGTTAGAAGTTCAGCAATTTCCCATTTGAGTTCTTGAAGAACTCTAGGATGAATACCGTCTGGTCCCTGTGACTTGTTAGTTTGCAGTTTGTCTAGACGTTCTAGGACTTCCTGCCTTGTTACCACTATTTGCCTCAGTTCCTCATTTTCCCCTCTCCAAAATCTCTGTTCAGGAGAAGGAATCTGCCCTGTATCTTCAACAGTGAAGACAGATGAGAAGAATTCATTTAGTTTTTCAGCAATCGCTTTATCCTCCCTTAGAGCTCCTTTACTCCCATTGTCATCCAATGGTCCAACCGCTTCCCTAGCTGGTTTCCTACTCCTAATATACTTAAAGAATTTCTTATTGTTTGTTTTGATGTGTTTAGCAATATGCCCCTCAAAATCTTTTTTTGCATCTCTAATTATCTGCTTGCATTTCCTTTGTGCAAGTTTGTGTTTGCTTCTGTTCGCCTCGTTTGTGCAACCCTTCCAGTCTCTGAAGGAAGACTTTTTTTCTCTAATTGCTTCCTTAACCTTACCCGTTAGCCATGGTGGTGACCTCTTGGACTTATTACTACCTTTCCTGACCTGTGGTATACAAGCTAGCTGAGCCTCTAGTAATGTGGACTTGAGTAACCCCCAAGCCTTTTCAAGAGATTTAACCCTCCTAACTGTTCCTTTCAACTTCCTCTTTACCAGTTTTCTCATTTTAGAGAAGTTCCCTCTTTTAAAGTCAAAGGTAATTGTGTAAGATTTCCCAGTCACTTTCCCACTTACATATAAATTAAATTTGATGCCATTGTGATCACTATTGCCAACTGGCTCAACTACATCCACATCCCTCAGCTTTGCCAGATGCTTGTTGGAAAAATTTCCATGGGTCTTAACTCCTAGTCTGGAAATACCTGGAGATTTGAGGATGGAGCCTGGAAGGGTGGGGTTTAGGAGGGGTGGGATCTTGGTAGAGTATAATGCCATGCAGTCCACTTTCCCAAACAGCCATTTTCTCCAGGAGAAGTGGAATTAATCTAAATAAATAAATAAATAAATAAAAAACCCAATTAAATAAATAAATAATAAATAACCAATTGATGTAGTCTGGAGACCAGTTGTAATTCTGGGAGATCTTCAGCCTCCCCCACTGAGCGTGGCAGTCCTACCTTAACTGTGTTTCTGAACAGAACCTTTTTCATTACTAAATGAATGGTGACTGCATTTTCCTTTTATCTTTTGTTTTTCTGAATTGAATCCAAAAATCTGACCACATAAGAAGCCCATCCCTGGGGAGCGGAGCAGCCACATCATCCCTTCAGAGGCTTCCCGGCTGCCGTGGAGGAAAAAAAAAACTTGTTTTTAATTCAAAAAAGAAAAGGGGGAAATGCCCCATTGCAAACAGAGAGGCTGCATCACCGAAAAAAGTGGTGTGGCCAAGCCGCAGCTCACGGGGGCATTCCTGGGGTGAAAGGGGCTAGGCAGTTGACTAACATCAGCTCTGCCGCTTAGAACACCCCGGGAATGTGTGTCCCCCCCCCGCCCGGCGCAGCCTGCTGCTTTTGGGATTTACATCCTGGTGCAGCAGTGGTGGAGTCCCACACCACTCCAGAGCGCCCAGGCACCGGTGTATGTGCCACCTGGGATGGCATAAGTGCCCATTATCCCAGGTTAATTGGGTACTTATGCTGGCATGGGGTCATGCTGGCTCCTAAGGAGCTTCACATACACACACACCGGAATGTGCTCAAGGAAAGTGGATTTTTGCTGCATTCCCCTCCCCCCCAGCCATCCTTTCCAGTCTCTGAACACAGAACCCATGCAGGCTAGGGAGCTGTCATGAGGAAAAAGAAGGGGGTATTTGCAAAATGGCCTGGGACCAACATACCTTAAGGACTGCCTTCTCACTCCAGTCATCCTCAGAGGCCTTGCTTTGGTTGCCCCGGCCATCTGAGGCTAGATGGGTGCTAGCCCAAAAAAGGGCCTTCTCCATGATGGGACCAAAAATTGAATATTATATTTTAACTGTATTTTTTTAAAAAAACATGTGTTTTTATGTTTTTTATGTGGACCCTGATTGCATGGAAAGGCAGCATAAAAATGTTTGTGTATGTGTGTGTGTGTGTGTGTGTGTGTGTGTGTGTGTGTTTCTATAGTCAAACTATCTGCCCTTCTGACTGACAGGTTTCCACACAGATGTGAATGACTACAACCTTGTTCTAGCTAGCTACATCCACACAAAGGAATGAAAATTATACATAATCCTATTGTTTTTCTTTTTTAAAAGTCCGGATGTCTCAGGTTCTGTAGCTTCCAATTGTGTTACTACCATTAATCCCCTTGACCATCCTTGGACTTGTGAACCTCAGCAGTCCAGCATGCTAACTGCCATGATCAAGCACAAATTTGTGTTCATTACACCTCTATTATTTCCAGTCAACCAAGTTATTTCAGATATTATAAAGCAATCTAACTTTAATTCTCCTATGATGCAGGGAATGAAGATAAAAGTATGTATCAATCTACAACTAACATCATTAGTCTTGGTTGAATTCATTAAAACTATTTTGAACCTTAAAGATAGTTTGCCTTGATTGTGGAGGTGCCTTTGCAACCTTAAAGAAATTTTCTCTTGATTGAGGTGTCCCCTGAATTTTCCATTAGATAGAGCATAATCCATGCTTAACTTGCTCCCATTGAAATAAATGGTCTGATCCACCAGGTCTCTTATGTTTGTCTGATTCAACCAGTTTCCCTTCTAGTTAAGCTTCTTGTTTTCCACAGTGGCCAGTCGGATGACTTGAAAAACTCACAAGCAGGGGCACAAAAGTCAAAACCTTCCCCTGCTGTTGCCGCCCTGCCCCCCAGCAAGGTCATCAGTACATCCTGTGGCAGAGAATTAATCAAGTTAGTTGTGTGTTGTGTGAGGAAGTGTGCCTTTTGTCTGATATTAGTCTACTGTCCATATATTTCATTGGAGGTTCCTGAGTTCTACTGTTTTGGGAAGCAGAGAAATTGTTCTGTCTATCCGCTGTCTTTGCCCAATGAATAAGTGTAAAAAAAACTCTAATATGATCCCCTGTAATCATTTTTTCTAAACTGATTGAAGGCAAACAAGGGCGGGGGGCGGGCTGCCATTGTTGGGAAGCTACCAAGACTCTTCTCCTGTGGAGTAGAAGCAGTCCCAACATGCCCTCTTTCTCTGGGTGATGGATGGGGTGAAATTATGTCCCTCTGGAAGGACAGCTTTCTTTTGGAAAAATTGGACTCTTTCCACCATACCCATTTTTCTGGGTATCTAGGCAAGATAAAATGAGGACTCAAAGCATAGGTTGCCTGGTCTTTCTTACTCCATTGCAGCAATACTGTAGGACAGAGTCTCTGAACCTATGTCTTTCTGCTATAGTTCAATAGTTAAGATTAAAGAAGTTGAAACACAACCCTGAGAAGATGGAGGTAATGCTGATTGGAAAGGCCGAGGCCCTGAAGGACATAGGGCTCCCCACTTTTGATGGGCTCCAATTGTCTCTTGCTGACTTGGTTAAGAACCTAGGGATAATTCTGGATCCAGCTTTATTGTTGTAGAAGCAAGCTGATGCAACGAAGGTGTTCTTCCAGCTCAATTCAAGCTGGAAGATGGCCCCCCTAACCTTGATTCAGCTCAGCTGACCTGCCCATGTGGATCTATGCTATGGTTACCTCAAAGCTAGACTGCATCAATGCACTCTACATGGGTCTGCCCTTAAGGGCAACTCAGAAAATAGGGTGCTCAGCTGAATCTGCATATCACTTCCATTCGGTCGATGCTCAGTTGGTTACTGATCGGATACGAGGGTCAATTGTACCGTCACCCAAAAAGATCTTAATGGCATTGGACCATGTACCTGCAAAACCACTTCTCATACTATGCCCTGTTGCAAAAACTTTGCTCAGCAGATCAAAGCCTTCTGAAGATAAGGTAAGATCGACAACTGCCTGTTCATGCACATTCTTTGTGATGGCTCCCACGCTATGGAACAGTCTTCCTAATGCTATTAGGAAGCCCCCCATGCTTCTATCATTTCACAAAATGTGCAAAATAAAATTGTTCAGGAGGGCATTCTTGTAGAGAAGTTGTGCTGTAATGGATCAGATTAGCTCTGGAATGGATCAGTTGTGCTGTAATGGATCAGATTAGCTCTGGAAATTGCCTCTGTAAGGGTAATGTTGGTTTTCCCCTTCTATTTCTTCCCAGCCTCACTGCATTATTTTGTTTTACTAGGAACCTTTGCTGTTAGACTCAAATGTTGTTATCATATTTTGTAATCAGCTTGCTGATTGATTGAATATTTTTCTGTTTTGTAATCAGCTTGTTGATTGTCTGAATAGCTCTATTATATTTGTAATCTGCTTTGGTCCCATGGAGAAAGGTAGACTGTAAATGAAAATTAAGTTCTATTTAAAATAATGGAGGCTCACGGGGTAGCATTTTGCTGACCGTCACCAAAACCTGGAGGTAGCCCTGCCTGGATTATGCACTTGAGTCTTTCACACTGAGGATAAAACACATTCAAATATTAACAAATATTTAAAAAGAGCATATGATACTGATGTAGCTACTTTCTAGTGTTTGCATACTCAGATTGGGTCCATAGAATGGAAAACACAGCAACAAATTAATTTTGCCACAGCCATGGTGATGTAAAAATAAGAGTCCAATAATGATAGCAGCGCATTTTCATAGTTTGTGAAAAGACATCATTCCACCTTGTAACTATGTTAAATAATGACAAAATGTCAACAAGTGTGATCAGACTGGTATATAATATATCCTTTCAACAAGGAAGTAAAATGTGTCATTCTGGATGAGCAAAGAGCTCTCAATGCATGTAGTGTTCTCACTTGCTCCCAATACTGAACAGAATTTTGGCAAATACCACCCCCCAGGCAGAGATCCATCTATAACTACGTATTAACAACACTCATAGACTCTCATCTCTATGATGAGACTCATCTCTTCAGTCCTGCATACATATTATTGTGTGTCTCTGTTGTTGCACACTTTGGTACAGGGTGCTTTCCACAGCAGCTATTGTGCTGGTTCTTAATCAAATGACTGGGGGGGGGGATGACTCTTATGAATAGTAGGGTTGCCAACCTCCAGGTACTAGCTGGATATCTCCTGCTATTACAACTGATCTCCAGCTGATAGAGATTAGTTCACCTGGAGAAAATGACTGCTTTGGCAATTGGACTCTAGGGCATTGAAGTCCCTCCCCTCCCCAAACCCTGCCCTCCTCAGGCTCTGCCCCAAAAACCTCCTACCGGTGGCGAAGAGGGACCTGGCAATCCTAATGAATAGTGATAACATTTCCCTATTATGAGTTTGGCTTAAAATTCCTAATTTTGCAATCCATCTGCTATCAAAGTGTAAAAATTCAGCATCCTGTCAAAAGAGTTTTATGAGTGTAAGATGGTTTTAAATTAATCATAAGTATGTAGCAGTTCCTGATCAAATGACTTCACACTGAAATGTCCAAGATGGCTAAGTTTTTAAGATGTTAGGTGAGGAATATGTTAACATATGTAAATATGTGAGGAAGTGTTAACAATGTGAAATACAAGTAATAATCCAGTGGTTCCTAATTTCTAACACAGCTGTCTAAACTATTACTTTGGGAGGGTAACATTATACCATTCATGATACTTTTTGGAGCTGTGTAGTAGAGCTGAAGTAGTTAAAAATGTACTAGAATAACACATCTTTGTTAGTGTTGCAAGTCACAGAAATGGATGAAAACAAGGAATGACAAGGGAGACAGTAGGGCAACAGTGGAACATTTCGTTCGTTTTGTTATCCTGGAGGCATTACTGAACCATCTGTGAGCCATTTCCCATGCACTCCTGGTGTGGCCATTGTATGGAGCTTGAGAATGAGTCTCATCCATCTTTCTCCACCACAAATAGAACCTTGAATGTGATTGAGAACATAGAGTATCCACGCCCATGTGGACAGGCAGCCTAGGATCTGTCTGCCCCTTTTCCATGGCAGTTTAATAATATAAAATGGGCCTAATATGGTTAAGAATTTTGTAAGTAGGTAACAGTTCACATTCAAGGTCTGCATGCAGTGGTGGAGGATGCTCATGGCTTACTCCTGCACCCTATTGCATATGCAATCTACATACCAAACCTGGGTCAGACCTATCCTGCTTAATATTTGGCAATAACCTTCATGTTGACATTGAAACTACATTTCAAAAAGTGGCACTATATGTCATCATGGTGCATGGTGTAGTGGCTAAGAGAGGTGGTTTGGAGCAGTGGAGTCTGATCTGCAGAACTGGGTTTGATTCCCCACTCCTCCACATGAGTGGCGGAGGCTAATCTGGTGAACTGGGTTTGTTTCCCCACTCCTCCACATGAAGCCAGCTGGGTGACCTTGGGTGAGTCACACTCTCTCAGCCCCGCCTACCTCACAGGGTGTCTGTTGTGGGGAAGGGAAGGTGATTGTAAGCTGGTTTGATTCTCCCTTAAGTGGCAGAGAAAGTTGGCATATAAAAACCGACTCTTAGTATTATTATTATTATTAATCAGTCACAAACCAATCTACGTGATTTCATATCTTTGCGTATCACTAAGCCAGAAGTGGAAGGAACAGAAATGGTGTCAGTCAGGAGAAAAATATTGCACAAACAGGTATAAAGAAAATTGGAAGTGGGATTACATGGCTACAACAATACAATACCTTTATTGGCATCTTGAAATAGTAAAACACACTGTACAGCCGGCATAAAAGAATAGGATAAAATCATTATTATTAATCAGTAAAAAAGATAGCTTATCAATTGGAGTTAAAATTTTGTGGTGTGTTTGAGCTCTCGTGAATCGAATGATCTTTGGAGATTCTCTCAGTGAGGGCTGTAGCCAAAAAGGAGGCTACGGAAGCAGTGAGATTCCTGTCCTGGTCTGCTAGGAGGAAGTGAATTAGACCACTTCTTGGTCTTGTACTTCGAGAATCTGGCAGGTGGCTAAACATTAAATGGCGAGATCCGCTGTGGAATGAGCAGTCCAATAGGATATGATCCACCGAGTTGGGGACTCCAGCGTCACAGGCGCATAATCGGGCATTGTGTGGAGTGCGAAGAAATGCCGATGGGCCAGTTGGAAATTGGAAAGTGGGATTACATGGCTAATCTTTGGAGTTTAAGTGGGTGTTTACAGTGGAGATGGCCTTTTCTGAGGTTATGGCCCAATTAAGGAACTCCCTCATGAGGTTTGCTTGTCTGACTCCATCTTTGAAATATTTTTGTCAGTAAATGAAGTCTTGTTTAACTGAGCTGTGGATGTTCAATACTTTCATTTTGACAACAAAAGAAGAAGAGTTGGTTTTTGTACCCTGCTTTTCTCTACCTTTAAGGAGTCTCAAAGCGGTTTACATCACCTTCCCTTCTCCTCCCCATAACAGACACCTTGTGAGGTAGGTGGGGTTGAGAGAGTTCTGAGAGAACTGTGACTGGCCCAAGGTCACCCAGCAGGCTTCTTGTGGAGGAGCAGGGAAAACAAACCCGATTCTCCAGATTAGAGTCCACCAATCTTAACCACTAAACTACACTAGTTAGCTAGTTCTCTGAGTCTGTATGCTCTTGTTTTGGTAACTTCTGGTGGTTCTGAATTCTTTCTAATTTGCTGCTGTTCTTCCCTTTTTATGGTTGTTCATGGATTTATGGTAAGCCATCTTGAGTACTGCCACTGGTAGAGGGTCTGGATGGATTTTTGTTAATAAAATAAAATGCCAGCAACTCCACACAATATACTATTATCTCATTGAAATGTAGGTTCATATTTTGCATTTTGTATTGAACATCTAAAACATACTTTTAAGGTAAAGGTATCAACTAATGAAATTGCAATGTAGTCATAGTATAAATGACTACATAAATTTTCACTTGCTGTTTAATCGCTTCTATGCAGACATTAATTTGATATGTAGTATATTTTGAACTTTCTTAAACTGCAGAAATTAAATGCTAGGTAGATATTTCTTCTACCTTTATCCACTAGGTGACACTACAACCCTTTTACCTTTTTAGTAGGAGACAAAGGTAATGCAAGTAAAAGAAAAAAGGTAACATTGAACAAAAGCTTGTTGAATGTGTTTTGTCCAGATAAATAAATATTATGTAATGTGTGTATGGGAATTATCTTTAGCTTTCTTATGACTCTGGAGAAATATTTCTCTCAAAACTGTTTCTAGATGGCTCACACACTAGATCTTCAGAACAAAACAAAGTCCCTTCTTCCTTTTTCCAAAAGACCATTTTTGAACCATTATTATTGCAGACCAATAGCAAAACTGTCAATAATGGGATATAATAGTGAACAGGAACAATGCTTAAGGTAAGAAATGTAGAGTGCTTGTACTGTACATGTGAGCACAAGTTTCTGAGAGCAATGGTGAATAAATTCAACTCTTTGTAAAAATACAAATACTATATAAAATTAACATTATAAGCAAGACCAAAATGCAATTATCTTTTAATCTTTCATTTTAAAAATTATTTATTTAAAAGCATGTTTATAGTGTTAGATACCTAACTAGGATAATTAATTTATTTAAAATGTTTTTGTTGAAAAGTAGTTAACTTGGTTTTTGATTGCTTGGAAAGTTAATGAAACTACCTTATTTCTGTTGAACTGTATGTGAAAACTTTCCATGAATTTGTATGTTGAAGCTGTAAATTGTGTATGGGGGTGGGGTAGTTTTATTGGGTTAACATAATACTTAAGGTCTTATTCCTGCAAAATCATATGCTTAATTCTGTGGATCTGTTCTGCTAATTGTGGAGCTTTCCATGAGTGGAATAGTGCCTTGACTTGCACTGGTGAAAGCTCCTTGTGTTGGAAGAAGGCTCCGTCATCAGTGGAAAAGGGAACCACCCACTGTACTTTACTGCCACTATTCATAGAAGGGTTACTCACCCTGTAGAGGATTATGATCACATAAACACAAAGTCATAGTGTATAATATGACAAGCTGCTCACAGTGTGAGAGTGTTTATATTATATATTGGTAAAATAAGTATTCTTGCCAATTACATGAAGTTACAGAGATTACAAATACTTGTATGCGTCACAAATATGCAAGAGGTTTTTTGTTGTTGTTGAATCATCAGTCTAGTATTTTGTGCATATTCCAGTACTGCTAGGAATTTAATTTAGACAATTATTTTTCTTTATACAGTCCTATGTTTAATATTTTTAAATAATAATTTCATTACCATTATAGTAGTAATTTAAGTTAAAAATCAAATATTGTAGCAAACCATTGATGAATGTGCAGTTCCATGATGATTTTAAAAGACTTGTCCTTTCTTTTCCCAATGTAACTGCTGGGTCTGCTTTTGGGAGGAGAGAACACTGTAGGGGAAAATGGATTCACTCCCTTTCCCCCTTCTGTTTTCTTTGCTCTAAAAATGAGCATGAGGTTTTCCCAGCGGCAGTAAACACATCTTGGGAGTGGCATTTTTCAATGGCAAAAATGTAGGAGTATAGGATTATCAAGCCTCTCTGTGTCTATCCTGTATTCCGAAAAGGAGCACCAGCGATGGGCATTTTATAATTACATCTTTTAACAAGTTAATGTAAATGCAATGTGGAACAGTGCACACACACACTTAGGCCAGCAGCTGGATGTGTGCACGTGTGTGATACGTGCACTCATGTCCAACAGCAAATATACATAACACATTGTTTAGTTTCACGGTGTGTAATGATAAGCCGTGCTATTATATAATGCCCAAGTGCTTTTCATGGTATTTTTGGTTCAACATATGGCATGCATTAACTGAACTTCAGGTGATCGGTAGTGTGAGCCCCTTTTTTAGCCTTGTGGAATAGTCTTGTAAGTTTCCTGTTTACAGACAACAGCATCATAACTTGTTTACAGGTAATGGATAAGAAGGGGATATTCAACGCTTAAAAAAACACACCAGAGTAGTGTTTTTTCTGGTGCTAAAAGGAGAATGCGCTATTTTAACAGTGCAGTCCTCACCCAAGTTACACCCTTCTAAGGCCACTGAGGTTAAGAAGGGTATGACTCCGCTTAGGATTGCACTGTAAAAGAGCTAAGCAAAAACGTAAATCTAAAAAATGTCAAAGTTGTTAAAATAAAACCAAAACCCATAAAATGACATAGCATAAGGAAATTGTCATCTCTCATTCTTCGTACGCCAGGCAGCATTGATGTCGTGATCACGACACATATCTGCAGTCCCACCGCTTATTCAGTACCAATGTTTTAATTGAAAAAATATCACATTTGTCAGGGAGAAAAAAAACTTTCAGCTCACGGTAACAAAACAACGCTGAGTAAATGTGATAGCCCCTCAGCAGAGGGACAGACTCAAGATTCCTGGACTGTGCACGGCGAAGGAGTTACAACTACACATGCATGGCATATTGGACAGAAAGGAGCATAGGCTTCGTTAAAAATGTTCTGTCATTTTGCATAGGGTTTCACTGCAATCCTCAACAGAATTGCACACTTCTAAGCCCATTGACTTCAGTGGATTGAAGATGGGTGTAACTCTGTTTAGGATTGCACTGCTAATGTTGTAATTTAAGACATTAAATTGCAACTGAAAAATTGGGATACAATCATAAATAGGTTGCTTAAATAAAATATGGGCAATTATTACATATCTGTGTAGATGTTTAATTTCCTTCTGAAGAAAGTAACATTAAAAGTAGATGCTCTTTTTTGGATTTATTTAGTTATTAGTGTAGGAAGTATGTTGATAGAGTTATCAGTGTTTCCTTTGTTTTGTTTTTTAACCTAGGTGTCATTACTCATATACAAGCTTGCACAATTTCTCCCTTAGGACTTGGGAGACCCCCCCCCCCCGCCCCAAGGTGCCAGTACTCAGTACCAGTGAGTACCGCCACAGAAAAGCGCTGGTTATTATTGTCATATTTTCCAGAAATCTCTGTTTTGTGTGTTTATGATTACAGCTGCAACCCTATATTCAATGCCTTGGAAGTATGCCCCATTAACCTCAGTGCGATTTGTTTCTGGCATAGGATTGGGCTGTGAATCCAATACTTCCAGGGAAAAAAAATACCACTAGAGTGTAAAGTCTTTCCTTTTGCTGCAATTAATTTTCACCCCACATGTGTTAAAAATATGCTTTTGCCCGTAGATAAAAGGAAAAGAGAAGGCATGGATATCTTCAAATTCAAACATTTTAATACAAATAATTTATAAAATAAATATTCATTTTAAATATTCACTGTAACTAAAATTTTGATACGTAAAAACTTGCATTGGATTGTCAGCAACAAAAGTCTAATGAGCCATTGGATATAATTGGTTTTGAAGTCAAGCTCCTCTCTGAAAGGGAATAATCTCTTTAAAGAAAACAACTGGATAAAGCACACCACACTTTGTGAAGGTGGTTGGCCAGTTCCTTATCCCACCAATCGCACCAAAAGAATACCCGTGATCAGATTCCAGCATTCCTCATATGCTGTATAGAGACAAGGGCATGTAAACTAATCTTGATCAGTCGGAATCTCTGAGCTAGGTTTTAGAATACCTGAACCATGCAGCAGGGCAACTTTCTTCTATGCCATGGGTATTCTGATTCCCTAAAGTATGCTTACACAGAGCAGGTTTTCTAACGTCTGCTATGAAGATTACAAACTACAATAACAGTAAATGCTAACTAGTTAGAAAACTGAATGTGTTGTTTTAGCCATCTTAAATTAAAGGGTTTTTTCACACACTTGTAATTACTCTTACCTGAAAAGTCATCCCAGTATTGTACAGGTTAGCATATACATAATGACATGTTTTTTGCATCCTCTGTGTGTATGTGTGTGTGTTACAGTTAGATAATGAGAGTGGATTGTGTTCCCATGTGTAGCGTTGGAATATATACACAAATTATAATATTTTTGTCCCGGAAAATCTGACATTTTCTTTTGGTTAGTAGCATTCAGGATGTGTTAGATCTAAGGAGGAAATTGTTTTACGTGGTGGAATGCAATGCAAATATACTCTGAGTCTGAGTGTCAAGCTAATTGCCCCATTCGAAGTATAAATATAACTAAACTAAATTAGATGCATGTGATTAATAAATGGTTTTTTGAAAATTATGTTGAAAGAAGTGACAGCAACAAAGCTGGAAAACATAAGGCACTTCTTATTCTAGAATATCCCTATGCTGAAATGTTTCTAAGCAAGAACATATTGCATTATCTGCTTTAAAAAACTGGAAATAGATAAAAATGAATTTGAGCTTCCTTTTATTGTGTATTTTTATTTGAGGTTTGCTGTGTCCCTCTCATAAGTTATTATGACCCCCAGGATTGTGTGAAATGATGAAAATATGATGTAATGAAGCAATTAAGTAGGGGGTGATGGTAGCAAACTTTGGCCAAGCTGGACACTTCCCCAGGGCCAATTGTGGAAATAATAATCTCACTATGTATGTTATGTACACTCCAGATCTAACTGGGATCAGGAATCTAGTTTTTTTAATCATAGGAGCTGTTGTGTTCTAATTCTATTTCCAGTCTGAGCCATGAACAAGTTGCTATTCTGAGAGTAGACAAGGACTGTCCCCAAATGACTCCACTATTTTGCCCTTTTACGCAGGTGAGAGGGGGGGAAAATCAAGTGTCCAGGTGCAAAAGGAGCATAGAAGCCAGGGCGTAAAAAATGTCCACTGACTTTCCAAAAACAGCAGCAGCATTTTATTGGGTACACAATGAAACAGCACAGGCTTTCGGCAAGCCATTGCAAACAAATATATAAAGGAGGAGACAGTCAATACAGAGCATTAACAGCAGCACTGTCCGTCTCAACAGGATTTCATTTTATAGGAGCCTCAGTCTAAGGCTTCCATTTTTCTGTTGTGGCACTGTTTTAGTGGGAACAGCATCTGCTCAGATTAATGTGATTTCCTAAACCTAATTAGATGTGTCTCTGGCAATTTTCAGATTGCCCCAGCCAACCTCCTGAATGTCCATTACGTATCATAAGAACCACTTTGTACATACATGGTAAATCATTACGGACAGTGAGTGAACGCTACTCGCTTCCAACAGAGGACTGCCTGAAAGTTCAAGATGCATTTGTAGATAAAGCAACTGAGATAGTTGTCAAGCTCTAAGTTGAGAAGGACTAAACCAAACTGCATCAAAACAATTCTTTTCCTATTAAAACACTTCTATTTTTGCCATGAAAAACATCTCTTTTCCCATGGTTTCCTTTTACACCGCACTGGGACATTTTTATTTCATAAGAGGCCAACTTCCATTGACCTCAGTAAAACAGGACCAGGCCAGGAGTGCAATCACTATTAAGTTGCTTTTCAATCATTTAGTAAAATAACAGCTAGACTTGAGGAATCCCAAATGAAAGCTCTATTTCTTTCCACTAGATTCTTTCAATAAGACAACAAGAAATTAATATAGTCGTACAGGAAAAAAAAATACAAAATGGGAAGGAAGCCCATAGTAAAGAGGATACATCTAGTATGTGATACACAATGTGGAGGGGGGAAACAAAATACATAGTGAATATGCTGTTCTTGTCTGGGTTTTTGTTGCTGCTGTTTTTCTAAAAGTGAAATGCATGCACTGTTTTGTAAATTAAAAATAAATAGTTGTGTTGTTGTTTTGTTGAAGTCTTTTAGTTTCAAAATGGTTAACCTGACTGAACCACTGATGTGATGATGCAAAATGAAATAATAAGGGTAAAGTCTGAGAAACTGCACAACATGAAGTAGAAAGTAGTGATTCTCCTATAGGGACACAGAGGCTTTGTATCTATGCTTGGAGGTTTTTTTTTAAAAGTGTTTAGTAAGTTAACAGGTTTCCCCTCCCCCCCTCATATTCATAATATATACAATTTTTCTTTTGTTATTTGGTAATTATATTGGGAATAGTCATTTGTAGCAATTACAGATTGAATTTAATTTTGCCCTTAGTCCTCTTAGTACTGTATGCAACTGTGTATGGCATATTTGTTTTAATCATTCAAGTAAAAATACTAGATAGATCCATATGCTTGTGTAGCTTTGTAGAAGTCAGTGTGTAGAATTCAAAGTAGTTTTTGGGCAGGTAGAAGGCTCTTCAACTTGCATAGGATTAGGGTCCCCACGTTCTCCGCAAACTTTCCCCATGAGTAGGCAGCCCTCTTACTGCATCCCACATTATCCCTGAAGATCCCCTGACCCTCAAGAGAAGTGTTTCAGGTGTCTTCAGAAGACATCAGGATATGGGGAAAATCTGTTCCATGGGCAGAACACTGTTAGTGATTCTTTAGAACCAATTTATAGAATATGTTTTTTTTTTAAAGATTGTATATGTTTATAGTGAACCAAAACACTACAGCTAAGTACAATTACTTGGAAGAAATTTCAGTTTCAAAAAATGAGATTCCATGGATTCAGATGCATGCATAGGTTGCAAACTGAGTACCCTTAAACAGAATTACACTCTAATAAGCCCATTGACTTCAGTGGATTTAGAAGAGTATAACACTGTTTAGGATTAAATTGAAAATGTGTATTCTATGTTTAAAATGTTGACGAATGGTTCCAAAGATGGATTTGTGCCTGTTTCCTCCCACACACAATTTTTTCCCTTTTTCTAGTATTTCCATTAGGAATAATTCAGAAAAATGTAGATGCTT
Organism: Euleptes europaea; assembly: GCF_029931775.1. NCBI lineage: Eukaryota > Metazoa > Chordata > Lepidosauria > Squamata > Sphaerodactylidae > Euleptes > Euleptes europaea. The sequence continues at coordinate 38,101,446 of NC_079317.1, forward strand.
AATTTTAAAAGTTTACTTCTTCATATGCCTAAGTGGTAACAGCAGGATTTTGGGCAATTGTTAAAAATATTACAAACAAGGAAGCCACAATAATAATAAAATTAGCTTGTTACTCTAAGTTTTCTTTAATTTGAATTCTTTCTTCTTTTGCTTAAATCAATGTAGCAAACCCTACTATTATGTTTTCAAGTTTTATAACATTATAATTCAAACAGTATTTTTCTTAAAGCAAAAATAAAGCTGACCATGTCATATTTGTGTAGCATCACAAACAAGTAACGACTTTAAGCATTTGTGATGCCTTTTTAAATCATTTGTTGTCAACCCTGAAACGTCACGTTCCTTTGAAAGTACATCTCTTGTTTCGAACTGATCTGCTTCCTATAACTGTATTCAAGATATTTCCAAACTTCACTAGTAAGCTAAAGCAGAATTCTTATGACTTAATTTGCCTGTCCATTAAAGACCATGGAAGTAACAACAGAATGAAAACATCAGAACTGGCTAGGCAGAAAGAGGAAAGTTTTCTTAAAAGAAGCATTCCAATCCATTTAGCAGTTTCACAAGTCTTAATGAGATGATAACTCATCAAGTCAAGCTTATTTGTTACTTTCAGGAAGTGTACCTCACATAAAGGAAGGAATTATTTGAAGAAGGATCATAGAAGGGTGAGGACTGTTTGTGATTCAGCTTGGGAAAGGGAGACACAGATTTACTTTGGTGTTCGGTAACCCACTGGTATGGGTTGTCTGTGGTGTGGCTATCTGGTCTTTATCTGGTGTGATTCATGGCTTGTGAACTGAGAAGATGGAAAACATTTTAGAAACTGATACTTCAGAGTTTCAACAGATACAGCTCTTAGTGCAAGAAGGAAATCTTAAGCCAACTAATCACTGAATTAAATAATGCAGATTAAAAATAAATTGGGTACTTGCTATTTAAAACTTTCCAATCCATGTACTAAGTTAATGTGTGTAAAAAGCTGTGGACAAGTGAAAATTTGATACATAATTTATGGGATATTTCATTTTTTTCATTTATATCTCCTCCTTGCTACTATGAGTTTAGAGTGGTATTCATTCTATTATTTTCTTTTATCCTGGCAACAGGCTGGTAGGAAATGTTATGGCTGTCCAAAGCCACCTAGAAAGGGAACACAGAGAAGACTACACTTATATGTCAACCATCAAATTTAAGACAAGTATCAGTGCAGTCGTAAGAACGTGTTCCTGGGAGTAAGCCCTACTGAGGAGACCCGAGTAGGTCTCTGAATAGAACTGCTTAGGATCGTTCTGTGGATTATCCATTTTCTGGAATGTCTGGATTTTGCCTGGCAAGAGGAACAGAACTGTTTATCCCCTCTGACTGTCGCAATGAGGGATGTCCAATCACTCTTCTGTTTGCATTGTAATTTGCTTGCACGTAATTTGCTTCTCAAATTATGAAGGTTCAAAATTTTAAAATGTTTGGCACAGCAAAGTTAAGAGAGTTCCAAAACATAATATATGAATCATAGTTTCACTCTTGAGAACAGTAGCAGCCAATTCTTACAACCCGTGGCAAAATACAAATGTTTCAGGCTGGAGTGGTGATATTCTCTAGCATATCTTTTGAACTACTCTCAGAGCAGAAACTGAGGTGGTTATTATAGTTGTTGACCATGTTACTGTGTAAATATTCAGACATCTTTCTGAGGAGGGTTTGGTGGGGGGCACTGTGCTCGACTGCTGTTCAACCCCATATCATTAATGTTTACTTCCTGCAGGGGTCCATCTTGTCCATCAAGCTATTTATTTAACATCTACATGAAACTGCTGGGAAAGTTTGCCTGCAGGTTGGAGTGAGGTGTCAGCGATACCCTGCTGACAATACCCTGCTGACACCTTGCTCCAATTCTCAGCTGAGTAAGGTGAGTCTGTGGAAGCCTTGAACAGGTGCTTGGAGAATGTAATGGGATGGATGATGGCCAACAAACTGAAACTACACCCAGACAGAACTGCAGTGCTGTTGGTCAGGGCCAAAACCCCTTGAGGACTGAGGAGTCAGCCAATGCAGTCCCCCTGATGCAGTCCCCCTGAAGGAGTAATTCCATAGTTCAGTGGTGCTGCTGGCCTCTGGTTGGGGGTGTAGTAGGTCTGCTGTGTGGCATGTAGCATCTTTTATCAGTTTCAGATGTTATGCCAGTTATAGCAATTTTCATGTCAGTTGGGCCAAAATGCAGTGGCCAGGCTACTTGTCAGGAGCTGAATACAGAATTCATATTACCATTGTGCTTAAAGATCTGCTCTGGTTGCCAGTCTGTTTCTGGCGCTGGAAGGAGGGTGCCAAAATTTCGGGAACTCCCACTCCCAACGGGGGTCTGGCAACCCTAGTTACAGGACCTAGTGAGATGGTCTTCTAGACCCCCTTGTTGGATCCCCAACAGGAGGGTCTGAATCTTCCAGGGTCCCATCCTCCATCCTCAGCTGGACCTGTTAAAGTTGACAGCATGGAGGGCAGCAATTGAGGGAAACAGGCTACTGTGCTCAGACAATCACCACCATAATTGCCTCCAGAAGGAAGTCTGCAAACAGTGCATAATAACACCTGGCAAATCTTCTGGTTCAGGTGTGAGGAGAGGAAAATAATTCCCCTTAAGGTCAAAACAGGAAATGTTTTGGGATTCCTTCAGTTGAGGCTGGATAAGGGCTTGACTACTAGCACCTTTAAATGTCAGGTAGCAGCCATCTCCGCCATAGTGAGAGCAAAGAAGGGGCAAGGTTTCTCCTCACATTATCAGGTTCCTTAGGGGAGCATCTCTTCTGAATCCACCAGTAGCCCACATGTTTTCCACTTGGAACTTAAACATGAAACATTAATAGTTTCATTTATACATTACAAACTCAGTCAGAAGAGCCATTTTAGATCACCTAGTGATGTCTGGAAGTAGAGAAGTAGAGAGAGTATTTTGATTGAGTAATTTCCCACGATAAAATACAGTGCCTAAGCATCAGTTCAGTAACTGATAATGTGCAAATCCAGTCCCCATGGGACTGTGCAATCTAAGAATACAAGGGGGTTTCATGTTTGATTACTCCTTTCTACTCAAATGTAGCTTTCTCCTGGATAATGCTAGCTGATTCTGTGTACTTGAACATGTGGGAGCACTCCAGTATGTGATTTTCCCTATCAACATTTTGAAGTGGCACATCTCATTATAATTTCTGATGAATGTTTGAATTATTTATTGGATATTTGCATAGGCTTTCAGCAATTTTAGATGGTAAACTAGATTTTACATTTCATTTATTTTTATTTACGTCATTTAATAATTTATTTATTTACTTACCAAAGAGTCCTCAAAGTGTTTCTGTTTTGGTTTTTTTGCTGTCATGTCACAGCTGACTTATGGCAACCCCGTGGGGTTTTAAAGGCAAAGATGTTCAGAGATGGTTTGCCATTACCTTCATCTGTGTAAAGACCCTGGAATTCCTTGGTGGTCTCCCATCCAAATATTAACCAGGGCCAACCCTGCTTAGCTTCTGAGATCTCATGATATCAGGCTAACCTGGGTCATCCAGGTTAGGGCAAAGTGGCTTACAGATTTTAAAATAATTGTTATTTTAATTTTAAAAAACCAATTGGTATCTCAAACTGTTTTCCTAGTTGTTGATTTAAAAATATCTAATTCAGTACTCAACCGCCTTTCTTTAAAGCCAGGTCTTTATCATATTAGATCTATCCAAATATTATGAAGAGGTTAAATGTCTCTGCGGATTACTAGTTCCTTGATGCTATCTCCTTAAATAGACTCTATTTGGGAATTCAAGAACTGATCTATCGTCTTTCTTTTATGCTTTTTATACAGATGGGCCTCATTAGTTCATCCTGTCGGCTTTACCATACGAGTGTTGATATATTGCTCTCTTTCCTCATGTCAAAGAAAGAGAGCAGTTCCAAAAGTCTCCATGTTGTTTTATACTTAAAAGCCAAATTTTTTACAATTTCAGTCACAGAGAAGTTTTAAGTGTGTTTTCCATTAGTTATTTTAAAAGGTAGTTAAAGGCATGTGACAAAGTATGAGGTTGTTTTCACAACTGTTTTTATATCTGCTTACTCGGAATGGTTGACTATAAATTCTGCTTTTTAACAACTGGCATTCAGTTGTCTTGGATGCTATAAAATTACATGCTGCAGACACCTTTTTTTTTAAAGAAAAAGTAGTCCCCTTAAATTATAACAATTATTTGCCCCCTCCCAAGAAATTTTTTTTGAGAGTCAATCTTCACTGAATAATTTATCTGACTAGTAATATATTTTCTTATTACACACCTATAAGAGTATATAATCATTGTAAGAAGGGCCTTCTAGTGGACTACATTTTATCTGTAGTGCTCTACTTGCATGAGTTCTGATCCGCAGGCAAGTGATATCCTTCACACACAACTGGTGTGGGGAAAGGGGCCATACCACTATTCACACCTCTTTGTAAATAAATAACATCGACTGAAAGCAAAAGTGCTGGCTTTGCACAGTGTGGTGGTGCACAGACAGCTTTTAAATGTTTATTTTAAATACTTTTACAGCACATGCCTGAAAGGAATGCCTGCGCCGGGCTTAGGAAGCAACCCAGAGGCAACTACCTGACACAAAAAACCCGTTCAACCCTATGAGGGTTGCACGGGAGATATGCCAGCAAAAAGCTGGCGTATCTCAACAAAAAAAGGGGGGCGTTCCTGAGCCGAAAGGGCTCAGGAGGCCGACTAACGTTGACCCCGGCTGGTGCCGTTACTCCCTGGGAACGCCTCCCGGGGCACCGAAACGCCTTGCGGCTCGCCGCCACAGCCTGTACCGGCAGCCAGAGGCCGGCAGGAGGCTGCAGCGGTGTCCGGGCCCGGCGCTGCCATGGCGGTGGCTGGGGACCGACAGCCGGGCCCGCACGCCAGCGCTGGGGCCACTAATGCCGGTGTGCACCTTCCAGGCGCTGGCGCTGTGGGCCCCAGCCTCCTAAGGATTATGGTAAGTGCTGCCAGCACATTTCAGGAATGCGCTGTAAACCTGCTTTTCTGCCAGAAACAGGACCCACGGCAGTGAAATGTTCAAATTAAGATTCTCTGAACAGGGAGTAGACTTTCTGCTTTTGGAAGAAGGGTTGTGCAAGCACATTAGTGTTTTGTGGTAGCATGCTGGGGCTTCCAATGAGCATTTAATACCAACCACCTCAGGGAGAAAGATTTTAAGAAATGACAGAGAGAGGGATTATTTGTCTATTGCTAGAAGAATAGCCAACTTACCAGAAAAAGAATAACCTACTTTTTTACCTTTGCCTGGCCTGTTCCGCATGTTCCCTAGTTCCTGATTTTGGGCAGGGTCCAGCAGTAAACCTCAAGATCGGCTTTGCCACGATCCATCTGCACTTCTCAGTTTCCCCTGCAGTAGGCTTGGGTTTTTTCTCTGCTCTGCATGGATTCTGGCATTCGGGGGGGGGGGGTGATCTTTCTTGCTGTGTACGTCCACGCACATGTCATTAATGTCATCATAGGCAGCGTCAGAAACCCATCCCACCCTTTAAAAAAAATTGTGCATGCGTTCTAACAATGATACACACTATAGATAAGATAAAAGCAGAGTGCCCTATGAAAGGGATTTAAACTTCTTTTGTGAGGGGAAGGGGGGTAAATGGGGAGAAAAGAACATGTGAGCATCCTTTGGGGATCTACCATCTTCCCCAAGTGTGAGAGAGGCATCGCTTGCAGCTCTTTAAAAGGATTAGTTAAAACAGTAATTTCTATACAAGGGCGCATGTTCAGAGCTCAACAACAAACCAACGAACCAACACGAACAGCCCATTCCTGAGCCTTGTGGCTAGGGTTGCCAACCTCCAGGTACTTAGCAATTCAAAAGGAGACCTCTGTACCAATACCTAAGGTTAGTAACTAAGCACAGACAATGGCTATATATAACTCTATAGTAAGTATATTTCAATGATCCACAAAGGCTACAAGGCCACTGTTACATAAAAATTACACCAGTTGGGAACAGAGGAAAGGTGAATCTGTTGGTGCAACCTGTGAATGGATATTCATTGTGGAAATATTGGAACTAAAACATTGTATGGGGTTGCAGTTATACCTATTAAGAAGAATAATCATTACTGAAGACTGTATTGAAGCTACTGAGGCTAAAATTAAGGAATAAGTGTGCAAACATGATGACTGAATGGGACTGATGAAGAACTGTGAAACGATCGTTTCCCTAAGCATCATCACTGTGCACCATCCTTCAGAGAAGATCGCATTTATTGGAATGATTGTTACTGTACTTTTTGTACTCCTTATAGAACCAGTGTAATTTTTATGTAACAGTGGCCTTGTAGCCTTTGTGGATCATTTAAAAATACTTACTATAGAGTTATATATAGCCATTGTCTGAACCTCCAGGTACTAGCTGGAGATCTCCTGCTATTACAACTGATCTCCAGCCGATAGAGATCAGTTCGGCTGGAGAAAATGGCCGCTTTGGCAATTGGACTCTATGGCATTGAAGTCCCACCCCTCCCCAAACCCCACCCTCCTCAGGCTCCGTCCCAAAAACCTCCCCCCGGTGGCAAAGATGGACCTGGCAACCCTACTTGTGGTGGCCGGGGACAGGATAGACGAGGAGCCACCGCGACACCTCCAAAGAGGTTCCCAGGCCACTGCAAGGCTTTAAAAAGCCTTTTTAAACTTTAAAAATTGAAAATGGAGCCTTTCCTCTCAAAGAAACAGTGAGGCTGTGCCAGGAAAAACCTGGCGCAGCAACTCTGTTGCTGGAGGGGGCATTCCCAGGCTGGAGGGCCTTAGGAAGCTGACTAACATCAGCTCCACCCCTAGGAATGCCCCCCCCCAAGCCAGCGCCACATTTCTCTTCTGGGATTTAGGTCCCAAAGAGACTGAGGCATTGAGGGAGTAGTGAGCAGCTCTGTGGTGCCCAGACGCTGCTCCCGCCGCCAGCATAAGTGCCTCTTATCATGAAATAAGAGAACACTTTTGCTGGCGGGCGGGGTCATGCCACCTCCTGTGCACTTTCAGCCCATTACTTTTCGGAATGGGCTTTAATGCACTACATAAAGGATAAAAATTGGTGTGCTAGCATTTTTTATGTGGAGAGGGGAGGAGAGGAGAGCAGCTCGGCAGGGAGAAAAGCTTTGCAGGAGAAGCATCATTTAGTTAACTCAGTCTCAGTTACAAGGGCACTTGGCTTCACGACAGATCAGCAAACCAATGAACTAACATTAGTACATTGTATACATGGCAAATGGAAGGGGGAGGTGACATGTAAGATAGGGGGGCATGGATTAGCACAGTGGATTCCATGGGGCATTTGCATAGACAACAAGTTCAGGAAAATCTTTTTGTACATAGAGTCAATCCAATTAGGTCTCACTTTAAAAGGAAAGTTTGCGGCATAACCACTCAGGGAAGAAACAGGAAAATCATGAATGAAGCCTGAACCAACTTCAGGATGGACTCAAAAACATGCAGAACATTTTAAAAGTTGCAATCTCATATGGCAATAAATCCATCAAAAATAGGACATGCATAACAGCTCACTGAGTTGTCAGATTTTCTCTGTATACAACTGAGAAACTTGGTCTGGTTTGCAAACCATTTGAATTAAACAAGAATTTTGTGAATAGCTGCCATCAATACGTTAAAACACGCTTAAATGATCTCTGTTTTCAGGCTCTATGATGAGGCTGGAGATGAGAAATGGAAACAGTAATGCTTCATTCATGCTGTACACTCAAGTGTACAAAATGCTAATCATCTCATTAATCTTCACAGCATCTCTGAGAGATCTTCCAGTGTTATTCTTTTTGTTTTCACAGATGAGGTTGGGACTATTACTCAGAGCTTTGCACCGGGCCACTCTGTTAACTTCAGCTGTGGGTCCCACACTATTTTGAGTCCAATGCAGAAGTTCATATTTTCTCTAGAATTGTTTCAGTCATGCCAGTATGGCTGTGATCTTAATTTATGTCCAGTGCAGAAGAATGCAATAAAATACTAGTTGAATGAAAGCAGTTCATTCAAAAGGCTCTGAGTCAGAATCTGTTGCTAACCACATTTGCTTGTGAGTGTCAAACTGTTATATGATGGGATGGGATGGTAAACCTCTTGGGTGTTAGCCACAGGAGACTACAAACAAGAAGCTCATGGCAAAAAAAATTAGATATCTTGCAAGTGTTTTTCACATGAATATGAACAGGACTGGCACAAATAAGCTCTCAAAGCTTGAGTCTTGTACATTTGGCCCATGGAGGTATACCAAAGATAGTCTCTGGATGTCTTCCCAAGAATTTTTTTTAAATTATTATCTGTCCTGATTTTGAAATATTAGGGCAGATAAATTTTTAAACAAATGCTTTAAAAAACGTGTAAAAGCCTGTATTATGTATACCATTGAATCTGTTTACTTCAGAAAAGATTGGTGAGTCATGGTTGAAAGTATGGGTATTGTATTGTGCTTGTGGGGGTTAAACTTCTGGCACTGGTGATGGCATGGAATGTTTCGTAGCTAAGGGAACAAAGCATTTTGGCGTTCTTCTTCTATGGGGATGGAGAAGTTGTCTGTATGTCTGTGACCAAAACCATCAACATGGGCAAGCCAAAGACTAGAAAAAGATCCTGGGATGTAGGGACAAGAATGCTGAAGGAGGAAGAATGCCGAGGGGGACAGAAGTGAGACAAGAAGGAGCTCTAATCCAAGATGCTTATTACAGTACTTCAGTTTAGAACAGGCTATGTACTGTAAAAGGTGAGATAGGAGTACTGAGGAAACTGGTCAAAAGAAAGTGAATTTAAAAAGTAGTTGCCTTGCCAAATCTAGACTGACTGGAGAATTCTGCCATCTGTGTTTCTTCTATCACTGTGGCATTGTGACCTGAGATCCCCAAGGGAGAGTGAATGTTACATATTGGTTTGAATTAACCAGCCAGTTCTTTGGCTGCAGGCTTCTAGTCTAAAACACTTCAACAGGGGGAGGTGAAGAATAAATTATTTCCAAGGTTTAACTGAGGGGGGACAAGGAGAAAAAGTCTCAAGCAGTAGGAGGAAACTTGGCCTATGAGGACTGGAAAACTTCCTAAGAGTAACAATGATAGATAATGGATTGATTAATCACAGTTTTGAAATTATTTCACAGGAATCTACCATGAGACTAGACCAATGTTTATTTGTTTATTTAAAATATGTATGGACTGTCCCTTTCCGGACTAAATGTTAAATCAGGTCAATATTAAATAAAACTGTATTTCACCCCATAGAAGGACTTCACATTCATCTTATCAAGCCTTTGAGCCTGCAAAAGTGATATGTTTTGATATGAATAGCCTACATTTGGTGTAAGTGACATGATGTAAGTTTTACAAGATGTTAATTCTAAACTCTTTTCTAGTACGAACATTTCCTAATTTTCAAGTTTGAAGAAAGAGGCACAGTTCTTTCCTTCTGCTAGCATTAAGGGAAAAATTAAAACACCCGTTGTTTATTTGTTCTCTACCTTTTCAACTACATTCCATATTCCTTTGGCAGGTAATGTTTGAAGTTGCTCCAAATTCTACAGAATCGCTGTTTGTTTGTTTTCTCTCTCTAAAGAATGAACTCACAATGTTTTATGGCTCCTGGATATGTGTTAGAAGATGTTTAGATGGTGATTCCTTACTGACTCACAGTCCTCTCATGTTCTTTCAAGGACAGTTGCCAAGTTTCACTTGTTAAAACTAATGGAAGGGCTTTTATCAATACTGTAAGCTGTGTGTAGACTGACATCTTGGTTCTTAATTCCTTTTCTCAAAAGGAAAGTTCATGAAAAGCAATGAGAATTAATTAATTGATTGATAAATATGATTTGCAGAAGTAGGGCAAGCACAGGAGAAGCTCCCCTTGGCTGCTGGCAGTAAGTGTGGCAGGGGAAGATCTCTTGCTGTGCCAAGACTCCATCAGGTAGCATTGTGTAGGTGTATTTCATGGAGAGTAATTAGTAATGACCATTTGGGGATTTAGGACAATGGCATTGGTGTACATTGCATGCTTCTAGCCACTCTGCAGATGCAATGCCAGCACCATGCAGTCCAGCACTCTCCTGGCTCACCACCAGACCCAGCGTGGTGTAGTGGTTAAGAGTGGTGGTTTGGAGAGGTGGACTCTAATATGGAGAACCTGGTTTGATTCCCCACTCCTCCACATGAAGACAACTGGGTGACCTTGTGCAAGTCACAGTTCTCTTCAAGCTCTGTCAGCTTCACCTACCTCACAATGTGTCTGTTGTGGGTAGAGGAAGGAAAGTAGATTGTAAGCCAGTTTAATTCTCCTTAAAAGGTAGAGAAAATTGGCATATAAAAACCAACATCTTCTTCACAAAACATCTGAGACTCAAAATAGGACTCTTAAGATATTGAATGAGCTAACATATAGTCAAGAGCCCCGTGGCGCAGAGTGGTAAGCTGCAGTACTGCAGTCCAAGCTCTGCTCACGACCTGAGTTCAATCCCAACAGAAGTTGGTTTCAGGTAGCCAGTTCAAGGTTGACTCAGCCTTCCATCCTTCCTAGGTCGGTAAAATGAGTATCCAGCTTGCTGGGGGTAAAGGGAAGATTACTGGGGAAGGCACTGGCAAACCACCCCGTAAACAAAGTCTGCCTTGTAAACGTTGGGATGTGATGTCACCCCATGGGTCAGGAATGACCCAGTGCTTGCACAGGGGACCTTTACCTTTAACATATAGTTATCAGAAGTTGCCACAGTGTTCTTCCCTTTATCTTTTACAATCTTGATAAAAAGAGGTTAATATAAAGCAAAGACGAGGGAAACTAAAAATCCTAAAGTGAGAGTTCTTTTTTCTATAATTTGATTCAGAAAAAAAAGTTAATATTGTAGAACATCTTGGGATCAAGGAAGCCTCCAGATGAGGACATCCATTAGAAAGCTAAAACTGCTTGCACAAAGGAAGGACATTTGGTTTTAATTCAGTGGTTATCTTGTTGACAGAGAAGCTAATCTCAGGGCTGTTTTACATATTACCACAGTCCAACCATGTGGAGACAGGGAATGAGTACAGTTTAATGGGACCCAGTGATCCAGGAGTGTTCATCCTGAGTTCAAGCCTTTTATCATGATGGGTTTGTTTATGTCACTTCCGAAATTTTTAAAGAAATTCTTTCATGACTCATGAGGTTGTAAGCATGGAATGCAATGATATGAGTGTGGTGGTCCATGTTACAACTTTGAACTAGGCTCAGATAAATGATGCATTGAACATAACATGTTAACAATCCCTGGATTTAGGGGAGGGCCATGGCTCAGTGGTAGAGCATCTACTGTGATTGCAGAATGTCCCAGATACAATCCCCAACATCTTTAGTTTAATGAATCAAGTAGTGGCGGGGAGAAGGTTATGGAAAACTGCTACCAGTCAAGAGTGATCTTGATAGATCAGTGGCCTGACTCTCTAAGTAAGCTTCATTTGTGTTCAGAATACCAAGTGTGTATTCAACAGGGTGCTGCACCTGATCCCATCTCTCTGACAAATGTATATTCATGATACATGTTTTTTCAAAAATCAGTTTCTCACAGTCACACTTGACATTTTTGGGTCTAAAAATGATTTAGATAGGCACCTTAAAAAAAAAAAAAACCTTCACTTGTGCAATAGCCCTGAGGGCAGGAAAGTTGTGAATCTATTGCGTCAATGTTGCCAACTATGTTTTCCCTGGGATTTCAGAATTTTCTAGTCTTTAAGCAATTTTGGCCTCCAAAGTAAGAGCCTCCTTTTTGTAAGACGTTGCCTGAAGCTGGTTTTCTGCCAGTGAAGGTTTGACTGCCAAAAGACGGGCTAATTCTTGATATGGCTCTGCATGCTGACATCTCACAGTTCGCGCACCACTCATGGTACATTTCTGCTGAAACTTTTTCATGATATATTGCCAGCAAATGGGAGTGGTGAAAATGCATGGGAAACCAGTGAAGGCTAAAATAACACAAAATAGTATTGCTGTCAACACCTGTTTCCATAACATGGTATTCAACAAGAAAGGCACGCAATGGGAAGATCCTTTTTATATCTGTCAGCATTATAGTTGCCAAACATCTTGAGGATTTAGCCCATCAGTCTAGTGTAATCCTGTGTACAGTAACTCTTGGCTAAGCCCATTGATTTCAGAGGGCTGAGACTTGAGTAACTCTGCATAGGATTGCACTGTTGGTCATTGACTATCTTAATATACCAGACTGATTTTTCTGCTAATGCCTACTAGCCCACTCACAGACATAAAACAGATTTTGTTTCTTTTATGACTCATGTGATCACACATCTATACTGAAATAAGGTGGCATTAGGGCTGCCAACCTTCAGGTGGCGGCTAGAGGTCTCCCACTGTTACAACTGATCTCCAGGCGACAGAGATCAGTTCACCTGGGGAAAATGGCCACTTTGGAAAGTGGACTCTATGGCATCATACCCCATTGAAGTCCCTCCCCTCATCAAACCCTGCCCTTCTCTGGCTCCACCCACAAAATATCCAGGGAGTCCCAACCCGGAGCTGGCAAACCTAGATGGCATGTTCCACGTTTGTGCTGGGCCTAGAGAAATGAGGCGTGTGCCCCTGGATTCTTGACTGATAGTGTTGTCCATAAATCAACCAAGAACACCAGGCACGATATGTAGACAGGCATTCTTAGTGGGGGTCTTCCTGGTCGTGGTTGCCAGGTCATAAGATTTGGCCCAGTGACTCAGGTTTTGGAGCTGGTTCTCTGAGAGGCAAGTTGAAATTTCAGGACTATCAGATAACCCACACACTTGAGAGCTTCTTTTAAGACTTCTATGCCTGCCTTCTTGTGGTAATTACTGAACAATGTAATTTGGAGACTGGTGGCAATACTCCTGCAGGAACAGCTCAATCAAATTTTATAGTTAGTGTAAAGTTGATTTACATGTTCTTTTGAATGTTTTTAATTAAAACAAATTGTATGTGGTGAATAGTCTCCAAAGTCGCATGGCTGTGACTATGCACATGTGTGGCACAATTCCCAATGGCGTGTGGAAACACTGTCATTAGTACTGCTATGTAATTTGACATCAATAGGTCCCTCATCATGATATCACCAAGCCCTGCCTTAAAAGGCTCAAAGTTCAGGCATGCTAAAGCCTTAGCAATCCTACTCCTAGTATTTAACTCCATCTGCCTAAATCTAAGCCTAGGTATTTTTGAAAGCAATGCAAGATATTTCATTAATACCAATCAACATATTTTGTAATTTTTCTTATCTTTGAAGCTAAAACACATTCAGATTGACACAGTAAAAAGGCTTTTATGGGTACATAATACAGTTTTCCATGTAGCAGTCATGGGAGCTGTGTAGAAAATGACTGTAGAAAATATCTTTGGGCTATCAATTCAAGACTGTTAATAGCAAGATATATAAAATGCAGCAACTATCAAGTCCTGCAGTATAAAATAAAGTACGGTTGTGCTCAAAACTGCAAGTTCTCCTGGGCTCACTGTAGTCTTTTACATTTCTGCTGCATGAGCATCAGTGTTTTTTTACTTAAGGAAATGGCCACTGTAATGTTTGTAAAGATCGTACTTCTTATAAGACATTTCTCCCCCTTGTACATCTCCAGTTTCATTTTCGATAGTTGTCTATAAAGTTCCATTGAATGAGCTCTGTATTTCCACCTTTTCCCCACTTTGTGAGTATGCATGTACACATGTGTCAAAAAGAAGGAATTCTTTTTCTCCAGGAGAAGGGAAACTTACTGTTAAAGTTTGCTGTAGAAGGGAATAAGGAAAATGCCTTAGCAGTCCAGCGGTATGGCAATTTAAGAGGAAGAAAACCTGCCTGTGTAATCTCACATCATGTTCATAGTTGCAGCTGCAAGCAGAGAGGCTCAAGCACTGAAACATCCATCTGGAAATCAACAATTGGATGTGTACTGACACGGCTTACCAACATTTTGTATCTATGCATTGTTGCAGGAATATCATTTCGCCAAGGTTGCAGGAATATCATTTTGCTCAGATGTTTGGTTTTTATTTTAGTTTAACCCTTGGCCTCATTGCTTGCAGAGAAGCCAGGAGAGGCTGGGCATCAGTCAAGGACAAGGTCTCATCCAGGCTATTCCTTGCATGCAAGGGTTGAAAGTGATCCTTCAGCACAACTCTTTGATTGGGATCAGGTGGCCTTTTTGGCAACAGCCCTACCTTACTTTGGTAGCCAATGAAAGGGCAGCAAAATAAGACGGATTAGCATAACAGTAAGGATATTTTGAGATCTCTCTGCAGCTCTTTGGGTTCTGCTGACATGGGTTTCAGGACAGCATGTGAAACTGTAGAGGAAGTGAGATAGAAGGATATCTTTAATGTTAATGCATTTATAAACCGAAGACTGTGCTTCCTCTGAAAGCTGATTTTAGGGCAGCCCAGCCAGGAGGGGAGGGCTGAACTGCTTTAGACTGCAGGTAGGGGTAAACTTTCAGAAAGGGGTTTTAAAGCTAGCAGTACAGTCCTATGCCTGTTTCAGTAATGGCCCCATGTCCGTTGGAGCTCACTGCTTTGCTAAGTGCCCACAGAGTTGAAGCTTTAGCCTTTTTTTGCTCAAGTACTGGGTGTCCGCACACAAGGAGTTTTTGTCTGGGGTTAGAATGCAGGTACGTTTGTGGTCATGGCAGAACTTTTTTAGTTGCTTCATTCACAGAAGTGCCTTCTAGCTGTATCCATGGACAACACAGTTCACTTTGTGCTCAAGCAAACTTGATTATGGAAAGGCAGCAAGTGGAATCCTAAGCAGAGTTACTTTATTTGATTCCAACTGAAATCTATTGATTTCAAAGGTCTTAGAAGGGTGTAACTCTACTTAGGTTCACACTGTGAGTGAAGGCATGGCCAGTTTGCATGAGTGAATTATAAAGGTAAAGGTCCCCTGTGCAAGCACCGGGTCACTCTTGACCCATGGGGTGATGTCACATCCTGATATTTCCTAGGCAGACTTTGTTTACGGGGTGGTTTGCCAGTGCCTTCCCCAGTCATCTACACTTTACCCCCAGCAAGCTGGGTACTCATTTTACCGACCTCAGAAGGATGGAAGACTGAGTCAACCTTGAGCCAGCTACCTGTAACTGACTCCCGCTGGGATCGAACTCAGGTTGTGAGCAGAGCTTGGGACTGCAGTACTGCAGCTTACCACTCTGCGCCACAGGGCTCCTACGAGTGAATTAGCTGACAGTTAAGATTGACAGAACTGTCTATTTATGTTATTGTTTTTACTTTTCAATATCCACTTTGAGCACATTCTATATGTATGGATTTGTAATCTTCTATTTTCTAAAACTTTCCATTCAGTAGAGAAGTTTCAGTCTATCTTGGTATCTTCTGATTAACATTACAAAGAGTTTTTAGATTTAGTTAGTTCAGATTTCCATCAGATTTCAGATACTGTGACATTTGAAGACTGACAACACTTTTTCATGCCATATCAAATAATTTTTCTTATTTTACCTTTTTATGTGAAATTTACTAGTTATTTAGAAGTCATAGTCATGTTTTAATGACTGTTTGTCTTGATTAAGAAATCCGGCAGATGGCAGGCTGATATGTTCCATGGTTTCTGTGGATAAACAATGCTTTAAAAAAAAATTCAAATAGGTACCTAGAGTACCACTTATGGATGATGTGGTGTGTTACTTGAAGATGTGCACTTGTTACAGTGTTGAGAACATAAGAAAAGCCATGCTGGATCAGACCAAGGCCCATCAAGTCCATCAGTCTGGTCACACAGTGGCCAACCAGATGCCTCTAGGAAGCCCACAAACAAGACGATTACAGCAGCACTGTCCTGCCTCTGTTCCACAGCACCTAATATAATAGGCATGCTCCTCTGATACTGGAGAGAATAGGTATGCATCATGACTAGCATCCATTTTGACTAGTAGCCATGGATAGTTATTGGGAAAAATTCTCCACCTCCTGTGCAACAGATTTTTGCATATCCAATGTAGCATATCTGTGTGCAGAAATGTATTTGCACATATATATTATAATAATTTCACTGAAAATACCTATCTGTATTTATACAAACCCTTAATGTTTTCCCCTTTTTTGTTCCTTCCTTTGTTTGTTTGACCTTATTTCTTCAGGCCTTGCACATTGTGAAAATTTCTGACAACAAATTAATATTGACTTAATGCATTAGCTCAAATATTCTGTTTGTTTTCCTTCAGAGTTCTTTATGACATGGCATTTATTGAAAGTGTAAATGAATGATGGCTGCTAAATCTGCAGCCCTGACAAATGCATAGTTTTGTATGAATAAGCTACAAAGCTTGAAGTTTAAGTTACTGATTATTTTGAATAGTTTGCAAAGGGGAAGTTGCACATTAATATACCGTATATACTCGCGTATAAGCCGAGTTTTTCAGCTCAAAAAAAGGGCTGAAAAAGCCGAACTCGGCTTATACGCGGGTCAATACGGTAGAGGGGGGAGGAGGGAAGAGGGAGGAGGGAGGAGGGAGGGGGGAACTTACCTCCATCACCGCCGCCGCCGGGCCCAGGCGCGTTCCTCTGGCCAGGGGGGGCCTTCCCGCCCAGGCAGGAGGCCCCTGCCGGCCACGCCGCTGCCGCCCACGTGCCTGGGCGCGTTCCACTGGCCGGGGGGGCCTTCCCGCCCAAGCAGGAGGCCCCCGCCGGCCGTGCCGCCGCCGCCCGCGCGCCTGGGCGCGTTCCTTTGGCCGGGGGGGCCTTCCCGCCCAGGCAGGAAGCCCCCACCGGCCGCGCCGCCGCCGGCCGTGCACCTGGGCGCATTCCTCTGGCCGGGGGGGGCCTTCCCGCCCAGGCAGGAGGCCCCCGCCGGCCGCGCTGCCACCGGCCGCGTGCCTGGGCGCCTTCCTCCGGCCGGTGGGGGCCTCCTGCCTGGGCGGGAAGGCCGCGCCGCCGCCGCCGCCACCGATTCGCTGCCTTTCCAGGTAAGGGGCTCTTCCCCCTCCCCCCTTGAATGGCACTGGGGGTGGGGTGGGGTGGGGCGGGAGGGCCTGGGAGGCCGGCGGGAGGGCGACCTGGGGCAGGGCCCTGCGGCCGCCATTTTAGAGCGCAGCATTGCCGGTAAAGGGAATTTCTTATTGACCCTCGGCTTATACGCGGGTCAATAAGAAATTCCCTTTTCTGGCCTCAAATTTGGGGGGTTGGCTTATACTCGGGTCAGCTTATACCCGAGTATATACGGTATGCATACCTTGGCATTCTTTTCATATTATGAAAAAATGAATACACAGACAAAACTGTTTATGCTTCAGTCAAGGCAGATAATATTCCTGTTGGAAGATGAAATCTGAATACCAGCTTCTTTGAGATGGTTTTCAAGAAGCTGTTCAGCTATAGCAAATTTAGAGTAATAGTGATCCCAGAGGTCTCCGATTCAAATATTACTTGAATCAGTAGATATCCAGAGGCTCTTACAAAATTCCACACATGCAGTAAGATGGAGATGGCCCTCACTTGTTGCCTAGTGCCAGCATTTGGTAATAAGAAACCTGCTGCCTCTGGATATGAAGGATTGGATTATTGGATTTTAATCATATATGTGATATGTTGATAGCTGCCCTGAGTCCTGCTGCGGTAGGGGAGGGGGAAGGATAGAAATAAAATAAATAAGGTTGCGTTCGGCAGTCATGGCTAATGGCCTCGGTAAAGTGTTGACTTGTAGAGTTCTTTTAGAGGCAATCTAAATGAAACTTTAAAAATGCTGCCTGTTTTTAACTCTAGGATATTGCCTGCTGAAAATTAGAGGGCTTTTTCTCCCTACATTTTCAGGGAAGTCTATAGATTAAAAAATTGAAAGCTAAGACATGTCATGGGTTCCTGTCATGGTTGTCCCCATCTCAGTTGTACTTCAGTACTTCCCACTGAATTTGATGTGTCATGCAAATTTACCTGGTTAATTGTATTTTTGTCCTCTTTATAGAATACAGATAGAAAGTGAAGGGACAAGTTTGTATTGTTGAAGGGTGACATTGCTCTGATGTGCACTCCAGGAACATCAATCTAAGAAGCACCTCCCAACAATTCATTGTTGTTATGCTGAAGGACCCATCAGTAACACTGGAAATAAACAAATAGTCAAGGTGCTAGGATTGCCAACCTCCAGGTGGGTCTTTAAGTTACATCTGGTCTCCAGATTAAAAAGATCAACTCACCTGGAGAAAATGGCCACTACAGACGGTAGACACTATGGCATCACATCCCTGCTGAGCTCCCTCCCCTCCCTAAACTCCATCCTCCCCAGGCACCGCCCTGAAATCTCCAGGAAGTTGGTGACCCTATTTGGTGCAGACAATCCAGGCAAATACCTACTGTGAGGGAAATATGCACAGGAGGCATGAGGAAACGACTAAGTGAGACAATGGAAGGGAAAATTTCATCCAGGTTCCCGGAGGTTTGAACTACAGCTTAAGTTTATAACTGTGGTACAATGGAGTACTGTTAGCAAAATAAAGAAGAAGAGTTGGTTTTTATATGCCAACTTTCCCTACCACTTAAGGAAGAATCAAACCAGCTTACAATCACCTTCCTTTCCCCTCCCCACAACAGACACCCTGTGAGATACATGGGGCTGAGAAAGCTCTAAGAGAGCTGTGACTAGCCCAAGATCACCCAGCTGGCTGCACGTATAGGAGTGGGGAAACCAACTCGGTTCACCAGATTAGAGTCCGCCACTCATGTGGAGGAGTGGGGAATCAAACCCGGATCAGAGTCCACTGCTCCTTACCACTGCTCTTAACCACTACACCACACTGGCTCTCAAATGATTTTTGGACCATTGGTCCAGGATGATTGAATGCAGGACCAAGGCAGCGGACCCAGCCCCTGATTATGTGCATTTATCTGAATGTATCCATGGTCATAGACCCTGAAAAAGTAGGAAACCCCTATGCATATATGTTTGTATGTATACATAGGACCCATACAGACCTTCAAATAAATGCAAGTAACTCAGGGGCAAGACCTGATGCAGTGGTTCTGACCCTTCTGTGTGAGCATTCTATACTGACTGAAGATCTGGAAAGAACCACCATGAATCCGAATATACTTTTTGATGCTGCATCCCTCAAATCAGTCATTTACAAATAAGCCTGAGTAAACGGGGTAAGAATCGTATTGCAAGTTACACTGATGTCAGTAGCATTTGGCCTGAATTTCAAAAGCATTCTTTTAAAAGGTACACACATTTGTGCCTTTGAAAGTGTCTTTGCCTATTTAAGGATGTGATTACTTGCAGCATTGTTAGGAAAGGATTGACAGGCAGATAATTGTGGGAAGGACATCAGACCCTTGTTTGAGAAAAACATGACCCTCAAACTGATTCCAATAGAAAGAAGCAGCTTAGAGTGTGGCATCACCTTTCAAACCAACCATTCTGGGAGATTCTCATTCCAGAGTTTCTGTCTGATATATTCTTATATCAAAATTCTCATTCCAGAGTTTCTGTCTGATATATTCTTACAGTTCTTATATTTATTTTTGTAAATATTTCCATTCATGTATTGTTAATAGTTCAAAGTGGTTGGCTATAAAACATTTGGACTATAGAAATGCAAACTATAGTGCTTTTAACTTGAACTGTTTTATAGAGACCATGGTCCTGGGATATATTCGGACCTGACAATGTAGAGATGGTCTTTCCTTCTCTCAGCAAGTGGAAATTTTGTTTATTAAAATATAAACTATCTCACACTTCTTTCAATAATTCTACCTGAGGTAATATGCAAATATATTTAAGGGGCATTAATTGATTATTTGGTTAAAGGGCAGGTGATAAATCAACTCAATGTTTTTAATTGGTCATCAGCCCTAGCAAGAATAATGTCAGGGCTAGAAAGGACAGAAGCCAGAACTAGTTATAATAGGATCATTGTGGCTGTTACAAACAGCAGCATTCTAGCATTTCTTCTTCCCTCTGCCAGTAAAGCCTAGAACTAACAAAGTAATTGTGCTGCAAGTTTTCCAGTCTCCGCTCTTTTTCATTGCTCGGTGTTTGCTTGAAACTCCCAGTTCATGATAGTAGACATTATTAGAAGAGATAAGCAGAGCCCCAAGAGGTGCTGATTTTCACAGCAGCTATATATGTATCTAGTTCTGTCCAGAGTTTTCAGGTTCATTTTTCCCCTATCTGGTTTGCTACAAAGCTTAGGGTTGCCGTATTCAGGTTCTCCCAACCTGGGCAGCATAATTATCCTATTATGCTAATCAAGCACAATAATCATAGGATTGTCTACTGGTTGCTTTGTCTGCTTGTGGTAACTACCACAAAGAATTCAGGAAGGATCAGAGGAAGGATTATTTTTAAACTGAAGCCACTGGCCATGGTAAAAAGAACCATGTGGATGGTTACATGCTTTTGAGCACAATCCTTCCAGCACTTTTAATTCTTGAATATTTTAATAGTGTCACATTCTGCTGTCAGGCTCCCTTCCACCAGTCCAATGCCTGTCCAAAAGGTAGTTTGCCTTCTTCTTTTAAGGCCTCAGTTCTGGAAAGGGGAGAGGATTCAAGGTTCATCCCTATCCTTTCCCACAGCTGGTTCCTCCAGTGCCTGGAGCCAAGACCAGTCCGTCCTCATTGGCCTCTCTCAGCCTTTTAAAGGCCAGCCTCAAGAGGAGGCTGGTCCACTCACAGTCCCCTGGCTCTGGGCGGAGGTCTGGCCTTTCTCCTCGAAAGCTGATTGGCTGCTAGGCCCAGCTTTATACGTCCCCATTTTAACATTTTCTTCCCTGTTTTAACCCAGTAATTGTGCTCCTGATCCCTGCACCATGTCTATGTTACTGGCCCCTGGCTGAGGGGCAAGTGGGATCCCACCATGTGTTCAGAACCCTACTACCAACGGGGAAAGTGGCTAGCCCCACAACAGCTCGGTTCTACCCTTAGTTGGAGCCAGGAGTGCTCCCAATCCCCAACAAATGAAAATAGCTGAAGCAAATGCTGAGTTGCCCCAGTGAAAAGCATGGGACTGAAAAGTGTTCAGCTGTAGCTAGATGAGCCTAGAGTTTGCAAGCAGTTCATAGGCTGTGATCTCTCTTGGGTCCTCCTGGTCAGCAGTCTATAGGAAAACATTATTGAAAATCTAAATAAATAGAATATGCACTTATTCCTCTCTTATATTACAGAGTTGCTCATTCAAGACTGTAAACATTTTACAATGCAACCCTAAACAGACTTGTACCCTTCTAAGTCAGTTGAAGTCAATGGACTTTGAAGGATGTAAATCTGTTTAGGATTGCACAGTGTGGTGGTCAGACCAGTATCTGGGTAAACCCAGGTTCAAATCCCCACTCTGCCATGGAAGTGTGCTGGGTAACCTTGGGCCAGTCACTTACTCTCAGCCTAACCTACCTCACAGAGTTGTTGTGAGGATAAAATGGAGGAGAGGAGAATGATGTAAGTAGCTTTGGGTCCCCATTGGGGGGGGGTGCCATTTTTGTGTGTGTGTATTTTACAGATTTGGGTTTATGGGACCCGAAATATTTTGGAAAAAATGAAAAAAGCCACATACCCTTGACAGTAAATGAGAGTTTTCAGCTTATTTTTGGATATCCAAAAATTTTAGGCTCCATTAAAGCTTATGGGGAATTGGGGGTGGGGCTGGGGGGCTTTTTTTCAAGGTAGAGGGACCAAATTTGTAGAATAGCTGAAGATGACTCTCTTTAGAAGAACCCCCCCCCCAAGTTTGATGAACTTTGGGTGATGAGGTCCAATTCTATGGGCCCCCAAAGGGGGTGCCCCCATCTGTCCAATGGAGTTTTCAGTTGTTTCCCGTGGAAATGAAGGGAAAACACCACAACACCTCAACACAACATAGAAGAAAGCACCAGAAAATGAAGGGAAGGGGGGGAGGAAGAATCACTCCAGGCAAAAAAAACCTTCTGTGATTGGCTGTAATTTCATCTGACGTGGGCTGTGGGAAAGCTGGAAAAAAGCCCCCAAAATTCCGGCTTTTTGGATTTCGGCTTTTCGGCTTCATCTGAATAGCTGGATTTTTTTCTCAGTTTGGCATATCCCAATGTACACTCCTAGTCCCCATTGGAGAGGATGGTGGGATATAAATAAAGTAAATATATATATATATATATATATATATATATATATATATATATATATATATATATATATATATATATATATATATATATATATATATATATATATAAAAGTAGCATCCAAATTTGTATAATGATCCTATTTTTTTAAAAGTTTTCATGCCCCAATTTAGTATAAATCTGTTCTTTTCCAGCATAAAACTAGTTGACACTTATCAGCTCTGAAGCTGCAGCCCTGTAACTTGGAGCCATAGTAACTTCTAATATTTATTTAGATGATAATTTCAGATTTATATTTTGTTGAAACATGTGCAATGGTACAGTACTTAGGAGCAGGTCATAGGGCTTATAGACTGTTGAATATGTGACAAAGAGGCTGTAAAAAATCTGGTCAGATGAAGTTAATTAACGGTAAATGAAGGACAGCTGTTTTTTTATGTGTGCAGCACATCTTTGATCTGCTCTCCCCTTCAAGACCTCTGTGGACAAGGTAGTTAAATACAAACTAGGAGGCCTGTTTTAAAGACCTTCAGGCCCTCAGGGGCAAGGAGTGACAGTCCAGGCAGCCATAAGCTGTTGGTTGTATTCATTAGAGAACTTTAAACATGTCAAAAAGCACACCCCAGAATAAAATCCCTGCTCTTGGATCAGCCCAAGCGCTGAAGATTAGCACAGCTTTGGGACGTATGAGTGGCTGTCTTATGAAAGCAGTTTTATTAAAATATGGGGAAAGGTATGTCTACACAGACATATACTGCACATTTCTGTCACAAGGATATTGGTTCAATGTGCCCTGGTAAATGTGTAACTGAGCATTGACCTTAAAAGTGCTTTTGAGTATGTATTTAAGAAAACAATACTTCCTTCTCTGTCACATGAGGTAAAAAGAGTACATCCTCTTTAGATGACAACAGCACGCAATCTCTTTTGAAGAATTTATGCAGGATGCTAATAACAAATTCTACTTCATTGCAACTGACTCTCAAATCCTTGCAAATTGCAGTTATTATTTTATAATTGCAGTTACTCATTTTATAATGAAAAAAAATATTATCACCCTAGTTATGGGTTATAAAAATATAATCACTCTATATTATGTAATTAAAGAAAATGAATAATGGCTACGCTTAATAACTGTGATTGTTAATTTCACCTATGATTTGCAAAGAAACCCCAGGCCCTCCCTTGTTCTGTTAAATACGAACGGACTCAACTTAAACACACTTCCTTTGTGTTTCCTATCATTGAAGTCAATGGGCTTAGAAGGGTGGAATTCTACAAGAAGCATTAAATAGTCTCTATCTCAATCTATCTAGTACTGCTCATACAGATATAGACTTGAGCAGAAAATAAAGGAATAAAAAATGCCTTAGTGTTATTCTTTTGGTATTTAATTATTGCCCCTATAAATTTTGCCACAGACAGAGTAACAGAATCATTTGTATCCAGTAGTAGCCACGTCACCTGCGCCCTCATACTGCCAGATGCCTCGTTGGACATATTTTTAAATAAAGGAGTAATTAAACTGGCCCTCAGCTCATTAAATATAGGGCACTCCATGATCATAACTTCGATAGTTTCAGCTTTGTCATGTGAGCATCTACATGTTCTATTTGAGTATGGCACTTTTAATATCTGGCCTCCAAAACCTCTGAAGGAAGGGCATTCATTCTTGCCAAAGTAAAAGCTCTTCTGAGCTTTGGTATTGTCAGGTGATAGAAATGTTTTGGCAGTTGCATCGGAAGGGCAATACCCAAAAAGAAAGCTGAGGATTCCCTACAAGCCTTATTAAATAGTCAAGGTTTTGTATGTTAAAATGACCACAGATTTATTTTTCTACTATCATTGTTGGAATTGACCAAGTTTGTCAAGAAAGGCACCACTTGGCATCAAATTCTCATCGATAAATACTGACATTCCTCAGAAACACTACAATGAAATGGTTTAGGCCAACTGGATTTGTTAGTAGTACAGAAGAATCCATTTAATGCCACTTCTAAAACAGAAATTCTATCATACTATTCATTATTAATTTTTGTGACTTGACATTGAGCCAACCATACGCTCCTAGCCCAACCTGCCTCAAAGGGTTGTAGTGAGGATAAAGGAGGAAAGAATGATGTAAGTTGTTATGTGGGTCCTCATTGGGGAGAGATGCGGAGTGTATATGAAGTATATACAGTGAGGGGGGAAAGTATTTGATCTCCTACTAAATTTGGCCGTTTGCCTTCTGACAAAGAAATGACCAGTCCATAATTTTAATGGTAGGTTTATTGTAGCTGTGAGAGACAGAATAACAACAGGAAAACCCCCAGAAACAGAGAAGACAAAAGTCAGAGATTGATGTGCATTATAATGAGTGAAATAAGTATTTGATCCCCTATCAACCTGCCAGATTAGGGTTAGGGTTAGGGTTCTGCTGTCGACAGAAGCAATCAATCCAGATTCCAAACTAGCCACCATGACCAAGACCAAAGAGCTGTCCAAGGATGTCAGGGACAAGATTGTAGACCTGCACAAGGCTGGACTGGGCTACAAGACTATTGCCAAGCAGCTTGGTGAGAAGGTGACAACCCTAACCCTAACCCTGTCAACCTCCCTCAGTCTGGGGCTCCATGCAAGATCTCATCTCGTGGAGTTGCAATGATCATGAGAACGGTGATAAAGCAGCCCAGAACTACACGGGGGGAACTTGTCAATGATCTCAGGGCAGCTGGGACCATAGTCACCATGAAAATAGTTGGTAACACACTACGCCGTGAAGGACTGAGATCTTGCAGAGCCCACAAGGTCCCCTTGCTCAAGACAGCACATGTACAGGCCCGTCTGCAGTTTGCCAATGCGTATCTGAATGACCCAGAGGAGAACTGGGTGAAAGTGTTGTGGTCAGATGAGACTAAAATCGAGCTCTTTGGCATCAATTCAACTCGCCGTGTTTGGAGGAGGAGGAATGCTGCCTACGACCCCAAGAACACCATCCCCACCGTCAAACATGGAGGGGGACATATTATGCTGTGGGGGTGTTTTTCTGCTAAGGGGACAGGACACCTTCACTGCATCGAAGGGACGATGGACGGGACCATGTATCATCAAATCTTGGGTGAGCACCTCCTTCCCTCAGCCAGGGCATTGAAAATGGGTCGAGGATGGGTATTCCAGCATGACAATGACCCAAAACACACGGCCAAGGCAACAAAGGAGTGGCTCAAGAAGAAGCACATTAAGGTCCTGGAGTGGCCTAGCCAGTCTCCAGACCTTAATCCCATCTAAAATCTGTGGAGGGAGCTGAAGGTTCGAGTAGCTACACATCAGCCTCGAAATCTTACTGACTTGGACAGGATCTGCAAAAAGGAGTGGGACAAAATACCTCCTGAGATGTGTGCAAACCTGGTGGCCACCTACGTCTGACCTCTGTAATTGCCAACAAGGGTTTTGCCACAAAGTACTAAGTTATCTTTTGCAAAGGGATCAAATACTTATTTCACTCATTATAATGCACATCAATCTCTGACTTTTGTCTTCTGGGTTTCTGAGGGTTTTCCTGTTGTTATTCTGTCTCTCTTGGCTACAATAGACCTACCATTAAAATTATGGACTGGTCATTTCTTCGTCAGAGGGCAAACGGGCAAATTCAGCAGGGGATCAAATACTTTTTCCCCTCACTGTAAATAAGTAAATAAATGTTTGATGGGTGAGCTCAAGACACTGGTTATTTCACTTTTTAAAAATGCTAAACATACAGATAATAAATAATTTATTGTCGAAGGCTTTCACGGTTAGAGTTCATTGATTCTTGTAGGTTGTCCGGGCTGTGTAACCGTGGTCTTGGTATTTTCTTTCCTGACGTTTCGCCCGCAGCTGTGGCAGGCATCTTCAGAGGAGTAACACTGAAGGACACACTGTCCTTCAGTGTTACTCCTCTGAAGATGCCTGCCACAGCTGCGGGCGAAATGTCAGGAAAGAAAATACCAAGACCACGGTTACACAGCCCGGACAACCTACAAGAACCAATAAATAATTTGTTAATTATTACTTATTTCATGGGTGAATTCATGAAGTTGAATTCATGAAGTTCCCATATCCCTAAAGTCTGTATTCTCTCTTTAGTATGCTGCATGGAATTGCTTTTCACTATAGGGTCTTTGTGCTTATTTTTATGGATTTTTGCAACTCTTATTCCCATTTTGCATATGGTGAATTGAGGATAAGATCTAGTGAGTTTGGCTAAGTAGGTATATTAACTCAGTCCAAGTACCTAGTGTTGGCTGTAGACATTTTTGTACCTGAGGAAATAAGTAAAAAATGGTACCACTCTTTCACGAAGGCCCTTTTTGTTTCAATGACACATAGATATGGAAATTAGAAATAGGATGATGGACATTCACTCTGGAAGCTTCTGCCAATTGCTTCATGGTAAGGCCAGCCCTGCCAAGTCCAACATTCTGTCTGCTGAATCAGAATAAAATAAATAATACTGCCTTTTGGCAGTTGAATTATACTCACTTTGCACTGGCTTTGGATTTTGGCAGCTGTTGTGCTAATAGACACAGCATGTGTTTACCATCTCAATTCACAATAACGTAATTTGTGCTGCTCACAACTCTGAGGAGGGGAGAAACTGGTGGAGCCAAATCAAATTGGCCTACTTCCATCTTATTGACTACCTGTGATCAGAAAGTGGACCAAATGAAATTTTCTCATTTTTGCATACAATTTTAGCCATTTAATTTGTTGCACGGATATTTCATTCCCTAAAGATTCCCTAAAGCTTTTGTTTTCATCCAGGGTAGCACTGGCAGTTCTGAGACCTTCCATGTGCTGGAATGAATGAATCACTAGGAAAACAACTTTCACTCAACTTGTTTTAAATGTTTTTGTGGACTTTTCATAACCTATATTAAACAATATCATTGTTTGATCCACGATAGGTATGTTTTATTTTGCTGTTTCTCAAATAATACTGATGGGCTTGTTGGAACCTGTCACTTAGAATGTCTGCAGTTGCTTATGTGGCCTTTACTGTAGAGGAACACAACAATGTACCTAACATATGGAAAATAAACCTAGCAAAAGGCATAGCCAATTAACAAGAATATGGAACTTAATGATTACTCAGTTAAATTTCCAGATTTGTAACCAGTTGATCAAAGGGAGCCTAATTAATGATAACCATTTCTAACTAGAAGGCAGCTTAAATTTTACAACAGTGTAAGGACCCAAACAGACCAGATAGTAGGAGATAGGTGATAAGAACTTCCCAATGGTTTTAAGGGGGTAATACCTGTGGTTCTAAGATCCTGATTCCAATCAGGGCCATGGTGCTGGAGGAGAAAGGGTTTAACCCTTCTACTCCTGCATAATTTCACCAAAGAAATCCCACTTCTTGCACTGTTTGCCCTTGGAAAGAAACAAGTTGGGTATTTTTCCTTTTCATGGCTGATTACAAGTAGGATAGGTCAGTTTCAATGGCAAAACTGTGCAAGGTGGATGGCTTTAAACAGCGTGGTGTAGTGGTTAAGAGTGGTGGACTCTAATCTGGTGAACTGGGTTGGATTCCCCGCTCCTACACAAGAAGCCAGCTAGGTGACCTTGGGCTAGTCTCAGTTCTCTTAGAGCTCTCTCAGCCCCACCTACCTCACAAGGGGTCTGTTGTGGGGAGAGGAAGGAAAGGAGATTGTAAGCTGGTTTGATTCTCCTTAAAAGGTAAAGAAAGTCAGCATATAAAAATCAATTCTTCTTCTTTCTCTCCTGCTCCCCATGCCAAGGTGTATGACTAAAGTATGTAGTTTGAGTAGTCACTTTTCTAAAATCATTTTAGCAACCTTTAAAACTGTTGCTTAACTCCAGCCTCAGTTAATATAGCCTAATGGTAACAAGAACATCAGAGGCAAAAATATGAGAGAAACAGAGATAGTCCCTCTTCTCGCTACAAGTCACAAAAGTTCTAGAAAGTACTACGAAAGCAGAAAACAAAACAAAAACACCACAGTATAATGCACCAAACCCTAGCAGAAAATAAGCATTTTTCAAGCAGAGGGTCAAATTCAAGCAGAGTGTTTTGGCTTGTGTCCATTCTATATTTTACCTTTGTATGTGGCGCTTAAACAGCTTTCTAACTCTGTCCAACCTGTACTGGTTATTTACTGATATAGGGTAGATATAGGGTAGTCACTCTTAGATCTTAGTCTTTTTCAGTTGCTGCTCCTATTTTATGGAATAACTTACCTGAAGTCGTTAGGAAGGCTCCACATTGTCAAGATTCCACAAGTTATTCAGGGCAGAATTATCCAGGAGAGCTTTTGAAATTGGCCAGACGTAGGGTTTAATTATATATGTGTGCTAGATTGTATCATTTTTGAATTATATATATATATATATATATATATATGTATTATCATTGTAAGCTGCCTTGAGTCCAGTTTAAGAGAAAGGTGAGCTAAAACTGCTCAGATAACTCAGTGACTGAGCAAGGCCCAAGTATCTTTAAATTAGACCTGAGCTGATTTTTTTTTTTAATGTCTGGAGTTCAACTTTGGAACTGACAATGGGAAACGTGGATTTTGGATTTAAATTATGATCTTTCATTACATGTGATTGATTTATTCTGTCACCCATTCAGGATGACATTTCCTGATTGGCAATAAGTGCATAAGTAAAATTAGTAGTCATCTGAATAAGAAATACATACATACATACATATATATATATATATATATATATATATATATATATATATATATATATATAGGATTTCTTTTTTATTAATTGTGTTTATATTTTTTATGTATTGTGGCCAGGTTCCAAAGTCAAAAGCACTTTTGCAAGCACATGGGAAGGAGCTCTGCCAATTTACCCTTGGCTGCCTTCCTCCGCCCTGCTCTGCATGCCAGGGACCTTCTGAAGTAGTGCAGTACAGGGAGATCCAGCAGGAAAAGTCCCAGTGTGTGTATAGAATTCCATACATGGTATATTTTTGAATCTGTTTAATTTGTCAAATGCTGTAATTATCAAAACACAAGGTTAGCGTAAAAGCCAACATTTACCAAATGCCATTCGGTGTTGGCTAACGGATGTACTATGTAAATTGTTAAATGCTGATAGTTTCTAACACCATTGCATATCAACTGAAACAACTAAAAGATCAAGTATTTTCACTACCAGTGTTCACTAGATGTCAAATACCTCTGGATGTCAAATAATAATGTTAATTATCAGCTTGCTATATACTCACATAAGAATCACACATTTGGGGAATGTTTGAACTCAGAGTTTGTATAGGAGGTCATATTTGTTTCTGCTCTATGATAAATGGGTAGATTTTGTCATGCATATTTTATGAGATAACTGCAGCAGTTTCGATTCTGTGGGCAGGGATAATGGCTAAGAGACAACCCAGCCCCCATGACTGCTCACTCAGGAGTATTTGGAGTCCTTGTAAAAAGCCTTTTGGAAATCCAAGTATACAATGTCTAGCAGATCACCCTTACCCGCATGCTTGTTACCCTGGTCATTCCAGGGTACTCCAAAAGATTGGTGAGGCAGGACTTCCATTTGCAGAAGCCATGCTCCTTTTCTCTCAGCACACTTTGCTTCTTGGTAGGCTTAATAATGCTTTATTTAGTAATAGCTTTGACTAATTTACTTAAAACAGATGTTAGGCTAACTGGTTTACTCACTCAATAGACCAGAATAGGATTGTGGGTAGACCTCCTGTCTTCAAGGGCAATACTAAAGGCAGTTATGGAGCAATCTTAAGGAGGTCTATTCTGAAGTAAGGTCCATTTTATTCAGTTGGGCTAACTCCCAGGAAAGTGATTTTAGGATTGCAGACATAGTTGCCTGCCTTTCACTCTACAATGTATGCATATACATTGTGATCTTCTGCCTAGATGCTGGGCAGAAAATATGTCCAGTGTAGTGAGTCCAGTGGGGACAATGCTGATGACATGATCCATCATCAGCATGGGATTCTTCCATGTCATGCATACATTAGTCAAAGCAGAGGGGAGACTTTTTCCAAAGAGTTTTAAGGGGGGAGGAATCCTGTACAAATGTATATGTTCACGATATGGTTGGCATGCATATGCATATGTGTTCTGAAGCAAAAAAGCAAAATTTGTATTTTGTGCCCAAGAGAATGAAAGACTCCTGGAGAAGTAAATCATAATTCTGTTAACATGAATTGGAACAGTGCCATAAATGAAATTTTAATTTTGTCCGGAAGTGTAATGTGGGATCAATAGCTGCACTTTTTAATTTATTTATTTAAACTTTTCTATCCCACTTTTACTTGTGGTTCAGGGCAGCTTATAATAATAATTAAAAACATTTTAAATTAAAGTCAAAAATAAAATAGCAACTGCCAACTGTCTCCCCCCTCCCCCATTAAAAGATGCCTGCCATCCAAACCCCCTCAAAAGCCCTGGCAAACAGGCAGGCCTTGTAGCACTTCCTGAAGGTCTCCAAGGCCGGCCCTCCCTCACCTCGCCTCTTCAGGCAGCCCATTCCACAGAGCCAGAGTTGCAATGGAAAAGGCTGGGCTTTGGTCAATGCCAGATGGACCACTCTAAGTGGTGGGATAACCAACAGATGGCTGCCCGATGACTGTGTGGGTGCACAGGGACATAGGGAAAGAGAGTCTTTCAAATATGTGGGGCCCAGGTCATGAAGGGCTTTAAAAGTCATAACCAGCACCTTGAAATGAACTCAGAAACAGACTGAAAGTCAATGTAACTGTTTCAAAATGGGTGACATATGTTACTGGCAGCTAGCCCCTGACAATAGTTGGGTTGCGGCATTCTGGACCAGTTGTATTTTCCGGTTTGTCTTCAAGGGCAGCTCTACATAGAGTACACTGCAGTAATCCAACCATGAGGCTACAGAAGCATGGATAAGCGTGGCTGGATTGGGCGAGTCTAGGTAATGAGAATTGGTGAATCAGATGCAGCTGATAGAAGGCGCTCCTGGCCACTATGCCGACCTTCTTTTCAAAGAGCAAGGCAGGGTCCGTGAGCACCTCCAAACTCATAACCTGCCCTGAAAAAGCCAATGTCATTCCATCTAGGAGAAGTGGGTTTGGTCCCTCTAGAATATCAGTTTTCTCGACCAGCCTTACCTCTACCTTATCTGGATTCAGCTTCAGTTTGTTCTGCCTTAGCCCTTTCATGTGCAGCTGTTAAGTTGTGGAACTCCCTGCCCCAGGATGTGGTGATGGCTGGAAGGCTTTAAGAGGAAAGTGGACATGTTCATAGAGGATAGGACTATCTATGGCTACTAGTCAAAATGAATACTAGTCATGATGCACACCTGTTCTCTCCAGTATCAGAGGAGCATGCCTATTATATTAGGTGCTCTGGAACACAGGCAGGATGTTGCTGCAGTCATCTTGTTTATGTGCTTCCTAGAGGCACCTGGATGGCCACTGTGTGAACAGACTGCTGGACTTCATGGGCCTTGCTCTGATCCAGCATGGCTTTTCTTATGTTCTTGGATTATTCTCTGAACTGTGCTCCTTACAGACAGCAAACATTTTCATGGTGTTTTAGGCATTTGTCTTGTCAAGTGACATTCTTTTGGCAACAAAGATGCTAATTTTAAGAGGAACAGTTAAAAAAAGCTTTAGTTTTCATAAATCAAGACTAAGTAAAGATTAGTTCAATTCATATTCAGTGGTTTCAAAATCAGCTGCATTTTTTGCAAGGAAAAGCAAGGTATGTATCGTAATATTTATTATCATTTTGCATATTCTGACAGCATGTGTTTGAAGGCCAAAACAAATATGTACAGTTCCAACTATATAGTATACAGTGCCTAACATGTGTTTCTCTCTATGAGGAAATTTCCATTGTGTTTTGTTTCCTCTGTGACTGTCTTATTCCAGGAAAATGAGCAAAGCCTTTTGAGAAAGGTGAATAATGCCTTCTGCACTTTATGGCTTTTTGCCATAAAATGGGTACATCATACTTCCCAGCTCCTCTTTTCTATGTAATGAAACAACCTATAGAATTCTGAATCTCTGATATTAAGTTGCATCAATCACATCCATCCTGGCTAAAACTGTTGGAAAGTGTGTGGAAGCCAAAAAATAGTCATGCTGTCTTCTTCATCCGCCTCCTCCTCCTCTAATATATTATTTTACTTCGCGAGTGAATATGTTGGATGTCAGTGCCAAATATAGATCCATAAAGCAGCTAACAGAAAACAAAATGCCATTAAAATATTAAAACAAACAACAAGCACACACTAAAGCAGCCAGATTTCATGTACACAGCTGAAGTTTTCCTGTTAGTGGCGATGGAATGGCTTGCAGTTGGGATTCTTTAGTCACCACCATGACTTTGATTCCAGAGCCCAGCTGTGTCTGTCTCTGGGTTTTAGGCAGTGGCTATGAATCGGGTGGTCTCATTGATGGGGGGAGGCAAATCTCACATTGGAGGTTTAGATCCTCCCTATCTGTGCTTCTTCTGCTTTCCTTAAAGAGCCAGACAGTTGTTTTACTACAGGTGTCATTCATATTCTTTCAGCCGCAATTTCCCCTCAATTTTCCCTCTTCCTATTTTCCCATATTAGACTTCCTGATCCATGGTGGGTCAAGACCACCCACTTGAATCCCTGAATGTTTGGTTATGCTTTAATTTCCTGTTATTCTGCATTAGAAATGACTGTAAACCACTTTGTAATGCAGCTGTTTGAAGATGTTCACTTCAGATTTGTTGCAAGGGGAGAGGGTAAATGGTTTGTTGAGTCCATCACGGCCTAAATGGGATGAATGCTAACCCGCACCTGGCGTGTTAGTTGTCTGAAAAAAAATGCATTCAGAAACTGTGTGCACACAGGTTGCAAGACAAGGGGTTGTTACTTCAGTGCTTGATAGCTAGCAACGATTCCGTTGTTACATATACCTCCTTAATTCCTTCTTAAACCACTGGCCTGTCGAAGGCAAGTTGGATGGTGCTGTCTTGTCATATATAAACTAATTCCTAATTCACTTAGATCAAGGGGACTTCAAAAGTGTTTAACTTGGATGGCTTATGGCCATTTACTTATAAATTTCTTTTCAGCAAGTGGAGGAAGATCTTATTCTAAGGCTGCAGTTCTGAGCCCGACCTTTGGGTTCGGGAGAATGGGGTAGAAATTTAATAAATACATACATAAATAAAGCTCTCGTGTTCCCCTGCAAGACCCATGACTTATCTAGAAATTGTTGTTAATGGTACTATTTTTGGTACATTAATCATGCTTGTATTGATTAAATCTTTGTAAAACGTGTTTTGCAAAGCTGACATGCATTAACTGAACGAGGTGCTGTACTTTTAATCTTCTGGTCTGCATCTCAGATTGCCAGCTGTGCAGTACACCTTCTTACGTTTTGGGCCAGTATTCAAGAAGCATGCTACAACCATTAGCATGACCATTACTATTGAGGGGGGGGGATGCACCTTGTGTTTTATCTGTTCCACCATTTTCTGCATAGCTTGTTTCTTTTTTTTGACAGAGTCCTGTACAGATCTGTGTATAAATTCTCGGTTATTATGCAGAGAGTGCTGCCTTGGGAAATCAGCTAACTATGCAAACCTACTGTATAATTAAATGATGAGAACAAAGGAAAGATTTTTATCCTTTAAGAAACATTGAAAGCTAATAGAATCTCAAAGTTACCAAAACATATTTCTTGCCAATGGAAGGGGAACTCATCTGATTCATTTGCTGGAAAAATGCCTGCATTAAAAATGGTCTTGCGGGGCTAAAAATCAAAACGAGTGCTTTGTCAGATTTTCATGCGGAAAGGTTTTTGATGTGAAGAAAGTGTTTTTGAGGAGTGCAAAAAGCCAGACAAAAGCCCGTACCTTAGTTGTCATTCATACTTTCTCATACTTTTTGGTAGCCCTAATATGCAGCTAGGTCAGTATTATTTTAAGGTTTCTTTCTTCTTCACTGCATGATCCAAGCCAATCAGGGATCACACAGTGAACTTG
Source organism: Euleptes europaea (assembly GCF_029931775.1). Classification (NCBI taxonomy): domain Eukaryota; kingdom Metazoa; phylum Chordata; class Lepidosauria; order Squamata; family Sphaerodactylidae; genus Euleptes; species Euleptes europaea. The sequence continues at coordinate 38,135,520 of NC_079317.1, forward strand.
AAGAGATCAAAGCACCATATGGCCAATTGGATTTTCCTATGTGATGACATCCCTGTGATTAAAGAAAGCCCTACCTTTGCCTTCACACTTAAGGTGGTTGGAGGGATGTGACAGAGCTTCCAAACATTAGCGGTTACAATTCAATTGACACTTAAGCGTTTAATTTTCCTTTGGGTCTGCTTATTTCAGTGAGGCTTATGGTACAATCCTAAACAGAGTTACACCCTTCTAAGCTCATTGACTTCAGTAGATTTAGAAGGATGTAACCTTGTTTATCCTGGACCTGAATGGCCCAGGCTAGCCCAGTCTCATCAGATCTTGGAAGCCACATAGGGTCAGCTCTGGTTAGTATTCAGATGGGAGACCACCAAGGAATTCCAGAGTTGCTGTGCATAAAAAGCCAGTGGCAACCCGTCTCTGTTAGTCTCTTGCCTTGAAAACCTAACTGGGGTGCCATAATTTAACTGCAACTTGGCACACGCAATCCTGTTTAGGATTGTAGTGGCATTTATGATGAACTTTTGCTGGATTGCAGGCTTTCAGAACATATGGCACATCTATTTCAACACATCCAAACTGTGCATAGCACATAGACAGGATGCTACAACTCACCTTTGTCTCCTGCAAGTCTCTGTACCTTGTCTCATGTGGTAATAGTACAGTATATTTGGTAAGGTAAGATAAAGGCCTTTTCTATTTTCCAAATGTTCACTATAGTAGCAACATCTGAAGCTTCAATATGTATATGCCTTTTCTTATGGTGCTAATAACTGAATTTATCCTGTTACATAAGTTTGGCTACAACTCTCAAGAAATAATCAAAAGATATTTTGAACTGGGGTTGCTGTTCATCATTATCCTCATCAACAACAACAGCAACAGCAACAACTATATAAAATAACAAAAGCTGTATACAGATAATAAAATTTCCATACAGACAATGAAATCAATTCAATGGGTCAGCAACCACTTAATGTTCTGCAAACCTGAGGAAGCTTCCAGGTTGGCAGAAAATTTTTAAATGGTCAACAAAAATTATTGGGGGGTGGTAACACCTCTTCCAGAAATTTAGTTGCATTGTCTATGCACAGATGTTTTTTTTTAAAAAAGCCCTGGCCAGAATTTGGTTACCATTATGCATTGTCATAGCAATAGGGTTGCCAACCTCCAGGTAACTGGAGATCTCCTGCTATTACAACTGATCTCCAGCTGATAGAAATCAGTTCACCTGGAGAAAATGGCTGCTTTGGCAATTGGACTCTATGGCATTGAAGTCCCTCCCCTCCCCAAACCCCACCCTCCAACGGCTCCCCCCCAAAAAACCTCCCACCAGTGGCAAAGAGGGACCTGGCAACCCTACACAGCAACCACAATGCAATCCAAAGCACCCACCTGGAAATTTGGTGTGAGGCCTTGAGACAATAGCTACCAGGACAAAGAGCTGGAGCAGGTTATGAGCAACAGCAAGCAAGTCAGTGGAGGTGACCGTGAGTGGGGAGAAGAGGCCATGATCACAAGGAGGGGAGGAAGGCAACAGTGGGCAGGAAAAAGGGGGGAAGAGTAAGGGCAAAATGGAATTTCCCTAGCCAGTGAATTCTCAAGGATCCCCTGTTTGTCATGTGTGTTATTATAACATTTCATTTATATTGTATTTTTATATGAAACATGTCAAATATTCCAGGCCTTTCAAAACAATCACTGCTTGCAAAAACCCTGTGAGGTCAATATTACTATACTGAGTGAGAAATATTGTTCCATCGAGGTCAGTACTGGTAACTTTAACTGGCAGTGGCTGTTGAGGGGTCTCAGGCAGAAGTCTTTCATGTCCTTTTATCTGGACATGCTGAGGGCTGAACCTGGGATCTTCTGCAAGCAAAGCAGATTTTCTACCACTGAGCCACGGCCTAATTCTTAAACATTGTTAATGAAGACCCGAGACTGAGAAATAGTGGCTTGCCTAAGAGACAGTACAAGGTCAAAGATAGGGTTGCCAGTAGGATTGCCAGGTCCCTCTTCGCCACCGGCAGGGGGTTTTTGGGGTGGAGCCTGAAAAGGGCATGGTTTGGGGAGGGGGGACTTCGATGCCGTACAGTCCAATTTCCAAAGTGGCCATTTTCTCCAGGTGAACTGACCTCTATCAACTGGAGATCAGTTGTAATAGAAAATCTCCAGCTAGTACCTGGAGGTTGGCAACCCTAGTCAAAGGTTATGGCTGAAGTGAAAATAGAGCTCTTGATGACTTAGCCTCTATACTATAATACCTTGTGACAAAGACTTACTTTGTCACAGCATTTTTTCTTATTTCAAAAATAGGACTTGGAGAATATAAGGAGAATACACTCGCCTTTGGGTTATATTGTTCCCTTCGCCAAACATGCTTTCTGCTGGAACATTTTATACCTCATTAATCATAATGATCACATGTATTTACCAGGCCTCTCTTCTCTATCATCTTACAGGCCTTGTAGAAATTTGCTTGATGCACCCCCTCGATGTGGTGAAAACCAGGTAAGGTTCTGCTTCAACAAGTTTTATTGACACTGGAAGATGTCCAAATTGGAAGCTGTCAGAACTTAAAACGCTAGAACTTGTCCTAGTAAGATAACTTCTCCCTTTAATGGCATTTATATTTACTTACTGTTTTTCATCGCATTTGACAGACAGAATTTGAATAGCATGATGCATTTCTGCTTGGAGGTCATCTGGAGGTGCTAAATACTTTTTTGTAAAAATGTGCTGTTTGTGTGACAGTCTAAGATCTTCTTCCATTAAAACGGGGGAAAGCACAGCAGGATAATATTTTTCCCTACCATATTTATCATCTGAAGTAATGTTTTCACTTGCAACTGGAAATGTCATATTGCCTTAGAAATATAATAATATTGGTGGTGAATGAGACCTGAAACAGCTAGTCTTGTTTTCAGCAGTCAGTGGAAAGGAGCGTTCTTTAAAATTGTATTTGTACATGTAAGTTTAGGTGGTTTCATGCTACCTACCTTTGGGGCACGTTCATTGACTTTTGAACATACATTTGTGACAAGTATCACCTGCTTGTTCAATTTGTAAAAACAGTAACCTAAAAATTCTATTCAATTTTTTAGCCATAATAATAATGTTATAGGCCATAGGACAATTTCTGCAGCATTTTGTTGACAACTGAGATGTTTCAGATCCTATTCCTAAAGAACATATTATTATGCTATCATGCAACTGAGATGGGCAGAACTGTGGCATTGTACAGTTTTCCTCCAACCCCTGCATTTCGCATACCTGTGGGATTTTTTTCCAGTTCTTCTGAACCCCGCCATTCCTCCACGGAGCTGAGAGCAGTGCAAAGGGCTCTGCCTTTTCCCAACAAGCATCCAAGGCAGGTTAGGCTGAGAGGGAGTGACTAGTTGAAGATCAATGAGTGAATTTAGTGACAGAGTAGTGATATGAAGCCTGGCCTCCTAGATCCTAGTCTCGTCCTCTGACATCAACACCACACTGGATCTGAAGTATAACATACAAGAACATTTCCAGAGGCAATCATGGTGGGCCCATGCTGAGATTTTTTCCCCCCCTGAAGGCTTTTTCATATATCGATGTTGTTTACCAGAACATAGGTCATCAGGTTTTGGGGAAGTAGTTCATAGGAAGGAGAGGTATAGGGCTACTTTAACTTCATATTTTACTCTGTTTAACATGTTTGCATACTTTACTGTAGTCGTCCTTTAGAAGTAAGATAAGGTATACATTCAAATAAATAAATAAATAAGGCTACAGTGTAGCAAGAGTCAAGCATGTGTTTAACACTCCCAGTGAAGCCAATAGGGCTTAATAATCTTTAACTTTGTCTGGGTCATGACTTTCAATAAACAAACAAAATTTCCCATTGTTTTCTTTCTGCAGTAACATCCTTTGTTACAAATTTTAAAATGTTAGTAGGTATCTTGTCCTGTGGCACAGAGTGGTAAGCTGCAGCACTGCAGTCAAAGCTCTGTTCATGACCTGAGTTCGATCCCGATGGAAGTCAGTTTCAGGTAGCTGGCTCAAGGTTGACTCGGTAAAATGAATACCCAGCTTGCTGGGGGTAAAGTGTAGACCACCAGGGAAGGCAATGGCAAACCACCCCATAAACACAGTCTGCCTAGTAAATGTCAGTATGTGACATCACCCCATGCTTGCACCTTTGCCTTTATCTTGTCTGATGTCATTATGTGGACACTTCATTTTGTGCCTTTTCCATGCATTCACAAATTTTTCCTCCTGGGGCTAAATATATGTATCCTGCCTTATGTTGAGTCAGACCAGTGACCCATCTAATCCACTGTTACCTATTTGAACTATTTGGACTATTTCAGCTTTCAAGGATTTCAGGTAGAGGTCTCTGAAATGTTTTAATTAAAGCTATGGATGAAGCTTGGAAGCTCATGAATACAAACCCAGCATGCTACCCCGATCACTCCTCTCCTGCTCAGATTATAAACAGCTTGGGTTAACTAAAATGCTATGTATGCATACAGAGAGCTACAAAATATAATGATATCGCAAAATAGAGAGGTGATCAATGGCAATACATCTGCTTTAGAAATAATCTAGAAAATCCACTTGGATACTTGGTGAGGCCCTTTGGTGGTGACGGCACCATTGTCCAACAAGCCTGGAGGCCAAGATTCCTACCATATCTGGGGTCTCTACATCCATAAAGAAAAGTGGATACATCTGTGGATACCCATGTGTGTAAGTGGGAAGTATTTTAAATATTTTTATGTGACACTAAAGCAACGGAGGTTACACAAAATCCCTTGTTCCCACCTCCCCCCAAAAAAGGAAGTTGTTGATCAATGTGGTTTAGTGCATAGGAGTAACTATAGGTGATGCACAGACACAGGATAATAAAATGAGAGGGGAGTAAAGGAGAGTGTTAGATCCAAATACATAGCCCTGTTGTGGGGATTCTGAGATGTTTCTCTAAACTTTGAAAAATGAGTGATATTCTACTAAGGTTAGTAACAGTTTAATGAGATATTAATGTACATGAAGGGATCTGCCCTGTCATTAAAAATGACACTATAATTGATGTATATTATCAGAATCACACGACAGGTAGTGATTACAGGTATAAAGGTCACTTCATGTATTACTTTTCTAACACATGTCAGAAACAATAGGAGACATAAACCAGACAAAGTTAAGCATTTTTCAGTCCTATGAATTTCCCTAGGAAAATTTGGGTAGATGGCACGATGTTAGGGTTGCCAACCTTCAGGTGGTGGCTAGAGATGTTCTGCTATTACAACTGATCTCCAGGTGGCAGTGATCAGTTCCCCTGGAGAAAATGGCTGCTTTGGCAATTGGACACTAAAGCATCAAAGTCCCTCCCCTCTCCAAACCTTGCCCTCCTCAGGCTCTATCCCCAAAATCTCCAGGTATTACCCAACCTGGAGCTGGCAACCTGTGCTCCTCAGATTATGGGATCTTTACTGAATTAGATCTAGTGCCCTTCAGAATGGATTTAATGGTGACATGTGTTCATACCAGGTAGCTCTGACAATGCATGTTTTCATCAGAAGAAAGGGCTAATTAACGTCTAGGCTATTTATGGATCATTTTGCAGGGGCTTCTGCAGGTGCCAACCTGCAAATGGGCAAAATCAATGACTCTGTTGTGGCTCCCGCCTTGTGGAATGGCCTGCCCGAGGAGGTCAGGAAAGCTCCCACTCTCCTGGCTTTCTGCAAACGATGCAAAACTGAACTATTTCTGTGCAGGTAACAGGGTTGCATTTTACAAATTGGTTTTACAAACTTGCTTGGATAAATGGTTAGGGACTTTGGTTTATACTGCTGTATATAGCTTATTGTAAGTAGGATCCTATTTATGTAAGTTCTTAACTGCTTAATGTGCTGTGTGACTACTTATGCTGCGCTTCACTTCTTTCAGGTGGTTGCAGACTTCTAAATCATAATACATTGGTCACTGAATGTCCCATTTTGTTTATTGTACTGATTCACTATGCATAATATGCCTTGAGTCCCTGTGAGAAAGGCGGACTATAAATAACATTTAAAATTAAAATAAAAACTTATAATGCTAGGTGTATTTGTATGGAGAAAATTTAATGAAAACTCTAGAGAAGAGCAAATCCAAGCTGAGATTTCTTTACATTTTATTGAAGTTTTTGTGAAACGCCTGCTACGTTCAATCGTTTTCTGCTATTCTTTCAAGGATATGATTTATCCACAGGAAGTCCTGAAAAAGAGGCAATGTGAACATATGGCCTAAATATACACAAGTAACATACTTAGTATAACTGCTTCCTGCTAAATGTTCATTTGCAGCAACTATCTATTTCCTTGAAGGCAGGGCCACCTAAGATCACCGTAGCCCGCAAGTATGATTGTGTTTTTATATGTCCTCAATTTAATTCACTAGACTAAACTCCCAGGAATGCAATAGTCATTTAATTTAGCTATTGAATTCCCACTTCAACATAAAACACCGTCTTCTGTCAAAGGCCCCTGATATGTTTCTTATTCACATTGAAATTCTTCTTTAGGGCATTATCCAGGCAATGTTGAACAATTACAAGTCTCATTGATTGCAGGGGAAGAACTAAACAGATGAGTTACTTGGGCTCCTCAGTGCCGCCCCTCTTTTTGAGCAGACATTGGTTTTGATCAAGTGGAATGTGCACATGATGCTTATTTCTGAGGTACTGGGTATCAAGGAATCAGCACATCCCCAAACAACAATCAGCAACTTGGACACACCAACAAAGTGACTGGGGAGGAACGAACCAGGAAAAATAAAGCAAAATAAACCTGTAAATATTTGCATGGATTTATATGTGATTTTTCTCCTCCTTTTCCTTTCCGTCTGTTTGTGCAAATATTTGTGCAGTTGACTTTTGCTGGCTTAGAGATACCCGTGAAAAAGAGTCTGTGTTGCCTGAGCAAGAATCTTCAGATACCAAACTGTGAGCTCACTCTTTGTTGCTTGTGCATCTTCATAATGAGGAACAAAAACAGTATTGTAAGCAAAATCGCATATGACCAGTAATTTAAAAAACATTTCTATAGTCAAAACTTACTTGGAAGGGGAAAAAAGCTGTTGTGCTCCCCACATATACTGCAAGTACAAGCATACACAATACTCTCCTCATTTTTGTAAAGTTCTCTCTTATGAAATCAAGTGGACTTTAGGGGTAATTTTCCATTGACATGAATGCAGAACTTAATAGCATTGTGGTCAATGTTCCTGATTGGTGCAACAACCTCTACATCTCTCACCAAATCTCCAGCCATGCTCAGAATCGGGCTTAAGATCACAACCCTTTCTCATTGGCTCTGTGACCAACTGTTCCAACGTACAGTTATGATGTCTAGGAATCTCATTTCTACAGCATGACTCAGGCACATGTTTACCCAGTCAATGTGATGGTAGTTGAAGTCTCCCGGTTTCATAATTATCTGCTTTAATCACCTCCTTTATATCCTTCTCCATCTCAAGATCGGTCATTCTCTCCATTCTCATTTTGGTATGTTTTGGGATCAAGTCTAAAAATGCTATCATGTTTATTTATTTTGAAATGGGTGTTGGGCCGGGCCTGGGTCCATCAACATATATTCAAGAAAACATGTCTGTTTTTATTAGTGGAGGGGTGACTGTATATCTTTCAGCCCTTGTTTTGTTAAGGATAGGGGAAGTGTAAAATGCTAACAACAAGCTGGCTGTTCTGAAAGGAACTGGAGGAAGCGGGCTCACCTTCCATTTATCTGCTTGTCAGCAGAGTCCATGTTCATGGACGTATTCGTTCCTTAAAAGTTGCTGAGTTGGATCAGTGTTCCAACCTCTTCATGGTTCTACCCTCTTCATGGTGGCAATCAAGATGGCTTCATTTTTCACTAGCTCCACCAGGGCTGCCAAAAAGGGGCAGGACTAGGTTGACTGGATTACTAGGGACTTCATCATTCTGGGAGCTTGTGGTGCTAGGTAAGAGATATTGGTTTTCATAGTTGTATGTGAATTCTATGATTAGAGACCCATGGTTGGCTCCTGGCAATTTCAAGTTTTCCTTTTTTGGTAGGTTGCACCACATATACCTGATGGTTGATGCTGGTGGTGCTTTGAAAACTGCATTTAATTTGGGATATTGACATGGCAAATCCACAGAGTTCGCAAATAGTATAGCTGCCACATAGCATGCTGCCATGTGAAAACACTCTTAGGATAAAAAGCTTCCAGTTCATATAAAAGAAAGATGCAAAGTAGCTTATCATTAGGGTTGCCAGCTCCGGGTTGGGAAATAACTGGACATTTTGGGGGGTGGAGTCTGAGGAGGGTGGCTTTGGAAAGGGGAGGGACTTCAATGTCATAAAGTCCAATTGCCAAAGTGGCCATTTTCTCCAGGGGAATTGATTTCTATGGCCTGGCGATCAGTTGTAATAATGGGAAATCTCCACCACTTGGAGGTTGGCAACCCTACTTATCATTCTGCATATTGTGCCAATTTTCTATTTGAAAGAACTTGTGGGACTACACCAAAATATGTGACTTGTCACCTTCTTGCAACCTGGTTACAGTACAGCAAGATTTACTTGCTGTGGTTATGCTGTCTCTGTAGGTTGGCTCATAATTAAGGTGCAAACCAAGGTGACAAATATTTCAGTGACACAATTCTGTAACGATGCACAAATTGAGAGCACACGGGGATTTTATGAATTGTGTAGAACACCCATTTCAGCATGGTTCAGCAATATCACATGAAGGGTAGGTAAGTTTCCTACATTTTGGGGAAGTTTTGATATCTTGCATTATCCAGATTTCACAGCTTGCTACTACCTATTAGCTAAAACAACACTCTAGGTCAAAAATCTCTTGGACTCTAAGTAGTGTAGGCATGACTGAGTGTATTTCATGGCAAAGGTCTTTTTCTAGTAAAAGATTAATCTCACATTTCTACTGGCTATTCTTTTCCAGCTCATTCTTGAGTCCTAATTTCTGATGTTTTGGTCTTATTAGAGTAGCTCAATTTCCTACATGTGTTTCTGATTTCTTTCCATCTGCTGTTTTGTAAATGCTCTTTCCTTTTATATCATTAATTTCACTTTGATTCTTTGTGTTTTTCTGTTTTAGTAAGCACTGGTGAAATCTATTTTTTTAATTCCCTTTGTTGAAGTTTAAGGTAGTAATAAGTATCTGGTTTTTATTTGTTTCTAGCATTACCTGCATTCTCAAAAATATCCTGTTTTGTCATTCTCGTTGGATCAGCTTATGTAGCAAGGGCAATTTATACACTATATGGCAACTCTCAAAACTTTCATTGTTATTGGGGTCTTTATTTAGTGTCATTATGATTCATTTTGAGTGTCCTTAGTTGACATTCTGCTTTTAGCACTTAGAATGTGGTACCTAATTATCTTCAGTGTTTTCTTATAAATTTTTGTTCCCAGCTTTATATAATAGGAATTTGTCAAGCCTGGAGTAATTGGGCCGTGGATGAGTTCCCAGGCGCTATCATTTTCTCTTTGTTTTACTTCAGCCTAGAATCTGTTACACATTATTATGGGAATATGTACTGATAGTTCCAGCTAAAGAACTCATTCCAATTTAATTCCTGTCCCAAAATGAAGAATGCAATTGATATGCAAGTTCAACAGATAAATTATTTTAGGACATTCCTGATTATCTGTAGAGATAGTGACAAAGATATTTGATTTGTGATCCTTTGAAATGAAAGGAAAAACTTTTCTCATATAATTCATACTTGTGAAGGAGGGAGAGGTGCTCTAATCAAGAATCAAGCTCTGATCAGAATGTTGATTTCGATCAGTATTCTCTGAAGTCATTGCTTCTCAAAAGGTGGGCCAGGACCCAGAAGTGAGTTGTGACACATTCCCAGGTAAGGAGCAAGGCTAGGAAGGAAGGAAGGAAGGAAGGAAGGAAGGAAGGAAGGAAGGAAGGAAGGAAGGAAGGAAGGAAGGAAGGAAGAAGGAAGGAAGAAGGAAGGAAGGAAGGAAGGAAGAAGAGCAATTTGCAGAGAAAGGAGGTTCTGGAAACTCAATGGCAAATTTAAATTTCCCTCTGTATAATGGGCAAATATGGTCACGGAATACAGCGTTTTTATCAGTCATTCTTTGTGTTTATAAACACTTAACATTTAAAATACAGACTTGTTCAGTGTTAACTGGAGATTCCTGCATTTTATATTGGAGGGGAAATAGAAAGGAATTACTTTGCAAGTGGGTTCTCAAAGGTTTAAAAATGGCTCCTGAAAAATGCAGTCTGTTTAGAAGAGGTTCTACTTTTAAAGGTTTGAGAACACTGTCTTAGGACAAACACCTGAACCAGCTCTGCCAAAACTAATGGATTGTTCTCCTAACAAAGTGTTGTTTAATGCAATAAAATTGGAACGACTCTTTTGTTCTGTTGGTTGGAAGGCAGGTGCATCAAATACTTACTTTTCATAATGTGCTACAAAATGGCCATCACTGTTACTTGTGTGTGTGTGTGCATGTGTAAAAGGCTTGTTGTACATTGGAAGAGCACCTGGAGGATGCAAACCCTTGTGGGATCAGGCTACCCATTAGCAGTGGTCAAATGCTGCCTAATGCAGTGATGAGTGTGTTGTTAATAACAAATACTAGATGAAACATGCTAGTGTTCTATTTGTCTTGCTATGTTTTGAAGTGTGACAGTGGTAGTTAATGAATGCCAACTCATAATTCCTCTTTAGCTCTATGTTACATTGTGAGTGCTGCTTGCACTGGGTTGAAAAAAGGTGGCTGTATATGATGCAATGTGAAGGGATGCTATGCGGAAATGTGGGTGGAAGAAGTTGCAGGTGAAATTCAGGGAATAGCTGAACAGAAGAACCTCTTGGATAGACTGCAGCCCATCAACAATCCGATGGCAGTAGATACACTATGCATAAAATGTTCATTAAGATCCCTGGAATGGACCAAAACTAGCAGCAGTATGGGGTAAGAATAAACACAATACAGATTCATGATCCCATCTTCCATGAGAGAGTGTTTTTCTCAAGCACCTTGTAGCAAAGATAATATGAGTCTTGATCTCTGAATGGTTCAGTGCAGAGTCTTGGGTAGGACAGAGTTAATTGTTGAGCTTTCCTCATTATGTGTTGGTCTACATGTAATGATCACATGACTATTCAGTATGACATGACTGAACAATAGTTCACCTATATCTGATCTGAATGAATGCTCTAATAGGCTAGCAGGGTACTGTTTCCAACCTTGCGGCTCTGCTACTTGCAAAGGTTTGTTAAGCCTCTATATAAACATGTCCCTGCAGCAATAGGGGTACCACTGGTAATTTGTCAAGAGCCGGAGGGTTTCCTCCTATAATCCACATTTGCAATTACATCTTTAAAAAACATACGCCAACCCAGCATGTTTGTTTGCCCTTGTACACTATCTCTCTTAATCCAGAAAGGGAAGTTGCTTGAAGCTGAGACACAAAAGCTGCAGTTCATTAACTTTGTTCTCATGCTGCACTTACTAGAAAAGTTGCAAACTTCATTGTGCAAATGGCAGTGCTGTTGCTTTTATTTCTGTTTTCAAAAGTTATTAAAGTATTCTCTTTCATAATACAGCTCCACACTATATTTTCTGTTGTAAGCTTTATATGGTGGGAAATGGTTATGAATGCACTTACAATTTCTGTGTTAAGAGAGGAGAGAAATATTCTTGGCTTCCAGATATGGTACCTTCCACCCACCCCACCACCCACAATCTGCTTTGAGGATTAATCTACAAAGAGCGGGTGCTCTCTAGAATGGGTTCCATAATTAAACGTAATCCCAACTTTCCCAGTATTATTTCATTCACAATAAACACTTGCGGCTGACAGATCTATGAACAAGTTCTCAGTATACCTCCAGGCATGGAAGTGCAGGTACCTATTTATTTGTTTGTATGTTTGCTTTATTTATATCCCACCTTTCACCCCAAAGGGGACCCAAAATGGCTTACCTCATTCTCCTCTCCTCCTTTTTATCCTCACAACAATCCTGTGAGGTAGGTTGGCTGTAGGGTTGCCTGGTCTCTCTCCGCCACTGGCGGGAGGTTTTTGGGGCGGAGCCTGAGGAGGGCAGGGTTTGGGGAGGGGAGGGACTGCAGTGCCATAGAGTCCAATTGCCAACGCTGCTATTTTCTCCAGGTGAACTGATCTCTATCCATTGTAATAGCAGGAGATCTCCAGCTAGTACCTGGAGGTTGGCAACCCTATTAGGCTAAGAGTGTGTGATTGGCCCAAGGTCACCCACCAAGCTTCCATGGCACAAGTAGGGATTGGAACCTGGATTTCCCAGATCCTAGTCCGACACTTTAACCACTGCACCTCAAGACAGAAGGCATTTTTATTTTCCCTGCCAGTGAGCCTTTTGTCCTTCCCACTATATACTATGGCTTGTATCCTACCACTCTGTTCAGCTAAATATGGAACCTTCCTCCAAGGGAAGGCTACTTCCACTGGACAAAATGTCTAACCCTAGCAGAGTTGAGTGGAGCCTATCTTCTAGTGTCAGAGAGAAAGAGAGGTTGATCAAGGAGACAGAGAATGGGTAAATTCATTCATTCCTGTTGACAAGTCTTGACATTCAGTACTTCTGAACCAATGCTGGGACTTTGCCTGGGCAACAGCTAAATATAACCTAGTTCATGTGGCTTAAGTGGTTTCTTTGTCACTTCTGCTTGTTTCTTCTGTGTATCCCTTTCTAGTTGCTCTCTTTGCAGTCTATCAGAATTCCAAACTTCTTTCACTTTGAAGCCTGCAATTTTAATCCTGCATGCCATGGATTTCCCACTTCATACTCTGGCTTCCAATTTACTCTGCCTCTCAATAGTTTCTACAGTAGATCTTTACAGACACATTATCTAGCTCATATTTAAGGGCTCAAGATCTTTGGTCGGATGAGCTTGAAATAAAAGGAAGGAAAGATATTTGGAATTAAAAGCAGTAGTGCGAAGTATTGCAGATTGTATTTACAAGAAAAATATATGTTTCTAAAAGTGTATAAAATGGGAATTGGGGTAGGGGAATGAGCAGATGTTGGAACTGAAGAGAAAGAACCACAATCTGAATACAAAGGAGCAAGGAATGTTTTTATGCGTACATTTTAAGAGGGTATATTTAAAAGAAGGATTGAGCAGCTGGGAAAGGTTAAATGGGATGAGGCTGGAGACATCCATGATGCTCATAGGATATTTCAGAACAATTTAACAGTGACTTAACACTGTTAAATTCAGAACAATTTAACAGTGATTTAACAGATGTTCACCATTTGTCAGTGGTATAAAACATTAAATCTCATTCAGGGTAGACTGTGGTCATGCCTAGTTTCTTACCCATGGACAAAAATTCAGGGTTAGACCACTGTCATGCCTGATTTCTTACCAGTGATGAAACATGTCTGAATTAAATAACCAAAGAACCACTTTGTTTTAAAGATAATACAAAGCTCCCTATATTTAACTCTCTTTTTTTCATGTAACTAAACCAATGTGAGATACTTTAGGGGCACAGATCTGGAGAAAAACTGCCAACTGTGTGTATGTTGTGTGTTTTTTTATTAAGAAAAAGCACCACCACTTCCATGCAACTGTGACTAACTAGCATCTTCTTATTTCTCACCACCATCCTAACCCTGGAAGATCCAGAGCAAACTTAGAATGGGCAAAAAGATAGTAAAACACTTCTCTGTTTCCAACTTGATCTTTGTGCCTAGCTCACTCCTGTGTCCCTGAGATGAGTGTAGCAACAGCTGAACTAGAGTTGCCAACCTCCAGGTACTGGGGGAGAAATAGGACACCACTGTACATATATCAAGAGATTTGGAAATTAGTACAGGAGCGAGACACTGCTTAAAAAAGTGCAAATTACTTTATAAATAGCTACGTGCAATTACATACAATATAGGACAATATATACAATAGGACCTACAAAAATCTTTCATAAATATTCATATTTTCAATTGTCCCAAAACTGAGAACAGTTTTACTCAGTTTTGGGACAATTGAAAATATGAATATTTATGAAAGATTTTTGTAGGTCCTATTGTATATATTGTCTTATATTGTATGTAATTGCACATAGTTATTTATAAAGTAATTTGCACTTTGTTTAAGCAGTATCTCGCTCCTGTACTAATTTCCAAACCTCCAGGTACTAGCTGGAGATCTCCTGCTATTACAACTGATCTCCAGCCAGTAGAGATCAGTTCACCTGGAGAAAATTGCTGCTTTGGGAATTGTACTCTATGGCATTGAAGTCCCTCCCCTCCCCAAACCCTGCCCTCCTCAGGCTCTGCCCCAAAAACCTCCCACCAGTGGTGAAGAGGGACCTGGCAACCGTAAGCTGAACAGAAAAGCAGTGTGCATGTTGCTGATTTACTCTGCTGCAAAGCTGCTGTAAAACGTCTGGATCTCAGTAGTCCTGGCATAAAGATTCTGCTAGGCTTGCCAACCTCCAGGTGGTGGCTGGAGATCTCCCACTATTACAACTGATCCCCAGGTGACAGAGATCACTTCCCCTGGAGAAAATGGCCACTTTGGAAGGTGGGCTCTATGGTACTGTACCTATTGACGTTCCTCCCCTCCTCAAATCCTGTCCTCAGGCTTCACCCCCCAAATCTCCAGGTATTTCCCAACCTGGAGCTGGCAACCCTAGATTCTGCCATTGTGGCAACCCTAGACAACTGCTGAAAAATGTAAAATGCACCAGTTTTTGTGTTCTATATAATCACCTGGTACAGAAGAAGAAAGCCAAGCCACACATGTTTGAAGTGTTATCTAATCATAGCGTTTCCAGTAACTCTCAGAAAAATTGGCCACGAGTGCTATATTTAAATAAGGTCCTAAAAATAACAGTATTAAGCTAATGGTTGCCAAAAGAATCCTCTCAATCAATACAAAGTGAGATAATATCTAGGTTTATGAGCTTTCTGAGTGTTTTTGTAAGCAAATTCAACACTGTGTATTTTAGGCCCGAGAGGGGTTTTGAGAAACAAGAATCTTCTCAACTTAATACCATCTTCAGTGTATTGGCACAAGAGACTTCCTTTTTGTTATTCATTACTCAAGAGAATGCAAAAAATTCTGAACATATAACAATGTGTAAACCATCTATAAAGTTACAGTAAAGAGGTATCTGATAAAATTGTGTCAAGGAAAGCTTTGCTTTATAAAAAGAGCACTGTGCCATTTCTGAATGTTTTAAGTTAACTTTTAATCATGCAGCGTTATGAAGACGCTAGCGAGCAATATTGAAATTATAGTAATACAAACTGAGGCCTGCACAGTGTTTTTTTGCTGATAATCTATCAGTGGCTAGTGTGAGAATCCCCCCTCCATGCTGTCTCTCTCACTCTTCCTTCTCTACCCCAATTTATACTCTGAAAGCAGTGTTGGCCTTTACATAGTGGAGGAGAGATGAGAAGATGTAGTTCCACTTTGCTTCTCCTTTTTTTGTCTCTCTCTTTTTCTTCCCTCCCAGGGATGGTCTTAGTCTAGGGGGATCCAGGGCTACTGCCTCAGGCCCCAGGCTAGGGAAGCCCCTGAACGCCCCTGACCCTGCCCCCCCACCAATTGAGGGGGAATGAAAAGGAAAAGCAGGCCGTTCGTGCTACCCACCTGCCCCTTCAAGGGCTCAGGCAGTGGCTGGCTGCCTCCGCATGTGTGCCCACCCGCCCCTTGGACAGTGGGTGGCTGGCTCAACAGCCACCAGGCATGCACACCCGCCTGCCCACTCAGGGGCTTGGGCAGCAGCCAGTTCAGTGGGCACCATGCACTAGGGTTGCCAACCTCCAGGTAGTAGCTGGAGAGCTCCCACTATTACAGCTGATCTCCAGCTGATAGAGATCAGTTCACCTGGAGAAAATGGCTGTTTTGGCAATTGGGCTCTATGGCACTGAAGTCCCTCCCCAAACCCTGCCCTCCTCAGGCTCCACCCCCAAAACTTCCCACCAGTGGCAAAGAGGGACCTGGCAACCCTACCATCGCACCTGCCCACCTTGCACAGGGCAAAGGTCAGCTCTTGCTTGAGCCTAGGGTGGTCCGGAGGCGGTAGGCCCCAGAATCACTAAGGCCACCCCTGTTCCCTCCTCCCTGATCCATGTGGTGTTTGTGGCAATAACATGTAAAATACTTAAATATTTAAATTATCAAAGCTATAGTGACTTTATAGGCAATTAACGTTTCCCAAAGATATCCTGCACTGAGCATTAGGGTTGAACTAGATTACCCATAAGACCCCTTCTACCTACTTACCTTACAAATAATAGAATACACAACTTATAATATAGAGAGTAGTTTGATGTGGGTATGCATTCATATCTTCATAGCATTGCAGAATGACATTAGCCCTTGCATATAGATAGTAATTATATCCTAGCTACATGTCCTTGTCATGTTTCCTCGTTCCACATGCAAAACGTGAAGCGCATGCAGACATAAATCTTCAGGCGCTCTCTGCCAGTCCTCATATGACTCCTTTCTTTTCCAGAGAGAAGGCAGAACAATGTATTTTCTCTTGGTCTCCACGTGAAGCAGCATCCTTTGGGAGGGGGACTCCATACATTGAATGATTGTTCCTATACTACATATGGAAGAAAAAACAAAACTAAATTTTGTAGCACTTTAGAGATTAACATAGCTGCTGTTCCATAAGCTGAAGCCCATTTCATTAGATGCACATGAAAGTCTGAGCTTTGTGCTGACATCTCTCCCACAGTGGTCGCATTGCTGCTGACATCAGCAGCAAACAGAGTAAATAGCTTCCATTTCTTGTTGGCTGCATGTCAACTCCAATCCAGTGGTTGCATCATAAGCTTTTATAGCTTTCCAAATCAATAGGAAATTCCGCAGAAGGATATAAGCAAGGAGGCAGCCCTGTTAGATGAAGAGAACCCAAGTTACGCTTGGCTTTCTAGGTCTAAGCAAACATCATGAATAGTTTAGTCCCTGACAGAGAGATGTAACCAATTTTATTCTCTGCATGAGTGGCGAAAACTTGGCCTTGAATCTCAGACTTCACCGTTTAATGCATTCAGTGACAGATGGCCCAGTGTGGCATGTTAGTGTGAACTGTCACATCAGCAAACATCCAGCATTCCAGAGAAGGCTAATCAAAGTCTCCTCAAATCCAGCATCCGGTACCATTTGTTTGGCTTGGCAGGTGATAAAAACAAATCCATGATTCATATTGGACCTTGTAGGTACAAGTATCAAATGGGGTAGTCAACATCCACACGCAGGCATGGGAGCCAAATATGTGAGTGGGTGGTGAGTCTTCATAGTTCGGAGTGATCGGGCAACAAATAAAGTACCATTAGAAGATATATAACAAGTGAGGAAGTCTAGAGATAGACTAGTAGCCATTAGCTACTGTTGTCAAAGGAAGCAGAAAATGATTTATATTAGCACTGTCTTTGCCACTCCTAATCCTCACTATTTGTTTTCCAACTGCTATCCCAATGGGTAGAAATGGAGCTAGCAGTCTTCCTTTTGACTAAGAGACTTGTTAAATGAGGCAGTAAAATAGGATACTTCTCTGTAATCATGCAAGCAGCAGCACCACATATTGTGGCACTATGGTGTGAGTGAGATACCACAGAGCCAACTTTGGCTCTTGTTGCTTAAGGACTATGCATTTGGACCATTGGATGACAATGGGAGTAAAGAAACAATAAGGTAGGATAAAGCGAATTGCTGAGAAATTAAATGAATTCTTTTCATCTGTGTTCACTGTTGAAGATATAGGGCAGATTCCTTCTCCTGAACAGAGGTTTTGAGGAGGGATGGAGGAGGAACTGGAGCAAATAGTGGTAGCAAGGCAAGAAGTCCAAGAACATCTAGACAACCTGCAAACTAACAAGTCACAGGGACCAGACAGTATTCATCCTAGAGTTCTTCATGAACTCAAATGGGAAATTGCTGAACTTCTAACAATGATATGTAACATGTGCCTTAGATCAGCCTCTGTACCAGAGGACTGAAGAATGGCCAGTGTAACACCATTTATAAAAACAGTTCCAGGGGGTACCCAAGAAATTACAAGCCAGTTAGCTTAACATCTGTTACAGGTAAATTGATGGAAAGCATTATCAAAGATAGAATTGTCAAGCATATAGAAGGGCAAGCCCTGCTGAGCAAAACCCAACATGGCTTCTGTAAAGGTAGGTCCTGTCTCACTAACCTTTAGAGTTTTTTTGAAAGTGTCAGTAAGCATGTGGACATTGTGTATTTGGATTTCCGAAAGGCTTTTAGCAAAGTCTCCCACCAAAGGCAGCTAAGCAAACTTCATAGTCATGGGATAAGAGGATTGAGAGCTGGCTAAAAATAGGAAGTAGAAAGTAGGAATCAATGCTCAGTTCTCTCTGTGGAGGGATGTGGGCAGTGCGTCCCTCAGGGATCTATGTTAGGACCGGTGCTTTTCAGTCTGTTCATCAATGACTTGGAGTTGTGGGTGAACAGCGAGGTGGCCAAGTTTGCAGATGACACCAAATTATTTAGCATGGTTAAAACACAATCAGATTGTGAAGAGCTCCAAAAGGATTTCTTCAAACTGGAGGAATGAGCATTAAAATGGCAAATGAGATTCAATGTGAAAAAGTGTAAAGTGATGCATATTGGGGCAAAAAATCCCAGCTTCACATATACACCGATGGGACCAACAAAAGGAACTTGGGGTGGTAGTGGATAGCTTGATGAAGATGTCAACCCAGTGTGCTGCTGCTGTGAAAAAGGCAAATTCCATGCTGGCCATAATTAGACAAAGAATAGAGAATAAAACTGCTGCTATCATACTGCCCTTGGACAAATCTATAGTGAGACCACACTTGGAATACTGTGTACAGTTCTGGTCACCACACCTAAAAAAGGATATTGCAGAGCTTGAGAAGGTGCAGAAAAGAGCAACCAAAATGATTAGGGGATTAGAGCAACTGCCCTATGAGGAGCGGTTAAAACACTTAGGGCTGTTTAGCTTGGAAAGAAGGCGGTGAAGGGGAGAAATGATAGAGGTCTATAAAACTATGCATGGTATGGAGAGAGTGGACAGCGAGAAGCTTTTCTCCCTCTCTCATAATACTAGAACATGGGGTAATCTGCTCAAGCTCAAGAGTGACAGGTTCAAAACAGATAAAAAGAAGTTTTCTTCACACAATGCAATTGTGGAACTCCCTGTCCCAGGATGTGGTGATGGCTGCCAATTTGGAAGGATTTAAGAGGGAGTGAACATGTTCCTGGAGGAGAGGGGTATTTATGGCTACTAGTAAATATGGATACTAGTCATGATGCATACCTATTATCTCCAGGATCAGAGGAGCATGCCTGTTATATTATGTGCTTTGGAACACAGGCAGGATAATGCTGCTGCGGTTGTCTTTTTTCTGGGCTTCCTAGAGGCACCTGATTGGCCACCATATGAACAGACTGCTGGACTTGATGGACCTTGGTCTGATCCAGCATGCCCTTTATTATGTTCTTATGGACAGTGACTTGCTTCACTAGAATCCTGGCAAGGCCCTGAAGAGAGATTTGTTCTAGTCTAGTTCTCTAGTCAACAAGTAGTTTCCCCAAAAGACCATTTTTAAAAGGGAGAGAAAGGTATAGGCTAACATCTCAAACTATATAACTAGATGTGCCAGCAAATCAGTTCACCACAGAAACCATTTTCTACATTTTTAAAATCTTATTTTATATGTCATTAATTAAAGGTTTTGTATTCTTCTAAAAAAATCTCATATTTCAATGAAGTTTGCTCATTGGTCAACATGTCTCAAGAGGTTGCTGATTTGGCACAGGTGCACTTGTTATGGACTCTTATACGGTTTATTAATTAATTAATTAATTGCATTTATATCCCGCTCTCATTCCCGGCAAGCTGGGCTCAGAGCGAGTAACAACATGATAAAACTTTGATTAAAACATAGTAAAAACAAATTAAAACATATTAAAACATACTATAAAATAATATTTTATTATATTACAGTAAAAAAAAATGACAGTCCCTTTACTTGCCGCCACTAAACAGGCCTGGTGAACAGTGGACCCCCAATCTAGTTGGGGGGGAGATGGGGAGGCCAGCAGGAAGATGAAAATGGCCGTGTCTTGGAGTTGCCTCTTGGAGTTCTGATTTCTTTCTGCTGTTAGAGTGTCTGGCAAGGTTCTGAGAGACCCAAGTTCAAAATTTTAAAATGCCATAGTGGAGGACTCTGGGGAACATTTTTGCTCAACGCCCAAAATTCTACACATCTGGTGCCAGCTGAGTTTCAGTGCCACATCAGAGAAGGTTGTGTCTCTGGTTTCCCCATCTTCTCCTGATAGCAGGGGTGCACAGAACAGGGTCTCCAAAGAGCTTACCCAGTGGAAAGGTTCATGTGAGAAGACACCTTGGTGCCAGATAGTGTGGCTCTTTATAGGTAAAAAACCAGCACTTCGAATTGTTCCCAGAAGCAAACTGACAGCCGGTGGCACTATTTTATAATGGACGAAAAATAGTCCCTGTAAGTCAGGCCAGCGAGCATCTCGGCTGCTGTGTTTTGAACCAGTTACAGATTCTAGGCTGGTCTTTGAAAGCAGCCTTAGTAACAATGTATAGTATTGTGAACACAAACACATTTAAAGAACTTTTAAATACACATACACCCATATATATGCTCCACAGGACTAGATCCAGCGAATGGTACAGAGCCTTATATGTTTGAACAATTCAAGTTGTATTATGATATTTCCAGTTATTAGGTTTCTAATAGTATCCGATTAAACATTTTGTTTGTGACCTAGAAAACCATGCAACAGAGCCCATAAGGGCTTTATATACTTATATAGGCTGTCAAAGATAGGACATTTTGGAGGACTTTCATTCATAGGATCGCCATGAGTCGGAAACGACTTGACGGCACTTAACACAAACACATACTTCTTTTAAGTACTACATAGTAAGTTTGGCAGGATTTGGCCTCAGTAACCCATGCCATAATAATCCATAATGAACTACTGCAGTGTACTTTCTGTGGGGCTCTCTGAAGATTGCGCAGAAGGTTCAAAATGCTGTGGTTAATGCTGCAAGCGGGTGGAAACCATAGGGAACTACTGGTTAGCTCTAGAAGAAGTTGATGGCAGCTGCACATTGAGTTCCTGATTCATCAAATGAACTCAGATCAGGGTTGGAATGAGACAAGTGGCACTCAGTTGCCTGTACAGTTCCTGATCCACCAAAGGAAGGTCAAGTCTACACCATGCAAAAATATTGTTCTCATTGAATTATGGCAACTGTGGGGAATTACTACCCCCCCCTTCTTCTCACTGTCATGACTGCCACACTCTGCTGTTGGTTTATTACCATTTGGAGGGGACCTTCTGTTTCCAAAAAATGGTCAAAAGGGCAATCTTTTGGGGTCACTTGGGTTATGTGATGAACACTAACGACAAATAAAACTGAGAATGAGAGCAGAGCTTCTTGGATCAGTATTGCCTTTGTTCTCAATGGCAGTGTTCAGAATTGCAAAATTAATGGAAACAGGCTTCCTTTTTCACTGCTGCTAAAAACAGTTTCAAAAAGTGCCCCCTTCAACTTGGCCCAGGTATGTCTGCATTCAATTTACATTATGGTTTGCTTTGTGTGCGAGAATAAAATAATATCTAATTTCTTTGAGCACCTCCCCATATTCTACCCCCTCTATGGAACAGCTTCCTGCACTGCTGTTCCTTGTTAGCTTGATAAAGCAATTATTTTAATAAGATACTGTATAGTTCACTTATTCATTGATTCATATTAATTCACAGTTGATGTCGTCATGGGTGCTTTCAAAGTGCTTTCGGGCTATATGTACCCCCATTTGCAGAATGGACGGAGACTTAAGACATTCTAGGTGTGGATTTAATTGTGCTTCTTGTTTTTGCATCACACTTATAAATAAAGTGTAAAAAATATTGTTGCGACCTTTTAATATGCTGTCAGTTTAAAATAGCCCAGGAAGTGTGAACAGAGCACAGACACTTTAGACAGGTGGGTCTAATTGTAATTTGTTACTTAGAAATTGCCGTCATGTAACATTTGGCGGAACATGCATAGATCTAGGGGAAGGTGTTTGGATGCTGAAACATGCTAACCAGGTTTTCCTTTTCTTCTGGTAGGAACAAATTGGACTGTGTAATTGATTTTTTTTGTAAGTAAAGCTTTTATGTTTGCTTTGCGTTCAGGCTCCATCTTTTTCTTGTTATATTTTGTCCCTTAGGAATGTTTGCACCACAGGTATTGAGAAAAGCAAGCTTAGTATAAATTCGTTTATCTCATCAAATGGCCCCGTTTCTATTACTTTCAGATTTCAGTAGACCCTGTTACTGCACAAATAATGGTGGCGAGGGTGAAAGGTAATTTTATTTAAGCTCCATCACTCCCCCCACCCCTTTTGACTTATTGTTCCTGGGTTTAATTCTCAAAAGCCTTTTTCATGCCTGATGCTAGAAAAGGTTTATACCTTGGGAAAAACATTTATGGGAAACAGTTTTTAAAACTATTTCTAGAAAACATATATAAACAAGAACATGTTTTGTTAAGATAATATATGCTCATTAAAAGTTTGCCATCTAAATATATTTGAATATTTAAAAACCTTTTTTGCAACATTGTAGTGTAACCAAATTACATTTGGGATCACTTCGGTTTTATTTCCTCCCCCAGAGCATATATGTTTAACAATTTTTAAAACATCTTCAATCTGTGTGCATACCTACCCCCCACCAAAATCAGCATGGAAAAATGAAACACATTTCAGGATTGTTGCTACTAATTCCTGCAGAAAGCAAATCCCACAGAGTTCAATGGGATGTACTCCTAGGTAAGCATAAATAGAATGGGAGCCTTAGACTGATTGCATAAAATGATGGAAGTCAACTTATTAGTTAAGCTTGAGTAAAAGTAAAGGAATCCTGATCAATTTGCTAAGAATTGCCTCCAGCTGTGCTGGTTTCCGTTCTCTGCTTAAACAGAAGCTGACCACAGTTTGCTCCACTTCTCCCTTTTACTATTTCATGAAAACACAGAAGGAAGTTTTGACAGGCTTCAAGATAACAGCATGCCATTTGCTTCTTTTCTGTTATTTGGTGTCTTCTAAAGGTAACGGTGGGTGTTTCTGTGCTTAGGACATTGAACAGAGATCAGAGAAATTTGGAGTTCTTCATGTCATGTTACGACTACCGTTTGTACCCAGCATTGTAAATTTTTCAATGAGATCAAATTATTCATCACATTTGCAGTGCAATCCTCAGCAGACTTGCATCTTTCGAAGTCCACTGAAATTAGTGGAGACGTTCAAAAGTCTCATCATATATGCCTGGTAGCAGTGAAATCTCACTTTTGGGTCCCTTGTGTCTGTCAAAGGGACAGCGATTAAGCACAGAAGAACTGTAGGGCTCACACCTTCTTTGGAGGCTTAAAAGTGAAGGGACATCTCCTGCCCACACACTCACACAAGAAAGTATAGCTTATCTTACTACCTTTTCTGCCCAAAAGGGAATGAAAGCTCCTCTGTTTTGTCCATCTTGTCTAGCATCCTATTTCGCATAGTGGCCAACCAGTTGCTCTGGAGGGCCAGCAATAGGGTTGCCAACCTCCAGGTACTAGCTGGAGATCTCCTGCTATTATAACTGATCTCCAGCCGATAGAGATCAGTTCACCTGGAGAAAATGCCCGCGTTGGCCATTGGACTCTATGGCACTGAAGTACCTCCCCTCCCCAAACCCCTCTCTCCGCAGGCTCCACCCCAAAAACCTCCCACTGGTGGCGAAGAGGGACCTGGCAACCCTAGCCAGCAAACAGGGAATGGAGGCCAAGGCCCTCCCCTGATTTTACCTTTAATTTAAACCCATTATTGTGACTCCTATCCTCTGCTGCCAACAGAAACAGCTCCCTGCCCTCGCCTAAGTGACAGTCCTTCAAGTACTTAAAAAGAGCAATCATGTCCCTCTCAACTCCTCTTCTCCAGACTAAACATTCCCAAGTCATTCAGCCTTTCCTCATAGGGCTTGGTCTCCAGGCCCCAATCATCCTCGTTGCTCTCCTCTGCACCCCCTCCATTCTGTCCACATCCTTTTTGAAGTGAGGCCTCCAGAACTGCACACAATACTCTGGGTGTGGCCAGACCAATGCAACATACAGTGGGACTATGACATCTTGCGATTTGGATGTTATGCCTCTGTTAATACACCCCAAGATTTCATTAGCCTTTTTTGTCGCTGCATCACACTGGCTGCTCATATTTAATTTACAGTTCACCCGTACCCCAAGATCTTGTTCACACACACTGTTACCCAGAAATGTATTCCCCATCTATTATGCATGTTCCTCATTTTTGTTACCCAGATTTTGTTACTTGGCACTTATCCTTGTTGAATTGCTTCATGTTCACATCCACTCACTTTTCCAGTATGTTCAGATCTCTTGAATTCTATCTCTGTTTTCTGGTGTGTTTGGTTCTCCTCTCAAATTTGGTGTCATCTGCAAATTTAATCCCTCCACACCTTCATCCAGATCATGTATAAAAATACTGAAAAGTACCGGGCCCAGAACTGAGCCCTGTGGCACCCCACCGGACACCTCCCTCCATTCAAATGAAATGCTAATGACAACTAATGTGTAGAATGTCAAACAAGAATGCCCATACTCAACCCCTTTCTGTTCTCCTAAATTTAAGGATAGCAGGGAAAAGAAAGAGTTGGGGGAATAGGCATTTCTTAAAATAAAGATGGTGACCCAGCAAGTAATTCAATTGGTTATTTACAAAAACAACAGCAACTGTCTGCTCCAAATTACCTTCCCATATTAGACTAGGGAAAAGTTCCATTTTAAAAAATTTAAAACTTCCCAGCTCTCTTAGAAATTACCATTCTTCTTATAAAAGGTAAAAAAAAAAAAAACCACTTAAGACTTTCTCAAGGTGGTATGATTTAGGAATCCCTTGCAAGTCACACACTTTTCAAAGCACTGCTAAATTTTATACTTAGCTATCCTCCATCAGTGGAGTACTGACTAAAGGCAAATACTTCAATCAGACCACTTTAGAAACATAGTGACTAAATCACCAAATTACTATCCTTGTCAAGCTGTAAACAGTTATAAATCTAGGTTTCAAAAAATAACCCAGAAAAGCACAATAAAAATGAATTAGACATTACATGCCACCCAAAAACTGTATAATAGATGGTGGCCCTGTAGTACAGTTTTGATTTCTGGCAGCCCCAGAGATAGGGTTGTCAACCTCCATGTAGTAGCTGGAGATTATTACAATCATCTCCAGGTGATAGAGATCAGTCAGTTCACCTGGAGAAAATAGCCACTTTTGGCAATTGGACTCTATGGAAATGAAGTCCCTCCCCTCCTCAAAGCCCACCCTCCTCAGGCTCCACCCCCAAAATCTCCAGGTATTTCCCAACCTGGAGCTGGCAACCCTACCCAGAGAACAGCTCACAGGCTTTCTGAATGGCCTGCAGTATAAATCACTGAATGCTCATTTACAGTGAGCACATGTATTTTGCTTTTCAGGAGTGCCTTTTGAACCCCTGATGAACGGCTTGGCAGTTGATAGCTCAAATGATTGGAAATTTAGGATAGAAACATCTTTGTATGGGAATGCAAGAAGGAATCTGAAAATGAAATAATGGACTTAGAGCTAGTTCCTAGCAGGCTTTTTGCACTCATGTCACATGACAATATATAGGGACAGCAAACAGCAAATGTGAACCATACCAATACGAATTATCCATCTCCTATTCTTCTTAAACATGTCAGAGGGGATCCTGTGTTCTGTGCATGTTGAATAATAATACACAGGATGGATGTTGAATAATAATACACAGGTATGGTTTACGCTTGTGTTTTTTTTTTTTAGCAATATCAAATGCTCTTGTAGGAACTGGCCCCCAGATTCTCCATATTCATACCCAGGTCCAAAATCTGCCATTTCTTTCATTTTCTCAGTAGGTGGACTCCAGGACTAATTCCCAAATACAGATAATGCCCATCACTCTATTGCCTCATCTGAGAGATCTTTCTATTATGTCAAACATTTGAAATTAAAGTTTAATTTTTAAGAGCTCTGTCAGTTTGCTGCAATCTGATTTAAGAGGATTTAGATGTTGTTTGTTATTTTAGTGTTTTATCATCTTTGATTTTAACCGCTTTGGGAATTTTTTAACCAATTTAAAACAAGGATAATGTCACTAAATAATAAATATATATAAAAGCGCTTTTCAGTTTGAAACTAATTGGTTTAACAAATACTTTCTATGTTTTCTTTGCAATTTTTTTTGTTTTGCTACACATATAGGATTAAAACTCTGTGTGATATTAAAGTGTCTCCTTATAATATAGTGGTGCAAGGATGATGATACAGAGATGAAGAACTTTATTTGGTGCAAAAATAAAATCCCTGACAGATAGCTAATAAAATAAAACCAAAATATGGCATCACCTAATAAAAAATGCCATCTCCTCCAGAGAAATGTTAGGCACTTTTTAAACCTACATATTTGAAATGTTTAAAAAAAAAAAAAAAAAAAACAATTCAGCATTGATTGCTGGTTAAAAGATACTGGAATGGCATAAGGAAATGCTTTTCATTTGTTCATCCTTTAGTTCCATGATTCAGATGATCAGCACTTTATTATGTCTGAGCAGCATGAACGTTTCTGTGGATTAAGAAGGCACAGCTTTTAGCCCTGGTTCTAAAATGGTGTTACAGCTTTTCATTAACCTAGAAACCTCCTATTTACATGGTTCACAGCCTGGTCTCAGCTCACTTGGAGGTAACAAAGGGTGTCAGGGACAAGAGTACAGCAGGGGGTTTGCTCCTCTAGGGCCACCATCTGACTTTCATCAGGTCAACTGTTTTAACTCCTGCCTCATTAGGCAAAATTAAATGGAGATTATGGTGTGCAGGAGGATCGGATTACTTAGTTCTGGCTCTGCAGACACTTGCTGTGGACTCTCTATGTGGACAAGATTTTGCTCACTGAGTTTTCCATTTAGAATGGCAGCAGGCTTTAAATTATTTTGATGTCAGGATCATTTGTATTGTATCCCCTTTGACATTTCAGAGGTTAGGTGGGGAAGAATATAGTAATAGGGGAAGACACATCAGTCTCAGGTGTAGCTTACCTACTGAAGAGTTGTCATTGTCTGGCATGGATTTAATACTGATAGGGGTTGCATTCCACCTCAAGAGATGGCTCCCACTTTACTTTCCAAGAGGGCTGTCAGTTGTTTTGAAACTAGTACTAGTTGGCTAACAGCCCATTCCTGACCTGCGCCAGCGCCTGGAAGGCGCACACCAGCATGAGTGGCCCCAGCGCTGGCGTTCAGACCCAGACACCGGTCTCTAGCAGCAGCAGCGCTGGGCCCGGACACCGCCGCAGCCACCCACCGGCCTCCGGATGCCGGCACAGGCTGTGGCGGTGAGCCGGGAGGCATTCCGACGCCCTGGGAGGCGTTCCCGAGGTGTAACAGCGCCGGCCGGGGGTCGGGGCCGACATTAGTCAGCCTCCTGAGCCATTTCAGCTCAGGAACCCCCCCTTTTTTAGCAGAGATACGCCAGCTTTTTGCTGATTACAAGGCACATTGAATCTCTGCATCATGAGTTCCTTCTTTGCAACTCCCCTCTCACCTTTTGACTGGGGTATAAAGGCTCAGAGATCTCCACTCCGATTTATATCTGATGAAAGGAACATAAGAACGTAAGAAGAGCCCTGCTTGATCAGACCGGTGGTCTATCTAGTACAGCTTCCTATCTCACACAGTGGCCAACCAGTTCCTCTGGGAGGCCAACAACAGAGCATCGAGACCGAGGCGTTCCCCTGATGTTGCCTCCTGGAGACATTCTTTTAGACTTGGCAGTGTCTTTCCCAACGTGTGGGATGCATTCTATCTGGGTATCAGTTAGTGTGGTTTTAAATAGGGAGCTTTAACTCATGAAAGCTTAAACCCCGGAAGTCTTGCTGGACTCTAAATTGCTGCTAGACTAGAATCTAGCAGTTGACATGTTATAAATACATAGCTGTGTTTAACATGTTTGTGGCATTTTACAGAGCTCTGGGAAGATAAAAATGCCTAATTTCTGTGAAGCAGTTCTGGCTCTATCAGCTACATTGATAAGGTATTTATGCATTGCAAAGATCTTATCTCATGTCCTATCGATTCCGGGTCTTTCCTAGGCTCACATTATACTGAAAAGTGGGGAGCAAGAGTAGGATTAATTTGTTAATGTCATATAAGACGAACTCGGTTAGAAAGGGAAGTGTATGTGCTTTATAATAACACAAGTGTTTCCTTGCTAATCCCTTGGCAGGTTCATTATCTGTAGAGCCTCAGGCAACAGTTGGCCTATCGTGAGAGAGAAATTTAACCCCCAGCATGAAATTAATCCTCAAAGACTTGTGTCTGCCCATTCTAGAAATAATAAATCTGAAGTGATTTTATAATTCCCTGCCAACTTTATGTAGAGGTGTTAAACTGGTATCTAAGCTCTGTGGCATATGTCAATCTGTTGATTTACATATTGTTAAGGTATGTTAATGAATGATAGCCAGAACACAGAGAATGAAGATGTAGTGTATACATAATAAGGTGTTTGGGCAGGACACCATTTTGACAGAGCCACTGAATTCAGCATGTAATATGTGTGTAATATTTCTTATTTATTTTTCTAAAACTCCCTGTTTAGTAAAAATGATAGACAGTGCAATGCCTAAACAAGGTTGTAGTTGTGTGCATTTAACAAATCGTAGTTTTGTGCAATAACAAATAGATTTAGTGATCCGATGTTTTCCATTTTCGTAGTGGAATGAATGCAGAAATTCTACTGCTGTGTTAATCTTTTTGGTAAATAGTTTGCCATGTTCCGCATGAGAGGAAATGTTTTCCTGCTGTGCATGGTGAGTGGAATAGTTGCTCTCCACTTCTGTAGTCAGCCAAGTGTAGAGCACGAAGCAGGCAATTTGCATCCATTGATTCATCTGGGCAGGATTCATTGAGTTCTGTTTTGCTCTAGACAACAGTCCGCGTATTAGTACCAGTTAGCTGCTTGATCTGATTCAAATATCCCCATTTCAGTCTCGTTTGTCCCTTGTGAGAAACAAACATATGAGTCTTTCTGTCTGTCATGTTTTCATCCCACTCATCCTCTGGGGAGCTTGGGTGGGTGTACATGGGTCTCCCCCCACGGTTCGTATGAGGAAGAGTGACTGGCCCAAAGTCACCCAATAAGCTTCATGGCTGAATTGCGTTTTGAGAGCCTTAGTTTGACACGGTAACCACGACATCAGTTTCATACTGAATTCTCCTTGAATTCTCCTTTCTCCTGCCGAGTTTCCATCGTAAAGTTAATGTATTTTTCAATTAATTGGCATCAATTGCATAAAAATGCAATTATTAAGCTTAAGTAATCATCAACCACTGCAACAAAAATTACAGGGACCAAAACTGATGACCAACTGGGGTTGCCAACTCTGAGTTCTGAAATGCCTGTAGATTTGAGGGTGGAGCCTGGGAGAGGAGGGACTTCAGTAGGCTATAGTGCCATAAAGTCCACCTTCCCAAGCAGCCATTTTTCAAGGAGAACAAATATTTTAATAAATAAATAATAGATAAATAAGCTCTCTCTCTAGTCTGGAGATGAGTTGTAACAGGTGGGGGCATGTGATATTGGGGGGGACACCACCCAATTCCCTCCTCACTGCTATGGAGGGTGGGAGACTCGTAGGGGAAGAAATCACCCAATTTCCTCCTTACTGCTCAGTCAAGGGGCTTTAAAGAGAAATGGGCAGCAATTTTGAATAGGTTCTCCATGGACCTAATGCTACTTATTATCGAACAAGCTGGGGTTGAAATTGATTTTTTTTTTGAAGATTTTATTTGTATAATTGAAGGGGTACAGGAAAAAAGAGGGAGGGATAACACGTTATAAGTATAAAAACAATAAGATATTAGAGAATATTGAAAAATAAGCTCAGTTTTAAATTATGAGACATTTTTGTACATAAAAAAAGATTAATACTATGTGTCATTCTATTATTCTACTTATATTGATATTCTATTGTTTGAAGGTCTAAGGTTTACTTAACAGTTATTTAAAACAAGTTAAATAGTACATAACCAGCATATTTCATTCAGTTAGCTACAATTCATATAGGTATAGAATGACACCCACTTATCTTCAAATTGCTCTGTAAATTCACTGGATTTTAAGTTTGTCTCAAAAGTCATCTTAGCCATACTAGCATATTCCAATAGTTTTTCTTTCCAGTCTTCTATTTCGGGTATGTGGGTTTGTTTCCATGTTCTTGCAAGAACCGTTCTAGCTGCGGTAGTAGCATATTTAAAAACGTCATGAAGTTTCGAAGGCAATTTTGCTGGCACTATACTAAGTAGATAGAATTTAGGATCAAATGTTAACTTAATATTTAACATCAATTGGAGTTCTTGATGGATTCTTTTCCAATATGTTTGTAACTTTGGACATGTCCACCAGACATGAAAATAGGAACCGTCCATATCTTGACATTTCCAGCAGGCACCTCTTTTTCCGGGAGTAGTCATCTGGGAAAGCATGTTAGGAGTCAGATACCATCTATAGAATGTTTTATACCAGTTTTCTTTCACTTCTTGGGATACGGTATATTTCATTTCGGAAATTGATTTGTTAACTAAGGAAATTGACAGTACTAAAAATGACATAAAAATATTTTGCTGTGGAAGAATATAAAACACAAATTGACAAATTGGAGAAAGAATTAGCAGACTATGCTTCCAACATCAAAGCATACAAAATACGCAAATTCAGTCAGGATAAGGACGACTACCCAAAAAACGGGTATATTTTTGGGAGTACTCTGAACCTAGGCCTAATACAAGGAGAAATAGAACAACTTTAGATAGCCAAAATGATTCTGGTCCTTCTGATCATGAGAGTACTAGCTCCTTTAGTTCCACCAATTCTTCTTTTTCCTCCAGGGACTACCAACTACGCCCCAGAGGGCGGTACCAGAATTTCTCTTATGGACCTCATCCGAGGAGAAATCCACGCACAAAACGCTAGTGGTTAACTTATCCTCTAGGGTACTTACTTCTGAGGAAACCCATCTTCTAGACCTAGGGTTAGGCTTTGTCCTCACTCATTATTCTTCCTTACAAACTAAAATTGATTTGTTCAAGCTGATCCGGAACATAAAACTAAAAAAAATTTTCAAAAATAATCTGACAGATCATTTGACTCATAACTCACAGCCCAGACATTTCAAACCTAGATCCACCTTTATTCCTAATACCTCCAACCACCTTATAAATACCTTTCAACATGTAGTATCTTGTGATATTGACAGACTGGAAAGCCATAGGTGGATACCTCAATCGAATTTGACACCTACACAGAAAACCACTCTAACAGACCTACAGAATGATCGCAATTTAGCCATTAGTCAAGCGGATAAAGGTGGGGCCATAGTAATTCAGAATGCAAATTCTTATCATTCTGAGCACTTAAGACAACTGAATAATGACCAGTTTTACAAATGGTTGGTGTCCAACCCGACCAACAAACTTACCAAAATCATTTGTGCGGTGGTCTCAGAAGGCATATCTTTGGGCTATATAGATCGCCAAACGGCGGATTTTCTCATTGTTTCTTCTCCTAAAATTCCTATGTTCTATTCCTTACCTAAGATTCACAAAGACAGCAATAATCCTCCCGGATGCCCCATTGTGTCCTCTAGAGGTTCCCTATTGGAAACCATTTTGCAGCATTTAGATTTTTATTTACAGCCCTTTGCCAAAGCTACAAATTCTTTTGTGTTAGATTCAGGTGATCTTATCAAACAAATTGAAAATTTCCCCATACCATCTGGTGCAGTTCTTGCAACATTAGATGTTGCAGCCCTTTATACAAACATACCATTAGAACAAGTGAGAGCCATCATTTCAGATTTATTAAAAACCAGAGAAACACACACACACCCCACTCACTTCCTCCTGGATCTGATTGACATTGTGCTAGAAAATAATTACTTTTGCTACGGGTCTAACTTTTTTCTACAGATGAGCAGTGTAGCCATGGGTGCGGCGTGCGGCCCTGCTATAGCCAACATTTATATGGTTAATTTTGAAAACCTTTTCATTTTTCATAATAACCCTTTCCAACAACATATGATTCTATACAGGTGTTTTGTGGACGACCTCCTGTACATATTTGATTCAGAATAATCTTTTTTGTTGTTTAAAACTTGGATTAACACTTTAAATCCGCATTTGAAATTTACTGGTCATTGTCATCCTTCAAAAATTGCTTTTCTTGATCTTGAAATTTTTGTATCTACTGAATCCCGTCTGGCTATGAAACCTTATCGAAAACCTATGGCTAAGAACTCAGGTCTTCATTTTTCATCTTACCATCCAGCACACCTTAGAAGAAACTTACCCTATAGCCAGTTCATTAGGCTTTAAAGAAATTCTACTTTTTCCGGTGACTACAACCTAGCTAGTGATCAATTAAAAACGTTCCTTATTTAACAAAGGATATCCGAGAGAGATCATAACACAAGCCAAACAAAGAGCTGAGCTGACTGATCGTACTAACCTTTTACAAGGTAAACACAAACATAATAATAAAATCTTCTGCTCATTAGCTTATAATCAACATTCTAGTGCCATCCAAAACATCTTTAGGAAGCATTGGCACATCGTTTCTAATCTGCCTGGCTGTTCCGAGCCCCCTGTTTTTGAGCTATGTAGGTCCTGTTCGCTTAAAGACCAATTGGTCCGATATGATGTTCTTCCTCCTCCCCCCATCCCCTCGGTCATTGGGCACCATAGATGCGGGACCTGTTCTGTTTGTGATCTCAGCTTGCCTGTAAAAGAATTTAGCTCTACCATCTCGTCTTTCAAATTTAAATTGAAATATTTTTCCAACTGTGCGACTAGCAATGTTATTTACGTGATCACGTGTGAGTGCTCTAAACTTTATGTAGGGAGCATGACTAGACCCTTGAGATTGAGGATAGGCGTACACCGGTCTCGCATTAGGAATAAAGTCCTAGACGCTCCGCTCGTTTCTCACTTCCTCGAAAAAAAAACATAGTGAGAACAACCTACTTTTTTGTCATTTGGGTGTACAAAGGTCATTGTTTTAATGCTTCTAACATCTCACAAGTTCTTCTAAGGCAGGAATGTAAATTTATACAATTGCTGAACACTCTGGCCTCCTACGGCTTAAACACCGAATTAGACCTTTCTTGTTATATTTAGACTACTTACCTTATAGGACCTTCTCATTGGAGTCCGTGCTGACACCACAGTGAGTTCACTTAGAACACTTGTTATCGTTGCAGATAATTTATACTATTTGTTTAGGGAGTCTTTAGTAATAGTCAATGTACTTTTTGGAGAGAAGATGCAGCATCTTGTGCTCATAGAGAGACAATAGACTCATATTTGTTACTTTTAGGTATATATCGAAAACTTGTATCCTTGCATGTTTATTGCTCATTTAAAAAATGTTAAAAATGTTAAAATTGCCTTGTTAAAAATGTTTATATATATATATATATATACACATTTTTAACAAGGCAATTGTACACACACACACACACACACATATATATATAATATTAACAGTAACTTGGTTTATGATAAGTTTATATATTAAAAATGCTAAAAATGTTATATATAAAAATTTAATTTTTTTAAAGAAATATTGAACAAGCATTACAATGTATTATTCATGCATTTTTATTAGGCTGAAGAAGCAAATTTATTGTGAAAAACGTTGTAATTCCGGAAGGCGTTTTCCATCTCGTTATTTCTGCAGAACAGACTGTTGTCCTCCCCCCTGTTTACAACTTATTACCACCATCTCGCAATTGCTTGAACTCTGGGGCTTGCACAGTCTCCCCTTTCTATGAGCAACCTTGTGGAAGTCTATTTAGACTTGGTTTAACATTATTGGAACTAGATTTATTGGAGTTCCTATTTTTTCTACTCTATGTATTTGCTTGTTTCCTGTCTGTTGTGATGTTGTTGTATTTGTTTGCACTTGCTTGTTTTGTTTCTACACACTGATTACAAATTTTGACATCATTTGACTTGAGCTGTGTGCTGTTTTTTACTTTGTAACCTCCAGGGGGTGGCTGGGTATCTTCTGCTATTACAACTGATCTCCAGGCAACTGAGATCAGTTCCCCTGGAGAACATGGCTGCTTTGATAATTGGACTCTATGACAATTACTCTAAACCCCACCCTCCTCAGGCTCCACCCCCAAATCTCCAGGTATTTCTCAACCTGGAGCTGGCAGCCCTACCCATTGCTTAGCCTGTTGCTGTTCCAGGCCCCTCCACCACAGCTGCTGAGTCCAGGGGCGGCTTCCGCCATCACTGCAGCCAGCCTGGAGTGGCGGCCAATGTTCTCTTCTGCTGTTGCTCAGCCAAGTGTGGCTGCTACTGTCTGCTGCCATCGGCCCGGAGCAGCTGCCAACATCCACTGCTGCCGCTGCTGAGGCCGGGGTGGCAGCCAGAGTCTGCTGTTGCAGCTGGCCTGGAGCAGCCACTGACTTCCTCCTCCGCTCCTGCTGCTGCTGAGCATGAGGCGGCTGCCAGTGTCTGCTGCTACTGAAGCCGGCCTGGAGGAGCAGCCACCGGCTTCCTCTGCTGCCATGGTCAGGCCCTGAGCCGCTCCATTCTGCTCGGGATTTAAACCCCCTCCCCATATATTTTATTGTAAATCTCAGATTTTTCTGCAAACTTGTTGAATCCACCAAATTTGAAGAAAAATCTGTTCGCTGTAAATGTGCCCACTGACCGTGGATTTAGGTAGCCACATAAGGGGGCATATTTGGGAATTAGATATATAGATTCTGAGGGATCTTGAGCCCACACCTGGAGGCTGGCAAATCCTTGGGGCTATGATGTAAAAGTCCTTGAACCAAATGAAACAGCTCAGCTGGGCAATTATGTGGAGATGCAATGGTAGCAGAGAAATACTGCCTTTTCACCATCATCACTGCCACAGAATAGGCTCTAATATGGGCTGTGGGCTGCATTCGATCAGACTTGTTCTGAATTTTCTCCCAGCAACGCTCCAGCTGTTGTCCCTAGTGTTTCATTGCCATCAGCTCCCTACTGAACCAGGGAGATTGCTTGGCTCTGTCTGAGGGAACAGGGCACTTAGGGGCGATTGTGTCAATAGCCTTGGCCATCTCCCTATTCCAGAGAGCGGTCTGGAATCATCAACAACCAAGGTGGAAAAATCCTCAGCCGCTGACAGGAACCTATCAGGATCCATCAGGCACCTGGGGTGAACCATCTTAATGGGTCCACCACCCCTGTGGAGGAAACAGGAAGCAGTAAGTCTGACCTGTATCAGGTAAATGAACTGTCCATGACAAGGGAGTAAGCTTTAACTCCCCCACCTCCAGATCATCCTCCCCAGCAGCGTAATAGACCAAATCCAGTATGTACCCTGATTATGGTTGTGACTTTTCAACCGGAAGCTGACACTGTACTTCTGCTTACAAAACTCCATAAGGAATATTGCTTTCCTTACATCTCCAGTTTCCGCCATCTCCAGTTAAGGGGACTAGGCAAGTAGGTGATGTGAAAGACCTCTGCCTGAGACCCTGGAGAGCTGCTGCCGGACTGAGTAGACAATACTGACGTTGATAGACTAAGAGTCACATTCAGTAGAAGGCAGCTTCATGTGTTCATGTGAGAGGGCTCTTCACCAACGATGGAGAGAACAGTCACTGACTGTTTTGGAACAAATAAATGGAACACATCAAGCCATTTTTATGTGTTCCATGATAAAGAAGCAGGAAAATACCTCTATTGACCCCCTACTTTATTCATTAAGAAGAAATTTGTTGATTACACCATCACACTTTCTACACAGTGGGAAATTTTAGGATGCTCCCACACACATTGACCAAATCACACAGGAGACACCTTTTTCATGTGCTGTACCACTGAGCTGCCATGTGCATGAATACAAACCATGTGGGAAGGATTGATTTCTTTTCCCCAGGAGGTTGAGAACTTAACCATACAAACAGAATTGTCGGTATCGTTTGCACATTCACAAATCACAGCCATTGAGAATTATGCCATAGAAAAGTAGCTCAGTGAACACTGAAGGTGGTCTTCAAGAGATACAGTTTGTTTGGAGAAACAAGAACTGTGGAGTTATGGGGTTCTTGGAATGAATGTTTCTGCTACTGACCAATAACTATGGAATCTGTGCCATCCCCTTGCCGTCAAGCCTTGTTACCAATCAACCAATCCTATATGGCATCTATGGATAGAGGCCGTCCTGCTCAGTTATTTTTTATGCTGTAGCTAGATATACAAGTATTCCAACTATCATTTAATTATGTATAGTATTTTATTTTGCTTTTCAGAAAAATTAGTTATGCATTAAAAAAAATAAGCATCATGAATAGAAGAGGGAGGAGTGTACAAGACAGTGTCCTGTGATGGTTGGAATGTTGGACCATGATCTGGAAGACCCAGGTTTGAATCCCTATTGTGCCATGGAAGTTTGCTGGGTGATCTTGGGCTAGTCACATACTCTCAGCCTAACTTACCTCAGACAGTTGTTATGAGGATAAAATGGAGGAGAGGAAAATGATAAGCAGCTTTGGGTCCCCATTGGTGAGAAAGCAGGGTATAAATAAAGTAAATACATTTTGCCCAAGTTCCTTTCCTCACTTGCAGTCCCCCAGCCCTTATGGCTTTTCACTCACCGGTATCTCACAACCCAGAGTATCGTCTTTTCAGACCCCAAAAGGGGATTCTGGGGAAATCCTCTTGCATCAGCAGCTCATTGGATTGAGTTTAGGGCATGGTGAAGTTTAGATAACCAAAATTCAGATAATGGAGATGCTATATTAACCATATCCTTATTGAAAAAGAATAAGGAAATAGAAATGGGGAGCTAAATATATGACAGAAATGAGTGCTTCACTGAACACGAACTTTTAAAACGACTTTGAAAGACCTGTGACCTTGAGAAGAAGAAAATTGTCCTAAAGTCCGACATGATTAAAAGAACACTTTTTAAATTTCAAGGACAAAAAATGTATTAAAGTTGTTTACAACACTTTATGATCTTTCTTTGATCTGAGGTTTTCCTGAGGTAGAAGACACTTCTTTAACAGGATTAGTCCCCTTTCCCCAATAATCTTTTTTTTTAAAAAGACATAAAGTTGCAAAACAGGCAATAAAATCTGTTGCAAAGTATATGTCTCGTAGATTACTGCAGTGTCTGCTACCCACAAACGTTTGGCTTGAGTGCTTTCCGCTTTAACAAAAATCAGGTTGCTCTGTAGCTTTAAAATTATCAGCACATTGAAAAACCTTGTTAAATACAAAAGAAAGGGCCTGTTGCCTTTTAGATTGGTGACGAAAAAGGGGGAACTCTCCTTTTATTCCTGAAGTCAGTAAGAAATATTATGGAAAATTGCGTTAACTCTTGCAAATCCCTCTACAACTATAAAAGTACAAATGAGATTGTCCCTGCTGTTTCAGCCAGGCCTGTGAACTTCAGAGCAATAGGATATTTATAAGAAAATTCCAGACATAGCAGTGGAGCCGTGATCCATATGACCCAAACTTTCCAGTCTTTGTCTATCCTCCTGTCTTTAAGGAAAAACAGAGGGGCATAAAATAAAAACTTGGAAGAGCACAAATCATTGTTATGACTCATTATAATGAATGATTTGCTTATTGCTTTATAGAGTAGTTAGATTGAGCTTTTTAAGGTTTCTCTCTCTCTTTTTCTTTTTTACTATTTTAACCACGTTATGCTAATTCTCCAGCAACTCCAGCTGGCGGTGTTCCTTTGGCAGCACTATCCTTGTCTAGTTTTTTCAGGTGGAGAAGTGTATAGTGTCATAAAGGTGCAAATTAGCACCACTCCTGTCAGGGTCTGTTAGTGTTTCCATTTTGGTACTAAGTCCTGTTTTCAGGACTTTATAACTTGGTCATTAAAAAAAGGTAAAGTCAAACGTTGGTAGATTTTACAAATAGCTCTGTGTATGGAAAAAGAAACAGTATTTTTTTTAAAAAAATCTCAAATGCTAAAAGGTTTTTGTTCAAAAGCTCCAGTTTGCCTCACATGTTGTACAGAGTGAACTTTCTAGGGTTTACTTGATCTTTTTTCTTTTTCTTTTTAATTGATAGTATTATGTTCTGGCTGCTCCTTCCTGTAGAGTTGCTCTTGGTCACTATATTTGTTAGATCTTGTCTTTTTTGGCATTATACTGAAAAGGGCCATGGGGCATCTTGTCATGGTTTAGGGATTTTACAGAAACTTCATTCTAGGAGATCAGAATACTTTCTTGTGGAAATCTTTTATCAAAAGTCAGTTGCTACCTTGTGTTTGATAAAATGTCCAAAGGTTAATGTCAGGTTGATTAGCTCTTGAATCCAGACAAGTGATGTTCTGAAAGGGATTAACCACAACCTTCAAGGGGGGGGGGGGTTGTCTGTCAGCAAGAGAAGACCAAACTTGCAGAAGGAAAAACATGTTGGAACAATTGCTGTGTGCATCTTCTTTCACCTTATTCATAAATTTTCTTCCCTGTTAAGCTGACCTTGCCACACTTATCCATGTAACATCTAGACATGGTCTGTGTGGGACTCCCCTTGAGAACAACTTGGAAGCTTCAGTTTGTATAGACTTGCCAGCTCCAGGTTGGGAAATACCTGGAGATTTTTGGGGTGGAGCCTAAGGAGGGCAGGGTTTGGGAAGGGGAGGGACTTCAATGCCATAGAATCCAATTGCCAAAGCAGCCATTCTCTCCAGGGGAACTGATCTCTATCTGCTGGAGATCAGTTGTAATAGTGGGAGATCTCCAACTACTAGCTGAAAGTTGACACTATTTGCTACCAATACACTTCCAGGATTAATTCAAGTTGCTGGGGCTTAGTAATGAAGCCCTATGTAGCTTAGGGTTACCAACTGCAATGTGGGGACTGGAGATCTCTTGGAATTACAACTTATCTCCAGACAATAGAGATCAGTTACCCTGGAAAAATGACGGCTTGGGAGTGTGGACTTTATGGCATTATACCATGTTGAGGTCCCTCCCCTTCCCAAACCTTGCCCTCCCCAGGCCCCACCCACAAATCTCCAGGTATTCCCCAAGTGGGAGTTGGCAACCCTATTTGTAGCCTGAGATGCTATGTATATGAAGGACTCATATAGGGCTGTTGATTTGGTTTGGGCCGAACCGAAAAACAGCTGAATTTCCCCCAATTCGGCTGTTTTTCGGTTCGGACGAACCAAACTTAAAAAAGGCGGGAAACGGGGGAGCCGAATTTGCTTACTTCGGGGGTTCGACGAATAAATTCAGCAGATTGCCCCCTTCGCGCCTTCACGGGGCTTCCATGAAGGCGCGAGGAGGGGGCCCTTTAAACAGGTCTGCGCCTCCCAGCTGGGAGGCACAGATCTGTTTAAAGGGCCCCTTGCGCAGAGAGCGCAGAGGGGCTTGACAGCCCCCCGCCAGCCTTCCCGGGAGTCCCGGCAAGGCTGGGGGGGTCTTTAAACCCCTCTGCGCTTTCTGCGCAGAGGGCGCAGAGGTGCTTGACAGCCCCCCCGCCAGCCTTCCTGGGAGTCCCGGCAAGGCTGGGGGGGTCTTTAAACCCCTCTGCGCTTTCTGCGCAGAGGGCGCAGAGGTGCTTGACAGCCCCCCGCCAGCCTTCCCGGGAGTCCCGGCAAGGCTGGGGGGGGGGTCTTTAAACCCCTCTGCGCTCTCTGCGCAGAGAGCGCAGAGGGGCTTAACAGCCCCTCGCCAGCTTTCCCGGGAGTCCCGACAAGGTGGGTGGGGGGTCTTTAAACCCCTCTACGCTGGTTGCGCTGACAGCGCAGAGGGGCTTGTTAGGGGGCCCTTTAAACAGATCTGTGCCTCCCAGCTGGGAGGCGCAGATCTGTTTAAAGCCCCCCCCCGCACGCCTTCAGGGAATCCCCCTGAAGGCGCGCGGGGGGGGAATTTTCCCCCGAACTCCGGATCCCCCCCAAATTTCGGGGATCTGAAGCGGGGGAGTTCGGACTTCGGCACGGCCCGAATAAAAACGGGCTGAATTTTGCCGAATTTGAATTTTACCGAATTTTTTTTCCAACAGCCCTAGACTCATATGCCAATAATTCAGTCCAATAATTTCATGTTGTAGAATATGCTCTGCAGCTGACAACCTCTGCTACTTTCCCAGCTTTTTCGTTGTACCTCATTCCATTTGCAGTGGGTTTCTGGAAGGTGTCTTGGAAGCTCCATCCATCCTGGCCTTTCAGAAGGTATGCAAGACAGTCTATGCAAGAAAGTATGTAAGACGGCCTATTCCTAAGGGTTATATGACTGGAGCACAACTGGATGGGTCAGAATAGAACTTTACCTATTACCTCTAAAGTTCCTTGCATCAATACATTCTATTCAGGACTTTAATGATATTTTGTTTTGGGTAAAACGGTGTCGCCTACTGTGTGTGTTATGGTCTGCCATGTCAATACGTTAAGGAAAATGCAACATTAAAACAGGTAAAATATATCAGTGCACCAGTGTACAGGGGGTTAATCTCAGAGGGGAAACAAGAGTGCTAATGGAAACAGAAAAAGAGCATTTTAATTCCACATGCAAGAGTAATAATTGTGTTTTTTTCTAGAAACCAACTAAGTAACTGCAGTTTCTTTACCCAGCTAGTCAAAAAGAAAGGTGCTACAGCTTAGGGGAAATCAAAACCTCATAAAACAATTCTGTGCAACTTCACGGCCCCTTTTTAAAGAACATTTCAGAAAAACATAGCTAGACAGTGGCTCAGTATAATTCTGTTTACTTCAAAAGTAGTGCACTATTGTAAGTACCCAGTGAGTTGCTTTTTAGCTGTGATAAGCAAGTTTAATTCAGAATCTCATTTAAGGTATGAATAAGCCTAGCATCTTCCATATTTGATATTGTTAGTATTAATTTGTATTACCATATCGTCATGAACACCATAGGGTTGCCAGGCCCCCACCAGGGGCGGGGGATTCCCTGCTTTGGGCCCCCTCCCCCAGCACCATTAAGGTGGCCAGTGGGGGATTTACCAGCAGTAAATGTAGGCTTCAACCTGGTTGCCGTCGATGCAATGATGTCACTTCCATAAGTGATGTCATCATGTTGCAAACGTTGTTGGAGATGTTCTGGTAAAAATGGCATCCACCATAGAGTTTTTGCCCAAATACCAGAGTGTCTCCCATGACTTTGGCACCATGATGACTTCACTTCTGGAAGTGATGTCATTGCATCGGCGCCTGCTCCCTCCACAACTGGTAAGTCCCTCCCCCACCCCATCCTCCCCCAGTTGCCAGGTGGGACATGGCAAGTCTAGAACACCAGCTCTGCATCTTGATCTATGTTTTGGTGAAATTATATTTTTGCGATTTGGAAATGATGTTACTGCAGTCTGACTATCTGGTTTGATAATTTAATGAAACAAGGATACAGTAGCTCTGGAGGACTAAATGTAATTCATACATGGAGAAAGTATGGTGCAGAGTTCCAGTATGACTAACATATCTCTTGAGGCCTGGTGCTCTCATAAAAATCTGACCCTCTGACTTGCTCACAGCTTGCTCTGATCTATCCCAAGTTATGATTTCAGATCTAGACATAGAGTTGCCAACTCCAGATTGGGAAATTCCTGGAGAATTGGGAATGGAGTCTGGGGAGGGCAAGTTTCACAGAGGGGAGAGGAAAGACCTCAAAGGGTTAGAATGTCATAGAAGCCATCCTCCAAAACAGCCATTTTATCCTGGGGAAATGATATATGTGGTGTAGAAATCCATTGTAATTCTCAGAGATTTCTAGGCCCCACCTGGAGGTTGGTAACTCTACCTAGACTACCAAGTTGGGCAGGGTGGTGGTGTCAGGCTCAGGTGTCGGTCCCTAGCAAGGCGAGGGAGACTGTACACAGAGTTTACAGGCATGAGAATCAAGGACTTGGTGTGTAGCCAGAAGCTGGCCTGCTCATGTCAAAAGCCTTTTACCCCTGCTAGTAGTAAAGGCCTGACAGGAGGTGGTGCAAAACAGACAGTGACATATATCATGAGGTATCATCAAGCCAGGAGAAGCAGGACTTCCACTCTTGTAAAGATGGTGCAGAAACATTCTCCTCTCTGTTTTCAGCAGACACCCATTTTCACAGCACCAAAGTATTACACACAGAATTTAGTAAGCCATGGAATTGGCCTTTATGTAAAGTTTACATGATGGATTTAAAAATTCCCCCCATCAGACAGGTTAATACATGGATAGGACAATGTTATAATTATAATTATATTATATTATAATTTATTATCAGATCAAAAGAAGCCTATGAAATCCTTAAGCAGACTTTCTTGATGTGGAAACAAGTTTTATAGATTTGTGGAAAACGTTGGACCTTGTGAAAAAAATAGTGCTTTGTTTTTGTACTCTTATATGAAGTAAGGAGCTTTCTCCCCTATACTCCTTAAAATCTTGGGTTTCTTCCTGTTTCTCTGTGGCATCAGAAGCTGGCAC
The DNA here is from genome assembly GCF_029931775.1 of Euleptes europaea. NCBI lineage: Eukaryota > Metazoa > Chordata > Lepidosauria > Squamata > Sphaerodactylidae > Euleptes > Euleptes europaea. Next base: position 38,178,098 of record NC_079317.1, read on the forward strand.
AACAGATATGTGTGTGTATTGGTAACGAACGGTGTAAACTTGTTCTAGAATTTTTTAACTGTGTAATTTTAGGGTTTAGTGGGTCATCAAATGTGGCTAGGAAGGCTCCTCCCCCCCCCCCCCGGATAGAACATGCATTGACTCACTAATGTGAACCTAGAGTATAGTTAAAGTTGCCAGGGTCCTGGACTGCATGCTTAGGTATGGAGTCTAATGGATCTTGGGGGCAGTGAGTGTAAGGTTCAAGTTAGAACCCTTGTGACACTACCAGCACTGCCATGGCTTGGTTTCTCCATGTGACGGGCAGTGTACAATACTTCCTTGGGAAGCAAAAGACTTTGAGCCACCCCTGCCTCTGAAGATCGGTAGCAGCTGGGGGCAGCTATGTGAACATGGACTGAGAAAGAGAAGACTTTTCTCTTTTACTGTCATGTCTTCTACTTCCACACTTAGACCTGTGCCTCCTTTACCCTAGCCTTTTTTTTTATCCCACATGCATTGGCTACATGAATTTTGTAAATGTTTGTTGTAGAATTAACACCACATTGTTCAAATAGGTATTTTAACAGCTATCTTGAGTTGCTGCTATCATGGACTGAATATAAAATGTTACTATTATCCCTGAATTTACAGCTCCTACACTTTCATTACTGCCGAGTTACACCTGATGTTATGAGATTAAGCCCCTTTTTCAAACTCTGATGAGCCCCAGGACTAGGGTTGCCAGGTCCCTCTTCACTATAGGCAGGAGGTTTGGGGGCAGAACCTGAGGAGGGTGGGGTTTGAGCAGGGGAGGGACTTCAATGCCATAGAGTCTAATTGCCAAAGATGCCATTTTCTCCAGGTGAACTGATCTCTGTCACCTGGAGATCAGTTGTAATAGCAGGAGATCTCCAGCTAGTACCTGGAGGTTGGCAACCCTACCTGGGACTGAATGTTCATTTGAGCTCCCTCCCACACTTGTCATTATACCCTTTTCCAATGTCATGATATTCTCAGTTGACAAAAATAGATATGCATTATAATCAGGATTTAATAAAGCAAAATGTTAAGATTTTATACCTCAAAAACTGAAAGAAGATATAATTTTGGATTCATTGGCAAAGCACAGCATTCCTTTGCAAATAGGCTCCTCCCATTATTTAGAAGTTTTGGGACCTCGTTAATGGGATTCTGAAACAAAAGCTGACAACACTGCCTATTGGGAACTTGGGGCAAGCCAATAAGTATTGCTTCTATTAGTTGGCATGATGGCTCCATTGCCCCACCCTCCAGCCAGGTTATCAGGCAAGCTGTCAGTCTACTTGGTACTGTGGGGGAGTGGAGCTCAAACAGTTTTAATTAAACTTGTTTTAAATATTAATTAAATTTGCAGGTTGAACAGGACAATAAGCGAAGATCCTTCCACTGAAATCAAGTGGAGCAAACCCAGGTTGCTGACATCGTTTCTGTATCTGGAGATACATTTTTGCTTATTAATGTTATGGGAAGGAAAAAGGAGCTAATAGTTTCAAACACTGTAACACTGGGTTGTCTCTTCCTGTTCTGCTCAGCTAAGGGCATTCTGTCAGTACAAACGATACCCCACTGAAGCAATGGACTTTACAGGTGGGATGTGCCTTGTACCACCCAAACATGCTGCTTTTAGGTGAACAGAGTGGTAAAATACAACCCAATGTAAAGTGTGTCAGTGTTGATGGACCACTCCTCCCAATTGTGACCCAATGAAACAAGCCTGGCCAGTTGCTTTGCTTTCAGGACAGTTGTCAAAACAACAAGAGTCCTTAATGGTATTTTTGTTTAGCTGTACACTTTAGATTAGTATTTGTTACGACGTAGGGTGATGCATAGAAGCTTGTGGAATTCAAAGGAATTCTTCACAGAATGCCTAATTAACTTGTGGAACTCTCTGCCACAGGATGTAGTAATGGACACTGGTTTAGGTGGTTTTAAAAGAGGATTAGATAAACTTGTGGAGGATAGATCCATCAGTGTCTGTTAGCCATGATGGACCTTCATATTTAGAGGCAATGAATTTCTGAGGCACGACAATGGGAAGCTTCGGTGTGTGTGCCCTTCTTGTACACCTTGCAGAAACATCTGACTGGTCAGTGTAAAAAACAGAATGCCAGAATACATACTGGTCGGATCCAGTAAGTTCTTCTTATGTTCATAGGTTATTTTGTGCCAAATGATACTTCAGAATCTACCCCCAAACTGCTGGACTCTGCTGTGATCTGTCAAAACCTACTGGAGTCCACCCTGGATCCAGAGGGTTCTGAGTGGAATGTCTTATTTAAAGAGCTAATCCTAGTTGAGGGTTACTATTTGGCACGGATGTGGTTTGATACAGATACATGGAGGCTGCTTGCAGAATCCTAAACAGACTCCCCCTCTCTTCTAAGTAATCTGAAATCAGTGAATTTAGAAGGGTGTAACTGTGTTTAGGATTGCAAGGTTAGATTATTTTTGGGTTCCCTCCAACAGTGTGATTCTCTACTATATCAATCAGAGCATGTTTTAGCCAACACAAGAGTGTGTGAGTCAATCGCCTCTTCTGAGCAATGTAAGTGAAAGTTGTTTACACAGATTTTCTTTGTTCCAAGTATACATGAGAGAAATATGACCTAAGAAGATGTTTTTGTAAGGGCCTAATCCTGTACCATCTCCACCACATTGTGGCAGAATAAGGCCTGTAATTAGTCCACTCGAAATTGACTGAATGCTGAACGATGTTCTCATTTTCTCATTAAAATGAAATGCTTGCATAACAGCACAGCAAACAGCTTGACTGACACTTTTAATTTGGAGTAAAATCGTGATAATGTTCACTAAGTGGATGACTTAGTTCTGAAAAATGCTACTTGCGGATTAGATTATCGGTCATATTTATAGCTCGAGCTGCACTCTGCTGTGAGCCTTTTTGAAGAAGGCGTTAAAATATTTGCGTGTCATGTACCCGTGAGACAGCTATAATTAGTTATTTTTGTTAACCATTAGTATAATTACTGTAGCAGATTTCCATGCAACCATTTCCATGGACAAGTTAAACCCGCTCCCAGGCAAGGTTTAATTTATACTTCTGGCTCCGCCAAGTATTCTTAATGTCTTTTAATTATTTTCAAACATAATACTTAGTTCTATCTTTGGACAGCTACTGTATTTTTTTTTTCACTTGCATTACTGAAGATTATGGAAAATCAAATTAATTTGAAGAGAAAATTATTTAGTAATTCCCCTAAGCTTCATCCTGATGAAAAGACAGTTTGCTTTTTTCCTTTGGCTAAGCGTTAATTGTTTTTACATTTGGAAGAATCATAGTTTGTGATCGCAGACAGACAATTGCACACTGACCTTTCCAGAAGCATCATCTGCCTCAGAATACAGCAGCAAAGGGGGCCTTTCTTTCTGGCAGGACTCCTCTGCCTCTAAAACCTGCAAAAACTTGACTTTTGAATTTCTGCTGGTCATGTGTTTGTTAAAAGCATAGGAATCCTGCCAAAAAAGAAAAACTGGAATCCTACAGTAGCCCACAAGTACTGCAGTGAACCAGTGTCTACAGTCAATCAAGGATTGTGTTCCTCCCACCAAATACTTTAGGAATCTTAAGTAAGATAAAAGGTTCTGGATGGTTGTTGTCAAGACTAGAGTTGGGGCTTGGAGATGTCCTGGAATCAGAATTGATCTCTAGACTATGAAGAGCAGCTCCCCTGGAGAAAATGGCTGCTTTGGACAACTATATGACATTATGCCCAACTGAGGTCGCTCCCCTCCCCAAACTCCATCCACAAATCTCCATGAATTTTCCAACCTGGAGTTGGCAGCCCTAGCAAAGTTACCATGATATCTAGGGTGTGATTTGACTGTTTGCGTGGTCCTCTGCCCGTGCCGTCTTATGTACATTGGATGCTCATCCTGCCCTGTCCGCCTTAGGATCGGTGAGCATAGGGTGCGCATACGCGCACGGAACCTTGAGCCCCCCCCCCTTGTCCAGCATTACATTAATTTACACCATTCCGATACTGACATATTGTTCTTTGTTCTTTGGCAATTTAAATCTAAGCCTTATCACATCCAAGATGCTAAAAAGATTCTACTTCAACAAGAGTCCCGCTTGATCCATGCATTCCAAACTCTTATACCTAACGGCCTGAATAATGAGTTCGACCTTTCCTGCTTCATCTGACTTACAGCAGTCTATTTTAAATCTGATTTACGGATACTGTCCCTTTAAGACTGGTGGTTTTGCTTCTGCCTTTTCTGGCCAGCTCTCTTGCGCCATTGGCTTCCCATATAAAAAGATTCCCTTCCCCCTCCATTTCACCGCTCTAAATATAAGAAATTACATGCGCACTTAAATTCTGATTGACGCATATTTTCTAGGTAAGCATGACTAAGAGATACAATGGCAATGTTTATTATGTAATGTTTAACAATAATTTGGTGACATAGTATGTTAACTTCACAGCTGACGGTCCACGGACAACGCGTTCATTTCCTCAATGGATTATAAAGCTCAGTTGTCTTGAATTTGTTGGAGATGAAGAAAGCCTTTGAAACGTGCACCAACGACTAGCCACACGTTCTCCTTGTTTGTACTTTGGACCTTATTTAGTTTGTACTTTGGACCTTATTTATTATTTCGGGACTTTGCATCATACTTTGGGACGGGAGGATCCCGCCCCATTTAAGATTTCTTTGTTCAGGCGTTTCAAGTTATTATTATTGTTGCAAGCTGTTTAATTTGTATGGTATGGCATGAATTAATGCCTAATATTTATTATACATTTATTTTGTGATTTTCCAGTGTGGTATTGTATTTTTGAGCCCTCATGCCATCAACCTCCAGATGGTGGCTGGAGATCTCCCAGAATTAAAACTGGTCTTGAGATGGCAGAGATAATTCCCCCTGGATAAAATGGCTGCTTTGGAAGTTGGTCTCCATGGTATTATTATAACCTGCTAAAGTCCCTCCTCAAATCCTTCCCTCTAGAGGCTCCTGGTGAAAAAAGAAAGGGAAGCCATTTTAAAACCACAAAACTATCTTAAAATGTCCACCAGGATAAAGGTTTCTGCTCTGAAACATTCTAATTAGCATGTCCCCTTATACATACACAGCTGGCTTTTACATAGTGTAACACATGTAATTTTCACTTTAATGTAGGGCTGTTGAAAAAAAATTCGGTATAGTTCAGATTCGGCTGAATTCAGCCCATCTGGATTCGGGATATGCCGAAGTCCGAACTCCCCCACTTCAGGTCCGTGCAATTCGGCGTGAATTCAAAGTTCGGGGAAAAAATTCGGCCGAATAAAGCCATTAAAAACACAACCACCCCTTTCCGCAGCTCCGGGGGGGGGCATTTTTGGGGGTAGAGGTCCCAAACTTTCAGCGGAGCTTCAAAGGACCCTTCTTGCAAGACCCCCCAAGTTTTGTAAAGATTGGGTCGGGGGGGCTGAGATATGGGCCCCGAAAGGGGTCCCCCACCCTTAATGTGCATCTCTGAGCAGAGCTTGCTGCCCACGCACAAAGCTCCCAGTCCCAACAAACAGCTGAGCTGTGGGGAGCAAGGGCGGGGCAGGTGCGAAGAAGTTTGCAAAGCAACACAACTGCAAAGCAACACAACTGCAAAGCAACAAAACCATGCAAAGCAACACCTTTGCAACCATGCAAAGCAACATCTGACACCTGGGAGTTTGCAAACCATGGAAAGGGACAGAGGCAGCTAGCTATGCATAATGAGCAGGAGGGGGTGGAATTTCCCCTTTTGCATCAGACTCGAGTTGGGACCAGGAAAATGCATTCTTTAAGTCACCATTTGAAAACCAGTTTTGAGCAAGCATCAAAATAGACCTAACCGATCTTATGAATGAGGGAAAACCTGAGGACACACAACTGAAGCCCCCCCCCTCAAACCAGGGAGACAGAGACTCGAGGGGGCACCCCCCGCAGAACAGGCGAAAGCCCCCTTTGGCTTCCCCCCCACCCACAGAAACTGCTCCCTCCCCCCCCCACACACAGAAACTGCTCCCTCCCCACACACACACAGACTCTGCTTTCCCCCCCACACACACACACAGGAGAAAAATTATAGATTAAAGCCCCCAAAAGGGTCTTACTGTGGCTGTCTTCTGTTCCATCAGGAGGGGCTGGGAGGACTGGGTAATCCAATACGATTCCATTTAAGCACGGGAGGTTTTGCCTTGGATTTGCCGCTCTGGAGATGCATACAGGATCGGGTGATCCATTCATCCCAACAGGGAAAAGGGGAAAGCCCATATCTCGGGACCCCCCTGACCCAATGTTTACAAAACTTGAGGGGTCTCTTAAGAAGGCTCATCTGAAGCTATGCTGAATGTTTGGGGGCTGCATCCCCAAAAATGCACCCCCTGCAGCCACGGAAAGAGAAAAGGGGGGAGCCCATATTTCTGCCCTCACTAAACCCATCTTTACAAAAATTGGGGGTCTCTTAAGAAGGCTTGTCTGAAGCTATGCTGAAAGTTTGGGGGCTGCACCCCCAAAAAAGCACCCCTGCAGCCACGGAAATGGAAAAGGGGGGAGGGAAAAGGGGGCCCCATATCTCAGGACCCCCTGACCCAATGTTTACAAAACTCCCGAACTCGCTGAATTCGGCTCCCCCGTTTTCTCGCCATTTTTGAGTTCGGTTCGTCCCAAACTAAAAACCGCTGAATCAGGGGAAATTCGGCTGTTTTTTGGTTCGGGCCGAACCGAATCGACAGCCCTACTTTAATGTATTATTTTATTTCTATTAAAAGGTTTAGAATTTAGGGTCTAGACAGCAAAAGGTCACAGAATATGGGCAGTTGGTAAAGTTGCTCACATATTACCAACTGCAACAGCCCCACCCCGTTGGTCAATCTAGCCTAGGGTAGCCAGCTCTGGGTTGGGAAATACCTGGAAATATTGGGGGTGGAGCCTGAGGAGGCTGGGGTTGGGGAGGGGAGGGACTTCAGTGGGGGTATAATGCCATACTGTGCAATCCTGAATGGGGGGGATGCTCTTAGGAGCCGGCGTGACCCCTATGCTGGTGTCTGTGCCACTTGCCCCGTGCAAACTGGCCACTTATGTAGGGCCACTTATGTCAGGTCCCCTGGTCCACAGTGGCAGCGCAGCCCTTGAACACCAGCGCAGCCTCCCATTGGCGTTCTCCTGGCGCAAGTCCCCACACCAGTGTCTAGGAGGTGTTCCCAGGGCGTTCCAGGGGATGGACCTGTTTTTAGGCAGCTTCCTAACCCTGTTTGTACTGGGAACGCCCCCTAACGCAACTGCATTGCTGCGCCACCATTTTTGTTGGCGCAGCTTCACTGATTGCAATGGGGCCTTCTTCTCCTTTAATCTTATTTTTAAAGGGTTTTTTGTGTGTGTGTCCACAGTGGCTGGGAAGCCTCTGAGGAGGCAGAGCAGCTCTGCTGCTCCTGGCCGCTGCAGATCTCCCTCAGAATTGCGCACATAGTGCACCTTCTGGAATAGCCATTTTCTCTAGGTGAACTGATCTCTAACATCTAGAGATCAATTGTAATAGCGGGAGATCTGTTGCGTGACCACCTGGAGGTTGGCAACCCTAGTCTAAAATGCAGCAGGAGAAAGAAGGCCTAAAGTTTGACTGAGGGAACTGCTAATTTCTTTGTAGGTATGTAATGGACCCAAGGAGCCCCGTGGCGCAGAGTGGTGAGCTGCAGTACTGCAGTCCAAAGCTCTGTTCACGACCTGAGTTCGATCCCAACGGAAGTCGGTTTCAGGTAGCCGGCTCAAGGTTGACACAGCCTTCCATCCTTCCGAGGTCGGTACAATGAGTACCCAGCTTGCTGGGGGTAAAAGGAAGATGACTGGGGAAGGCACTGGCAAACCACCCCGTAAACAAAGTCTGCCTAGAAAATGTCAGGATGTGCCATCACCCCATGAGTCAAGAATGACCCGGTGCTTGCACAGGGGGCCTTTACCTTTACCTTTTAATGGACCCAACCTGGGAGAAAATGCATATTAGAATTCCCCCTTGTAGAAGATACTATAAAGGAAGTGTTTGTCAAGCTGTTAGTTGAGTTGTGGTTAAGATATTGTTTAAAACCCTTCCCACCCTGAGTAAGTCTGGCCTGCAGCAGGAGAAGGAAGTTTGATTGAGGGAACTGCTATTTTCTTTGCCGCTCAAGATAGAGAATTAAAGCATCAAGAGCAGCAGCAGGAGCTGTTGAAGAGTACTCAGGGGAAGAAGCAGCTCTTCTTTTAAGTTGATGTTTTGGACTTGCTGCTTTCTTTGTGCTGTTGGGGACCATTTGTTAGGACTTGGCTTTGTTCAGAGTGCTATTTTGCTACGTTATGATTCAGTTTTACCTCTAGTCATAAAGTTGCTGGGTTTATGATATATGTTTGTTGCCTTGAAACAATTTCACATTTGCTTGCCAAGCCACAAGGATGCTATCATTTATTGACTAGAACTCCCTCTCCCAACTCTCCAGTTGGAAAAGATAATTTGGGAGAGGGATCTATATAGCCAGGGTTCTGCTGGGTTACAATAACAAAGACTTTTTATGCCCGAAGCTTTTGGCGAATAATTGTTAGAGGAATAAAGCAACCTCCTTGCTGTTTCATGTGTTTTAATGGCTGATGTATCTTTTATTGTGTTCTAAGAATGCATTTAAATATGAAAGTCTGAATATTGCGCTGCAAACCACTTTGATGGCCCTGAGATGGATAAGGGGAAAAAGAAAAAAAGTACTGTTTCTAATACTATGTAACATTATTATAGTGCTTTTAAGGTGGTCAAAGTTCTTTACATAATTTCTCTTGTTGGAATCCTTCCAGCAATCCTATAAAGGAGTATTATTTATTCCCACATTGCAGATGTTGGGCCATCAAAGTTTGTAATCCTAAGAACATGCACCTTTGAATAAAATGGGGCTTACTTCTGTGTAGATCTGCTTAGGAATGCCTCATACTTAGGCTTGTGTCAGGCCAGCTAGTAAATTCATCAAGGAAGAGGTGACATTCAGACCAGGGCTTCCTGAGTCATTGCTGAGTCAACTTCACCATGCCAGTCAATATGTAAAGCACATTTATACGTACAATTTGTGCAATTTGGTTTAGTGCTGGACTGATCACCATTATAAGGTTCATACCTAGCCAGTATGAGTTGTTTCAAGCATTCCAGGATTTATCAACAGTGGGTAGCCATGTTAGTCTGTCTGCAGTAGTAGAAAAGGGCAAGAGTCCAGTAGCACCTTAAAGACTAACAAAAATATTTTCTGGTAGGGTATGAGCTTTCTGAAGAAGTATCTGAAGAAGTGAGTGGTGGCTCACGAAAGCTCATACCCTACCAGAAAATATTTGTGTTAGTCTTTAAGGTGCTACTGGACTCTTGACCTTTTCTACTAGGATATATCAACACAGTGATAAAGGGTCAAAATAAAAATAGCAGTTTAGAAAAAAAAACCTTCTGTGTGCCTAGTAAAAAACCTGACTACAGTGCCCATTCTGCAAAAGGTTGCCAACCTCCAGGTGGGGCCTGGAGATCTCCCGAAGTTACAGCATCCCCAGCCTACAGAGTTCACTTCCCCTGGCGAAAATGGTTGCTTTGTAGAGTCTATAGCATTATTCCCTGCTGAGGTTCCTCCCCCTCCCCCTCCCCAAACCCCTCCCTCTCCAGGCTCCACCCCCAAATCTTCGGGAATTTTCCAACCCAGATTTGGCAACCCTAATTCAACACCAGGCATCCTTCTATTTTCAGAGAAAATGGAATAGTCACAGACTGTATAATCCTGTGCAGAATTACTGCACTCTAATCTCATTGATTTCAAAAGCTTTAGATGGCAGTAACACTACATAAATTTGCACTGTAATTGAACAGAACGTAATCCCCACGGAAGAGAAGGGGTTAGCGTCACTGAACATGCAGTTATGCATATACATAATGGAAATGTGTAAATTGCTACATCTAGGGGTAGTATTTGTTCGTTTGTGTCTTCATGTATTTATTGCATTTTATACCATTTTTTCTCCCTGTAAGGACCCAAAGAAAAATACCAAAATACAATTTGCCATTTAAACAAATAATACACTTAAACAAACAAAGCAAACTATTAGGTTGGTCTTGACTGACACTCCTGCCTAATACAGGTCCCAGGCTGTGAGCCATGGGTAAGATCCGAGGAGGGCAGGAGCACGTTGGATCTTGCCCTTCGGAACACATCTCTCTGTCTAGGATTGTCAGGTCCCTCTTCGCCACCAATAGGAGGTTTTTGGGGCAGAGCCTCAGGAGGGCGGGGTTTGGGGAGGGGAGGGATTTCAATGCTATAGAGTCCAATTGTAAGCAGCCATTTTCTCCAGTGAACTGATCTCCAGTCGGCCGGAGATCAGTTGTAATAGCAGGATATCCCCAGCCACCACCTGGAGATTAGCAAAAAATAGACACTTCTGTGTACAGTATAGTTACATCCAAATAAACACAGAAATGGCCGTTTCTGGTTCTTCTTCTGTTCCTCTTCTGACACCTTAATTTCTCCAGTTGGGAAACCCATGAATTCCTGGAATGTAAACTAGCCTTGTGAAGGCTGGAGGACTTGTTGCTACCCATGGGGAGTATGTATATTTGGAGTGTGTAAGACAAGAAACTAATATCAACTAGAGAAATTAAGGTGTCAGAAGAGGAACTGAAGAAGAACCAGAAACGGCCGTCTTTCTCTTCTTCCTGACATCCATGGAAAGAGACACATGGATTATTAATCCTGTTATAGGATATGATATAGGATTAGAATTTGAGATTAAATATATAACATACTATTTTGACTGGAATTATACTTACCTGTGTTGAGACTGGTGGAACCAGATTTGGTGGTTAATATAGTATTTCACTGGTTGGTGTATATTTATAAATATATGTATATGTATGCTAGTTGAGAAACTTAATATATATTTGATGAATGAATATTGTTTCTATGTTTATTTGGATGTTACCACCTGGAGGTTGGCAACCCTATCTCTGGCCTAGCCCAGGCCCTAAGGAAAGGAAAACAAAATTTATGAAACTCAGTTGCTGTTTGCTTGCTCACTCCCCCACCCCACTAGAGTGGCACAGGGCTGTTGGTAAAGGTAGGTGTTTCTTAATGAAGAGACACCTGATTCAGTCCAGCAAAAGTCTGCTGAAATAATGAGGTTTACTGTGCATTTTATTTCTGTTTCTTTCCATGAAATTTAGTTCTCACATACAAACAGCAGATGAGGTAGAAAACTTGTGTCTGGACCGTACCATTTCAGTTGGGGCACGCATGACTGCATGCCGCTCTGGGCAAAACAAAAACAGACCCACACATACAAAGTAGGGTTGCCAACCTCCAGGTGGTGACTGGAGATCTCCTGCTATTTCAACTGATCTCCAGCCGATAGAGATCAGTTCACCTGGAGAAAAATGGCCACTTCGGAGATTGGATTCTATGGCATTAAAACCCCGCCCTCCTCAGTCTCCTCCCCAAAAACCTCCTGCCAGTGGCGAAGTGGGGCCTGGCAACCCTAATAGAAAGCTAGCATGTCAGAAATAAAAATAGACTAGAACCCATTCTTCCAACTTTTTCTCCACATTTAAAAGCTGCTCTGAAGCCCAAAACAATTTAGAAGGTAGTTATGCAAACTGCCATGTCATGTAAATAACAAATTTGCATGAATAACCATAATACTTTTCCTTCTCCAATTACATCTCCAACCTCTAATATATAAACCTTTTTAAATTTTAAAAAAGACAGGTGTATTTGCTCATAAACCACTTTAAAACTCATACACTTGGATTCAAATTTATATGGGGAGTCTTCTTTTTATACAGTATAAAGGTAAAAGGAGAATAAAAAAATAAGAACTAGCCTATCAGAAATGAGGCAGAAGCAAATGAGACTGCAAGTTTATGGAAAGGTTTACTGGGAAAAAAAGATCATTTCCTGTTTCTGTAATGCTGTCTTATGTTCTCTTTTAGGCTTGTACTTAAAATATCATTTCAGTACTACAATACTTAAAATATAAATCCCTATATTGGCAAAATTTATACCTCTGGTTAAAATAATTAGGTATTTGTTTGAATTCTAATGTTCATTTTTTCAACAGTTTATGTGATTTGAAAGATTTACCCTTCAAATAACTGGCAAAATTATACTCTCAATTTACTTATTATCCTTGGTAAGTAATATAAACAACCTGTAAATTCTGTTCCAGATGGTGGAATAAGTTATCAGTATTCATTTTATAATAACTAAGCTCCTACTGAAATCTAAGCATTAGTAATGACAAATGTAATGTGTATACTAGTGCAAATATGTGAATCATGAACAAAAGGCATGTGAGCTCAAGTTAAACTTGATAGCTTAAACTATAACCCTGTTATGTTTGAATGTAACCATGTCAGTCACTCACAGAGCAATCTTGAATGGGGCGGGGGCGAAAGGGATTTGGAACCAACGTGACCCCAGAGGCAGCGTAAGTGCCACTTGTGCTGGCTAAACTGGCACTTAACGCCGCTGCAGGGACATTTACACTGGCAACGTTTCTCCAGCACAAATGCTAGGGTTGCCAACCGCCGGGTACTATCTGGAGATCTGCTGCTAGTACAACTGATCTCCATAGAGATCAGTTCACCTGGAGAAAATGGCCGCTTTGGCAATTGGTCTCTATGGCATTGAAGTCCCTCCCCTCCCCAAACCCCACCCTGCTCAGGCTCCTCCCCAAAAACTTCCCACCGGTGGCGAAAAGAGACCTGGCAACCCTAACAAGGGCTCATGCCGGCGACAAAGGGGGCATTCCTGGGGCGGGGCTGACTTTAGTCAGCTCCCTGAGCCCTTTCGCCCTGGGAATGGCTCTTTTTGCCGGTGCGAACTTGTGCTGGCAAAAGGGAGGCGTAACTCTGTTAAACAGCATGGAGCAGTTTCACTGGGTTTTGCCAAAATCCCAGTTTCAGCTTGCTGCACCGAGGCAGCAAGCTGCTCAGGAGGCGGCGTGGCTGCGCTGTCCCCGGGCTTTCCCCAGCTATTCCCCCTTAGGCTTGCACTGTAAGTGTATAGCCTTGGAATGTTCATTTTGAGATCGGGCTATGCTATTAGCATCAGCAGTAAGGGAGGGTTCCTAATGTAACTTTTTTATTTCTGCCCCTTCATATCCTAAGATCTCAAAGCAGATAAGAACAGTATCTGACCTGGTGTTTTTGCAGATCCTGGGCTGTTCCTGAAGGTCCACTCTGTTTCTCTGACTGAGTAAGATGGGCCAGCGGATGAAGATCAGGGTTTAGGAGAGCCAACCCCCCCCACACACACACACACACAAGATGCTGGTACTTGGTACCAGTGAATACCATCAGAAAAAAAGCCCTTTGTATTTTTTATAGGAGATCAATGACAGCTTCAAATGGGCCATTGTTTGAAAGTGCCACCTCTCTGTCTGCGTACTGCACATGTTCTCTTGCCTTAATTCTCCAGTTTTTCTGTTTGTGCTTGAACTTCCTTGTAACAAGTCCTGGCAATCAATTAGCTAGTTTGTTAACAAGTTACACTTGATTTTATTGAGCCTGGGAACTGCATATCAAAGAAAATTCACGGATTTCAACTACAGCTCCTAATTGGCATGTAGTTTAGGGTTGCTATTAAAACTATAAAACTGATTTACTACACAAGGAATGGATGCAAAATACTACAGAATGGAATATGTTACATGTTTTTCTGTATGTAACAACATTACTAACAACTTATTTGACGATATCAACATCTTTATCTCTGAGGATCAGTGACGATGAACTTATTTCTTGCCTTGTTGCATCACTGATTGTTACAAGCCAATAAACAATCCAGCCAAAGTGAAGCACTTTTAACTCGCATTTATTTCATTGGCAAATATTAGGCATTAGCTTTAGAACTCTCACACTGAAATCAATGAGGCTTAAAAGTGCTTTATTTTGGCTGGATTGTGCCTTTATTAATTTTATCCCGTGTGTGTTTTTATTAGGAAAAATGGGCAAACTAAAATATGTATAGTACAATTTGAAGTGGAAACTTGTGTGTGTGAGGAAGATTCTGTAAAAGGAAGAAAGATAATAGGAGTTCTGGGACCATCACAGCACTACCCCCAAAACCAAAAGCCATCTGTGCCACAATTCCTGGCCTTTGTGGGGTACTGGGCTCCATTTCTAAGGTTGTCATTTACCCTCCCATTTCACCATGCATGGATTCCATTAACAGTGCCATCCTAAGCAGGTCTAAGAATCTTACTCAGATTTGTTCAGTGGGGCTTATTACAACCATCTGTACTGCATCTGAGTCACGTGGATTTCTGTGTTTCTCTTGATTATTTTGCAGAGACCCCAAATTTTTTTTCACATCATCTGCAGGTTTTGCCAGCTTGCTGTTCACCTCCGTTTTAAAGTTATTAATAAAGCCATGGAGGCATCTTTGCCCCATTAGTTTTAGTTTTCTGCTACAAAGTGAAAATTGCCAAATTAATACATAGATCACGCTTGAATAATAAAAAGGTTTGTTTCCCCAAAATGTTTTTCTTTCTCATAAAAAAGGGAACAGGGTTTTTTGGGGGGCAATATATTGGGACTATTAGTATTGCCCTTTGCGCAATGTCATTGGAAGATGGAAGACATTTAACCTTCCCGCAGGCTCTTTGCAGGAAAAAAAGTTATGCATCAGTTCTTTCTGGAGTGTAAAGCTGTTGAAGAGCGTTTGCTGCTCTGCCAACTTGGCAACAAGGTTTTTTTTCCCCACTAATAAAAGAGGTTACCCTAGACTGAGATTCCAGATGTGCCAGAACTACTTTTATTGGACTCCTATAGAAGGAGTCCAATACGCATTTATTCAAAAGGGGTGTGGGCTTCGTTTGTAATTGCCCACTGTTCTTTTATTACATCACAGGAAATTTGTCTCTTAGAACTCAGAAAGTGGTCACAGTAAAAGAATATTTAAGATACAATAAGTGCCATCCAGCAAAAATGGCATACCTTCAAATCCCATTGTTTTCATACAATCTGCCTTTTGAAATCTATGGACTAAGTGCCTAACCTCGGGTGGACCGGATCCATTTTTTAAAACAAATCTTACATTAAAACATGAACCTATTAAAAAGTTGTTTTCATTATAGACACAGGGAAAGGTGGGGTATCAACAATTTAAAAAATAGGGGGAAATTAATTTAAATCTGTCAGGTTTTGCACAGACAGACATTGGAGCACCGGCCCATGTGCAGACCTGTCCCCTTCCACTTTGGTGCCACCACCCACCCTCACAGTCACCTCACCTCTTTTACCCCCCATCTCTGCAGTCTGGATGCTGTGATTCTCCCCACCGCTCAGCTCTGTCTCCTCCTGGCTTGTTCCTAGGGGACATTGGCTTCAGTCTCAGAGGAGCACCCTAGCTGGACAGATGGTGGCACAATGTTAGTGGAGCCTCCCTCCTCCCTGAGAGCCGGTGTGGGGGCTCGGCTGCTGTGGCTACTGGCCAATCCACAGCCAGCCAGCCCCCCCAGTCACTTCCAAAGAAGGTCCTGCAAAGGCATCCACACTCTGTGAGTCATCTGCTGGGAGGAGAGAAGGAGTTGGTGATGTGAGAAGGGGGAAGGCATGGGGAGTGCCCCCAGTCAGGGACCAGGGGGTGCAGAATGGGGCCCCTCAGCATAGGGGGCTGTGCCCTGTCCAAAGGTGAGGTCAACAAACAACTGAGCTGTCAGTCCAGTGCACAGCAGAGTTTGGGCCCCCTCCACCAGCAGCTCTCCTGAGCCAGACCCATCACACCAAAACCTTTTGTGTCCATGATGATGGGGGTCCGTGGCTCCTGCCGCCCCCATTGGACTGCTATGCTGGCAGGCTTGAGTGTGGGAGGTGGTGTTGCCAGCCATGGATGAGGGAAAAGGGGGAAGGAGGTTGGGGGAACAGACCCCTGCTTACCTGTTAGTGCGTAGAAGTCCTTTTATGTCCTGCCTCTGGAGATGGGGTACCTGTTTGGGTACAGAACTGGGAGAGGTCAGCCACAGAATATGGACTTTGCTCTCCCTATGGGCTGTTGGTGCAAACTGCTCGCCCAGTGGTGCTAAGTGCCCTCTTTGTTCTTTCCCCACTTCCAGGGTGCCTTGGTGCTCGCTCTAAGCCCACAGGGCCAGGAACTATTGTTTGGGCCGGGAACTGTCAAACAGCCTCGTGAGTTGTGAGGCATCCTGCCTGGGGTTCTTGAAGGGCGGGGGGGCATGATTGGGTGCTGGGGAGGGGGTTTGGCTGCCACAGAAGAGGGGGATGATTGGTTGTGCCCCTAGTTGGCATCCTGAACTGCTTGGGGCCTCGTGGGCATGGCCTAGTCAGTGAGAGGGGTACTTTTTTCTGAACAATGGCTGCATATGGGCTGTGCTGCGTTTTTTGTTGGCGTAGCTTTGTGCCTCTGTCAGGAGGCATTCCCAGGCTGAAATGAATTAGAGAGTGGACTAATACTGGCCACACCCCACAATGCACCCACACGATGCTGGTGCAGAGGCATGCACCTGAGTTGCCCTGGTGCGCAGCTTCTACAGAGATGTACTGGCTCTTGAGAGCTGTACAGCTGTGCTGGGGTCTTGTGTTGGTGCAAGTGGGCCTTACCCCAGTGTATCTCTGACACACGCTGGCGTAAGGGTCAGTTGGCTCCCTAAGCCCATTCGCCCTTCCCCTTAGGATTGTTCTGTCGGTGTACTCCAAAAGGCCACACAAATGGTACCCTGTTACATTGTAATAGCGTTATATAGCCCTAATAAAAGTAGTTCTGGTATAACTGGAGTTTCTGTCTAGGGTAACGTCTTCTGTCTAAGGTAACCTCTTTTATATTGTTTGTTGCCAAGTGGTTGCCAGGTTGGCAGAGCATATCAACAGCTCATTCAGCAGCCGAGTGAAAGCAGCCCCAAGGCAATGGAGATGATGGAGCAGTGATGCGCAGTTTTGGTTTCTGTTGAAACCAGGGGAAATGAAAATTAATAATGAGAACAGACATGGGCAATAAAAATATAATGAAAGTGAACAAATAGTTCGATTTTTTTTAAATTACATATTCCAGTAAGATCAAGTTTACAAATGGAATAAAAGGATATATGAATTTAGAACTTTATCTCTTTTTGCTATATTTTTTAAAGTTTGTGGCAGCAAGTCAATTATAAGTTAATTGCACAGACCATCCTCTAATCCAGGCTCAGCATGCTTATGCTCTTAAATCATTGTCTTTTTATCCATTTTAAAAAATTGGATGCTGAAGAATTCTCAGAGTGTCCCTATAAGAACTATATTTTGCATGATGTGCTTTAATAATATGTCATAAAAGGCAAACTGGAAAAAGACGCAAACTGAAGACAGTGGAAAATAACTTTCTGCTATATGTTGATTTAGTTTAAAGGGTTCTTTGAAAATAAAAGCCTCTTTAATGACCTGTTTTTAATGGCATGACTTAATATTGGTCATTTTCTTGTTTTTAATGATTTGATTATATTGTTTTTACTTGGTGAACTGCCTCAAGCAGGGGAGGCAGCAAAAAAAAATTCTAAATAAGCAAATATCTGTTATCTATTTTATCTGGCATATTAGCTGCAAATAAATTTATTTATTTATTTATAAGCAAATAGATAATTTCAATATTGTTACTTATGGGAGGGCACTTTCTATGCTGGATCTTGAACCTGAGGGATTTGGGGTTTAGGTTCTACCTCTTCCTTGAACTGATAGTATATCTCTGGGAAAACCACTCTGTACTTCAGTTCCTCTGTCTGTAAAAAGGAATAATGGTTCTAGCAAAAATCTTTCAAAATTTAAACAGTTCTATAAGGAGTCTGAATAATCATATGAGAATAAAATTGTAAGTAGAGTCTGTAAAGTGGGGCCAGTGAAGCCTTTTAAAGTCCTTGTTTTGCTTTTGATTAATCATATACTGTTTTTATAGGTTCCAAATTCAACGAGGAAAATCTGATCCAACCAGTTACAAGAGCTTGGGAGACAGTTTCAGAACCATTTTCCGAACTGAGGGGTAAGAACATATGCAGTTCTAATATTTATGATAGCACTACTTTCCAGCTTTAATATCACAGGGAATTCTCAGATTCTATTTTGTGGTCTTTCTGTGTCTCACAGTGATCAAAAACTTTTTTGCTTGTCTTTTATACCCAGAATACCAGATTGTTTCTTTCATTGTAGTAAGTTATGTTGACTTGAGGTGCAATTGTCTTCATGATTTAATGGGACTCCAATTTTTTATATCACAAGACCCATATTTTAATGGAATGTTAACTTATGTCAAACACAAAAAAAATGAATATTCTTGCAATTAGATAGACATACATGTACAGTGAAAGGAATAGTCAGTATTTGGTGTTTTGAAATGTGAAAAAATGGAGAAAGGTTAAAAAAAAAACAATAGTGGCCCTTTATATCAATTAAAAAGGTTCTTAACCAAGTGAGGTATGGCTGGTGGGTAGAATTAAGCATGTGTCTAGATTTTTATGTGGTTGGGGGTAAAGTGTTTAGAACATTTCCTAATTAACTATGAAAAAGATCTTATTTTATTAACTGCTATTGAATGACGAGTTTTATGCAATACAGGTGCCTGAAGTAGTGTTGACACAATGGGAATGCCAGTATACTGTAGAAGGCCTAAACGTTCTTTTGGATTTTTAGTACGGGAAAGATATTGAAAAAGTCTTGTTTCACTTATGTTGTGTTTATATGAGATGTGGGGGAAAATAAACAATCTTTTAAAAGAAACGTTTCCCAAATTTAAATCAGAGATGCAGTTCAGAATCATTCTCCTGCTCTCCAGGAAGAGGAGTAGCAACTAGGGGTGTGCATTTTTTCAGGATTTTTTTTACTGGTGGCAATTAAAGGGAGCCAAAAAAGCAGATCCTGAATAATGCCAATTTTTTGGCATTATTTGGGGCTGCTTTGGCCCCACTGCCATTTTCCCCCTCCCTCCTCTCCTCCTCCATACCTCCTTACTTACCTGCTGGCTGAGTCTGTGCCACCCCCTATGGCCTCCGAAGTCCACATGGACTTTAGAGGCGGCAGGCCATGGTGATCTAAATGCTGGGCCACCTCCGCAGTCCACATGGACTTCAGAGGGGGTAGGTAGCACAGAACTAAACACTGGGCTCCATGTTCAGCTCTGTGCTGCATATGTTCCAAGTTTGGGTTTAAGAGCCAGCTTGGTGTCGTGGTTAAAAGTGGTGGAGCGGCTGAGGCTAATCTAGTGAACTGGATTAGTTTCCCCACCCCTACATATGAAGCCAGCTGGGTGACCTTGGGCTAGTCGCACTCTCTTAGCCCCACCTACCTCACAGGGTGTCGGTTGTGGGGAGGGAAAGGTGATTGTAAGCTGGTTTGATTCTTCCTTCAGTAGTAGAGAAAGTTGGCATATAAAAACCAACTACTACTCCTCCACCTCCTCCACCACCACCTCCTCCTCCTCCTCCTCCTCCTTCTTGTTCCCCTGATGTTAATCCCCCCCTGCTTCAGGCTGCAGCAGGAATGTAAACTTGGGGTGGAGAATCCCCATCTTGACTGGGGGCTTGGCAACTCTGTTTAAGACTGACTGACAATAAAAGCAACATGGACCTCAAAGACTGAATAAGGAACAGCACTATTGCAGCCATCTTTCCCAGGCCTTAAAACAAGAGTTCCCCATCTTGACCAGCCTATGGACATTTTTAGAATTCTGAAACAGGGTAGAAGGTGCACCACCAAATGACGCTCTTGGCGGAAGGCGATGACAAAATGGCAGCTATGAGGGCAGGATCTGTTCTTTGGTTGGGGAAGAGGCACTGTTTGGTTTCAGTTTAAAAGAAAGGACATGGTCTGCTCTTTGTGAGTTCACAGAGTGAGGATGCCAAGCCCAGAGAAGAAAGTCTGGATTTATGAACAAGCCATGGGCAGACAACTATGATGAATCTGCTCAGGATGCGCTCATCACTTTGCTAGACAGTAGGATACCTAGGGTTGTTGTTGTCTCCCCCCCCCCCAGTTTAAATTCAAGACCCAAGACTCAAGAAGTAAGTAGGCTTCAGGAAACACACAGAATGCCATGGTAGAACTTGCTGGCCATATGGATGTACACCAGTTTACATAACATGTGGTCCTCATGTAATCCTTCCACACATATTCTGCAACATTTAAATGCACATACATGCTGACATACATGTTGAAGAGTTATCACACCATTAGTATGCCTGCAATAAACATATTAAATGTCATGTAACATGCATGGAAAGCTTAAATTGAAAAGCATATAACCATGGCCCATACTGCATATTTGCCAAGCCTGAATTAGTAGAGAATTGCAGTGCTGATTCATAGAGTTTGTTTAATAACCTCTATAATTTTCAAGCATTTCCCCTAAACATAACTCTTCTTCTTCTTGCCACTATGATTTGTAAGTCTGGGAAAAATTACTTTCGGCAAGTTACTTGTTGGATTGACAATAGTAGGCAATTTTAAAACAATATAAAAATAACTTGTTAAATCTTGGTATGGTGTAAAAGGGACAATAACCTTTTGAAAAGAATCTGCTCCTAGTCTTCTCTCTGTCAACGCCAAAGATTAGTGAATGTAACACTTACTCTTCTTACACTGCAGACACAGGCACTTTCTGGGAAGTGCTTGCTTACTCCTGGAGAGCTCTTTGGTGGGCTTAGCCACTCCTAAACAATAAGTGAAAACTTTTGTGCTGGTCTTCTTAGTTTGAGTGAGAGCTGATTAGGAATCTGAAAACCAACTCCTGGCAGGCGGGAGTGTTGACAAGAAGAAGAAAAAACAAAGAATTTTGTTTTCTTTTTCAGATTCTGGTATTCTTAGTCTAGAGAAAGAGTGGAGCTCTTGTGCAATTTGCAAATGTTTTATTATGAATGTTGTTGCTGGAAAAACTGTGAAGAGCAACAGCAGAAAATGCTCCCGCTTCAACAATGTAAAATTATAGGTATAAGATACCAGAGAGTTTATTTTCTTTAATTCTCCGGGTACAATATCCCACATGGACTCTGAACTTTCTAAAGGCTGTTTTTGAAGGCCAGTGTGTGTTAGGGTTACCAACCTCAAAGTGAAGCTTGGAATTCTCCCAAAATGATGACTGATCATTTCCCTGCAAAAAATGGTAGCTTGGTAGGGTGGACTTAATGGTATACCATAGAGTTTAGGAGGAAAAGCCCTAAAGCAGCTACAGAGGATGGGACTTCTGCTTTTCCCAGCGTATATTATAGAGATTCTGTGGTAAACCATCAAGACTCAGAGAAACTGATTGATTGTTGCCTGCAAAGACACTAAAGGCCAGAGGCTGGTTAGGGATTGAGAGGGGGATGGAACTGCTGATGGGTAGCGTCCTCCTGTGGGTCTTCAGAGTAGATTTTTCTCCTTAACACTGAGAAAAATCAGATGAGGATTTTGAGTGGTAATTCAGGTTGAGTTGAGCCTAACTTAATAGTAGCTATTATACAGGATCAAAGGATTAGTATGACATACAGAGAACTCATGCATACAGAAACCTACAAATGATATAAGGTTAGAGTAAGGGAGGGGACTTTATTGGAAGTCTGTTTTTGGCTAGTTTGTTGGACACCATTAGGGAAATGGTAAACTTTACTGTTTAGGACACAGTTCCCCAATGTGCTGCCTGTGGGTGCCATGGTTCCTAATGATACTTACTATGGCACCAGCCAAGACAGGAGACTAGGATGGGGTACTACTACAGGAGACTGGGATGGGGTACTAATAC
The DNA here is from genome assembly GCF_029931775.1 of Euleptes europaea. NCBI lineage: Eukaryota > Metazoa > Chordata > Lepidosauria > Squamata > Sphaerodactylidae > Euleptes > Euleptes europaea. The sequence continues at coordinate 38,199,836 of NC_079317.1, forward strand.
AAGCAAGGTGTTACTACTGAAAAAGCCCTGTCTCTGGTTGCTACCCACATCATCTCTGAAAGTGGAGGCACAGACAGCAGGGCTTGTGAGGTAGATCATAACTGGTGGGCTGGACAATATGGAAGAAGGCAGTCCTTCAAGTACCCCTGGCCCCAAGCCATTTAGGGATTTAAAGGTAAGAATCACACTTTGAATTGTGCCTGGAAACAAATGGGCAGTCAGTGCAGATCTTTCAGCACTGGGGTGATATGATCCCTGTATTCTGCCCCCTGTCAATAGCCTGGCTGCAGCATTTTGGACAAGCTTAAGTTTTAGGAATGTTTCGAAAACAGCCCCGTGTCATATGCATTACAGTAATCTAATGTGGATATAATCAGAGTATGAATCACTGTGGCCACATCACACTTTTCATGGAACGGGTTAGCTGGCATATCAGCCAAAGCTGATAAAAGACACGACATCCAGAGGAGATCTGGACCTCCAACTGTAGGCTAGGATTCAGCAGTACCCCCAAGCTATGAACCTGTTCCTTCAGGGGGAGTGCAACCCACTCCAGGACAGGTCGACTCCTCAGTCCCCAAGCAGCTTTGTCATAGACCAGCAACAACCTTGTCTGGTCTTGAGTTTCCATTTGTTGGCCTTCATCCATCCCATTACCATCTCCTGGCACCTGTTCAGGATTTCCATAGACCCACATGACTCAGTTGTTAACAGTAAAGCTGGGTGTCATCTGCATATTGGTGGCACCTTACCCCAGATCCCCTGATGATCTCTCCCAGTGGTTTCATGTAGATGTTAACAACATTGAGGACATGATGGAACCCTGAAGAAGCCCATAGCATAAATGTCATGGGTTGAGCAGCTGTCCCCCAGCACCATCTTCTGGAATTAGCCAGTCAAGTAAGGGTGGAACCACCACTCCCAACTTAACCAGTCTCTCCAGAAATATACCATGGTCGACAGAAGCAAATGCCACAGAGAGGTCCAGGAGGATTAACAAGGATGCACTCCCCCCCATCACTCTCCTAGTGAAGATCATCCATCTGGATGACCAAGGCAGTGATAGTCCCAGGTTGGGGGCCTGAATCCAGATTGAAATGGATCTAGATAAGAATCTTCCAGCTTTCCAGGAAAATGCTTGTGTTACTTATTGCACTCAGGAACAGGTAAGCAAACTGGGATAGAAGTGTGCATGCTTATGGAAATTACCACTTTTCTGTTTAAAATAATCTTTTCTTGATTCATATTTTAAAGGGGAAAGTTGCAGTTCTGGCACGTGTGCAATTTGAAACTGCCTTATTAAGTATGTCATATTTTATTTGGATGTCTGTGGCCAAATACAAAAATGTAGAATATGAAGCAGTTCATAAACAGGAGAAAGAAACCTAAACATTCTTTTCTCTCTCTCGTTAGAAATGTGCCGCTAGACCAGGAAACTCTCACCGCTAGAAAGACACACAATCAAACTCCTTCCCCAACACTACTGACTGGTGCCTTTTCATCAACATTCCCCCATTTTAGACAAGTGACTGAACATATACTTTCCTACATATGAATGCTAATTAACTAAGCACTTAAAATGCAAAAACATTACCTGGTTTTTCCAGGTGGCTGTATGGAGGCATAAAAGGTCATGTTGTGTGTTCTGTACCAGCTACATTAAGCAAGCACCTGCTTTTTGCTAGGGTTGGGGGAGCTGACATGAACCAGTTGTTAAATATAAAAGCATTTCAGATGAACAAACATTTGTAGTGTGGGTTAAAATAACATGAAAGGAACTATTAAACATAGGGCACTCTTTGCAATGTTGCTAATTCATGAAATCATAGAGGTGAAGTCAAGCAGATGCCCAGATTTCAGATGCTGAGTAGGTAGTACAGATGTGCACATTATTCAAATTTGATTTTGGCTTTTTTTAAATTAAAAATTTTGTTTGTGGTCTTTAATATCATTAAATAATAGGTTCAGGTTCATTACTAAGTGATGCTTCTCTTACCTTGTCCTACCACTGCGTATGTACATGTATTTTGGGGGGAGGGGTTTAGAAGCCCTTCACCCTACAAAGCAAGTGCACTAAATATCTAAAGTGCAGGGGGAGGGCGAACAGAGTTTAACAAAAACCAGATCCTGGTTTTCTGACTGCCTTTCAAAGTGTCATGACAACTCTTCCTGCTTTGCAGTATATACAAGCAAATCCTTTGCGTCTTCCCCACACTGTAAGGAATGTGGAGGATTTTAGCAGAGGGGAATTAGGTATTGGCCAAAAATAGGGTTGCCAGGTGCTCGCTGGTGGCAGGCAAACCCCCAGCCATTTACCCCTCTGCTCGCCGACCACCTAAAAGTCGGTGGGCAAACATGCACGCGTGCGCGCCGATGCACTCGTTACTTCCGGTTTAGAACCGGAAGTTCTGCCTCGCAAGGGCATTATAACATTATAAAGCGGCTTTGAACCGCTTTACCACTCAAACTAAGAGGTAAAGGCCCCTTGCAAAGCGGCACTTCCGGTTCTTAACTGGAAGTGACGCATGTGCGTCGGCACGCACGCACATGCGTGCACACCTATACACACTTACAGAAAAAAGCCTCCCACTGGAGGAGAGAAGGGACCTGGCAACCCTAGCCAAAAACCTCTGCCTTTATATTCCTTGTCACACGTTCTGCAATGATGCCATTGGCTATAAACAATGCTACTATCATCCGTGTAACACCCAGTAGCTAGAAATGTTCAGGCAAGGAGCTTCTAAAAGCAGAACACCACTTCCGGTGTGCAGTAGAAGTGATGACATCACATCGTCGGCAACATGGGTGTGCTCTGGTATTTGGGGGAAAACTGTACGGTAGAGGCTGTTTTTACTATAGAGTTTTTGCTGAAATACCAGAGTATCCTCATGTTGCCAGCAATGTGATGACATCACTAGAAATGATATTGACGTGTCGGCAACAAAGGCCTAGACCTCAGTTTGCTGCTGGTAAGTTCCCCCGCTAGCCAGCTGAATGGTGCTGGGAGAGGGGCCCAGAGCAGGGGGTCTGGCATAGGCCTAGTAAATTTGGAAGACATTTCATGTGAGTTACTTACCCTTCCTAGGTTAACAAATAATTTTAATTAGTTACTTTCAAATGCATAGGAGCCCTCTGTTACTCTATGTGGCTTCCAGCAATAGGCAGTTTATTTGGGATTTCCCTGGAATATATTCTGATAATGATCCTGTCAGTGTTAACTGTTATACTTTGGTACTAGTAAAGGAGAAGGAAAGGCTACAACCCACCCACCTTCCAAACTCCTCTTACCTCTTATCCCTTCGGCACAACAATGCATTTTGTCAATAGTCACAATGAGCATGCTGCCACTGGCATTTTACGCATGGGTAGTTTCAGCTGGATATTCTGCTGCCTTGATGCACAGTATTTGAACTTGACTTCTCAAATCACTATGCACGGGGGCTTTCTCCCCTGAAGAAATTCCTAAAGTACTTGTGATTAAATTTATGCATCACCAGGGAAAATGCGGAGCTTCCAAACTAACGGCATATGAGTTATTCCCCTACCCCTTCAAATTCTGCTTGGTGATTGGCTGTAGTCTATTTTTTTAAAAAAAAATACATCACCAGCTCCCATCAGCCATGCAGCAGGATTCTTTCATTTTAATTGAACTGAATAGCCGCAATTCAATGCAAACCCTCCCTCACCCCGACTTTTTCCTCCGATTTCTTTTCCCGGCCACTTTCTGTTGTTTGAATTCTCCCTCCCCCACTGCCCCTACACAGATACATAGCTCCTAACGTTCAAAACAGGGGATAGCCATTTCTCCTAGAAAGAGGGAAATGGTCACTAGTTATTTACGTGTTTATATGTGTGAATCACATATAGTAGAACTTCAGCTTTTTAAAAGGATAATATAAAGAAACTACCAAATGGAAGGTCAGATTCACTAAATTGAAGTCCTTTTTATAAAATCAGATAGAATCCTATATGGCGAGGGTCATAAGAACATAAGAACATAAGAAAGGCCCTGCCGGATCAGACCAAGGCCCATCAAGTCCAGCAGTCTGTTCACACAGTAGCCAACCAGGTGCCTCTAGGAAGCCACAAACAAGACGACTGCAGCAGCACCATCCTGCTTGTGTTCCACCGCACCCAAAATAATAGGCATGCTCCTCTGATACTAGAGAGAATAGGTATGCAGCATGACTAATATCCATTCTAACTAACAGCTATGAATACTCCTCTCCTCCATGAATATGTCCACTCCCTCTTAAAGCCCTTCAAGTATTTAGTTTATAGATAAAACTTACATCTGATTTATATGGAGCTTTCAAGTAGGGCTATTGAATTAAAAAAAATTCGGTACAGTTCGGATTCGGCCGAATTCATCCCGTTTAGATTCGGGATATGCAGAAGTCTGAACTCCCCCACTTCGGATCCGTTCAATTTGGCGGGAATTCAAAGTTCGGGAAAAAATTCGGCCGAATAAAGCCATTAAAAACACAATCGCGCCTTTCCGTGGCTCTGGGGGGGCATTTTTGGGGTTAGAGGTCCCAAACTTTCGGCAGAGCTTCAAAGGACGTTTATTGAAAGACTCCCCAAGTTTTGTAAAGATTGGGTCAGGGGGGGCTGAGATATGGGCCCTGAAAGGGGTCCCCCCCACCCTTAATGTGCATCTCTCAGCAGAGCTTGCCGCCCACGTACAAAGCTCCCAGCCCCGACAACAGCTGAGAAATTTGCAAAGCAACTGCAAAACAACACAACCTTGTTAAACAACACCTTTGCAACACACAACTGAAACCTCCCCCCTCAAACCAGGGAGCGAGAGACTCGAGGGGGAACACACACCCCAGGCAGAACTGACGAAAGCCCCCTTTGGCTTCCCCCCACCCACAGAAACTGCTCCCTCCCCACACACACACAGACTCTGCTTTCCCCCCACACACACACACATACACAGGAGAAAAATTATAGATTAAAGCCCCCAAAGGGGTCTTACTGTGGCTGTCTTCTGTTCCATCAAGAGGGGCTGAAGAGGACTTGTAATCCAAGATGATTTCAATTAGGCACGGGAGGTTTTGCTCTGGAGAAGATGCAGAGGATCGGCTGATCCATTCATCCCAATAGGGGAAAGGGGAAAGGGGAAAGCCCATATCTCGGGACCCCCTGACCCAATGTTCACAAAACTTGGGGGGTATCTTAAGAACACTGGTCTGAAACTCTGCTCAAAGTTTGGGATCTGCACCCCCAAAAATGCGCCCCCTGCAGCCATGGAAAGAGAAAAGGGGGGGAGGCGATATTTCTGTTCCCACTGAACCCATCTTTACAAAACTTGGGTAGTATGTTAAGAATAATTGTCTGAAGCTATGCTAAAAGTTTGGGGGCTATATCCCCAAAAAAGCGCCCCCTGCAGCCACATAAATGGAAAAGGGGGGGAGGGAAAAGGGGGAGAGCCCATATCTCGAGACCCCCTGACCCAATGTTTACAAAACTTGGGGGGTATCTTAAGAACACTGGTCTGAAACTCCGCTCAAAGTTTGGGGTCTGTACCCCCAAAAATGCGCCCCCTGCAGCTATGGAAAGAAAAAGGTTACTGCTTACTGACGGTTATGCTGCTTACTGACGGCCCCGAATTTGCCGAATTTATTCGCGAACTCCCGAACTCGCTGAATTCGGCCCCCCCCAGTTTTGAGTTCGGTTCCTCCAGAACTAAAAACCACCGAATCAGGGGAAATTCGGCTGATTTTCAGTTCGGGCCGAACCGAATCAACAGCCCTACTTTCAAGGCCAACTGGTAAGGCTGAATTTCCTTTACAGGTAATATGTGAACTTGCCAAGTGAAAACCCCACTAGCTCTTCTTCACTCACAGTAGTTTTCTTCTCAGTTTTTCTGGGCCTGATTTTGGTCTGGCTTTGCTTGTATGACTATTGTCAGAAATCATCAGAAGTGATCAAAAGACCTTAAGACTGGCGAAGGCTTTTCCTTTTTAGATAGAAAATGGTATTCTGCCTTGGATGTAATTGAAATGTATGTTGAAATCTGTGGTCATCAAGCCTTGATCAGTTGCCAGGAACATGCAGCTGCAGTCCCCTCCCTCCCCAGCTGATAAATACCACATTGACAGTATTTCCCATCTGACTTGTTTCATAAAAATGGAATTGTGTATGTAAATAAAATATATACTACAGGAGCGGTGTGGGAAGTGAAAATGGCCCTGGAAGAAGCCCAGCTGAGCAGCCCCTCTGGTGCTACAAGCCAGCACTTTAGGGACCACTGAACTTAGTGGCACTGACAATGGACATTGGCTCAGCCTTTGTCCAGGGTTGCCAGGCCTCCCACTATGGTGGAAGGCGACCCACCAATCGTTGCTGTCACCCTCCGCTGTTTCAAATTAAAAACACTGCCAGCCTCTGTGCTGGTTTGTCACTGTTGTGGTCTCTGTCGTGCTGTGGGTAATACCAGCCACTGTTTCCCCCCCCCCTTTTGTTCGCCACCACCCCTTCAGGTAAAATCCAGCTCCCCTCTCTCTAGCACGGTTGACCAAGGCTAAGCTCACAAGGAGATCATTCAGTTTTATGCCAAGGAACCAGGCAGATGGGTAAAAACTTGTGCAGGCTCTCTCAAGTTAAACAAGACTTTATTTCCATAAGGCACAAACTAAGGAGAGGTCAAAGGTAATGATCTAGGCACACTAAGGAAAATAAACAAAAAGACAAGTTCTAATGAAAGTACTCGCAGTCTGTGTTGCATCTGATCTGGTTAGATGCATGATGCCCACCCTGGTGCACCTTTGTCTCCCTTTTGCATCACCCCCGCCACACACACACACATGCACCATCATCCTTCATGGCAAAACACTCACTCCTCAAAGTTCCAAACCTAGGAGTAAAAAAGGAAGACCAGAAGGAAGCATGAAGGAAGCCCTGAACAAAAGAACAGCTCTCCTTTTCAGACCCCACCACCACATGTGCTCAGGGGTCTTCAGCCAATCTGGGAGCTATGCTTTGGTTCTCCAGCCTTCCAAACATGCACCCTCCAATCAAGAGGTGTCAACACATCAAAGAGCTGGCATGTTATCTCTCTCAGCTGGAAAAGATGCCCTGTCCAACAAAGAGCATCTTTCCCCCTTCTTCCTAGCCATGAAGACGCCTGGTGTTCTTTCCATTATCATAGCTGTCAAGGCATCTTCTGTGTCCCGTCCCCCCAACCTCTCATCTCACTACAGACACTTCCAGGCACAACCCTGCAGTGACAATGGGTAGCTCTAGGAATTGCTGGAAACTCTATAGTTTTACCATAGAGTTTCTAGCAATCTCTTGAGCTACCCCATTATACATCCTGTAAGCGACACATGTTTTCCCCAACCATTTTGCCTCATCTCACAAAATGGCAGCAGTGTAAAACAACTGGTGAGCTGACCCTAATTAACAATGAAGGGTCTGAGCCAAATGGCCCCTGCGATGCTGGCAGAGCCCGGGTCTCCCAGATCTTAGTCTAGCCACTGTGCTACTCTGGCTCTAATAGGATAGGTCAAACAGGACATTTGGTTAAGTGTTCTGATGGGGGGGAAATCTGTAGCCTGTTCACTTTCAAATATATTTTTTAATGTGACAAAAGTAATTAGTTTTGGTTTTCAGTCTAATTGTAAATACCACCAGATTCTTTAAATTAGGCACCATTTCCTTCCTTTAGCCAAAAACAGCTACATACCTACCCAAAAGCAACTGTAGCCCACAAATCTCTAGAGAAAATATACTATTATTTCTTACATTCTCTAGGGGGGAAAGGAAAAATGGGCAAAGAGGACCATCTGCATTTATTCGTAATGTAAGGTCAATAAGCACGATTAAGACTTTGGGGCCCCCAGATTTGAAATGTAGATTTTGTTTTAAACCTTGCCAGCACTCATGTGCACAGCTGGGATTACTCAAATCCAAAATAATCATGAACTACAGAATTTTCCTCGGTACCTTTTCTGTTCTTTCCCCTAAAATGAACTGTAATCTAGGGTTTCTAGCTCTGAATTCAGAAATTCCTGGAGATTTGGGGCTGAAGCCTAAGGAGGGTGGGGTTTGGGGAGGGGAGGGACCTCAGAAGGATATAATGCCATAGAGTCCTCCTGATAAAGCAGTCATTTTCTCCAGGGGAACTGATTTCTATAGACTGGGGATCCCTTGTAATTCCAGAAATTACAGGGATTTTGGTTGGGGGGGGGCATGATATGGCCTCTGGCACCATGTCACTTTCAGGTTAAAAAAGGGAAGTGATATAGCTAGCTTTAGGGATCACCAGAACCTCTGTGGTAAAACCACAGTTTATAGTGCTTCCTAGAGCTACCCTGTGTCACTTCCTTTTTTAACTGGAAGTGATGTATCACTGCACATAATGCTGCAGGGATTTCCCCCCTTCCTCAGCCATTTGGAGTAACAGCAAGCAATGGGAGCAGGGGGAGTGAGACCCCTATTTTAATACTGTGCAGAAGTAAAAGAAAATGCAGGTATGGTTTCTCATTCTCCACTCCTTCATGAATGCTGTGGCAATGTTGAAGAACTGAGCATGCTTGTGACCTGACAATCATAGGCACTTTTCTGTTTCTCCCTTAGTTTTTCAGAAAACTGCATGCACACAGCCATGTCATGGGGAAAGATTGGGTATGCATGTAGAAGAGAGCCAATGTTGTGGTGTAGTGGTTCGACAAACAGCCTAAGACAGCGGCGATCTGGGTTTCATGGAGATCACAGGGTGACTTACTAGGATAAAATGGACAATGGGAGAATAATCAATGAGTAATTAAAACATGATAGGCAGATAGGTAGATAGATCTATAGGAGTGTACACCCCTTTATAACTTTAATATTGCTTCTGAAAACTTCAATATTGGAAATTTTTTAAATAAAATAAACACAGAATTTTTAGATGAAGCATTTTCCAAAGTCTTCTTTTCATTCCTCCCCTGTGCTGGCCAGTCCAAAAACAAAATATCTGAAGCACTGGGTAGAAATAAATTTTCCCAATAGGAATTAAAATCTTCAAAGTAAAAGTCATCCCTTGAACTTTATTCATGTATTACAAGAAAACGGGAGCCACAAAACATAAAAATTTAATTGAGACTTACTAGAGTCAGGCTCTGTCTAACAGAGTATTAAAGGTCACATTAGCTTTCTGTTAAGGAGCAGCAGATGAAGCCCTTTGCAAAATCCCTGTGGAACTTTCCAGTCTGTACTCATGACATAATATCCATCCTAGAGTAAACTTTTTGTTGAGTTACTGCAAAATAAAGCCTTTACAACTGGATCTGTCTTGTATTTCATGTGGCTTAAAAGTTGGTTTGCATTTTGACATCCTTTTGACAAAAGTGCTAGAGTCACCATAGTATATCTGTTTATTGAGGACTGACAGGTTTATAGCCAACTTAAACATAATGTGATGTTTATTAGAGAGAGAGAGAAATGTTTGAAGCTGAGGATTAGCCGAGAATGTTGACCAGAGGAAATCCTTTTGGCCCTTTCAGATTCTTCATATGATGGCCTGAATTTTACTCGTATTTATGGCAGCACACTCCTGTACATAGTTCTTCTGTCACTTATTTAGAAGCTGGACTGTTAAAAAGGAGGAAATGTGTGAATCTTTTACAGGGCAATCCTGTGCAGAATTACTCCTGTCTAACCCCATTGATTTCAATGGGCTTAAACTGGAATAACCTCTCAGGGCACTATTGGTCTGTTTTGGTCAAACGTACCAGTTTAAATTGCATGTTCTAGCAGATTTCTTTATTATAATTTTATGAGAAATGAAGAAGGCACTCCAAGTAGATCATTCAATTTGCTGATATTTTTAGAAGGATTATGGTGATTCTAAAGATGAAGACAGACATCAGATTTTGGAAAAAGAGGGGCTGCCTTAGAAGTATCCTTCTTGAATTCAACCCAAACATAGTTTCCCTTCCAGAGTTAAGCCCTGGAAAATCTAGTTTGGCGAGTTTGAAGCAGAAGTTGACATTGCATCCTGCCAACTGAGTTGTTTCTTTTGATTTTACCAAGAAGCCTCCTGTCTAAGTCCTAAAGCTGCCTAACCCAAACATTTGAAATGTTTAATGACAAATAAATCAGTAAACTGACAATAATCAGTTCAGTGTGTTGGTCTTTAAAGTTAAAACCATCATTTAGAATTGTGCCCAGAAAAACACAGATACCCTCTTAGGATTGGCGTAATATGCAGTAGTCACTGTGACGTGTCTCTAAGTGCTTTTGCCTCACTCTTTTGAATCAAGTGATGTTTCCAAGAGGTCTTTAGTTTAGTTGCAAGGTCCAGCAAAATCTAAGATCATGCTGCCTCTGAAAAATGCATTGTGCGCTCTGTTTATATTATCCATCTGTATCCAAATCTATTGCCTCAGTCTATAGACTCTATTTTAAAAGAAGGACATATTGGAACCTATTAATTGTCTGTCTACTCTGGGATGCTTTTATTTTTCCTTTATATCTGATTTCAGAGGTAAATTCCCACTGAATACTGAAAACTATACAGAGGGAATACTCAGCCCTGGGGTGTCTTGCCTGTACTGCCTAACAAGTTTACCCCATAACTGGATTGTATGTGCTTCATAAATAACTTTGGACATGCTGTCAGGAGTTGCTGTCAGGAAGAAATGAAGGGGAGAACCTCCAGTGTCCTTGTGTGACCCTATAAAGGTTCTTTAGATCTCAGCCAACATTTATAGTCCAGTTCTTGGGCTTGTTGTCATGGCAACTATTAGGGACTACAAAAACTTTCATTTTCAAAAGTGTGAGTTTCTGAACTCACTTTTTTGGCTCATGTGTTATTAACCCCATTCCTTTTTATTTCACTTCAAATTATAATTCTTTTTTTATTCCTTCACTTCTATTTCTGTTGTTTTCTTTGGTAATTTGAAACTGTAAATGTTTTTTTTGGGGGGGGGGCTTTCTATTTAGTTTTCAGGGATTGTGCCCTCACCCTGATGGAATACTGCTTTTATAGGTAGAGAGGTCAGGCAGTGGTATTTGGAAAGGCAATCCTGATAACACGTAATACAGTGAAATGGGCACAAATAATACATAAATATTGAAATGCCACCAGGTACCATGTTTAGCAAGGAGATGATGCCATCTCTATACTGAACACACAGAGGTTGGGTGAGAATTTAGCAGGCAGAGCCATGACCCAGGTCCTGTATTTGGAATTAGGGACATTAATTTATCCTCTTTTCCCTTAAAGCTCAATCTTGGTTGGGGGCGGGGGTCTCACCCTTCTTAAACCTGTGGGTATTTTTGGAATTGTGACACATGGTGGTGGATGCAACCACAGAATGGCTGCTGCAAGAGTCAGAGCCACCCACAAAATGGCTACCACAAGAGGCTGAGTCAACCGCAAAATGTCAGGGAGTGAGGGCAGGCATAATCAAACAGTAACTTTTCAGCATTTCAGGCAGCAGCTCTGCTTAATAGGACACCTTTTAATATGAACATATTGGTTTAAAAATATATTCTTGCATTCACACAGCTTACCTCCAGTTGTGCAGTGAAGATTCTTGTGCACAGCCAATCAGATCTCCAGTGACCAATCTGAAGCCCAACTAAGGAAAAGCCCCACCTGTTCCCACCCACTTCCTAAAATACTTTGTGAGCACCAGGAAAGGCCTCCATGGGAACTGTGTTACCCATAGGCACCGTGTTGGGGACCCCTGATCTAGGTGAAATGCTGGAGATACATTAGCAGATTTGCTGATGTCTTCAAAATAAGCAACCCCCACCCCCAATGGATCAGAGCCATGGTGAAGAGTCAGGGAGATTTAATGCCTTCTACACATGCTTTTCTGAATAAAAATTACACTCATATTCCTTTACTGAGCCCAGGCATAGAAAATTAGGAATGCCTCCCATGTAAGCCACTGTGAAATGAGTGGGACTTGTTCTAAACCACAGCTTTGCCATCTAATAACTTGAACAGAGAGGCAAGAAGGGCCAATTCACTTATGTGTTCCTGCTTGTTTTCTTCATATGACTCCTGATTACCTTCCTTAGGACTGTATTAATAAATGTACTACCGTATATACTCGGGTATAAGCCGACCCGAGTATAAGCCGACCCCCCAAATTTGAGGCCAGAAAAGGGAATTTCTTATTGACCCGCGTATAAGCCGAGGGTCAATAAGAAATTCCCTTTACCGGCAATGCTGCTCTCTAAAATGCCGGCCGCCATTTTAGAGCGCAGAGCCCCTGCCCCAGGTCGCCCTCCCGCCACCTCCCAGGCCCTCCCGCCCCACCCCACCCCCAGTGCCATCCAAGGGGGGGAGGGGGAAGAGCCCCTGAACCCCCTACTTACCGGGAGACGCGGCGAATCGGCGGCGTGGCCTTCCTGGGCCGGCAGGAGGCCTTTCCAGGCCCCTGCCGGCCGGAGGAAGGACCTCCTGCCGGCCCCTCCAGGACCCTGCCGGCAGGAGAAAGGGTCCCGGGCACCTGGGCGGCGGCAGAGCGGCCGGCAGGGACCTTCTGCCGGCCAAGGAAGGACCCTGCCGGCAGGAGAAAGGCGCCCGAGCGCCTGGGCGGAGGCGGAGCGGCCGGCAGGGACCTCCTGCCAGCCCCTCCAGGACCCTGCCGGCAGGAGAAAGGCTCCCGGGCGAGGCGGCGATGGCAGCGGTAAGTTCCTCCCTCCTCCCTCCTCCCTCCTCCCCCCTCCCCTCTCCTACCGTATTGACCCGTGTATAAGCAGAGTTCGGCTTTTCCAGCCCTTTTTTTGGGCTGAAAAACTCGGCTTATACACGAGTATATACGGTATATGAATCAGCCTTGAACAATCTTTACCTGGCAGCACTCAGCTGTGATTATTGAAGTCACAATCACAACAGCACTTTTTGACGCCATTGTGCTCATGAGAACTGCAGCAGAAGGTGTCTACGTAGTAACAATTTCATGTTTCTCCATACCTACCTGCAAACACTGGAAAAGAAGAAGAAAAATTGGCTTTCTTTTGCAAGATGAATCCATGTACCATGAAGCAATTTTCCTCCACGCTGGATTGGCCAGGGATCCTGGAGGATATTTTGGGCCATCTTCTGGGCATGGAGTAGGGGTCACTGGGGGTGTGAGGGGAGATAGTTGTGAATTTCCTGCATTGTGCATTGGGTTAGACTAGATAACCCTGGAAGTCCTTTCCAACACTTTGATTCTATGATTTTATTAATCTGTCATTTTTCTGCATTGGTATCTTGCTTGCTGACCCAGGGCTAAGTGGGAGGGAATGCCAACACGCTGACAAAGTTATAAGACACTTTCTTAATTAACAATTTTATTACAACATAACTTTATTAAACATCACTTTCTTAATAGTTAATTGGAAAGATTTGAATGATGATTGGAATATAATAGGCCGCAACTTGGAATTGGCAACAGCTGTGACCCCCGTGGCGCAGCATGTACGATGTGTCAGGTACCCAGGCCGACCCCAATGCGGCCATGTATGCCAACCAGCCCACAGCAGTCTCGCTGTGAACAACGAGGACGGCGGTGCCAGGTGGACACCAGGACGAACGCCACTGGGTGTTTACCCCCGCCGCTTGGGAAGAGGCAGACAGCCTACCCTACAGCCAGGGCATGTCCTAGAAGCCTCTCCCCAAACCCCATATTGGGATTCCCAGAGTTAGAAAAGCGACCCCACCAGCCGCTTTTCCCTCCAAACTGACACTTCTCCATGCCTACCCGCCAAAAAGCTGCATTGGGCCCCCTTTACTCACAGACCTGTGCGTCTTCTGCCACATCTCACAGCTGAAGCCAATTCCTCAGGCCCCTTCAAATGTTCTGTAGCCATAAATCCATGCCCCAGCTGGAGAGGTGCACACTGACCCAACAGTGTAATGCTGCCCTGCAGAAGGAAATGTCCCATTGACGTATTACCGTTCCCCCCGATCTGACCACCACTCTGCCAATTGCGTTGGTGACCTTCCTCCTTGCCACATCTATTCACTTGTCGTTGTGGGCACCTCTCCAAGACCTCCTTTCAAGCAAAAGCGACCAGCAGATCACCATGACCGGGCATGCTGCCGACAAAGCTGCCAAGTCCCAGCAAGCTTCCTTTACCAGGCCTTTGCCTCATGTGCTTCAAAGGTCATTCTCCCCCAACTGGTGAACCAAAGCATGAGGAGCCCCATGCTCTTTTACCAGCTGTAACATCACCGGCATTAACGAATGCCCCGCATGCCTCGTTGTCCCAGCCACTAATTACGGACTGCACGCTCCAGGCCCAAATGCTGTCCCCAACCAGCTGCCGTGGCATACCGTCCGTTCCAGAAATGATGCTGTGGCTCACGATCCACACTGTTCGACAATAACCTGAAACACATAAGCACACTTAACGGAAAACCAGCGCATGCCCCGTTAGCCCAGCCCATATATCCGGACGGCACACTACATGCCCAAATGTCATCACCATCCAGCCATTGACCAGACCAAAAACGATGTTGTGGCCCACGATCCACACCGTTCGACAATATCCTGAAACCCATAAGCACACTTAACGGAAAACCAGCGCATGCCCCGTTGGCCCCACCAATATATCCGGATGGCACACTCCAGGCCTAAATGCTGTCCCCAACCAGCCACCGTGGCATACCGTCCATTCCAAAAACGATGCTGGGGCCCATGATCCACACCATTCGACAATGACCTGAAACTCATAAGCACAATTAACGGAAAAAACATTGCATGTCCTGTTGGGTCAGCCAATATAACCAGATGGCACACTCCAAGCCCAAATGTCGTCCCCATCCAGCCATCGACCAGACCAAAACGATGCTGTGGCCCACGATCCACTGTCCAACAGTGTCCTGAAACTCATAAGCACAATTAAAGAAGAACCCGGTCAGGCCAGATGTAATTCTTGTACGCCGATAAACACCAGCGACAAACGGGCCTGTAACTGTTCCATTGGCAGGCCAGCACCGGCTGCTAGCATGGCCGCTCCGATGCGGAAGGAGTGTCCCCCATATTCCAATGCAGGAAACCCCATCCAGCTGATCGTGTTTCAGAACACACTGACGAACTGATGTCTCGTCAATGGCGTGCGGTCAGCCTGTATAAACAAAAACCCATCGCCTCTCAGGAGGACTTTTGAAAACCCGCTACAATGCCCTGCATGGGCATGTCCCCTTTTGCTTGTGGCGAGTAGCTGAAAAAATGGCCCTTTTTCGCCCTGATCTGTTTTGGACCTTCTTGTCACCAGGGTTAATGCCGTAGAGAAAATGTGTGCGTCCCCCAGCCTAAGTGCCCTTCCCGACCTCTCGTGCCAAGATTGGGCTACAAGTTCTCCAACCCCGATTGCCCAAAACAAGGTGGTGGATAATGCTGCCTCAAACAAATTGGCCTCGTAAGGTGACCCGCATGCCATCGGGAGACAGGAATTCATCTCGGCCAGCATTGTTTCTGTGATTGACCATGTGCAGGATCCCCCGCACACGTTGATGAAAACCCTGGCCTTGAGCTGCGGCTCAATCATAAGCCCGAACCGTGGCAGGGGAAATCGAGCTCCGTATGCCATTCAAAATAATGTGTCCCCAATAGCCCACGACTCCTACAGGCAGGGTAGCGGAAGCAGGTCTGCCTCTGTTGCCAGGCACTGGAATTTTTCAATGAAAATGAGGCAATGCATCGGCTAAGAAGTTGTCTGAGCCAGGTACATGTTGTGCTATAAAAGCGATGTTAAATGACAAACATGCAAAAACCAAGTGCCGCACCAGGGCATTACTCATTCAGACTTTGATGTTTGTCTGTTAACGCCCCTGACCGCAGCCTGGTTGCCGCACCACAACTGGACCCTTTTATTCTGGAAACGTTCCGCCCAAATGGAAATGTCTACCAGTGTGAATAGCTCTAAAAAGTTAAGTCACCAGCTAATGACTGACCCCAGCCAACAGTAGGGCAAACGCTGGGCGCACCACTGCCATTGAAATAAATTCTGAATCGGATGCTGCCGGCAGCATCGGATTGTACTTGCATGTCTCGGCCAGCCTGGAAACTGTGCTGCCAAAGAGAGATACCATTGTATTTGTCAAGGAACTGTAACCAATTTTTAATGTCTTCCTTGATGCTTTTTGGACCCTCTGATGCGATGTTGTAGTACTTAAACCCTCGAGTGGCCCTGTTTAACCAGGCACTAAATGCCCCGCCCAGGGCCAAGACCCGGCCGGTGAATTCGAGTGGACTAAACAGACTGTGGCCCTATAAAAAGAAAGTCAACCAAGTAACGAGTGACTGTGGGGACCCCAGTCCGGTGGCGTATTGCCCATTCTAAGAATGTGCTGAACGCCTCAAACACAGCGCATGCCCCTGAGCATCCCATCGGCATTGCTGCGCCACGTATGAGGAACCTTGAAACTGAAAAAAACGAACAAGCAAAATTGTCTGGGTATACGGAAGTAGCTGAAGGCAGACTTCATATCACATTTTGCCCTCTGGGCCACGTGGCCACTGACCCGCACTATACCCCCCCCCATGGAGACCCGAGCATTTAAAAAGGGGGGGTACAGAAACCAGCCATAAAGCCATACATTAGATATGGTGCTGTTGCTTTGTTGTGATAATAGATCAGTAGTGGTCCTAAGGTGGTTCATTAGTAGTCTTAAGGCATTCCACTTCATAGGTGTGCAGGTCAACCTCCCCAACACCGCCCCTACTTGTATTGGATGCATTAGTGTTGGATGAATGGCCACTCTCTTTTGCTGTCGGAAGAGCCTGACCTGCCCCCCCCCCAGGGGAGGGGGCGGACTCTAACAGCCACGTGGGCAAGAAGTGCGTGGATGGCGGACGAAGCAGAAGTCACAGCATTGATCAAATCTGCATGCCTTTCGTTGGCATTTTGCCAAGGCCGAAGTCCCAGCATGTCCCAGCATATACGTCTATTGACGTCTCTACAGGGTTTATTGGCCCATGTGGGCCTAACGACCTCTGTCCTCCCTTTTTATATGTGGTGGCCCCCTTCCCAAGCCAGAGGTTGTCATTGATGAGGTCCCAGAGGGTTCTCTCATTCTGAGAGGCCAGTTTTCTAAAAGCCTCGTCGTAGTCGATGGCAGCTGAGTCGCCAGCCAAAGCTCTGACTCTTAGAATGTTGCCCAAATGGTTGAGAAGGTGCCACCCATGCTCGGGGTAGGCCGAGGCAACCACCCCTACCAATATGTTATAACCGGACAACCCATTTGTCGAATGCCCAGTCAACTGCCCCCATCTTATCTTTCTTCTTATCCCTGGATGAAGTCCTGGACATATGCCCCCCAACACATCAGGTTTGCTAAGCCCAAGTACATCTGTATAGTACCCATTGAGGGTTGTGTGGGTTCCCGCATGTCCCTGACCACCCCTGTCTCGCAGATTTTTTGCCTGGCGATGCCTGCGCCTGAGGGCCCTGCTGATAGGCTTGGGACTGAGGCTGCTGCCAGCCAGTATTCATCCCCTTGGCCCTGAGAGGAATAGCTAGAGGAAGATGTCTCACTATCAGAGGTTGAAGAAGCAGAATGGGCTGCCATCTTCCCTCTGGCCACCCTTGTTTTTCCCTCTCTTTTTTTAATATGATGAGCTGGGGGTGGCCGGCTGGCCTACAGATGTTCCTGAGCCACTAGGGCTGATGGTGGCGCGCAGCCCATCCCTGTACCCACCGGCGGAAGCTGTGGCCGTGGGTGAGGACATTTAAGACCTCCCACCTAAGCGGGCTGATTGGCCCGTTCTGGTTATAATGGTGTCAGCATTTGCCCCACGGCCTGCAACACTCCTGGGTACTGTGCGATGGCTAACAGCATTGGAGGCAGCACCTGGCCCGGCGGACCTAGTGTGACCGGCGGGAGCCAGGCTGGTCCGGAACCGCCTGGCCGCCACAGCCCTCAACTGGTATTAGGGGTGAAATATAACGACATGTGAATACATAAAGCTGCCTTATACTGAAGCAGACCCTTGGTCCATCACAGACGGTACTGTTTACTTAGACCAGCATGGGCACTCAAGGTCTAGGGGTGAAATATAAAGACATGTGAACCCATAAAGCTGCCTTATACTGCATCAGACCCTTGTTCATCACAGTCAGTACTGTTTACTCAGACCAACAGCGGCACTCAAGGTCTAGGGGTGAAATATAAAGACATGTGAACACATAAAGCTGCCTTATACTGAATCAGGCCCTTGGTCCATCACAGGCAGTACTGTTTACTCAGACCAGCAGTGGCGCTCAAGGTCTCAGGCAGAGGTCATTCGCATCCCTACTTGCCTAGTCCCTTTATTTGGATATGCCAGGGATTGAACCTGGGATGTTCTGCATGCTAAGCAGATGCTCTACAAACTGAGCCACTGCCTCTCATCGAACCCCCGCTCTTAGGGGTGTTCTTTCATTTTGGAGGCATGGCGGTGCCCCACTTGCTGCCTCTCAGTA
Organism: Euleptes europaea; assembly: GCF_029931775.1. NCBI lineage: Eukaryota > Metazoa > Chordata > Lepidosauria > Squamata > Sphaerodactylidae > Euleptes > Euleptes europaea. Next base: position 38,218,241 of record NC_079317.1, read on the forward strand.
ATGCCCCACTTGCTGCTGTTCAGTATATATCTCATGGCAGAGTGAGACCTGCAGTATTTGCAGGCAGATCTTAGTCTCTAACGGAGCTGACCCACTAAGCCTAGAGGCCGTCAACATATCCCCTCCAACAGGAGGAGCGATATGTGGGTGGATGGGGGAAGCCAAAGGGGGCTTTCGCCTGTTCTGCGGGGGGGGGGGTGCCCCCTGATGGAGCAGAAGACACCCACAGTAAGACCCATTTTGGGGCTTTTCTCTATAATTTTTCTCCTGTGTGTGTGTGTGTGTGTGGGGGAAGCAGAATCTGTGTGTGTGTGGGAAGGGAGCAGTTTCTGTGGGTGGGGGGGGAAGCCAAAGGGGGCTTTTGCCTTTTCTGCGGGGTGTGTGTGCCCCCTGAGTCTCTCTACATGGTTTGAAGGGGGGGGGCTTCAGTTGTGTGCCTCAGGTTTTCCCTCATTCATAAGATCGATTTTGATGCTTGCTCAAAACTGGTTTTCAAATTGTGACTTAAAGAATGCATTTGCCTGGTCCTGAGTCCGATGCAAAGGGGGAAATTCCACCCCTCCTGCTCCTTATGCATAGCTAGCTGCCTCTGTCCCTTTCCATGGTTTGCAAACTCCCAGGGTTTGCAAACTCCCAGGTGTCAGGTGTTGCTTTGCATGGTTGCAAACATGTTGCTTTGCATGGTTTGTATGGTTGCAAATGTGTTGCTTTGCATGGTTTGCATGGTTTGCATGGCTGCAAATGTGTTGCTTTGCATGGTTTGCAAACTTCTTCGCACCTGCCCCGCCCTTGCTCCCCGCAGCTCAGCTGTTTGTCGGGGCTGGGAGCTTCGGGAGTGGGCAGCAAGCTCTGCTAATTGCAACCCCCCATTGTCAGAGATGCACATTAAGGAGGGGGACCCCTTTCGGGGCCCATATCTCAGCCCCTCCCTTTCCCAATCTTTACAAAACTTGGGGGTTCTTGCAAGAAGAGTCCCCTCAAGCTACGCTGAAAGTTTGGGACCTCTACCCCAAAAAATGCCCCCCCCCCGGAGCCGCAGAAAGGAGCAATTGTGTTTTTAATGGCTTAATTCGGCCAAATTTTTCCCCGAACTCCTGATCTCATGCTGAATTGCACGGACCCGAAGCAGGGGAGTTCAGACTTTGGCATTTCCCGAATAAAAATGGGCCGAATTTTGCCGAATCCGATTTTTACCGAATATTTTTTTTCAACAGCCATATATGGAATGTGTACACATTTAGGCTCTATGCTCATGTTGTAGTGAATGTGTGTGGCCAGGGCCAGCATACTTGACCCCATTCCCTCTTTTCATGGGTTCCCCTGTATCCACATATGGCATGTGTAAAAAGACAGTGCTGTAGAAAGACAGTGGGTTGGATCCAGTGGAAAGGTTTGAGGGAGGATCTGGTAATGTACCATGGCCATTGATGGTCCTATAATAATAATAATAACTCTCCCATCAGATCATTGCTATTCTGTAGAAAAAAGATCCACCGCTTGGTTATTTAGGAAGTTTTCCTTGTGCCTTTGATGGATATTTGGTGGATGGAGAACAAACCCCAGGGTCACATGTCGTAGATCTTTGGGATGTTGATAGGATATAGACAAGGAATATGTAGATTTTTGCCTTTTAATAGTCTTGAGGTCCATACAGAGCTTACTGTGAATTGACTCCAAATCCTTATGCTGAGGCTTAGCCTTGGAACATGTAGTTGTAACAACAAACAAGGTGCTGCCGTTAATTGCCTACAGCTTGCCCCAACGCATCTGGGATTAGCTGCAGAACTTCCATTCCAGATGTGACTTCCAGGCAGGCTTGACCTCCACTGTCTCTCTTTGTAGCAATTTAGCACTTCTCACATAATAAAACAGAGATTTCCTCAGCATTGTTAACTGACCACAACTATAGGAGAATTATGGAAGGTGGTACCCACAGCCAGCAACATGGTACCAGTTGGAATGGGAGCTGTGGATTTTTGTGATGCTTTGCTTCTCTGCTGAGTCAACACACAGATAAATTGAAATGAATTGGAGGGGGTTCCCTTCTCTAGCAGTAGTTTTTGAGATTTTTTCAGTCAGTATCACAGTCACAAAGCACTCAGTCCACTAGGAACTTCTCCACAAGTCCCATAGAAAAGGATGGCAGCTTCAAAATTGCACTAGCAGTTATGGATTCTTATTCATTCTGGGTTAATATTTCTGTATCTCTCTGCTATTTCAAACAGTTTTTGCAGACCTTACATTTTCATTTAAAGGGAAAAATATGTTTCTGTCTCTTGGGGTTGTGTATGAAGAAAACATCTGAGAATGAAGCCAAAGCATTTCTAAGTTGTATGAGCTGCAAACAGCTCAACTCAGCTCTGCAGTGCCCAGTTACATCTCAAGGAAGTGATAATTCTGACACCTAACAATGATGTCATTGACTCCGTTAACTACTTTGGCAAAAATACATCAATATAAACTGGGCTCAGTATTCACATTTTTGTTTTCCAAATTTCATTCAAACAGAAATAAATAATTTAACCCAGAATTCATTTCAAATGTGGTGGTGGTGTTGCTTTTAAGAATGAGCAACAACGTATTTTTCTGTAATTTGTGGTTTTGATTGCTGTTAATAATTAACTTCTCCTATAAAAGAAAACTTCCATTGTGTCAAGAAAAAACCCCACTGAACACAGAACATGTCTCATAAATCACTTTTATGTCTTTAAAACAGCTGACTTTACATTTTTATTGCATTATTTGAAAAAGTATCATTTCATCTGGAAAGAATCATTGTAAAATGTGATTGTCAACACAACTAAACCAGTTTTCTGAAGAAAATGGTTGCTTATGAAGCTAAGGACTATAATTCTGCCAGGATTTTCTTCACAGACATTAGTTACAAGAACCAGGAGATTTTGATGGGGATGGGCACAGGAAATACCTGGCAGACAATGTAAAATGTTCTCTGAAGGCAAAACTAAGCCATTTTTTTTTAGGTTTCAGAAAGCAAATATGTCATGATAAGCAACAATTTAAGCACTGAAAAGTGAGCTGATTTCTCCTGAAGTTTGATGCTGTTCAAATAATACCACATGTATGTGCTCGTAAAGTTATGTTTAACAGAATTAGTTCTGTTTGTGTGAGGGAAGACTATTTTGTATCCACTTTAACCAGCCTCTTCTTTTTTATTTTTGGAAGTAAAGCCTATTATTTGCTTTCAGTAAAACCATGACATCATCTTCCTTTATTTCCATTATTATTTATTATATTTTCAGGGCCACCAACTTTTGGGATGTTTGCCTGGATCACTACTGCAAAGAGTTGACAATGTCAAGCAGAGGTTGATTCTTGCAACCCAACATCAGGCTTGATCACCAGGCAAATTCATTGTGCGACACATGATCCTACAGCAAAACGTTGTCTCATGGACACACTATTGTCCGGTACAAAAAACCCCAACCTGGTGCCCCATTAGGGAGAATGTTCTCAGCCTGCTGTATGACGGACCCCACAGAATTCTGCGGCTGCACTTGATTTATGTGATTACCGTATATTCTCGAGTATAAGCTGAGTTTTTCAGCCCAAAAAAGGGCTGAAAAAGCAGGCCTCGGCTTATACGCGGGTCAATACGGTAGAGGGGGGAGGGGGGAGGGGGCAACTTGCCGCCATCGCCGCCATCGCCACCGGGCGCACCTGGCTCCCCCTGCCCAGGACCGGCCTGGGGAAGCCTCCTGCGGCTGCTGGAAGGCCGTGTGGCCGCCGCCGCCGTACGCACCCGTCTCCCTCCGCCCAGGACCGGCCTGGGGAAGCCTCCTGCGGCCACTGAAAGGCTGCGCGGCCGCCGCCGGGCGCGCCCGGCTCCCTCCGCCCAGGACCGGCCTGGGGAAGCCTCCTGCGGGGGGCCCGCCGCCGCTACCGCCTTCGCCGGGCCTGGAGTGAAGGTAAGCCTGCTGGGGGGAAGGGGTTATAAGCCAACCCTCGGCTTATACGTGGGTGCCTAATTTTTCCCCATTTTTTGGGAGAAATTAGGCACCTCGGCTTATACGCGGGTCGGCTTATACATGGGTATATACGGTACGTCCCAAGAAACAAAGTGGCAATGATAATCCATATTTCATCTTTGGTTTGGTTTTGCATGCTGAAACCCTCATGTGCCGTGGAGGAGGAGTGCTCCTTTCCTTTAGTTCTCTTTTTGCTGACGCTGAGAGAGGATCTCCTTAGGCAGATCATGAGAGGAAGGGCACCTTGGCCATCTTCTGGGCATGGAGTAGGGGTCACTGGGGTTGTGGGGGGGAAGGTAGTTGTGAATTTCCTGCATTGTGGAGGGGGTTGGACTAGATGAATCTGGTGGTACCTTCCAACTCTATGATTCTATGATTCTAACATCATGTTCTGTTTTTGTACAATTTTGAGGAGAAACATCAGTCAAACATAAGAACATAAGTCCATTGCTAAAGATCTCAAAGTTGGGTTTTTTTAGTCAGAGAATTGTTTAAAAAGTGTACTCAGTGTGGTACAAAAATGAATCAGACAGATGAACATTCTCTGCTCCTTTTTTGCCACAATGTTTCTACTTGCCACCTTTGTCAAATGTCTGTCTTCAAACCCCTGGCAGCAAAATCATCTGCCACACTGGAATGTTCTTCTCGGGCAGGATCCATAGCTTCAATTCTATCATTTCCAATCTCAGGTATTTCTGGGCACCAATCTAGATCGCCTGTTCTAGTTGCCTCTCGTAGGACTTCATCGGAACATTCTTCAAAGAAGGCAAAGTCGAACAATATGGACCTAAGTCTAATAATATGGACAAATCCCTGTCAGTTCCAGTCCTGGCCAACCATATGGGCAAACTTCATTGGTTCTAACACAGACCATTTTGAAACTTATTTCAGTTTAGATGATAACATTACTCTCATTCCACCGTGGATTCCTGCCTCACATTTGCATGTGCAACAAGAACCTTTGTCCAAGAATAAAGTTGATCAGGAAGATATTGATTTGCTTCCAACCAGCAGCTAAGAAATGTCCTCTTTTTCTTTCACAACTTTTTGGGTATGGGGCTTCTTAGCCTACACCCTACACATTAGGCATTAGTGATTAATTGGGGGGGGATCTATGTTGCATCCCACTCAGCATATTCAGTTTATTGCTGCTGTGTTAAATTCTGTATCAGACAGAGCCTTTCTGCCCTCTGACTGAGTCCAAGTTTTTAAATCTCTGGTTGTTGTTGTTATTGTGGTTTTGTGGGTTGTTGTTGTTGTTGTTTTTGCAAAGAGGTTTCAATCTGTATTGTGTATCTAGAAATTATTGGGTCGTTTGGGTCCCAATAAGGGCAAAACTGCTTCTGCTTAAATGTTCTCTGGATGGATTGTTATCACTGTGTAACATGCAAGCTGGACTGTCTTGGCCACTCCACATGCTGCCACTTTCTACTACAGCTCAAGTTTCTTTAGCTGCTTTTTTGCATGGAGTGCCTCTGGTTGACATCTGTGGAGTGGCCACATGGTCTTCATCTGACATTTTCCTGTGTCATTACTCCGTGGACATAAATTCAAGACAGGAGTCAGCAGTAGAAAAGGATGGATTACATTCTTTATTTGACTGAGAGCCTGACTCCCACCTCCTCAGTGAGTAGCTTGTTACACTGCCAGTGTGGGACTGCATAGAAGTCTGAAGATGAAAACAGGGTTGTGCATATCTGTAACTGTTGTTCATCAAGAATCTTCCATGCAAGCAGGCATTCCTTCCCTCCTGCCCCACTGCGAGCTGTTTATTCTTCTACAAATTCTTCTTGTGGAGCTGCTGATGTCTAAGGAGAACTGAGGGAAGGAGGTGCCTCTCCTCCACGGCACGTGGCAGTTTCAGCGGGAAAATGCCATCGTAGAATCATAGAGTTAGAAGGGACCACCAGGGTCATCTAGTCCAACCCCCTGCACAATGCAAGAAATTCACAATTACCTTGCGCACTGTGGAGGAGGAGCACCCTTCTAATGCTCTAAAGCTGGAAAATTCTTCTGCACAGCTGGCCTGCACAAGCGAAGTTCTACTATGTGCCTGCACAGAAGACATTCGATGAATGTCAGTTACAGGTAACTGCAACCCAATGATTGTGAAAACTGAACCAGATGTTAGTATTTAGTTTGGGTTAATTAATCTAAATGACTTGAACACTCACACTTTAGCAGTATGCATCACCACAATGAAGTATACATTGTGCTAAGTTTCCATCTGAGGAATTAAATAGAAGGAAGGAAATCTATTAAATAGAAGAAAATAGAAATCATTCTACTGAAAGACTCTGAGGGATAACAGAGAAGTGAGATGAGAGAAATAATTTTCAGTGGGTCATTTGAAGCATTAGGAGCAGCAAGGCAGAATAATCTCCTGATTTCCGTATTTTAATTTTTTTAAAAAAATCTTTATTTCCACTCATTTAATGTATGATTTTTCTTTCTGTTTTTAGTTTCTGTGTATTTTATCTATATTTAATATCAGTATTAACTAAGGCTGTGACCCTGCGGGTGTTTACACTCACCTAGGTAGGAGTTCCATTGAATTTAAGGAGACTTACTTGTCACTCAGCATGCATAGGGTCAGGCTGTAAATCTGCAATTCTATACACACTTACTTGCAGGAAAGCCCCCTCGAACTCAGAGGGGATTGTTCTCCAAACGTCATGAATAGCCAGCACAGCATCACATTAGGATCTAGGAAACCTGGGTTCAATCCCCTCTCTGCCCCAAAGCTTGGGCAGTCACACACTTTCAAGCTAGCGAACCTCGCAGGATTGTTGTGAGAATAAAAAATGGGGAAATATATGTACCCCAGCTCCATGGAGGAAGGGTGAGATTTTTTTAAAAAAAACCCTACTAGTTAGATAGGATTAATGTATGGGATCAGGCTGCGTGAACGGAAGTGCGTAACAACGTCTTAAAAATTGGTTGTGGCTTTTACAGCCCAATCCTATACATGTCTATTCAGTGTTCAGTGGGGTTTACTCCTAGATAAGTGGGCACAGGATTACAGCCCCGAGTTAAACTGTACATTACTCCTATCTTTTTCTCTTAAACATGATTTTATTAAAGCTTGACATTGCATGCATGTAGCAAAAAAACCAAACACAGTGTTATCATAAGACAATGCTTTGCGAGAGGAAGCTGATTTTCTGTGAGTTTTCTGCAGATGTTTTTTTCCAAGAGCTTAATTTAAGAATGATGGTTGCTGCATTTGTTATTAATCTTTCACCTTTCACTAGATTTCTCAAGGTGATGTTTCTGCTTGCAATTTCCATCACATAAACGAGGCAGTATTTGAATAATTCTGATATCTCTCTCCAGTAGAACTAGAGGCTTGAAAGCTGACATGATTGATCACCAAATAGCTATTAATCTAAATGCAAAGACAGTGACATGCTCTTTTCTGTATCCAAATGTGGCTCCAATTAGTCATAAATCCTTGACTATTATAGGTTTCCTACAGAATTTACTGTGAGCAAATAAAGGTAAAATGGAGAGTTCACATTTTATATGTATCACTCCCCTTTATGTTAGTACAAACAGTTTGTAAAGAAAGAATTGATTTCTGTGGCTTGATTAGAAAATAAAACCAAGCAATTTGGCAACATTCATACAGAACTGTTAGTGAGCTGCTGGGTCTTGCTATATTTTGTTCTACTATGCATTTATTATTTATGCTGTGGAGTAGAGATATGACAATTCTTTTAAAGATTTCTAATTAAACTGTATAGGACACGGTCCATTGGTTTCCCATTGATTCAGTGGGCAAGATGTTGGCATCTGTTTAACATTCTCAGGGTAATCAGTGGGCTGAGAGCCAGTGAGGTGTAGTGGTTAGAGTATCAGATTAGGATCTGAGAAACCCAGATTCGAATGCCCACTCTGCCTTGAACACATGAAGCTGCCTTATATTGAATCAGACCCTTGGTCCATCAAAGTCAGTATTGTCTACTCAGACTGACAGCGGCTCTTTCACATCACCTACTTGCCTAGTCCCTTTATCTAAAGATGCCAGGGATTGAACCTGGGACCTTCCGCATGCCAAGCAGATGCTCTACCACTGAGCCACGGCCCCTCCCTTGAAAGCTTGCTGGGTGACCTTGGGCCAGTCACTCTCTCACACCCAAAGCTACCTCACGGGGTTGTTGTGAAAATAAAATAGAGGAGAGTTAGCTGCATTGGATCTCCATTGGGGAGAAAGGCAAGGTATAAATGAGGTAAATAAAGTGCTTGCTGGGGTTGTGCTATGGTATCAAAGCTATGGTGTCTCTGTTTAGCAAAACTGATTAAAGGGAAACACTGAGTTCTAGTGTTCTTCCCCAAGTGCTCTAATGTACATAAGGAAAAGCAGTATGCAATTGTCTGAAATGTCAGGGGGGAAACTCATTCATAGAAGTGGAGGACGCCTCTTGGAGCTTTCATTCAGCATCCACTAGCCACAGTGTAGCAGCACAACTACACAAACGGAAAGTCTACATGTAGTGCCATCCTAAGCATAGTTACACCCTTCTAAGCCCACTGACTTCAATAGCCTTACAAGAGTGTCCCTCTGATTCGGATGGTGCTGCTGGCCAGCTTCAGCTTCTGCACTTGAAACATATAAAAATTTCAAGCAGCCATCTGGATCTGTAGGGGGAAGAAATCCAAATGCAGCAGCAATGTAACAACTTTCATTAGAACCAATTAAAAGGTTATAGAGTACAGAACAAGCTTTTAAATTCCCCAGTCCTTTTTCACAGTGCTGGATGACTTCTGGAGAACTCACTCATTACTTTGTGATCTTTTAGCTTATAAAAAGCTTTATGCTAATGCTGAGTGGGATAATTTTGAAAGTCGTTTTCAGATGGCAAGTTATGCATTTCCACATTAATTCTATACTATTGTTAATTCCATAAAGTGCCCGAATTTTTTTGAGGAAATCACTGTGGGCAGGATCCAGGGCATTCCCTCTGCTAAGTGAGGGGTCTTGCTTCAGTGGAAGAAGGTTTGCTGTAAGCAAGACCCTTCACTTAGCAAAAAGGAAGTTGTTGGATCCAACCCATGAAGTCCTCATGTGGGCAACATGTCTTGTCCAGAATGGCATATCTGATCATGTGTGCATAGGGTTGCCAACCTCCAGGTGGTGAAAACCAAATCAGACACCTCTATACACTTATCATAAGATGAGAAATTCAGTATAGGAATAGCTATGAGCAATGCCAACAATATTCTGGCTATATATTCACAGTACGTGGTAATATACCCACCAATGACATATATTCCCAACAAGCATATGTATTTATTTCTTTTCCATGTAAAATTTCCCCAAAGCACAAGTTCACAACAATTCCTATGTAAGGTAAGTATGGAATAAAGTCAATTGAAATGTCTTTAAAGATGTACTTCTTTTCTTTGCAGCAGTTGATTAATTGCAGGAGAAGACGATCGTTTCAAGGCACACAGCCCAATTCTTCCTCAGTTCTTCCTATGTAATACAATAAATAAAACTCTTTCATAGTCACAAATATCTTTAAAACCCATTTCATATCAAACCACAACAAATACTACTCCTTACATAGTTGGTAATAAATATATACAAAAGTCCATCATATACTTACAAGATTATATTGCGTGCAATTATTCATCATCATCCATAGTCTCAGGTTTCAACCGAATAACCCATTTATGAATAAAATATACTATACTTCCCCAACAGAGGTAAGTAGAAGGATACCATCCATTACAGGTAAGGATCCTAGTGGCATTATTACAACAGTGTAATCTAGTTACCTAAATAGCTCTCTAGTGTCAACTCCTTACTACAGCTGATGTACATTACAACTGAGCCAGATTCTTAAAGTGACAGTCACTATTTACAGCAACCATTACAGGAAACAGGACAGGTCGTTCTCTAAATTTAGACCATGAGGGGCCATGGTATTCAGAACATGTATAAAGTATGCTTCCTTGCGTCTAAGAATTCTTTCATTATCACTCCTGTTAAATCTATTGGACTGCAGATGCCAAATTACAAAGAATCTTAACTCATTCTCATTGTGTTTCAGCTTTAAAAAATGGTCGACCACCGGAGCTGTAGTTATCCCTGCCCTAATCCTAGACCTATGTTCTAAAATATGTGCTTTTATTGGCCATACACTTGAGCCAACATAAATAAGTTGGCAGGGACAAATGAGGCAATAAATACAATATTTGGTATTGCAATTAGAAAATGAGCGTAGTTTAAAATTAAAATCCGAGTCAGTTCTTTTAAATTCTTTTACCTCCAACGCCAAATTGCATGCGAGACACTGATGGCACTTAAAATGTCCCACAACAGACTGTCTTTTGGTCTCCTTATATATATCAGAATGTACTAGCCTGTCTTTCAATGAATTAGTTTTTTTATAACCTATTTTGGGAGGTACAGCGCACCCTGGGATATCGGACAACAGATGCCAATGTTTTTTTATAATTCCTGCAACATGCGCTGACAAGTGGCTGTGCTGTAAAGCAAAAGCCAAAGGTTTATCCACCTCTTCGTTCTCTCGGTTCCTGTATATTAAAGTGTCCCTATCTACACCCTCTGCTTTCCATCTGGCTTTTTGAATGACTTTTCTAGGGTAACCTCTATCTACCAATGCGGTTTCCAGTTCCGCTGCATGCTGTAGGTAATCCGGTGTGCGGGTAGTGTTACGTCTGATGCGCAGAAATTGCCCATAGGGTAGATTCTCCCTCATATGTCTGGGATGAAAAGATTGAAAATGCAACAGGGCATTTCTATCCGTGTTCTTTTTATATAGAGTCACTGCCAGTTTGTTGTTATCCTTGTACACCATTGTGTCTAGATAGGGTATTTGTTTCTCTTCCGATTTTCCAGTAAACTGGATGCTAGCACAGCTATTAAGCCAGCCTAAAAATAAATCAAAGTCTACATCAGGGGAAAGCAAAAATAAAAGATCATCAATGTACCTTCGATACCCCCATACATCTTTTTTAAAGGGGTGATTACCATAAATGTATTTCTTCTCAAAATCAATCATAAAAATGTTTGCGACTGTCGGGGCTACCGGAGACCCCATCGCAATACCCCCGGTTTGTAGGTACAGTTGATTATCAAATCTAAAGAAGTTGTTTTTGAACACAATGTCAGTAAGAGAAATTAGAAACTTCGTAGATGGGATAGGGTCTACTCGAGACTCAAGTAATGATTCAATGATACGGCGAGTGTCACTTAAAGGAACATTCGTGTACAAAGACACGACATCAACGGTGGCCAAAATACAATCCCCTGGTACCTGGATATTCTCAATATACCTGATAAAGTCGGTGGTGTCCTTAATAAAGGATTCGGTATCAACCGCAAATTGCCTGAGATGGAAATCTAGATATTGTGCAACCGGCTCTAGAACGCTCTGTGATGCTGACACTATGGGTCTTCCGGGTGGGATCCGCCCAGGTTTGTGTATTTTGGACTTTTGTATATATTTATTACCAACTATGTTAGGAGTAGTATTTGTTGTGGTTTGATATGAAATGGGTTTTAAAGATATTTGTGACTATGAAAGAGTTTTATTTATTGTATTACATAGGAAGAACTGAGGAAGAATTGGGCTGTGTGCCTTGAAACGATCGTCTTCTCCTGCAATTAATCAACTGCTGCAAAGAAAAGAAGTACATCTTTAAAGACATTTCAATTGACTTTATTCCATACTTACCCTATGTGTGCATGGCTAGCATGCTTCTGAGTGTTGCAAACAAATATTGTTGAAGAAATTAAATGCTCCCTGGCATAGCACTGTGTCAACATGACAGAACTTTGGTGGCATACTAGAAATCTCAAAGCCTGCAATCGCATATCAGGAAATAGAATTTTCAGCTTTGGTAGAAATATTGGTTCATACATTCTTTCAGGATTGCAGCACTTACTATAATTGGTGTTTTCCTGTAGGGGGATCTAATCCTTATTGCTCATATAGGGTGATACCTGCTGCTGACAGGAAGAATTAGCATTTCCCTTGAATGTAAACAAAGAGAGGTAAAAGCTTTGTTTTCTACCAGTATTTTCATTGCAAACATTTATCTTTCAATGTAGTGTGAACAAAAGCAGTATGTAGCTAGATTTTGCCCATGCATTTTTAATATCAGAGCAAAGGAAAAATAGCATAGGTTGAACTAGGCATGCTGAGAACTTCCTGGCAAACTACTCACCAAGTGAACATATCTGGTTCAAAGTCCCCTGATTACATGTGAAGCAAACATCTGATTGAATCAATTCAATAGCCCTTTACAAAGTTCATCTTAAATTTAACACTATGCCCAGTATTTTTGCATCTGTGCAATAGGCACTTGTGTTACTAGGCCAGTTAGTAGAAGCTTGTGGCCACTTTTGCCCAGTCTAAGCATGAAATAATCTTATTGACCAGAGAAGATGCATGTGATCCCCAGGGTCCTGGTTGGGTCATTAATAAGGTTGCCAGGTCCCTCTTTCTGCCAGGTCCCTCTTTCTTTGCCACTGGTGGGAGGTTTTTGGGTTGGAATCACTTGCTGTTCATCCCCTTGTTGGCTGTATGGTGAGATGTGTCCTTCAAATGAGCTGCATTGGCTAGATGGCATAGTCTGCCTTTTACGCCTATGCCCTTACTGGCATTATTTGGGAAGTGATTGCAAGAACAGGTCACAAGTTTAGCTGGCTTCATGGGTTGGCACTTCAAGGCATACTGAGACAGAAAAGTAGCAAATTGCAACTTTAAAACCTCAAGCTTTTTATTTTATTTTTAATTTAAAACCTTCAAACCTGCAAAAAAGGAGTTGTTAAAACCATGGTATAGACTTGGTTAGCTAGGTCAGTTTAGTGGATCACAAGGTGCCCAGGCCTGATCTACATTATTCTCTATTATTTGAAGAATTCAGGTATCTTCAGTGACGGGTAGCTTCTACTCTTCCTTCTTGCATGCTGTAGATTGTAAGGATAATCAACATATATGAGGCCTGATATGTGGCTTGGATTTAGGAAGGTCCGTATAAGACAGGGGGGATGAAACCAGTGGAAAAGCTTGTGGAAGGAGTTGGCAAAATGAATCTTTCCCTACCTTTCCCTTCTCAAAGCAGCCTGCTATTTTCCCTGAAAATCCTTTCTTATTCATGGGAGAGGCTCAAAACCAAAATGAACCACAAAACATAAAACTGCAGTGATGTTGGGGAATCAGGTAAAATTGTAGCTTTTGCAATCCTCTGGGTAGCTTTTGCAATCCTCTGAGAGGACTTAGGTCTTTTATGCATGGCTGTTTCACTCGGCGTCACCCCTCCGACGACTTTTGGTCTTTGTGTTGATTATGCATGCCATTTCCAACCGCCAAAGGTTGCCTTGCTCTCCCCCTGCATTTCCCTGTGTTTTCCCCACGTTTTCAGAGACCTTTTTTATCTCGAGTTTGAAAACAGGGAGAGTGAGGTGACCTCTGATGGTCGGAAATGGTGTGGATAATCAACACAAAGACTCAAAGTCGTCGGAGAGGTGATGGCTAGTGAAACACCCATGTATAAAAGACCTTAGAGAATGGGAAGGCGGGCTCCACCAGCTCCTTTCATGAGCTTTCCCACTGGATCCAATCCAGTGCATAGGATTGGAGTAAATCAAAGAATTAGCTATTATGTACTAGTGATAGTGGAGATCAAATCAAACCTGAAATTGGGATGCTTCAAAAGTTTTATCTTTTTTTGTTAATTATAGAAATAGAGGTATTAAGCAAATTGAGTTTACTATTCAGATTAATTTCTAGCGCATGACTTACCTATGTATAATCTTTTATATCCCTTTAAGGGCTCATACATAAACATTCCTCCAGATGATTTGTTATTTTTTTGTATTTAGTATATTTTTATGGCTTGCAATAAATGCCATACACTTTAAACAAATTTCAATAAAATACAAGACCTTGTGCAACACCCAGCACAGTCATCCCTATATATCCCTAGAAACTAGGCTTGTGTCCATTGAGCTAATCCATCAAGTCCAAGGACATGAGCTGTTGTGCACCACCAACGCCCAGGCTTTAAATATTTACAGCAGGAGAGAGAGAGAGAAACACTCAGCATAGATGTTACACACTGGCTGTCATCTTCCCACAATTCTCTTCCTGTTCAAAAATTTCCCTAGCTTAGCTTTCAATTCTACTGATATCTGAAAAAGTAGGTACTAGTCTAGAAAAACTCATGCTCCCCAAATAAAGCATTAATCTAAAAAGCGCAGCTGAATTTTTAAAATATTCTTTCTGCAGTTTCTCTAAGGCTACCATAGCGTACAATTTCAAGGGCAAGTAATATGGCATCATACTTAATTGGGAATTTCCAGGTAACAGTTAGATCATATAGTTAATTCTGCCTCTTGGGTCATATCATACTCATGTATTTGTATCAGTATAAGTGGGACTATGCAAGTCTTCTATGTGATAAAAAGTGCAGTTGAAAATTTAAAGAATTAGAGGGCTGAATCCCACTGATCAAGGGGAAGTGATTTTCAGCAGTGCCCCCTCCCCACGGCAGACTGGTCCCGTGTCCCCCAGGAACAGCATTTGGGGTCTTTTTGGGCTGCAGCAAGACAGGGAGGCAGAGAAATCACATTGAACTGACATAAATCCTTCTGTTTAATAAAGGAGTTTAATGACCCAGAACTGATAGGAATTTCTGACCTAATGCTTTTGTTTTCCTGTATTGATGCCATTATAAATAAATCACAATACAAAGGAAATAAAAAAGTTATTCCATAATTGTTTATACATAATTTTACATGGTTCTTGAGGGGAATGTGTGTATGTGTATGCACGTATGCACACAATGTTCTGTGCTCCCACAAGATTCCAGATTTTTCTCTAGTAGGTGAAAACAGTTTTTTGTTGATAAGGTCGTGATGTTGACTGCCTACGGAAGGCTAGTGTACATCTTGGTCTTAGGTGATCCATAAAAAGGAATGAGGTCCTGGGAAGTCAAACCACCACCTGACAGGCTCAGTGTATCACCCTTCCTTGACAGAAGCTCTTTGTTTGGAACTGCTGGCAATTGCAGCCGTTTCCAAGTTGAGATAAGAGCCAGCGTTCTCAGGTAATGTCCTCGATCACACCTGATGACAGACTCTTGCATGCAAGTTTTTTCAGGTGTTCTGTTTGTTCAGTAATCCTTCAATGCCAAACTTTTCTAAATAAAGAGCAGGTCCCATCGGTAATGGACATCAGCCATTAAGCTGGTAATATTTGTCATATATCAAATTACTGCTGTGTTATTCCAGTGTGATGAATGCCTGTTATGCTTTGAAAAAGATAAAGTGCAATACATTTAGCAGTATTCCAATACTTTGGCTTTAGAACCTGACTCCAAGCAAACTGAATTTAATGGAGAGAACTGTACTTACTATTATAGCTGCTGGTGTATCATGCTATCTTCTGTTACACAATAACTTTTTAAAAGTTATGTCATAAATGGTCAAAGATTTATACCAGTTAAGAATTTTAACGGTGCTATTCCCGGGCCCTACGTATTGACAATGGTCGCATTATGAGAAGACAAGAATCACTGGAAAAGACAATCATGCTAGGAAGAGTTGAGGGCAGCAGGAAAAGAGGAAGACCCAACAAGAGACGGATTGACTCAATAAAGGAAGCCACAGCCCTCAGTTTGCAAGATCTGAGCAAGGCTGTTAAAGATAGGACGTTTTGGAGGACATTTATTCATAGGGTCGCCATGAGCACTTACACACACACATTAACAAAGGGGTTAGCTGATCTGGGGCTGGTTCACAGTATTTTGTCACCCCAAGGAAGCCACACCCATTGCCTTCTTCGTGCCATCAGTGAATGGGTCTATGCTAAGCTCTGCAGCAGCATTTGAGCAGAAAGTGTGGCCAATGACCAGGAGCACATCGGGCTTCTATGGTGTGTCTCCACCTTCCTCACTGAACTAACCCAAGAAGCCACTGGAGAGCTGGCCTTGAATGGATCAGTCTGTGAACTGTGAAATCTACCTTTTCCCCAGAATAGAAACTAGTGGCTTCATCAGAATGATAGTTTCCATTAAAAGCAAATTTATAATCCTCATGTTTGCCATGAAAAGCCAAAAACTTGAAAAAGCTGGGGAGTTGGGTGTCCGGGGATGCTGGGAGTGGGGACAGTCAAGCTCCCAATCCCCCCCACAGGCTTTCAGGTGATGGCAGGGAACAGAGGAGGGGAATGATGTTAAACCATAAAGTTGGGGGGATCCTAGACATTTGGTGTGATGTGATTACATGATTTCTGGTTTTGCACTGGTAATGATGTCACATATTTTGCTGATATCAGTGTACCCCCAATCTTTCCCCTGGCCTGTTGAATGGGGGTGGGGAATGGGGGCAATACCTCCTAAACACTGATACTTTTGGAGGCATGTCGGAGTCTAGATGGTTGTTTATGTTATCAAGAGTAATCAAGACGTGCACCCCACACAACCTAATGTCAATGCACTACCTTTCCATTGTTTCCACTATCGCTGGATTCCTTTGGTAAACATCAAGTTCTTTGGTAAACATCAAGTTCTTATCCAGCTGTAATTTACTTATTTATATCCCACCTTTCTCCTCAAATGGGGATCCAAAGCCACTTACATTGTTCTCCTCTCCTCCATTTTATCCTCACTCACCTTAACCTACCTCACAGGCTTGTTGAGTGTGTGAGTGGCCCAAGGTTACCCAGCAAGCACCCATGGCAAACTTGGGTTTCCCAGATCCTTCTCTGACACTTTAACCACTACACCACACTGGGCAACTAGTCAACTCTTGGCCCCAGATGCAGATGTGCATCCTCATTCACATCAAAAAAGGCATCCAGCTGCTTTAGCATGGGTCAGATGAGCATTTTGATATGCCTTTGTATTTGTATCATGCAAGGAGATTGCTTGCACACATGGCTCTCAGGCTGAATTGGAGTACTAACACTTTAGTGGGTGGGTGCGTAGATGGTGGAGTACCAAGCCTTCAGTACATTTTCCCTGCTAAATAATTTATTTTTTAAGAAAAAAGAAAACCCAAATTTGCATAGTTCTTTTTGGAAAATTTGGAATTATACATCACAGATTGGAAATTGTCAGATCTCCTCTGGGAGTTTCCATTGCTCTTCAGGAAGGGTTGTGGCTCATTGGTAGAGCATCTAGTAGAAAAGAGCAAGAATAGTAGAAAAGAGCTTTCGTGAGCCACAGCTCACTTCTTCAGAACTTCTGAAGAAGTGAGCTGTGGCTCACGAAAGCTTATACCCTGCCAGAAAATATTTTTGTTAGTCTTTAAGGTGCTACTGGACTCTTGCTCTTTTCTACTACTACAGACAGACTAACACGGCTACCCACTGTGGTAGAGCATCTGTTTGGCATGCAGAAGGTCCCAGGTTCAATCCTGGCTTCTCCAGTTAAAGGGACTAGGCAAGTAAGGTGATGTGAAAGACGTCTGCCTGAGACCCTGGAGAGCTGCTGCTGATCTGAATAGACAATACTGACTTTGATGGACCCAGGGTCTGATCCAGTATAACGCAGCTTCATGTGTTCAGAAATGGTTGTGTGTTCACAACCTAATTTTTTACAAGCTATGGATGCAGCCACTGGTTCAGATATTTTGTAAGAAGAACTAGACAAAGTTATTGCTGATGGGCCAATTTATGGCTCGTAGCCATGGTAGCTAAATAGAGCATGGTAGTGAAATAAAACCTCAATTGAAAAAGGTACTTAATATCAGATCCTGGGGGGAGAGCCATTATTCTTCCTTGCTTATGAGCTTTCCAGAGCCATAGTGGCTATCTACTGTTGAAGGCAGATGTGGATGTGATAAACCTTTGGTCTGAACCAGCAAGGCAATGAAACAAATTAGACTGAAACAGAACGGTATGTTATACAGTCTAAATAATCGAATGGAAAGGGGAAAAAATGTTTTCATAGTTAATTTTTGTTTCCTGTTTTGTCATATATGACTTGACCTATTCAAGGTTAAATTAAACCAGAAATAATCATCAATACAAAAAAGATCATTTTTCATACTAGTTTTGTCTGTCTTGTATACTAATTTCTCATAGTATTTTGTTTGATATGATTCCACATTATAAGAAATACAGTACAAACATCAGAAAGTATGTGGGAATAGAATTTGACCTTTAGTGTTTTGGGCATTCTCAGTGAGGAAAAAAAAGAATGGATTAATGGAATGCAATGAACAGAAGGTTGGAGCATTTCTGTAATTTGATTATTTATGCATTTCCCCTAAATGCAAAATCCCTTCAGAAATATTTTATCTGTGAGCTTTATTTACTTAGCTGTAAAATTTCCTTGGGCATCCACATCGATGCTGAACTTCTGAACTATTTTTTTCAAGCAAGTACAGATATTGTATCACGAGTCAAAGAAGTAATAAAACTCTGGTATGCGCAGAGTTGTACAGCTCATTACCAGCCTTTTAACGTTAGCTCATTGTTGGTTCCTCGTATGACCACTTTATCCTTAAAACATTTCTAGAGACCAAGTTGTGGAAAGGAGATCTATGTGTCTGAATGCTGCAAAGAATGGAAAAACTAATTTTCCATTCAATCCCATAAAAAAACCTGACAGCAGGATGGCTAAAAATCAATGTTTTTTTAAAAAATTAAAATTGGATTTTAAAAAACTTAAATCGGGTTGTTTTTTTAATTTAAATCAGATTTTTTAAAATAAAATGCTTTTTGAGGAAAAATCTGTCTAAAGATAGTTTTCTATTTAAGTTTAATTATAATCCAAAAGCTATTAATCATGAAATAAGGATTAGTTTTTAGTTATGTAGTATGAGGTTGTATATTCATGCAATGCTTACAATATTTGGTAAATGAATTCCATTAATCCACTCACAATGTCATGCTCTTCCAATGGTTTCTATAAGACGATTTTGGCAGTTTTCTATCTAGTAGATATTATCATAAATGCTTGATTTTGCAGTTCTCAGAACTATGAATTTGTGTCTGCAGAGATAACATACTTCTTCAAAGCATACAGAGTTGAGAAAAAGACCTTAATCCCATTGTTCTTTTGCAAATCTATGTACACAGAATCAACCCCTTACCCCTTAAGTGATAAGTTTCAAGAAATTCAATGAATATAAAATTGTTTGGAATGGAATTAGGGTTGCCAGCCTCCAGGTACTCCACGAAAAGAACACCTCTGTACTGATACCAATGGTTAGAAAATTAGTGCAGGAAAATGCTGACACTAATATAGCGTAACAAAATTGTATTAAATTGCTGCAAACAACAAGTGAAAACTATATACAAAAGTGATTGTGAAACTGAGTATGCACAATATTATATAGAAGTCCACATTAATGGTTTCCACAATATCAATCTGTCCAAAAATGGTATCTTCAAACTGAAGAGTAAGATGGGATACGATCGTTTTGGAGTGTTCTTCAGTTTCACTTATATCAGCAACAGTGCATACGCTTGTTCCAAATTCGTCTTATTCAATATTTTTCACAAGAAAGTCCCCATAGGGATACATGCTGTAACTGCGTATACAATTATTCAATAATCCCAAATCGGGATATTACATCCTTTAATACCAGCAGTTATTCATCCAACTTTTCACAGCATCTAATAACAAGTCACCAGGTTCCCGGATGGGATACAAATGGTAGAGATTATACTATAGACTATTTCAGGCCTGCTTATTTATGTATTGTTTTGAATATGTATAATTTTGTTTTACATGGGTAAACAGAGCTCCTTAAGGGAAAATATCTTCTACTTAGAACACAAACAGCGCAGTCCTATGAAGAGCTACTGCTGTCTGAATTCATTGCAATCAATGGGCTTTGACTGGAATAACTCTGCATTGGATTGCACTGTACAATTGTTTCTCGGCATAATTTAGAAGAACGTACTGCAGTTATGGCTTCACCCTAACTACTGCTATTCGGAAATAAGTCCCATTGGTTTTGGTGAAATTTACATCTAAGTAAGCAAATGTAGGATTAAGGTGCAATAATTTATGGCTCCAGACTCTCTCTTTTAACCTCAAGGAAAAAAGAGGGTACTCCATATCCTCCTAGACTGGGATCATTATTTCCATAAAATAACCCTGCAGACTTCCAACATCTGGAGTGCTGGGAAACCTGAGGTCATACCTGAATCGGAGAATCTTGTGTGGCAGCAGGTTGCATTACTCCTAATTGAGTCACTACCCAGCTGTGTTTACCTATCTCAAGCCATTCAGAGCTGGTGATCTTTGTTCCAGTACCTTTGGAGTGTGTTTTACTTTCAATTCATCAGCAACACTGGGGGGGGGGGGGAATCTTTTGGCTAGCATCCAAAGTGACAATGGGAAGTGCATGATGGAAGAACAGTCTGTTTTCTTCATTTTAAAAAAATGAATATTACTTTAGGAATTCCAGAGTTAATAGGAATATTATTGAGCAATCAGTTATGGGGAAATGAAGGTTTACGTAGGAGCACAATTAGAGTTAAATACAAACGGCCTATCAGATAATGAAGTATTAATGGACTAGAGGTTTTGTGTTTTTTTGGTTTTTTTGGAAACTCACATCCCCTCACCTGTGGAATGTTGGCATATCAGTTATCACTCTCAGAAAAGTGCATATACATCACACTCCCTATTAGTAAAGTGCCAGTCCCACGTACAGGCATGCTGGCAGAGGGAATGGGGAAATGAATACACTTGGGAGGAAGGATGCCATAAATAATCAGGGAAATCATGTTTAAAAAACTAGGGCCAACCCTAACTTGAAGCATGTAGGCTACCAGCGAAGATTGGAAGTAAAGAGAAAAACGCCTGTTCAGATTTAAATCCATATGCAGCATGTGGCATCTGGGATCTGCACATTTTGTTAGGCACAAACCACAAACATTTTTTTGCAGATCTGTATTTTAATTTAAATAATCCATGAGAGTGCAGAAGCAGGATTAACATGTGACAGGGGGAAGCACTACAGTTCATCAGGAAGAGTTGGGAATATAAAATATAGCAATATAATAGTATTTTTATGTATTTATTTACTCCAATTTTACCCTGGCTTTCTCCCCAATGGGGACCTAGCATGGCTTACATCATTCTTCTTTCCTCCATGTTATTCTCACATCAACTATCCTGTGAGGTGACTGGTCCAAGGTCACTCGGCCAGCTTCCCTGGCAGAGTGGGGATTCAAACCTGGGTTTCCCAGATCCTAGTCCAACATTCTAACCACTACACCACACTGAATGTAATAAAAAGAAAAACATAATAGTTATTTTAAAACTGATCATGATGGATAATTTAAAACCTATCTTCAGTAAATGCAGAAAGACAAAATCTACAAAACAATTCACATAGTTGAACTTTGAATGAAAAATGGAAAAGTATATTCATACACACAATTTTGTTTAATTGTTATAAACAGGGTTGCCAGGTCCGTCTTTGCCACTGGTGGAAGGTTTTGAGGTGGAGCCTGAGGAGGGCGGGGCTTGGGGAGGGGAGGGACTTCAATGCCATAGAGTCCAATTGCCAAAGCGGCCATTTTGTCCAGGTGAACTGATCTCTAACGGCTGGAGATCACTGGTAATAGCAGGAGATCTCCAGGTAGTACCTGGAGGTTGGCAACCCTTGTTATAAAAGCGGCTTTTTGAGTAAACGAGTATATGTAGAGATGTGGAAATCCTTTTTTGAACTGATAATATTAAGCTGAGCTGAAGTGGGGAGAAAGGTTGTGAACATTTTAATGGCTTTGGGAATGCGCCCCACATGAAGCAACATTTTAGGGGTGGGTTAAAAAAGAGTGCGTGCTAGGAAAATCACCCTGATTGCCAAGGCAACTGGGCTGATATTTCCTGATTTTCTAACTTTACATTGGCTGGCAATGAAACCATCAGCATGATGCAGCAAAAGAGTGACAGTGCATTCCTGAGCTCTAAGGGCAAAAGCCCTTAGGAGGCCAGGAAGGCACTGCGCCGGCGTCCGGGCCCCCAGCTCTGGTGTCTGGGCTACTTACGCTGGTGTTAGTGGCCCGAACGCCTGCAAGAAGGCCCAGATGCCAGGTGCCGTGTGCTGCCGCAGCAACACCGCCCTGGGACTCAGATGGGGCCTTCCGCCAGCATCCTACCAGCGTAGAAGGCAGTCCCGGCGTCCCGGGAGGCATCCCGGCATCCCGAGACTCGTTCCTGGGGTGGGCTGGGGGGGAGGAGCTGCTGTTAGGCAGCTTCCTGTTCCCTTTCACCCCGTGAATGCTGGCTTTTCTCTATGGGGTGAAAAAGCCCCGTTTTACCCAAAAAAGCTGCTTAAAGGGGTTTTTTCTAGCGTGCGGGGAACGGCTTTAGGAGGTGGCACAGCCTGGGCCATCCAGGTCAGGGTTGGGTGCGAGACAGAGAGAGAGAGAGAGAGAGAGGGAGAGAGAGAGAGAGAGAGAGATTCTAAACAGAATTTCAGGTTGTTACTCCACAAGCGCTATCTTGGCCTCAGTGGTACCACTACCAGGTGGTTGACTACATTGCACCATGGTGTCATCATGCTGGCTGTGTGATGGATGGGGTTATGTAATTAGCAAGAAGAAAAACATTTTTTTTACAAAAATGGTGAAATAGCTGCTGAGAAAGGACATGAACGCTCACTACCAGTAGTGCAAAAAGAGAAAAGGGGAGCATTGGGAAGGGTGAACATTTCAAGACCCTAAAGCACTCTTTTTGTATCGAAAATGTATCCTCACACATTTTTTCAACCCTAATATAAACATGTTAAGAATCTGTGCTCCTAGGGTAACTGAAGGATAAACATGAATATATTTTGATGCCAACTACTTTGGCAGTGGTTAGTTTGTATGGTTAAGATGAGAATTTTGAATGTTATTGATCGGAAACTAATGCTCCCACAACTTGAGATGATATTGTTAAAATGGCTTTAGCTCAAGTATTTTTCTGAGGATCAGTTTGGAAAGTTTCCAGAGAGAAACAGACAAATTTTGCCTGTGGTATTTCTTCAAATATAAAAATAAAGAAATGTATGATGATGGCCAGTGGCTCCAGTACAAGGAAAACAAACCCATAATATACACTAAATGGTGATGCATTATATGAACTGGCAAGAAGCAAGGCTGCCATCTTCCCACTGGGGGGTGTGGGATCTTCCAGCTCTTTTCCCCACTGTCTCTCAGAGTGGCAGGGGGAAAAATAAACACAAAATTGCTATTGGGCCAGCAGCATGACTTCACTTCTGGGAAAACCCAAGAAGCAATGTCATGCCTCCCTAGGAATCTCTGGAAACTCTGTGCTTTCCTAAAGATGTGTGATGTCTCTTCCAGTGTTTTCCAATAGCGACATCATTATGTCGCCTGTGGCACCTGCCCCCATGTTCCACACACCCCAAACCTTAGCAAGAAGGCTGCAGAATTAGGTTCAGTCAGGGAAATGTGGAACTTGCTTCCACAAGATAAAGTTAAATGGCTTTAAAAAGGGATCAGAAATTTCCATGGAGAATAGATCCATTGATGGCTATTAGCCATAATGTGTAAATTTATTTATTTAAGAATTTGTACCCTGTTTTATTCCTGAATAGACCCAAAGTGGCTTGAAACCAAAAAAGAGACCCCCCCAATAAACGATCAAACAGCGGCAGAACAACAGACTACATCTTGGGGTGGTCCTGGACTAATAAGCTCACTTCCTGTTAGGGTTGCCAACCTCCGGGTACGAGCTGGAGATCTCCCGCTATTACAACTGATCTCCAGCCAATAGAGAGCAGTTCACCTGGAGAAAATGGCCGCTTTGGCAATTGGACTCTATGGCATTGAAGTCCCTCCCCAAACCCTGACCTCCTTAGGCTCCACCCCCAGAATCTCCAGTTATTTCCTAACCTGGAGCTGGCAACCCTTCTTCCAATGTCAAAGGCTGGCAGAACACTGCTTCCAACAGTGGAGCACAGGTTTAGCTCCCCTTTTTCTTCAGTAATACCCATACAACTTTCAGCATACATTACACAGGAATGGGTAGACACAGGCACAAATAAATACAAGTGGACGCCCCAGTCATGTCTAGTTTTGGTCCCCAGTCCTGCTCTCCCAGCAGCTTGTCATGTTACACAAGGGACAAGTGCTTTTTCCCCTATTGACCACAGAATCAGCCCTAATTTTCAGTCTCCTAGAGTAATATCTGTCCTAGTAATTGCTACCCTGCTATCCTCCTTGCCTTCTCTATTTGCATGCCCCCCAGTGCAGACTAGGAAGTGCAAATAGCCCTGGAGCAAGCCACATTGAGTGGACGTTGCTGTGCTTTAAGCCAGCACCGCAGGGCCACTGAGCTCAGCCATTGCATCCTCCCCCCATAGGGTTGCCAACCTCCAGGTACTAGCTGGAGATCTCCTGCTATTAGAGATCAGTTCCCCTGGAGACAATGGCCACTTTGGCAATTGGACTCTAGGGGCATTGCATTGAAGTCCCTCCCTTCTCCAAACCCTGCCCTCTTCAGGCGCCGCCCCCAAAACCTCCCACCGGTGGCGAAGAGGGACCTGGCAACCCTATTCCCCCAGTTGGAAACAGTGCAGGAGGAATCAATTTATGAACTGACACCAACTGACATTGCTGATGAGGGTCTGAGCCAGAGGGGAGGGGCCATGGCTCAGTGGTAGAGCAACTGCTTGGCATGCAGAAGGTCCCATGTTCAGTCCCTGGCATCTCCAGTTAAAGGGACTAGGCAAGTATGAGATGTGAAAGACCTCTACCTGAGACCCTGGAGAGCTGCCGCTGGTCTCAGAAGACAATACTGACTTTGATGGACCGAGGGTCTGGTTCAGCATAAGGCAGCTTCATGTGTTCATGTGTTCAGAGTTTCTGGGGCCTTGCTGTGCTTGATCCTTTATCTATCTATCTATCTATCTATCTATCTATCTATCTATCTATCTATCTATCTATCTATCTTTTGTTTGTTTGTTTGTTTATATATCCTGCCCTCACTCCCTGGCCAAGCCCAGGCTCAGGTGGCTCACAGCATGTAATAATACAAGTTAAATGGCCAGTCCGTCCTTGCCTGCCCCTATAGACTGTTTACTTAGTTACACGTTTCTGCTTCAGAGGATCTGCTGGTAACTGGAATGGCATGGAAACTTCCCAAGTTAGGGCTATCTATCTGGTGAGCAACTCTCAAATGTTACAGCCACCATGCATTTCCTGTGGCTTCTGCACGGCAGCCATGTTTTTAAAATGGCTCTTAGGAATGTAGGGACAGTTAGGAACAGTTCAAACTTTACATTTCTTGTCCACGCAAACCATTTTGACAGCCCTCAGAAATGTGTCTGGAAACATAAATCTAAACACATGCTAATTCACAGCTAATTCAGCCAACTAGTTCATGGAGCAATTTTACGAACACTTCCCTGGGAGTAAGCTGCGACAAATAACCCTGATTAGGGTTCTGAGTAGACCTACTTAGGATGGCACTGTTATCCACTTTCATTTGAAATAGTGATGGTGGATTGGACTCCAGATGTGCAACAGTACCGTCAGAGTACAAATATCCTTATGCTTCTCAGAATTAATTAAATGTTACAGGTATGGTCCCTGACACCACATTAGAACACTGAACCAAGTAATAATGGTTTGTACAGTAAATAACTTGATCTTACTAATAATGTAGTTAAAGGTATAATAATAATAATAGGAAAGGGAAAAAATCCTCTCCGTTCTATATAAGCATAGTAATTTAGCAGCTCTGGCAACATTTTATGTGTTTGATTTATTGTGATTTACGGTGGAGTCCTAAGCAGAGTTACACCCTTCTAAGCGAGTTGGCTTCAATGGGTTAGGAAGGGTGTAAACTGTTTAGGACTGCTCTGTTAATGTCATTTGATTATATAGCTGATTAGTATGAAGACTGCCTACCTAGAGGCTAAAATTCCTTAGGAATGTGAGTTCATCAAATGGAAATATAAACTAAAATTAAAAGGAAGAAGCAGTAACCCTTTGAATACCAGTCCTGAGAGGCAGCAACAAGGGGAGGTTTTGGCTTCTATGCCCTGCTTATAGGCCTTCTTTGAACATCCAGTTGGCTATGGCATGAAAAAGGGTACCGTACTGGATGGGCCACTGGTCTAATCCAGCGCTGCTGCTCTTCAAAGAGGCTGCACTTTCTCACAACCTCTTTTCAGTACGAATTCCCAGCGGTAAGTTTCCTTCTTATTTTGATGGGGGTGCATGCAGGCCCATTGCAAGAAATCATGGGAAACTGAGTTTTCCCATGACTTTTGGGGACCGATGTGGTCATTACAGACTGTGAAAAGTAAGTCTTTTAAAAAAATTTCCTGGGGGGCATTTTTAGAGATAGAGTCACCAAATTCGCAACATAGCTTCAAGGGACTCTCCTTGCATAAATCGTAAAGTTTGGGGCAAGGGGTCCAATTTTATGGGGTCTGGAAGGGGTTACCCCCCTCCTCCATAGAGAAGTATGGTAAAGTTTACAATGATTCTCTATGGAGGAGGGGGTGATCCCTTCCAGACCCCATAAAATCAGACCCCCTGACCAATCTTCACCAATCCTCAGGGTTCATGCAAGGAGCATCCCTTGAAGCTACCCTGAAAATTTGAGAACTCTACCTCCAAAAATGCCCCCACAGGAGCTTCAGAAAAAATCCCCATAGACTATAATGGACTTGAATTTTTTTCGGTAAACCTGGAAACAAAGCCAAAATACCCCTTTACCAGTATGGGTATTCAACTTATTCTGGGTTTACCAAAAAAACCAATTTTTTTTAATATTTTTATTTTTGCACAACCCTATTGTCCCCTCCTGGCTGAGCAGATAAAGAGGTGCAGTCTGCTGGGGACAGTTTCCTGTTGAAATGAACAGGGGTTGTCATTTATTAATACGGCACATAGCCAGACACATACAAAAGAAAGAATCGTCAACAGTTGACTAAAACCCCATCGATATTAAAAGCAGAAATTCCAAATATAAAAATATAAAATACGTAAATACAAGTATAAAATACATAAAATGCTAAGAGGGCGCTACTATATACATAGGTAGTAAGACATGTCATCCCAACAATTTGTGCCTAATTTTGGACGCGGCAGCACAAAATTTAGCAGTGTCTATGGTAACCTTTGGATTTTCATCCAAGAGGAGCTTCCTTGCCCTCTCCGCCTTCAAGTTATCAGAGAGCCTGTTAGTCCTCGGCCAGATAAATTTGCCCTGGATCTCTTCAGAGTAAGGACAGCGGATGAGAATATGCTCCAAAACAGGGGTTGCATAGGGTCGAGGTTTACTGTTTTTTGGCTGGTGAACAGACAGTGAAGCATTCGCTTTCACTGTCAAGGTACAAATATTAATTAGATGAGAATTTGTGTGATGCTGCTTCTTAGTTTCTCACAGTTAAGATCATACTGCCGACTTTTAAGAAAATCTTGGCTATATTAATTTCATAAAGCTCAAAATAATTTTTTCTTTATTATCTAGTTTTAGAACACTTTTCAAAGTCATTTTAGAAAAAGTGATATGTTCACATCTTTCCACTATAGTGATTTGTGTGGTTTTTTTCCAACTAGCTCCAATAGCAGATTCCTAATCTGAAGACCTTTTCAGAAGGCTGGCTTTTGTGTGCAGTTATTGGTTACTAGTTGTAGGAATTCTCACTGACATCTTTCAAGGTTGTGCTACTATTGCAGACATCACCCTAACACCCCCTCCCAATAAAATGCTTTAGTTATCACAGATTAAATTGCTAAAAATCTAGGAATTCTCATGTCTGTTAAGACCCCAGGTTTTTACTTTAGCAAGCTTTACTGGGAGACATACCAGTTCTGATATAGTGTTTGGTGACTAGCTAAACCTCTTCCTCTTAATCGAACCTATTGTACAAAGTTCTTATGAGTATATAACATTATGAAGCTCTCTGGAATCTTCCCATAAGCCATTGGGAGTAGGCTGAAAAAGACAATCAGCTGTGGCTTTCAAAAGCTAAATTTGTCTCAAACTTTTTAAAAAAAAACTTATTGAAAATATGGGAATGTGTTCTTGCAAAATCTCTCATAACACAGTCTGCAGAGAAGTATTTTGTGTGTGTGTGAATTTATTCTTTACAGAGACAGACAATATTTAGTCATGCCCAATGAACTGTTATTTGTTTTGGCTTTCTGGTGGTCTTCTGATGATGCCAAATAATATAACAGTTCTATGATTGCAACCAGTACTAATACTTGCAGCCCTGAGTATTACATAAATTTGGTGGTAATCTACCCTAGTGCAGCTCCAAATAAAAGTTTGATTACTCTGAGCTGATTAATACTTTATTCTATTGTACTGTATGCATTGTAATTTCAGACATGTCTTTGGACTATTGGTCCATTTTGATGAAATTCAGAGTAATAGCAATAATAGCTGTGGAGGTGCATACTTAAGTTTGTTGGTATTTTTTTCCTGTGTGCTGAGACAGCAGCTCTTTGCTGGAAAGTCTGGCTGATCAAAAGAGATAAAGAAAACATTTCAAAAAGGGAATCAAACTTGCTGAGGCAGGTTGCCTGTTCAAAGGACACATTGCAGGTGATTTAACAAATAGACTCTGTAGGGACTGCCATATCACATAGCAAGTGTGACATTGCTAAGCTAGATAGACACTTGTTGATTAGAGGTAGAAGGAAACAAGACCTTGGTGTGTTATGGTTTAAGAATATGCTGGCTGATGATGGAAGAGAGTGGGAAAGCTGATGTCAAAATGGGTTTCAAGACTGATTTCAAGAAGTAAATGATAAGGCATTGGCTAATGTGTTGAGTGTGGGTCTGGGAAATGTAGATTAAAACCCTTGCTCAGCTGTAAAGTTTATTAGGTGGCTGAGGTCAAGTTATTTTCTGTCTGTCCTGCCAACCAATATTTTTTGAGGAATTAAAAGTTACTTTTTCCTTCGAAGAATCATAAGATAAATATGAGCATATATAATTTCTGTAGTATTTTCAGTATTCCATATTATTTTACTGTTATTGCCTGATTTACAGTCCTAAACAGAGTTGTACTAGAAGGGTGTATCTCTGTTTAGGATTGCATTATTATACTCACAACAACTTTGCATGGTAGATAAAGGACTCACCCAGTGAGCATCATAGCAATTTGGACCTAGGCCTCCCACACAAATCCCAGTGTTTTATAGTACAATCCTAAACTGAGCAACACTGTAATTGACTACAGTAGATGAACAAGGGTGTAACTTGGTTTAGGATTGCACTATTACTCACTGCTCCACCAATCATGGAAGTAAAAATTAGAGAAGATGATATTTAGGGCTGCCAGACTTCTCAGGGGATTGTTCCTTGGGTCAAAGTTACCTTATATATTCTGTGATCAGTCCCTTGTTTGGGTTTTTCTAGATGTGTAAAGAAGGAAAGGGATATCTGAGCCAGCCAAGAAAGACCTTTTTTGCAGGTACTTCAAGCCTAGTCTCAGGCAGAGGTGTAAGTATATGGTGCGAGCTGTGGCCCTGTGGAATCTGTCCCTGCAGAACCAGCACCAGCCCAGGATGACTATGTGATTTATTACCTGCTGACATGCATACTAACTGTTTGTTAGTTTGTATGTTTTGGTTTACATTTTTGTGTGTGCAAGCCAGAGTCTCCAGTGTCAGAGGAAATCAAGGAATAAATATTTCAGTGAATAAATAGTTTCCAAAGCCAGTACTTGAATTCTGTAGTGAAACATAAGGTCTCTTACTGAACCATGGCCAACTCATTGAACACCATAGCCTTTTAAAAAGAAAGAGTTAAGGGAGCCATCAGAGAACACATCAATCACTTTCCAAACTGAAATAATCCATAAGAACATGTATATCAGTGCTAGGAGATCAAATGTATAGAAAGTAATCTGGGGCCCTCATAGTACATGGCACATGTAAAATAATTATCTTATATTCCAAATAGTTGGGATTTAGTTCCAGAATGGGTTGATGGACCACTGCTGCCGTCTTTGCAACACATGCAAGATTAGTCCCTTATATTTTGCATTTGTGAACTGACATTCACTGGGTATATACTTATGAATGAAATTTCATCTATAACTTTACCTTACTGTGAAAATACTTCTACACTATAGAGAAAACATGGAAACTACATGCAGATTGTAGTGCATATGCATCTGTTTCACTTTGTGTTTAGTCTTTGCCCATGCCCTGGAAAACTCTGTGTGTGTGTGTGTGCACGCGCTCTCTGTCAAGTCACAGCTGACTTAGGCGACTCCGAAGGGTTTTCAAGGCAAGAGACATTCAGAAGTGGTTTGCCATTGCCTGCCTCCACATCAGGACCCTGGTATTCCTTGGAGGTCTCCCATCCAAATACTTGCCAGGTCGAGGCTGAGTGTGACTGGCCCAAGGTCACCCAGCAAGTTTCCCAGATCCTAGTCCGACACTTTAACCTCACTGAAAACCAATGGCCAGTTGCAGATATCCAGTATACATAGTATATAAATATGGACAACTATCACATATGACAACAACAGTATTCATACTTCTCCTGCTCACATTTAGTGTCCATGAAAGGAAAGACTAACACTAAAGAGGGCCTTATATCTGACACCTCATTCATGAGCCATTTGTTGTACCATTATAGCTTGACCTTTTACCATTGCATAAGCATCCTTATTGTAAGTATATGTGTGTGTGTAAAGTGCCTTCAAGTCGCAGCCGACTTATGGCGACCCCTTTTGGGGTTTTCATGGCAAGAGACTAACAGAGGTGGTTTGCCAGTGCCTTCCTCTGCACAGCAACCCTGGTATTCCTTGGTGGTCTCCCATCCAAATACTAACCAGGGCTGACCCTGCTTAACTTCTGAGATTTGATGAGATCAGGCTAGCCTGGGCCATCCAGGTCAGGGCATTGTATGTATAGCAGTGTGAAAAACTGATTTTATTTGGTAACTGGTCCACATTAAGTTGGGAGAGTACCCTGTAATCATTCAGAAATAAACAAATATGTGCACTTGTAAGCCAGAAAAATAGAATACGTTTGTCTTGTCATTCATGTAAATACTTAATGTCTTTGTGTTTGGAAAGTGCAAATCATTGCAGGCAGTATCTTGCACCTGCCGTTATATTTGCTTAAAGTGGGTTTATTTAGACATCGAGGTTACCGATTACAGCTGCCAAATTCAGCTGTGTGGCTCACTCTATAAGGTGTACTGACATAGTGTAGCCTGAATTGTACACATCATGACCTTCAGTATATTTTGGAGGTTTTGTATTATTTTATTTATTTACCTACTTCATTTATACCCTGCCCTTTCTCCCCAGTAGGGATTCAAAGGGGCTTACATTGATCTCCTCCCCTCCGTTTTATCCTCTGCTCCATTTTTTCCTCACAACAGCCCTGTGAGATAAGTTAGGCTGAGAGTGTGTGACTGGCCCAAGGTCACCCAGTAGGTTTCCATGGCAGAATGGGGATTTGAACCTGGATCTCCCAGATCCTAGTCTGACATTCTAACCACTACCCCACACTGGCTTTCTTTTAAGAATTGGAGGAGGGAAATCCAGCAACTGTCCCCAGTTATTGTATATGAGTGCTCTGGAAAGCCTGCACGTATTTCCAGTGAAAACAATTAACCTGCAATAAAACCATCCCCTTCCTAATCCATACTTCTGTGTTGGTATAAAGTAATTTAAGACTATCATTAATCATGGAGTTGTTGCATGCCTGCTGCTTCAGATGTTCAGTATCAATACCAGTGCAAAGGTTTGCCTTTGATGAAATCAGATAAAACAAGAGATAAAACGCCGTTGTTCCTATACAAAACAAACATTCCAAGTGCATTCCTGTACATTCTTTAATATAAATATATTTAGGTGTGGTGCAATATTTGAAAAAAGACTGCTTCCTGCTGGAACTGTTAGGCAAAGGGCAACACTATTAGCAAAAGACCCTCCCCCCCCAAAAAAAACCCTCTCCAATTTCTGTTCTATTGTTTAGATAGCTAAAAATTATCAGTGAACATTCAGCAGGTTTGACAATCTGAGACATAATGGGAGATTTTTTTCCTGCTTTAGAAACTTTAGGCCAAATTGTTTTGGCATGCATGTACCTAGTTTTTACTGCAAACCGAGGAAATCGAAAAGTCAAGTAGAGATTTGTGTGTGTGTGTGTGCTTTAAAAGATGGGTGTAGAACAAACTGATAATTCACTGTATGTATGTTCCTATTATTTTTAATGGATTTAACTCTTTTAAAGGATCTATGAAAATATTTGTTTACATTTTTATTTGATGCATTTGTATTTTACCTTCTCACTCAATCCGGAGTCTATAGGATAGCTAAAAATAATAAGGTCTCATCAATGTCATAAAGTATTCTAATACAAACATCACATAAAATGCCTTTCTATGGTATATAAAAGACCAGAAATGTCAAACTTAATCCCCAAAGATTTTGTGAAACAAAAGAATTTTTCACCTTCTTGTGGAGGTTAGAAAAGAGACAGTTCTACCATGGAAGCTTGGTGACTATGGGCCTGTCACCAACTCTCAGCCTGGCCTATCTCACAGGGCTGTTGTAAGAAAATATAGGAAGGGGAGAACGATGTTCTAAGCTGCCTTTGAGTACCAACTGAGGAGAAAAGTGGTATATAGATAAATACAAAAGCATAAGAACATAAGAAGAGCCTTGTTGGATCAGGCCATTGGCCATCCAGCTTCCTGTTTCACATCTGCCAAACAGTTGACCTGGCAGGCCAACAAACAGAGCATATCAGCCAAGGCCTTTCCCATGTTGTTACCTCCTAGCATTGGCATTCAAAAGATGTATGAATGTACCCCTTTTTCCTTTTTGTTTTTGATGTGGTCAGTGTGAGCTGTTTTGTTTTGCCCATTTTGGTTGCTGGTTCATTTGTTTCTTTTCTGGCATTTAGACACAACTGGCACAAAAACAGGCATTTCTGGGTCTTATGTAAGCAGTGGCGCCTCCTTAAGTTCCCTCTTTGCCTGAGCTAGTTCTGGGGTTTGCTTCAGTCTTGAATTTTCAGGTTGTTTCTGGCGGTTTGCTAGTATTTCACCAAGGTGGGAGTTTGGAACAGCAGTCGAAAGCGTACCCAGCCCAGAAAGCCAGATATTGCTACGGTCATGGTGATGCGCTATCGCTTATTTGTCCCATCGATCCAGTGTCTTTGTATTCATTGGTCAAAATATTGGAAGGTAAGGAGTTACTTTATTTCTTAGTAAGCAAATGGGTTGAATTTTGCCTGCAAGCTTTTCCTTATATCTGCCAGTACTAGATTATGCCAGGCAGAGATGTACCTAATCAAAATCCAATCCAGACATGCCCTGTTCCTTTTGCGCTGTAAATCCTAGTTTTACATTTCCTGCAACTTTCAGCAAGAGACCAAATAGGTCCGTCGCAGCCTGCAGCACAACAGAACAGTTGGGGAAGGGCTGTGGCTCAGTGGTAGAGACTCTGCCTGGCAGGCAGAAGGTCCCAGGTGCAATCCCTGGCATCTCCAGTTACAATTCACAGGTAGTAGGTGATGTAGTAGTAGGCTTTCAGGGGGCCCTGGAGCGCCACTGTCAGTCTGTGGGCAATAATGACCTTGATCGATGAAGGGTTTGATTCAGTATAAGAGCTTCATGTGAACAATCAGCAGCCCTGCAGCACAGCTGGATTGGTGATGGAAAGTGCTGGCAAGTCACAGTCAATTTATGGTGACCCCAGAGGGTTTTCAAGGCAAGAGACTAACAGAGGTGGTTTGCCACTGCCTGCCTCTGCAGAACAACCCTGGACTTCCTTGGTGGTCTCCCATCCAACTACTGATCAGGGGCAACCCTGCTTGGCTTCCAAGATCTGATGAGATCGGTCTAGCCTGGGCCATCCTGCCCCACTGTACACCTGGGAAATGCAGAACTGAGCTGATATCAGCTCAGCCCATGCAGTAAGTCAGAAGAGACCACATCCCCCGGTCCAGTATTCAAAAAGTGGCTGCTGGAACACAGCCAGGGAACAACAAAGCAGCTGGCAGGCTACACAGCAGGACCAATAGAGAACTTTTCTGTACTCTTCTGCCCACTCCCAACAAGGTATTCTAGCAGGGAGAATATCCTTCCATACCATCTTCAGGACACAGCAGGAGATGATTGTTAACTACCACAAGGCCACGTGTTACTTTTGTCTGCATCACAATATCTGTACCTGCACTCTTCTTTTGGTTTCCATTTTCACATGCTTTGTTTAAATGTTCTTTTCCCTGAGATCGTGAGGGATAGAGGAGCAATGAGGGAATAGAGTGATTCAGCAGTTATGTGCTTGACAGGGATCTTATCCAACCAAAACACTAAACCTATATTTACGCCAAATGAGATTTTCCTGATTTGTATTCCTGTGCATAACAAGCAGTTTTCCCAGTCATTGCACTAACTCAGAAACGTTCTCAGTGGGCAGTGTTTCCCTAAGAACTTGAATTGGTCCATCTAGGGATTGAAAATAAAACAGCCAATATTAAATGCCCCTGTATAGATCTATGGTGTGGCCTCATTTGGAATACTGTGTGTAGTTTTGGTTCTCCATATCTTTAAAAAGATGTCACAGAGCTGAAAAAAGTACAGAAGAACGCAACCAAGATGATTAGGAGGTTGGAGCACCTTCCCTATGAAGGTGCTGGACTAGATGAACCACTGGTCTGATCCAGCAGGGCTCTTTTTATGTTCTTATCTAGCCCAGATTTGTGTTTCATGCAGCCACCAACCAGTTGGCCTGGAGGACCAACAAACAGAGGACAAGGCTTTCCCCCTGATGTTGCCTCCTAGCACTTGGTTGAAAGGGCTGCTGCCTCTGAATATGAAAGTTCCCTCTACTCACCATGGCTAGTAACTATTGATGGACCTGTCCTTCATGAATCTAACCCCCTTTTAAAGATTTTCTCCTCACTGAAAACTGAGAAAGAAAATGCATTGAGTGAGGGGTATGATGCTCAAAATCTTGCAACAAAGACTTTTACCATATATGGAATGAGAAATGTCTGGTGTTCAAGCTGGATTCAGAAAAGGAGGAGGCACTAGAGATCATATTGCAAATGTACATTTGTTACTTGGAGCATACAAGAGAATTTCAGAAGAAAATCAGCTTGTGTGTCATAGATTATAATTTTTGACTGTGTAGATCATGAAAAGCTGTGGCTGGTTTTAAAGGAAATGAGCGTGCCACAGCATCTGATTGTTTTGATGCTCAATGTGTACTCTAGATAAGAGGCTACCGTTAGGACAGAATATGGAGAAACAGAATTATAATCTATCATAACTGTCTGGGATTCAGCCATGCTGTTTTGACAACTTCAAGTTTGCCTAACTGCCTGACCCGCTGGGTCTTGGCCTGGCTTGACCTTGAGATGCTGGATTACTCCATGCTCCACCACTTGAACTGCCAAGCCCTACCTGGGTCCACTTCCTGCCCCAACCAAAGATGCTAATATTTTCACATTTGGTAGCCGCTGGTCTGAAGGTACATGATGCATCCATCTTTCTACAGTCTAGATCTGGTCAGTTGATAGGAGGCTGGCTGGAAGCCCTATGTAAAACTACTTTGGAGAGGAAAGTGGGATATACATGTTTAAAATAAGCCTGCGTATATGGCCTAGTGCTCAAAAGCTCATCTTCTGTAGCAGTCACAGTAAATTAAGATAGGGTTTCCATCCTCCAGGTACTAGCTGGAGATCTCCTGCTATTACTCCAGATCTCCAGCCGATACAGATCAGCTCCTTTGAAGAAAAAGACCACTTTGGCAACTGGACTCTATGGCATTGAAATCCCTCTCCTCTCCAAACCCCGCTCTCCTCAGGCTCCACACCAAAAAACTTCCCACTAGTAACGCAAAGGGACCTGGCAACCCTAAATTAAGATGACACAGTTGGAGTTCTGTGATTGGTCTATCTGATGAAAAAATCTTAAAATAGCAGTTTATTTCATAGCTTTTTTTGAGCCTTGGCTGTGTGTACTTAAAACTTCATCTGCCACAAGCGCAGTATTACAGTACAGTGCATACACTGCCATTTTATTTTTGTAAGCTGAAAGAGCAGGGATGAGCAACCTCCAAACTAAAATTCAGGATGCGATGCCGATTTCTGAACCGCTAATGAATACTTTGGGCTTGCTGCAAAGTACACAGCTGAGGTCATAAGAACCATCTTCCCTCTAGGCTTTTTAAAAATGCTGAAGACTAACCATTTACAGAGTCTTGCAAACTTCACGTAGGACAAAGGACACTCGATTTTAGTTTATACTTCATGAGCGTGGGTTGTTTCAACAGAGGACAATTGTTTCCAGTTTCACTTTCTGTTGCTGGGTCACTTTCTCATCTTCCCTCCTCTTCTATTTATAGGTGTGTTGTTTACAGAAGATGCAGCCAAAAATTAGTTAGGGTTTTGTGCAAGACCGAGGGGTGGTTTAATAGCTGTGGAAGGGAGGCTCATTTCCCAGCAAGAATAACAGTCACATGGATGATGGCTCCCGACTACTACTTAATCTGACCCATATGCTGTAAATATGGCAATGACTGTCATTTTGAACAAATTAGATGGATGCTGATTATTCATTGGTTTACTGGCCAGCCTACTAGTTCCTGAGCCAAGTTCTGAGTTGGAAACTTAAAAAAAGTCTGAAAATATATTTCATCAATATTATCTTCCCTCTTAGATTGCTTCTTCTTTTATACAGTATATTGTACTGTTTTTCCCTCTTCTGGGTTTTGTTACACTCTGTGCTAAGGGCAGTTTTTCCTCTGGTAAGCATATATTAGCATGAGCATTGCTAAAAATGCCAGACTTCTTTTTCTGAGTTCCTTTCATGTGCAATGTAATCATAACAGAGCTGAAACAAATATTTGCAAATGTGCACAATTTGACACATTTTTTTCATATTTCACCACTGAATCCAAAATTAAATTGCATGTTCGACTCTTAGTGCCCTGACCTGGATAGCCCAGGCTAGCTCAATCTCATCAGATCTCAGAAGCTAAGCAGGTTGGCCCTGATCGGTATTTGGGTGGGAGACCACCAAGGAATACCAGGGTCACAACGCAGAAGCAGGCAATGGCAAACCACCTCTGTTAGTCTCTTGCCTTGAAAACCCTACGGGGTTGCCATAAGTCGCCTGTCACTTGACAGGAAAAAAAACTGTTGCTGCATTAGGACTAGTCGGCATCTCTTGGTTTGTCAAGCATTACATACAAAGTATCATAAATTGCTAACTGCTAATTGCTATTTGCAAAGTAACCATCAAATGCTATGCAATACTGATTGCCAGGGCTTGTCGGCTATCAAATCCAGGTAAAAAATGAACGCTGAATGCAAATATTATAGCCTATCATGCACAGACAATAAATATTCAACTAATGGCCATCTCAATCAAGAAATCAGGCATATCTTCAAAACAATTAAGATTAAAATTAGCGGAAGAAAAATTTGATCTACATTTGTAGGGGTGAGTTCACTTTAGGAATGAAACAGGCTCCAAAGCTATGTATCCCAGCTTCCTTAACGGATGTAAGATAGTTCCATGTCTAACCTTACTGAATATACACGTT
Source organism: Euleptes europaea (assembly GCF_029931775.1). Taxonomy (NCBI): domain Eukaryota; kingdom Metazoa; phylum Chordata; class Lepidosauria; order Squamata; family Sphaerodactylidae; genus Euleptes; species Euleptes europaea. The sequence goes on from NC_079317.1 coordinate 38,255,744, forward strand.
CAAAAGCATTGCTGCAGGAGTAGTCAAACAGCAAAAGACATCAGGGGTTTGTTCAACTGTGTCCCATCAATTTCTGAGGATGCATTCCTTACATTGTAAAGTTTTGAAGCTGCCTCTTGTTCACACTGTAGAGCAGTGTTAAGGTTAGACGTTTCTGTACCAAAGAGGAGAAAAGAATATGTCAAGAGGTTTCTATATTTTGGAAAAAATGGAAAGAGTTAACTGCTTCAACCTTAACTGAAGAACAGTTAAAATGCATTATTTTGTTTCAGCATTAAGCATCTAAATGAACATCGCCATTCAATTGTGTTCTGGGCAGCCACCCAAATTCGTCTGTGCAATAGTTGATTTTGAAACATTACAGTCAATCATATCTTCCCAATTTGTTCTTCTTTCAGGCTTTAGGCACCCTTCTGGTTTCCATTTCTTGTCTGGAAGCCTTGAGTCATCCATTTTGGCAACATGTCCAACCCAAATCAGTTATTTTCTCCAAATTATATTGAAATTGGGATCTTGCTTAGTTTGTTTTTTCCTCCCCTGTCTCTCACATAATTTTCCCTTTAAGGATCAAATACAAAGCTGATTGAAGGCATGCATATAATATCCTCTTTCTGCAGTTGCTGTCAAATCCAAGCCTGTTACCCACATAGTTCTATAATTGAAAAAACGACAGAAAGTACCTTTAGGGCCCTATTTACTTGCCCCACATGAATCTGGGGTTCACAGAATTTAGATGACTCGCAGATCTCAACTAGTGAAGATGCCCAGACTATTCTGTGTGAAATGTGCAATATTAATAGCAGGAAGGAGTTTTTCGTGTTCGGAAAAATAGACGTAAGTATTCTTTAAAAAGGAATTCCACATGAACATAAGATTGTCATAAAATTGCAAGTCACAGCTACATGTTCTCATGAATTGGATCAGAGGCACCACTAGTTAAAGCTGCTGCTAATAAAACAAAGCCAGAGTAGGGTTGCCAGGTTCTCCTTTGGCCACTGGTGGGGGATGGGGGAGACTTACTAGCGGCAAATAGAGGCCAACGTCGATGCGATGACATCACTTCCAGAAATGACATCATCACATTGCTGATGATTACAGGCATGCTCTGGTATTTGGGCAAAAACTCTATGGTAGAAGCCAGTTTTTACCATAGAGTTTGTCCAAACACCACACTGTCCTTACAATCAGTGGAATTTGTGATGATGGCACTTCTGGAACTAACTTCCTGACATCATTGCATTGATGCTGGCCTCCCTCCAGTCTCTGTTTGCATTGTATTAAGATAGCCAGCTGAACAGCACTGAGGGAGGGGGCTCAGAGTGGGGAATCCCCCCGCCCAGCAGGGGAATGGCAACCCTAAGCCAGAGGGCCTTCTGGAACATTACTCCATATCACTATTCCTCAAGCTTTGCAAAGAAGTACACAAAAGTTATTTGCCTCCCCATCCCAAAAAATCTTTGTAATAGCTCTTCTGCTCACACCTGTCTACGTTAATCATTTGTGGCACAGGGAAGTCCTGCTCACAAGTTACAGTGAATGCACATGAAAGCCGTGTACAATATACACTTGATTTTTCATTATATGTGCATCGAGTAATTCACTTGTTACATTCAACATATGTACCTCTAAATGTACAATTAATGCCACACATTTATCCAGGTATTAGTCCCTGTTTAATTTGTAAAGTGATGTATGCACGTACATGCAGGATGTGTGTGTGTTTACAATAACAGGTGACTAGTGTAGTAAGCTGTGGGGAAGGTGGGGGAGAGGTATCAACCCAAGATGCTAAGTCATACCCTTGGTCTATTAAAATCAATACTGCTTACTGGATGCAACTCTCCAGGGGTAAGATCTTTCACATCACTCACTACCTGGTCCACTTAACTAGAGAATATTGGTAACAACAACAACATTATTACTGTTGTTACATTCAGAAATATACTAGGTACTTTATTTTTAAAGGATATTGGGAAGAGGGCAAACTGGGGAGGTGTCCAGTCCAAGTATCTTATTTAACCTTAACAGTTTGAAGAACCTAGATATTGCAAACATACAATTTGTTGCTCAGAAGGCCGCTTGGGGAGAAACCCCCCCCAACCCCCCCCACACCCTTGGAATCTTGGAGTTAGGATCCTTGGAGTTAGGTGGGAAAAAAGGTAGAGCTGGGTATCATCTGCATCTTGGTGACACCACAGCCCATGCCTCCTGATGTCCTCTCTCAGTGGCTTCATATAGAAATTAAACAGCATAGGGAATAAGATGGAACCCTGCAGGACCACACAGGCCAACAACCATGGGGCAGAGCAGGAATCCCCCAGCACTAACTGCTTGGTAGCATGTTACCTTGGAGTTGTGAGGATTCATACTCCAGCTCTTTTGGTTTTGTTCTTGACCAACCTTTCACCCTTAAGGATGTAGTGAGTTTTGATAACATGTAAAGCAAACAGATTATGTAACAAATTGGAAGAAATATGGGAAAGCAACCTTCGGTCCCTTTTTGATTTGGATTTTTAACATGTGAAGTATCAGTAACCAAAACCATTGCTTAGTGGTTACACTTGATTTCATTGTCACAATAGAAAAGCTTTATATTGCATTGCTTGGTATGCCTGTAATCCAGTGAACCACATGTGAATTTGTGTCCCATTGCTGGAAAGCATAGACCTCAATGCACAAGCCATTCCTTAGTTGGCAGTAGGAAAGACCTGACTACATTTGTTTTATTCAGATGTCGGACCATGGCCTATTAAAAAAACACATTTTATTTACAGTAAAAATCGTTCTGTTTGTGGTATTCATTTTCTTTCCACAGTAATTATTGCTAGCTGCATGTATGCCAAACTGGAATGCATTTCAAATTTATATAGCCATTTAACAAACTCATAAGCAAAGGGATTATTCTGAAAATGAATGTAGTTGACACTCCATGTTGCAATTAATGTCATGCTAATTCGGGGGGGGGGGCATTAAGAAACTGTAAAAGACCTGTTAGAGTTTGTCATGGGCCTTAAGGGCCAGTGTGATGTAGTGGTTAGAGTGTGGGAGTTGGGTGCAGGAGACTTGCGTTTAAATCATTGTTCAGCCTTGAAACCTCATGGGTGACCTTGTCTTTCTCTTGCACCTACCTGCTTCACCGGGTTGTTGTGAGGATAAACCTACCTCACAGGGTTGTTGTAACGATAAAATTTGAAGAACCTCACATGCCACCCTGAGCTCTTTAGAAGGAAGGGCAGGATGAAAATGTGATAGACAGAACCATATACAACTCAACCATTGCCAGTAAAGCCCTGTTAGGAGTTTATTTTCATTTATTTACAATATTTATATTCTGTCTTTCTGCCCAGTCAGGGCCACCAATGTATCTAACAATTTAAAAAAGATAATAAAATACATTCTAAATCCAATTAAAAAGAGCTAAAATACAATATAAAACAGATACGATAAGTTTGCCATACATGCATTTTTGTTTATTTGTTTATTTGACTGAAGTGTTCTGCCTTCTTTTTCTATCTCCAAGGGACCCTCAAAGCAACTAATGATAAGAACTAAGCATAATAATAAAATCATCTAACACGCTTAAGCCAAACTGAATAAATGGTCACTTGGATTGGTGGGCAATTGAGTGGAAAAAATGGCCCATCATGATGTGGGCCTTCTGGGTGTAAACCAGAAGTAACATTGGCGTGGAAGATAGAGTCCCCTTTGAGTACCAAAAAAAGGCTGTGCGTGGCTCATGGAGCCTACATAAACAAAAGAAATGAACAACTGGTGCTGTAGTTAGGAGGAGAATTAGGAGAGGATGCATCTGACCCCAGTGCCTTGGATCCAGTGATGCATGAGCAGAAACATAAACAAACTTCATGCAGTTCCACTTGTGCAAGATCTTCTGCAGCACTTAAAAAGGTAATGGTCCCCTGTGCAAGCACCGGGTCATTCCTGACCCATGGGATGATGTCACATCCCTATGTTTACTAGGCAGATTTTGTTTGCGGGGTGGTTTGCCAGTGCCTTCCCCAGTCATCTTCCCTTTACCCCCAGCAAGCTGGATACTCATTTTACCGACCTCGGAAGGATGGAAGGCTGAGTCAACCTTGAACTGGCTACCTGAAACCAACTTCCGTTGGGATCGAACTCAGGTCGTGAGCAGAGCTTGGAATGCAGTACCGCAGCTTACCACTCTGCATCACGGGGCTCTTGACTATATGTTACTCATTCAATATCTTAAGAGTCTTATTTTGAGTCTCAGATGTTTTGTGAAGAAGAAGAGTTGGTTTTTATATGCCAATTTTCTCTACCTTTTAAGGAGAATTAAACTGGCTTACAATCTACTTTTCCTCCTCTACCCACAACAGACACCTTGTGAGGTAGGTGAAGCTGACAGAGCTTGAAGAGAACTGTGACTTGCCCAAGGTCACCCAGCTGGCTTCATGTGGAGGAGTGGGGAATCAAACCAGGTTCTCCATATTAGAGTCCACCTCTCCAAACCACCACTCTTAACCACTATACCACGCTGGGTCTGGTGGTGAGCCAGGAGAGTGCTGGACTGCATGGTGCTTGCATTGCATCTGCAGAGTGGCTAGAAGTAAGCAATGTACACCAATGCCATTGTCCTAAATCCCCAAATGGTCATTACTAACTACTCTCCATGAATTGCACCTACACTATGCTACCTGCTGGAGTCTTGGCATGACAATTTATCTACCACTACCAGTTAACAGCAAGAGATCTTCCCCTGCCACACTTACCATTCACTGCCAGCAGCCAAGGGGAGCTTTCCCCTGTGCTTGCCCTACTTCTGCAAATCATATTAATCAATCAATTAATTAATTCTCATTGCTTTTCATGAAGCTTTCCTTTTGAGTAAAGGAATTAAGAACCAAGATGTCAGTCTACACACAGCTTACAATATTGATAAAAGCCCTTCCATTAGTTTTAACAAGTGAAACTTGGCAACTGTCCTTGAAAGAACATGAGAGGACTGTGAGCACTTAGCACTTACTTTTTTATATCTTACAGTACCCAGAAATTGCTTGCACAATGTCTCATGCAGTCAGAAAATGGCTGAGGGTACACTGAGAGCCAACGTGGTGTAGTGGTTAAGAGTGGTGGACTCTGATCTGGAGAACCAGGTTTGATTCTCCGCTCCTCTACATGAGCAGCAGACTCTAATCTGGTGAACTGGGTTGGTATCACCACTCCTACACATGAAGCCAACCTTAAGCTAATCACAGTTCTCTTATAGCTTTCTCAGCTTCACCTACCTCACAAGGTGTCTGTTGTGGGGAGAGGAAAGGAAGCCAGTTTGAGAATCCTTAAAGGTAGAGAAAGTCAGCATATAAAAACCAACTCTTCTTCTTCTTCGGCCAAAAAAAATGGCCGTTTTGTCCTGCGAGTATCCTTTGAATGTAGCAAATCTCTATTGTGTAAAAGCATGGCCGCCGGCCGCCTGCAGGATCAACCCACCTCCCTCCAAAACTTACCCAGGTTTTCCAGTCCCTAGCTTGTTGTGACTTAAAAGAAATAATTGTTTCAACTCTGTGAGTTATCTGGTGCGTTTAAGCATGAGGGCCAACTCCCCTTCCTTAAGACACTCCCTTCCAACACCCCTCCCACCCTGAGAGAGGGGGCAAGAGATGCGCCACTGTCGGAGCAGGAGGAGGCAAGGCAGAGGGCCGAGAGGGGTGGCAGCAGTGGACACCTAGGAGCAACAGCCTGGCCAGCAGTTGCCAGATGGCCTTCCCGGCCCTCTACCGCCTGTCCAATGACTGAAGTCCCTCTCATGTGTTCAGTTTTTTGCTCCCGGATTAGAAAAGTGTGAGACTTGAGAGGGACAAACCAACGACTCTCTAGCCATGCGTTAACAGCCTTCTATGTTTAACTCAGAGTGAGGGCTCATCACGAGATTTTCTTGACTCTTCCCCAAGGACCCTAGATATGGTTGCCAACCTCCAGGTGGGGCCTGAAGTTCTCCTGGGATTACAGCTGACTGACCAGACAACAGAAATTACTTCCCTTGAACAAAAATGGCAACTTCAGAGGGAAGACTCTATGGCATCACGTTTCTGCTGAGCTACCTCCCTTTCCCTCTAATTCTGCCCTCCCCAGGCTCTGCCCTCAAATCTCTAGGAATTGTCCAGTCCTGAATTGGCAACCCTGAACTGGCAACCCTAACCCTAGAGCTTGAGAAAATCCATGGCTGGATCCAAGCCATTCACCAGAAGCATGGAGTTTGAGAACAAGGATTGAACGTGCAATCCTGCCCCCACCCCATGCATTTAATGACGTGTGTGTGTACAGGGCTTTTGTGTGGCAGTTTTCTAAAGCTTGCTTATACGTACCTCAAAAGATCTTAAAATCTAAGATTTTGCCAAGCCCCAAATTCAATGCCTAAGGAAGCTTGTCTCAGTTCACAGTAATGTTGCTTCTGCAAAGTCACTTGTCCATACCAGGGTATCCTGGTTGTTTTTGTAGATTTTCGGTTTGCATTGTTCAACTCGCATGTGTCTTGTATTATTCCTTTGAAATAACTCTATTTCCCTTTTTTCTAGAACTCATTCACATTTTATTTTCTTTCTTTCCACAAAGACAGAGTTAGCCCATCCATGAGGTGCAGATCACCTACACTAATTCATAAATGTGCAAAGCACAGACAAGAGAGATTACAAGTTAGCACTAACAAGTTGTTGGAAATGCCTAGAGGCAAGAACTCTGAAGCCTGCTTTATGCATGCAGCAGAATGAGGTGATAATGAGATGGCAGAGGGCTGAAATGGTAGAATGGAATATACCCGCTTCAGTTTGCAGGCAAGGGATTACATTTTTCAAAGTTCCCTCACATTAATAATTCCTTGTAAGTGGGAATCTACACAGCATGTGAAGGGCAGTCCTATAACCTTTCTTCCCGATAGGCTATTGTTGTACCTGTGAAGGCTTTTGAAAGCAGAGCTGAGTCTCTGCACAGCGGAATTCTATAGTCTGGCTGCTTGAGAAATAAGTTCACACTTAGGCTGGTTACTTAGAAAAGAAATAGTTATTTATTGTGAGAGAGCTCCATACTAGATAGGAAAGGTAAAGGCCTCTAGCTAGCTATCTAAACTAAGATGGAGAGAGAATGTAGAACGCATGTCCAGCCCTCATGGTGGACAGAAGGAGAGAGAAGGGAAGTGACGAGAATGAAAGAACCCCTGAAAGTAGCATTCTGGATAACGAAGGGACAGCAGCAGGAGTGAAAAAAGGAAAGGTCAGATAGCACCTTGTCTACCCCTGTACTAACTCTCTACCGCGCTCCCTTGAGACTCCAAAGTCTGTGCTAGTATTAAGCAACATTTTACAGTCCATTCATTCCAACAGCTTTTATATGGAGGAATGTTAAAAAATATGATGTTATCCTTCTGTCTGAAATGGTACAGCTAGGGTTGCTAACCCTCCAGGTGGTGGCTGGAGATCTCCTACTATTACAACTGATCTCCAGGCAAAGGATATCAGCTCACCTGGAGAAAATGGCCACTTTGGAAGGTTATTTCTTTGTTGAATGAATGGAACAAGTATCTAATCTACAAGGACTTTGTGTGGATTAAATTAGTGCTTATCCATTGCCAGTTACGGGTCTTATCCTAGTGACCTAGTCCCAGATTGGTACAATCCTTGAAGAATTTGTTCCAGTTGGGTCCTACTGAAGGCGGCAACATTATCTCAGGGGAAGCAATTTAAGGACTACAGCAGTAGTTACATAATACATTAAAAAAACAGAACTTCACTGTTAACTGTAAGGGCTGTCTTGAAGAATTAAGAATGCCTTGAGATTAGTAGTTTAATTCTGAAAAGGAATCAGAATTATGACTTGGCTAATGTTCTTACTTACCTGTTTTACAATTTTCATTGTCTTCCTTTCTTAAATAGATTGTTTGGTTTCTACAAAGGCATACTCCCTCCAATCTTGGCTGAAACACCTAAAAGGGCAGTAAAGGTAAGCCTTTCCACTTTGTTTTTTTAAAAGCCAATCCCCACTGAAACAGTTAACTCTTGTTGTAAGGTAACTTACATTTCTACTAAAGAACCCAAACTAAAATGAAGCCTAAGAAACACTCCTGCTTCTGCCTGCATTCATCACTCGTTGCCTTTCGCTTTCTCCTATGTTGTCTTCTCTTCTACGTGGTGATTAGAAATTCCTCAGGGCATGGCACAATGCAAATGGCTTGCCAATTATGGAACTATCATCTATAAATCTGTACAATCCTTTAAAAAAATTGGTGGCAACTACTTCATCTTGTAGCAGTAAATTCATAAATTAATTATATGTATCAAATCACTATCACCATAAATAAATTCTAGCTGGAACCTACCCTTCCATTTCACCTTGTTTGTGTTGTCTGATGTCTTGTTTATTTCAGAAGGCCTTCGAAACTGGATACGTTTTGTATTTTTTGGCCATGATTTTTTTGTCTGTGTTGTTACTTGTTGCTTCTAAGTTTGATTCGTTGGTGTTGTTCTTATTTTATTAATTGTAATTATCTTTCTTCGTAAGCCACCTTGCAAAAAAAAAAAAAAAGATAGGTAGGATTAAAATGTTTTAAACAAATAAAGGGTTTACTTATATTCCAACCTGATTTTCATTGTTTTCCAAATAGCAGATTGAAAATTCTTCTGTCGTAGAACCTATTTTAGATGCACTCATAGATTGGCTTTCCAAGCTACTTATTTTTTAAAAAATGCAACTCTATCCTCAAAGAGAATTTCAGCAGGAAACATTAAATTAATGAAATAAATGACTGTTTAAAAATATTTTTTGAAAGACTCTGAGTATGGATGCAGAAAAATGTTACATAAGGACTGTAATATATCCTCAGGGCTCAGCATATGTGGTTGACCAGTTCCCAAGTAACAACCAAGCCATGTACAAGAGCTCACATTCGTCCTTGCTGTGAATATAATACAGCATATCAAAAGAGGCCCTAAAACCTGGATGTCTGGGACCTTTAATTAAATGAAAAATTAAACATGTCTTGTTCCATAGAATATTAGGTAAGTAAATGGCAGTGTCTAATCCACTTATAGAGCCTCATAGGACTAAGAGTAGATTCCATGCCCATGGAGAGCAGAATAACAGTACCCTAACACCAATATATATATCCTATGGGTATATACACACACACAATGTTAGACTTTCTAAAAGGTCCCTAGGTATGGTTGGGAGGTACCATGATATAACAGCCTTTCTTAAGTTAAGCAGATTTGTGCGTGTGGTCACACTTAGATGGAAGATTTCCTGGGAATATTTTGCAAGCCATCTTATGATGGAAGAAAGAGAGAATGTAAATGACATAAATATCAATCTAATTTTTATTAGGCATTTTATTTTAAAATATTCAAATCCAACACTATCCATAATTGGGAAAGTGGCAAAAAAATCATATTGGGAGTATATTCATTAGAACTGTTGGCTTATGTGTTGTGTCATTTGGAAGAACTTACTTGAAAGAACTTCTCCATGAACTTTGTTTCACCTTTAAATTCTGGTTTATTCACTAAGGAATTATAGATATTCCCAATTTATTAGAAGCATGTTAACTAGAGAAGGGAAAGGGATGTCTTCTGACCACCCAATTTCTCATGCTTGAAGGTAGTACTAGATGACCCTTGGATTCCCTTCCCAATTTAATACTATAAATTGAAGTTCCATTGGGGTAATTTTGCACAGCTGCATCTATACCTGCCATTCACATCTTGGAAAGCTGCAGAGAAAGGCTGCCTTGAATTATAAAACTGCTGTGCTGATAAAAGATCACTCAGATAAACAAACAAGGCAGAGTTCCTGTTGAGAAGAAAAATATAATTGAGTATTCCTTTGGTAAATCCATTTGCATGTAAAAATAAAGCCATTATAATTAAGGTAATATGTCACTTGGATGCCATGTGTCAAAGACAATTTCTCTTTGAAGACGTTAGATCCTTTGTCTGTCTGTTTGTGCCTCTTTCTGTCTCTCTCTTTTTTTCCCCTTTCTGAAAAAAAAAGCTGGTAATTCTGAAGGATGAAAAGCCAAACTTTATAGCCCTGACTTAGTCTGGACCTGAAGAAAAGACATGAACAGTGCCAGTACAATGGTTAACAGATGATCTTGTTGGGCAAATACATATTTTGCATGTGTTCCCAGACATTTTTACCTTAATGTTTTTGAGACATATGGTAAGTACTTTGTCTTTTTCCCTCTGTGAAACTTTGATTTACTTGTATCTTTGCCATATGGACAGCACTGGTTATTAGATACATTAGAGACATATCTTTTGCCATTATTTTTCCGTGGATTTTGTGAAGGGAGCTATTTTGTTTACTTTAACAAAAAAAAACCCCTCAAAACATAACAGAAAAAAGATTGCTTCAGACTCTCATGATAAAGATATGTTTGCCTCTTAAACAACATCAGCTATCGGTACAAACATAGAACAGTGTTTATGATGAACTGTTTGTACTCAGGAGCATCTAGTTTTCTGCCACTTTCTTGGTATTCATTTCTGTTTTAGTTTTCTTTTTAAAAAAAGGTTCACATCATGTGAAACAGAAATTACTGCTTACTCGTTTTTTGTTTATGGATTTAGGAAACTATTTGGTATTTTGAAGGCATTTTTTAAGAATAGAAGATTTATGTTTTTGTTTATACATGTAATATAAATTGAGGGCAATGGAAACTAAGAGATACCTGCTGTTGCATGAAAAGTTAGTAGTGGCATCGACCAGTAAAATTCTGCATGTGGTAATTTGAATGTACAATTTGAAAAACTCTCTTGATACTCATTATTCCACTTTTGCTTTGCACTACTTAAATGGTAAACCAACTTGTTCTTAAATACTTCCACTGATTTCCTTAACACTACTTCAGAACAGATGATTTAATGATTATTGTTTGAATGTATTGACCATTTCTAAGTGGCACAAATTTACAACTGTGAGTCCTATCATTTATAGAAGGAATTAACTCACGTAGTTGTACTTGACAGTCTTCTTACAGCATTTTTTTTTGTTTACAAGGTGGCTAGACATAATTCATAATATTTGTATTTCATTCATGAACAAATAAAGAGATCCAAAATCTCATCTATATATATGAAGCTGTTTGGGCCTCATTGAGTTTCTTATTCAGTATCAAAGAGAAGTATCAAAATGTACACCATTTCCACAACAGACAGAATACTGTGATTTGGGACATAGGTAATGCTGGATGTCTAGAACAGACTGTGAAAAGGGGACATTTTTTTATAGAAGGGGGAATTTTCAGTAATAGTGTGGGACAGACCTGCAGTGTTGAATACCTGCTGCATTGTTCATATGCTCATGGGACTGCAGTAGAAAGCAGGGAGAAAAATCTGGTGTGACACAACGGGCTGGGCAAAAATAGGCCACAGCTTTATTGAATTGACAGTTTCCAACCTTTGGCATGAAGAGGGCAGGGACTCAAGCACTGCTGCACCCAGGTATTTTGCTTGGTTGAATGCCCCAGCCCTTCTGCTGGATAATATGAATGACACGAGGAAAAGAAATATGCAAGTTAAAACCTGTTATCCATAACCCTTGCTTGCCCTGGAGGTACAGCTGTGAAACCATCCTAATTTCTGGACTGGTTAGGTTGCCCAAAGAAAATCCTGGGGCTTCATAAGAGTCCTCCTCCACCTGATACATTTGTATTGCAGTGAATTTGCCATTACACTCTCTCCTTAAAACATCTAAAAGTGGCTAAGCATCTGCAGTGCCGTTTAAAATGACTTTAGCATAGTTTGTGACCCGGTGGACATATTCTCAAAAGAGAATTAAATATTGGAAGAAAAAGAAAGTTTTCAAAAATTCTGTATTTATAAAGGACAAGCTGAGCAAGACACACAGACTTCCAAGGACATTGTGTGTAAAATCTGTTAAAACTAAAAATGGCTGTACAGAGTGAAAATTCTATGGTGTGTTTAAAAAGATTTCTAACAAGTATTCTTCGCTTTATATTAATCCTCAGCATCCTGGAAATGAGAGCCGCACAAAACATTACAGTTCTGAAGGTGTGAGTGGTCCTTCATGAGGGGGCCCTGACTGTTGCTTGGGGTAGCGAAAAATTCTTCTGGCTCCCTCCAGCCTACTTCAGTGTGTATCTTGAGTTCATCTAAAGGCAGTATGGTTTACAGTAAATAGACATGCTGCCCCCTGCTGAACTCTCTGATGCCTTTACCTGATGGTTTCGGTATAGTGGCCATTTTCACTTGCTATGCATGTGCATGCACACAATATTTTGTAATACCAGATTTTTAAAAATAGTACAGGATGCAAAAGAAAGGGCCAGAGAACAACGGGTTTGTAAGTACAGGGGGCAATATAAAGAAACTGTATTCCCAAACCAGTTTGAGTATGTGTGTATGATTTTCTTATCTTTGTTAGGAAAATTCTGTCTTTGGAACTAGAAATTATATATATGATAGACAGCTGGTTAATTTTTGATTAAATTTAGAAGTTTTTTTCTTTTCATTGTAAAGAAGAGAATGTAGTACTGCTATAAATTGGGCTGAGTACTGTACAGTATCTGTAAGGATGCATATTTTTGTATACTTTGTATATTTCCAATTTGTTTAAAGGTCTGAGAACCAAATGTATTAGATTCAAGTTTAAACAAATCTATCTATAAAGTTCTGATTACTTGGCAAAGTACAATCAGAACAACATTTTCTTCCATTGTCTTTTGTTAGATTAATAAAGTCAAGCGGTTTGCCACAATAAAATTTCTACTCTATTCTTTCTAGTTTTTCACCTTTGAACAATACAAGAAATTACTAGGATACATTTCACTGTCACCAGCACTGGTAAGTGAGAATCTGCAGTTTATTTTGCTTCTTTCTTATTAACTTTAGATGTCTAAAGTTCTAATGGATCAAGAAGAGATTAACAGAGTTATGCCCGGGTTAGTCTTAAAAGTGTGTAACTCTGTTTAAGATTGCACTGGCAAACAGTGAAAGGTGGCAGTATATGTAAAATGTGGAAGAAAATGCATGCCTTTCCATTCTTGGCCTCGAGACCCTAGATTTATGAGGCCCACAAATGTGGCTAGCTAACTGCAAATCCATGTAGATAGATACTTCTTATGCTGTTACCAAAAACAATCTAAGAGAGTGAACGAATAGCAGCTCCCGGCCATCTGGATTACAGATTACTGTGACAAATAAATTTGGAGATTGGAAATAGTTTTGGAGTTTGGCTTTCAGGGTGGAAGTTTTATGACAATCATAGAAAGTAGATTTTTGTTTGTCATTTAAAGCAAAATAACATCTATTTGAGTGTATATAATCAGACAAAATGAATTAATCTTTACATGAAAGGAGACTCTGAAATGATTATTACTCTAGTGATCAGATATACTGTAGAGGTACTGTTTCGGGGGGGGGGCATTAAGTTTCCTTTTCCCCCTCCCCAATCCCTTTTCTTTTTGTGGATGGCTATCTATTCCAAAGAATACGAGATAGCATTTAAATTCATAAGGTTTCAGTGTATCTTTTAATCAGAGAGTAGCTGTTCTTGATTTTGCAGATGTGAAGTACAAGGAGGAATTTTAATAAATTATATTTCATTGAGCTGTGTACACTGTAGAATAACCTCTTGTTCTAAAGCCATAACAGACAGAGAGATGGCAGTAATGTCAAAAATGTCTTGCATGTAGAGATGGTGAGGGTCCCTAAGAGACCCTCCTCTACCACCCGCATAAGTAAGGGAAAATGTTTTTGTATCTAGCAGAGCTCACAAGAAACAGTATGTTTATTTTTCCATCTGTGTTCAGAAGCATTTGTGCTAAAGGATGCTCCACATACTGTTCCCATCTTGGATCCTTACATCCCACACCTGGCTTTACACAGATTGCTCCCCTTCTTGAATAGGAAATATGTGTTTATCTTTGTGGTTTGTGTGCAGTCTTACATGGACTGCTTAGTCAGACCCATGTGTGCCTGCACCAAAGACCACTCAGTGAACAAGAATTACAGGTAAGTACAACCCTATTTACACCTTCAAAAGAGCTGATCGGCTTTTTCAACTCGAATGGAACGAATCACATATTTAGGAATCACAGGAGGGGTTCCTCCCCACTGCCACAAATCCATGACAAGCACTGTTAAAAGCTGACAGTGTGTGATCATTGTTCAGTGAATTCTTATGTACAAGTCCTTATATTTGTGAGGTTCTGCTCATGTGGATCCTGGTAAGCGATCCTGTAATACTTACAGATGGTATTTTAGCACTTTAAGTCCTTTGACACTTGATGGTCCTTTGACACTCTTCGTTTTTTTGTAAGCATCTCTCCTGATCACCCACAGATACCTTTGGAGTAATTTTTTTTGCCTGCTTTCATCTGTCTGAGATTTTCTTTTTTTTTCTTTTTTTGCATCTCAGCTAACAATAAAGAATTTGTTTGTTTATCTGTATATTTAGATATAGCCTGTCATATTCCGAAGGTTTTGAGTGGATAAACTCCACTAAAATAGAACAGAGTACATTTAAGAAAACCTAACCCATCTGTGGACTTCAAAAGCCAGCCCATACTGACAGATCAGAAGGCACTTCCAAACGAAGCTTAGAGCTTCTTCATATATCTTCTTGCAGCACAATTATCATCAAAAGTGAACATTTGAAGCTAACATATAAGTTGTCTTATACTGAATGAGCCCATCGGTCCAGCTAACACAGTATTATTTACTCTGACTGGTCAGGCAAAAGTCTTTGTACAGGCTTGCTACCTGAGATTCTTTGAACTGAAGATTCCAAGCAAAAGACATGGCCTACAACTAAGCTACAACCCCTTCCTGGTCTGTGACATTTCTCTGTATGTTTAGTCAGTTACAGAAGCATGTCCACATACTGTAACCAAATGGAAATGTAACCAAATCTGTGATTTCGCCTAATATTAGAGGTTTTGAGATCACTGTTAAAATAAGCCTAAATCAGATAGGCAGTACTTCATATGAGCAGAAAACTAAAATAAAGACCAACCCAGTAAAGCTCAAATATTGGGCTGCCAAAAACATGGAGAAAAGACCTTTTAACAGAGGTTACTGGGGTGTTATTAACCAGGTGATGTTATTTACTTCCATGCCATGTAAAACTTCAACTGCCCATTTCCACATTAAAAAGTCATGATATTTTTCTCCAGGTTGTTGGTAACCCTAATCATAAGTGTAGCCATTCTTTTTATGTATACTTTCTGTCTGGACCAAACTTACTGAAAGTATATGAAAAAGCACCCCCATATGTGAGTATTCAGCACATGTGCACCCCCTGGCAAGGCAAATAATGCTTGGTCATGAACCCCCAAAGAGCTGCCAATTTTTTTGCTGCTTTTTTGAAAGGAACTGCCATTGGTGCCATACCTCTTGAGAACCAGCGTGGTGTAGCGGTTAAGAGCAATGGAGAACCAGGTTTGCTTCCCCACTCCTCCTCATGAGCAGAGGACTCTAATCTGGTGAACTGGATTGGTTTCCCCACTCCACCACATGAAGCCTGCTGGGTGACCTTGGGCTTGTCACAGTTCTCTCTGAATTATCTCAGCCCCATCTACCTTACAAGGTGTCTACTGTGGGGAGAGGAAGGGAAGGTGATTGTAAGCCGGTCTGAGACTTCTTAATGGTAGAGAAAGTGGGGTATAAAAACCAACTCTTTTTCTTCTGTCAACATGCGTGCTGAAAGGATAAGGATGGGGGGCAGCTGACAGTGACAGAATTATGTTACTTCCAGGAAAACCTGAAAGTTACATCACGCCTCTCTGGGAATTGCCAGAAATTCTATGGTAAAATCATAGAGTTGTATTTTTCCCCACCACCTGTCCAAATGTGGCGGGAAACAAGAAGTGGGGGCATGAAATCCCTCATCCCCACCAGGGGCCTGGCAACCCTATGAAAAGAACAGAAGAATGGTGTGACAAAGTCACTCTGCTTGGGGAGATGTTTCCTCCTGGACTCTGACTTTTGGCTTTTTTCTCACTATGGTACACCTCCTGGAGCTTAGCTTATTCTTCCTGTCCCTGGTTCTTCTAGTCTGTTGCCTGTGGTCCCTGGCTCTGACACTCATGAAGTCAAAACTGTGGCTTTCCCTCTTCCTATCATGTGACTGTGATGTCATGTGTTTTCCTTGATTTTCTCTTTTTTATGTGGCATCAGAAGCTATTTCTGAAAGGTACTACGTTCTGAGTTTTCATAGTAGCTTATTAAGTGGCACAGTAAAGAGACTCAGAAGGGAGGGCACAGAAGTTCCTCTGTGTACTATGCATGACACTATATCCTGCCCATGGGGTTGAGATCATTCTGTATTTATTGGCTGCATTTATACCCCACTTTTATCCCCATGGAAACCCAAAGTGGCTTACAACATTCTCCCCTTCTGTGTTTTATTCTCACAACAATTGGGTGAGGTAGGTTAGACTGAGAACGTGTGGCTGGCCCAAGTTCACCCAGCAAGCTTCCATGGCCAAGGGAGAATTTGAACCTGGGTCTTCTGGATCCTAATCCAGCACTCTAACCGCTACACCACACTCTCTTTGTTACACTGTATACACATTCTGTATGTTGCTATGCTGTGAGTGTATGTTGATTAAAATGTGTAGTGTATTAGAAAACACTGCTTTAAATGCACTCATCTCTCATGCTAAATTATGGCCAATGTGTTCAATGTTATGAAAAACAAATGTTATAAAATAAAATACAAGCTTGAGTTGCATTTATGTGATTTAACTACATTTTACTGTATGCCTTAAGTGCCAGTTGCACTTTATTGTATTATATGAACTACCAAAGTAGCAACTCGTTTGTGATGTGGTGTATGCATAAGTAATTATTACTGTTGTTACCAATACTCCACTTAAGCCTTTTCAGGGGTGAAATTTGCCCTGGAGAAATTTTCTTCAAACCAGGTTGTTCGTTGACTTAGGAACATTGTAATTTAGCCTTGTCTTTTCATTTAGATTTACTACCTAATTAACTCTTTGTTTTATACACTGCTTGTTAGTATTTTAAAAGCAATCTTTGGGCCTACATTAGACACATAATAATGTGTAAATTATTCTTCAAGGAGTACACACCCTCCTGAAATAGTAGGTGGAGGGGCTGTTACTGCCCCCCCTATACATTTCTGAAATAAGACACAAAGCTTTCTTTGCTGCTACATCGAATGTGTTGTTGATAGGATTTTGACGTTTTATTTTGAAAATTTGGAATGTGGTTTGTGGCTTTTGTAATTTTTTCTGCATGAACTGTCAACATCTAATCAAGGACAAAAGCTGTTTAGTAATGGTATCCCACTGCACACGGGTAGGTCTCTCTCTCGCGCGCTCACTCTACTTTCATCATATCAGTCAACTTAATGCTCAAGTTCAGAATATGAAGTGCTGGGATGTTTTACCACAGTGCACATGAAAACCGATTGATGTAACTCTTTTAGGCATTTGCAGTCGCTGGCTTGGGATCTGGGTTAACAGAAGCGGTTGTGGTGAACCCCTTTGAAGTGGTCAAGGTTGGTCTACAGGCAAATCGGAATACTTTTGCAGAGGTACGGCAACTGAAATACCTTTTCAATGTACGCAAGTGCTTGGATGATAAGTATGAAATGTGTAGGGAAACATTCACTCAGGACGGTTCAGAATAAGCAAGGATCCCGGTTTAAACATTGTCCTCTCAAAATAGCTGGGAAAGGAAAATTGACAGGGAACAATGCTGGAAGAAATATGTCTCTGGGACAGGCTCGTCCTCATTTCTCTAGAGTACCCTTTGCTCTGTGGCAGTCAGAAATCTGACTTCAGGTTGTACCACTTGAGCATAAAGGAAAGGAAAGCGAAGAGACAGGAAAAACAAGGGAGAGAAAGAAAGGCTTTTGTTTTTAAAAGGCATAATCACTCTAGATTTTACAGTGGATAAGTAAGCCTATAATGTGTTTACTTTTGCGGC
Source organism: Euleptes europaea (assembly GCF_029931775.1). Classification (NCBI taxonomy): domain Eukaryota; kingdom Metazoa; phylum Chordata; class Lepidosauria; order Squamata; family Sphaerodactylidae; genus Euleptes; species Euleptes europaea. The sequence goes on from NC_079317.1 coordinate 38,273,689, forward strand.
CTTGCCCAGTAAAATCTCAAGGCATTGTCATTCTATAAGTATGCTGGAAATCATAGTATCTGTCAATAGAAGGACACATTAACTGTTTTAAATCATAGTGTGAGTAGGCTGTTCCATGTACTGGCCAGGAAAAGTGGAAGACTGTGCAACGTGGGGATCTGAAATAGTTAGGGCTACACAGGTGTAGCCTGAATTCTCGCTTATTTTTCAGTTTCATTTTAGAAGCATGCAGACCAATGAAAGAAGCAAGGAACCAGATGGAGTTAAGCAGGAGTCTAGGTAGGGTTGCCAACCTCCAGGTGGTGACTGGAGATCTCCCGCTATTGCAACTGATCTCCAGGTAGTAGAGATCAGTTCCCCGGGAAAAATTGGTCCCTCCTCTGGCTCCACCCCCCAAAATCTCCAGGTAATTCCCAACCCGGGGCGGGCAACCCTAAGTCTAGGGGCACCTGAAAGACTAAGAAAATTTATTCCAGTTTAACCTTGAGTCAGAGCTCACAAAAGCTTGTGCCGCAATAAATTTTGTTACTCTTTAAGGTGCTGCTGGTGCTGTTTAAGTTTGCTACAACAGACAAACACAGCTACTCCTACGGTATCTACATAGTACCTTCATGTGCAGCCAAAGCCTTGGCCAGGCAAAGCAAACACTTTCTTTGAACTGAACCCCCCTCGTGCTGATTCAGGAGTAAGTTCAAGGTAGTTGATGACAAATCAGGGAAACACATATGAATAAAACCTAAACGTCCAGGATACAATATAAACAAATTTAAGGGCAGGCAAATAAATACAAATTACATCCTAAAACAGAAAGAAAAATAACTAACAAAAATACCAGTTAAAACCCAGCCAAACGCTTAGGAAAATTAATAAGTTTTTACTTGATCCCTAAAATTTTGCTAACATGGAGCCATACTAATGGCTGTAGGGTGGGCATTTCAAGATTAAGGTCCCACCACCAAAGGCCCTGCACTTCTTGCTATGCACCCAACCTCTAAAAGTAGAAGCATACCTAGCAGGGCTTCATAACTGAAGGCGGGCTGATATGGGAGTAGGTGGTTCTTCAGACACCTTGGTCCCAAATTGCTTAAAGCTTTAAGAGTAAGAATCAGCACTTTGAATTGCACCTGGTAAGCCAATGTAGTTTTTCTCAAAGGGGTAAAATATATTCCCGGTAATTTGCTCCAGTAGCCAGTCTCGCTGCTGCATTCTGAACAGAGTGAAGTTTCTGAACAGTCTTCAAAGCCAGCTCCACATAAAGAGCAATGCGGTATTCTAACCTGTATGTCATCAGACCATGGATTACTGTGGCGAGATCTTTTTTGTAGCATAAGAAAGGGCAGTTCTTTGGATTCCAGCTGTCGTTTTGAGTTTATGCAGAAGTTTTCCAAAGATCATCCGGCCTAACCTAATCCAGGGGAGCAGTGTTCTTCTTGTCCAAATCATCCTTAACATTTTGAGCTTGTGAGCAGAGCAATTTCTGTTGTCCCCAAGCTGAGAACTAAGTTCAGCATGTGCCAAAGGGGCTTGTTTCAAGAATATGTTGACTCTTTATTGTGCAGGGTCAGTTCAGCATCAGCTTCTTCTCATTGAACCTGTCCCTTTCATGGCTTCTGCCCTGAATACAGGTAACAAGTAGATTTAAAGCACAAGAACAAACAGAAATTCCCATTTCATTTCACATTGAGACCCCCTTTCTGGAACATAGATATTCAGTTGATATATAGAGGGGTTTTTTATGCAAGGCTTTTATGTAAATAAACATAGTTTTTGACTTCAAATGCAACAGAAATGAATCTGCCAGAGAACATTATGTCTTGACATGTTTGATTAGGCTCAAGAGCATTTTAAAGAAAAGGAAACAAAATACTGGAAGAAAAAAAATCCCCTTATTTAAATAAATGACTTTTTAAAAATAGCAGGGAAGATATTTTCAATTATTCATTTGTCTTTTTTTAGCTAGATGGCCTTTGAGCCCTGTTTTAGTTGCAAAGTAGCCCTCTCCTTGATTTACATTTGAATGGTTCTGCCCACTGTACTTTTAAATACAATAAAGATGGCCTGAGAGAACTCAGATCCCAAATCATTAGTTCTCTCTTACACAGAGAGAGGATCTGATCCTTTGTCATCACTGATCTCTCAGACATTTTGACATCTTATAGGTATGGATATATGTATTTGCTCTTTACTGTTATGGGTAGGGTTGCCAACCTCCAGGTAGTAAGGAATCAAAATTATGCACTTGCAAAGCTAGCAATGAAAGCAATAACACTCTAGCAGCAATGCAAAAACGGTCTATTCTAAGGAACGACCTATAATACAAGAGGTGAATACGTGCAATATACAACTGAACAAGGAGCAAAAAAGAAAAATAATTCACAATTCCAACATCCCAAAGGTAAGTCTAGGTGTAAACAACAATTACAACATCCCAAAGGTAAGTCTGGGTGTAAACAAATGCATATGCAATTCAATCACGATTCCAACATAACAAAGATAAATCTTCATATAAATAGATGCGTAGGCAATAGTCCAAACGTCCAAAGATGGTAAGTATCAATTGGGCAACGGAGTAGTTATAAACCGCAATGGGCTTCCAGTAAAATCCCCATTTCATAATCTTTTTCAAGCTTCAGATATTTCCGTGTGCCAATGAAACCCTTATGGGAATAACGCTTTTAAGCTTGCAATAAATATGGATGACTTTTGCTCCTTGTTCGGTTGTATATTGCACGTATTCACCTCTTGTATTATAGGTCGTTCCTTAGAATAGACCGTTTTTGCATTGCTGCTAGAGTGTTATTGCTTTCATTGCTAGCTTTGCAAGTGCATAATTTTGATTCCTTACTCTCCTAGAGTGTACTTGTAGCCCAGATTTGATTACTAACCTCCAGGTAGTAGCTGGAGATCTCCTGCTAATACAACTGACCTCCAGCCAATAGAGATCAGTTCACCTGGAGAAAATGGCTGCTTTGGCCATTGGACTCTATGGCATTGAAGTCCCTCCCCTCCCCAAACCCTGCCCTCCTCAGGCTCCGCCACAAAAACCTCCCGCCAGTGGCGAAGAGGGACCTGGCAACCCTAGCAAACCTCCAGGTGCCAGCTGGAGATCACTTGCTATTACAATTGATTTCTAGCCGATAGAGATCAGTTCACCTGGAGAAAGTGGCCACTTTGACAATTGGACTCTATGGCACTGAAGTCCCTCCCCAAACCCCGCCCTCCTCAGGCTCCACCCCAAAAATCTCCCGCCGGTGGCAAAGAGGGATCTAGCAACCCTAGTTATGGGGAACTGGAAGCCTCAATCCTTTGCCTTTATCTAGGTGTGCTGCCAAGAGTAAGGAAAGCTTGGGACTGTATATTTATTCTCCCTGGTCTCCTCAGCCCTAGCTGCCTCGTTACCATGCTGCAGGGTGGAGGGAGCAAATGTATCTTGAGGGAACCTTTGTCTCTATTCTTCCTCTGCCCTCCTTTACAGAATATATAAGCAAAGCCTTTGTCCCAGTGTGGGAGGATGCAAGCACAACCCCAGAGAAAGAGCTCATGCTTTTGTAAAATCAGAAAGTCTACCAAAAGCCAGACAGATAGTGCAGTGACTGGAACAAAGTGGGAATAATATCCCCCAAAATTGAGAGGATTGTGTTTGGCAGGATAATCAGCCAGCTTTTGTAGTTGGATAGTGTCCCAGTCAGTCACAGATCAAAGTTGCTGTGTTCTCTCACTGCTCCTTCCAGCTCTGCTGGCCAGGAAAATGAAACCACTCAACAAGGCACCAGAATAACTATCAGATCACACAACTTCCAGGCTCACCCATGAAAATGATTCTGCTCAAAGTTATTTCATTTATGAATGGGTGTTGTTTCACTGGTGTATTTCTGAGAATATCCTAATATCTTGCAACATACCAATAAGAATGACTAGTTTGGACTGGCACAGTTAGTAGAAGGGGTTGGGAGGGAAGTATATATAATAGTGTGGTGAGTAAATGTAAATCCACCTTAAATGCCCAATAAATATTTTTGAGAAATGTATCACAAATCTTACGTTTTGTCTATCCAGTCTATTCTATTAGTCATTTTTCCTTTTAGAATTATTTCAGTATTGCAAGAATAGTAAACAATTACGTCAAGGAGGAATCTTGTGGAAAACGTTCATGCACCCACATTAATTTATAAGTCATATATCTTATCTGTTAATCTTAAAAACAAGCTCTTATCCAGCCAAACCTCTCTATCTGGTAATTTGGTTTGCTTTCAGTATTGTGCAAGTAGAAGTCATGCGGCTATAATCTGGTTATTTAACAAATATTTGTGGTATTGTTTTGTTAATGTGTGATTGCACACACCCAAAGAAAGCCATACCTTAGTGGGGGGGGCAGGATCACATGGCACAGGATATTTCAAATACCTCTGCCCAAAAAGCTTTTAAAAGAGTAAAATTTGATCAATATGTTTACATGGAAGCTTCCCTGGAAGAGGAGTATCCTCCAGAGTCATCAAATTACACTAATTATTTTTGGTGGATTTATAAAAATTGTAGTTTTGGGGCCATGAGCAAATTAAGGAAACTTTAGCACTCATAACTACAGCAATATACTGTGCAAGTACTGAGTTAACATCTTTTCTTTTATAGACCAAGCAGGTCATAAATAGTTGCTGAACATATGAAAATCAGAGTGAAACTAAATAGTAAAAGAAAGCTGTGCCTGGCTGTCAGCTGAATAAGCACTAATTTACTGGGATGGATATTATTGGGATCATTTGGCTGATGCTGTTGGTTGTTATGCTGGCATTTTGCAATAGAGGCTTATTAAACAAATAAGTATATTGAAATTAGCACATTTTTACAGGGCTTTAGTCAAAATCGCCTTCATTTCCCTGTTTAAGCATCCTTGCGGAAGTTGTGTTTTGCCTGTCTAATTAAAGATTTGATTACACAAGGGTAATATCAGTGAAAAGCAAAGATAAACAATTGATTAGGAAAAAATGCTTGATAATCTAGGAGTAAAGAAGGTCACAATTAAATTGAAATCTTTTGCACGAATGCATTGGAAGTTGAAAAGTTTAAGGAGCTAAAAATGTTTGCATAGAATTAGGAACACAGTTCCTCCCATCGTAGACTGCCTTTCCCCGTTGGCTCTCAAAATAAATGCTTGCAATTGCTGGTTAGGAAATATCTATATTGAAAAGTTTATGAGTAATTATTTTGCTTAATTCATTTATAGCCCACCTTTCTCATTGTGATGCAAGATGGATTACAGAATTTGAGATCAATGCAATAAAGACAGGGGTAATGCATACACCAAACAGTCCAACGAAACTGGGTTACAATATTACAGAATAATTAAACAATAACAGTAAAATACATCCAATAAAAAGTACTAAGGAGAAAAAAAATGTGTCTGCATTTTTTTCAGGTGTTGAAATCTACGATCTTATTCCTTTTGTGCAAACAGCCCTATTCAACAATTCTGTTTTACTGAAGAGTTCTGTTTTACTACCTCCTTATTGCTTTTATTATCCCTACATTATGGTGGGGTCCCTCTTCACCACCAGCGGGAGGTTTTTGGGGTGGAGCCTGAGGATGGTGGGGTTTGGAGGGGAGGGACTTCAATGCCATAGAGTCCAATTGCCAAGCGGCCATTTTCTCCAGGTGAACTGATCTCTAACGGCTGGAGATCAGTTGTAATAGCAGGAGATCTCCAGCTAGTACCTGTAGGTTGGCAACCCGGGAGGGGCACTAAGGCTGTGAAAGGGGAGGTCAGATTGGAAGTGGGGAGCCTCTTGGATCATGGCTGAAGCTCATCCTCTTAGCCACTACATTGCACCAGTTCAAGATCATCTGTACTCACAAGTGTCCCAGTCTTACGGGAAGTCTTCAGTTGCTGTGGCCCATACCCCCCCCCAAAAAAAAACTTTGCATGACTCTTGCTAAAACAGCACCCAGTGGGACACTGCTCTACTGTTGTGCAGCCAAAACATCCTTCATAAATACTGTGTATCGCCAGCACAGCATCCACTGCCCCTAAGGAGCTGATGAGTCATTCTGCAGGAATGGTACCATCTGCTGCTTTGCTATGGCAGTAATTTTGTTCACTTGTCCTTATGGCAACTGGAGCCATGCTTGCTATATAATAGAGAGGAGAAGGAGATAGGCCAAATGACCTGGGTGGGAAGCAAAGTTTGTCTCTAATATCTCACAATTCCTTAGCCATTAAAAGGAACAGGTGCAGTCAGGACTAGGCAGGCCTACCCTATAGAAATTGTCCCCACTGATTGCTCTTTGACTAAGAAAGAATCCACCTTTTCAGAATTTTCAGCTGCTGTGATCAGGGCAGCTTCAAGTCCCCCTTTCTGTTCCTTGAATCTTCCCATAAATAGATGGATTGTTTGCGTGACTTTGATACCACTGAATTCCAAAATAATCAATACATCAGTCATGACTTGAATAGATTTTGTTACTTCACACACATTCTCTCTCTTTCACATACACACACACATTCCTATGGCTCATGTGTTCAACTTACAAATTATCATGCAATTTTGTGTGTGACAATATAACAGGTGAAGCATCTCTCATTATTGGTAGAGATGTACAGCCGGAAATTTTCTAATCAAGATCCCATCTGTACCGTGCCCATTTAAATATATTAAGTGGCTCAAATACAAGCAAAATAATTCCTCATGCTTGGAAGTGATTGAAATTCTTCTGATGTGGTATTTATTCTGTCCTTTTGGTATATTATTTCATTTTCCTAACAGTGGGATTTGGGAGGGAAGAGAATGAGTCAGGAGTTATGTGCCTAACAGGGTCAACATCCAACCAAAACAGTTATGCCATCTTCCCACCAAACAGAATTGTCTCAATTAGTGTTTATGTGGACAGCATTTCCCTATACTTTCACTGGATTTGGAAGAGGTTTATGAATATATGCATAGCTATTGCCTTTGCATGAGCTAGTTTGTTGTCTTGGCTGTGCCGTTAGGCAGGGACAAAGATTTGTTTAGACTCACTAGTATATGGGCGGGAAAGATATGGGGAGAATAGAGGCAAAGGCTTTGCTTTCCCACATCCCACAATAAGACAAATGCCTGCCTTATAAACAACAAGGCTAAGCAAGACTGCTGAGACTGGGGAAATAGAAACATGGGCAAGAGACAGAGACTTACAGCTCCCTCCTCAATGTCTAAAGAACAAAAGCACACATTTAAGAAGTGTGAGAGTGATCAGTGCCAGTGAAGGAGCATCTCTGTATACAAGATGTCATGTTGATGTTGAAGGGATGTCATGTTGATGAGGGAACTAGCTTGTTCTCTGTTGCTCCAGAGACTAGGACACGGAGTAATGGATTTAAACTAATAGAAAAGCGATTCCACCTAAACGAACTTTCTGATGGTGAGGGCTGTTCGACGGTGGAATGTGCTGCCTCAGAGGGTGGTGGAGTCCTCGTCTTTGGAGGTCTTTAAGCAGAGGCTAGATGACCATCTGTCGGGAGTGCTTTGATTGTGGGATCCTGCATGGCAGGGGGAGGGTTGGGGTCACTGGGGATGTGGGGGGAGGTAGTTGTTAATTTCCTGCATTGTGCAGGGGGTTGGACTAGATGACCCTGGTGGTACCTTCCAACTCTATGATTCTATGATTCTATAAGAAAACACCATAGAGGTAGGCTCTGAGATCTTGCAGACAGCTTTATTTTATTTTTAAACATTGCAGTTGGTTTGCGTCTGAAATGTATGAAGGCCCATTCACATATAAACTCTGTTAGTCATCACACTTAATATATTTATTTATGCCTGCTTTTCTCTCCAATGGGAACCCAGCACTGCTTACAACATTGTTCTCTCTCTCTCCATTTAAGCTCACAACAAACCCTATGAGGCAGGTTAGGCTGAGAGACAGTGACTGGAAGGGTTGCCAAAATGCCTGGAGAAAAATGTCCTGTCTTTTTAATAGAGGGTTAATAGAATGTTATTTACCAGGTTATTTCTTTGCTTCAATCCCATGAAAAAGCTTCAGTTCTCCATTTCCACACGTTAAGCTTTTATTTAAGGGACAGAACATTTTTCTCTGGGCCTGTTAACCACTCTAGTATCCGGCCCACGGTCAAGCAAACTTTGGTGGCAACGTGGGGATTCAAACCTAGGCCTCCCAGATCCTAGTCTGACACTCTAACCACTGTACCACACTAGTTCTCATTTTGAAATAAGACTGTAAATTCTGTTTTTTAAAGTATTTTGCTTTGTTCATACAGCAGCCATCCACTTTTGCGAAAGCTCGGCAGATTATTCAAGCCAATGGGTTCGGACTCCAGGGGCTCAACAAAGGGTTAACTGCCACCCTGGGACGCCATGGAGTTTTTAATATGGTTTATTTTGGATTCTACTTTAATGTAAAAAACATCATTCCTGTCAATAAGGTAAGTGCAGTACGGTTCTGAGAAAGAAGTAAACTAATAATGCCATGAATGAGGCAGTTTGGCTGATATTAGACAGTTCCTTTGTTTGTTTGTTTGTTTGTTTGTTTAAAACATTTATTAGTCTCCTTTCTCTCTTGCGGAACTCAAGGCGGCTTCCTTGACTGCTCCATGAAGTAAGGCTGCTACAGCCACTTCCACCACACTTTCCCTTCATTCCACCCCCCAGCTGCTCCTTTCTTTACCCCCATGGGTTATTTCTTCACCCCCATGCTATTACAACGGATCCCCAGCCAATAGAGATCAGTTCACCTGGATAAAATGGCCACTTTGGCAATTGGACTCTATGGCATTAAAGTCTCTCCCATCCCCAAACCCCACCCTCGTCAGGCTCCGCCCCAAAAACCTCCCACCAGTAGCAAAGAGGGACCTGGCAAGCCTACTATGGGTTCACTGGAGGTCCATCCATGGAAGTCAGGAGGAGCTGTGGCTCAGTTGAATATCCTGGCATGCAGAACGTCCCAGGTTCAATCCCTGGCATCTCCAGTTAAAAGGACCAGGCAGTAGGTGATGTGAGAGACCTCTGCCTGAGACCCTAGAGAGCGGCTGCTAGTCGGAGTAGACAATATTGACATCACTGGTCCAAAGGTCTGATTCAGATAAGGCAGCGTCATATGTTCATGCATTCAAGTCCCATGTGTTAGCCCTTCTATTTTAGAGATAAAATAAATCTTTATTTTATTATCATCACAATGTGTAGAACTATACATTACAGTTCGATCCATTATCATATTAAGGGACTTTTTTCTTTTTCTTTTGTCAGTGTAGCTGCTAGAACTGGTTTTTCAAGGAAGAGGAAGATGCCGGGGTGGGGTGAGGATGGAGGGGAACTGTGTAACCATTTCCTTCTCTGCTGTTTCCCCACTGGGGAAAAATTCACCAACATACTAGTTTCACCCCCACTGGAGGAAAAATATGGGTCCCTGTAAGTTTACTCTAGATAAGATAAAACTTGGGATGGCTTTTTAAGCTGTAAAATATCAGGAAAGGAAGTGGGGGAAAGCCATCTAACTCCCACCAGTTTCCCTATTGAAAAGTAACCCTTACTCCTTCTATTTAAAAAATTCCTTTTAAAATGATCATGGAATTAAACATTTAATGATAAACCGGGAGGTTTATGCCAATCATAGAAGTAATAAAACCAGGCCACCCACATCCTGGTAAGAGGTTTTATGAACATGGGGGACTTCCCAAGTATGAAGAAAAATGTGATTTTGTTAACTTAAACAAAAGAAAAATACCCCTGTCCAACACCTTGCTCTGGGGTGCTCCAGGAGCATAAACTGTTGAGTTTAGAGTCAGTTAAATGGAAAGGAGAAGGGGGGGATAGGAATTGGTTTGATTATTAAGTCCCTGAAAGCTTAGTGTTAGAGTATTCAGGAAGGGAGACTTTAAGGATTGAGTGGAGATTTCCAAATTGTTTTCTCTTCTGTGACTCTTCATGGACCACCAGCTTGTTTCTTCGAATAGTAAATTTGATACTCTTTTGCACAGTGCTTGCAGTGTCCAGAGTGCTTCATGCACTTTGTTATCTTGACAACAGCCCTGCAAGGTAGGCCAGAATTATCTCCACTCTGAAGATATTGTGAAAGCAGAGGGCCACCAGCAGAAAGGTCAGGATGAGGGATGTGCCCTTGGATACATCTGGTCTGACTATATACCCAAAAATGTTCTTATTGGTATTTCAGGTATCTGGAGCAGTATTTGGGATTCTTGGGAATGCTGGTATCTGGGTCGGGTATGTTTCCGGAAATAGGCGGAAATATCAAAGGCCAGCATTTTAAGGATCCCAGGCCTGTTTCTTTTCCCTTTAACAGGTTTCCTGGGCAATGGGATGGCAGCTTACAGCTGGCACAAGTGTTACCTAGGCCCAAAAGAGATGCTCACAGCTGTAATGAGTCTCACTGGGGCCAGGGAAGGCTGGTTTTGCCCTGGGGTGAGCCAGGCAAGTGGCACATTGTTCATGGGCCTGTAGAATTGAAACTTGGAGGCCTTTAGTGGACTGGCAGCCCTTGCTCCTCTGCAGTTTTGATGTGATTTGATTGAAAAACAGCCACTGCAGTCCCCCTGAAATAGTCCCCCATATGGAGTAATGGAACCCAAATTCCAGAACCCTGGAAAAATCTGAACTCGAATCCTGAAACAATATTGGGGAGGGGGGACTAAATGTCATTGAATAGCAGCATTTATTCCCTGTCTGAAATATGAAACTGAAAAATACTAGGGGTTTTTTTCTGGTGCACATCCTGGACAATAACTCAGAGCATCTGTTTGGCATGCAGAAGGTCCCAGATTCTATACCTGGCATCTCTAGTTAAAAGGTTCAAGTAGTAGGTGATGTGAAAACCTCTACGGGAAATCCTGGAGAGCCACAGTAGGGTTGCCAACCTCCAGGTAATAGCTAGAGATCTCCTGCTATTATTTTATTTATTTATTTATTATTTCCATTTGTTACCCCGCTCTTCCCGGCCAAAGTCCAGCTTATAGAGATCAGTTCACCTGGAGAAAATGGCTGCTTTGGCAATTGGACTCTATGGCATTGAAGTCCCTCCCCTCCCCAAACCCTACGCTCCTCAGACTCCACCCCAAAAACTTCCCACCAGTGGAGAGGGGGGGACCTGGCAACCCTAAGCCAGTCTAAGTTGACAATACTGACCTTGAGGGACTAATGGTCTGATTCAGTTTAAGGCAGCTTCATATGTTCATGAGTTCATATGTGTGTTCCAACCCCAAATTATCTTTTCTGAATTGACACAAATCCTTCTGGATATTTTTTTGGCCCTATATGTATTATTTTGCATTTAGTTAGACTGGATCTCATTTATGAATTTGTTGCCTTCATTGGGGTGTTCATATTGGTACTCTTGGATTTTCACCAAAACCTGAGCATCTTGATAGGAGCCCTTAATTTTGAAACAACCTGAACAGAGCAGACACATAAGAACATAAGAAAAGCCATGCTGGATCAGACCAAGGCCCATCAAGTCCAGCAGTCTGTTCACACAGTGGCCAACCAGGTACCTCTAGGAAGCCCACAAACAAGACGACCACAGCAGCATTATCCTGCAGCATTATCCTGCCTGTGTTCCACAGCACTCTACCTCTGCGGTGCTCTTTTTTAAATAAATTTAATATGTGTGCTCATTTTATAGAGCCTTCCTTTGATTTCTATTCTACCTTTCTACAACCTGCCTAACTTCCCAATGCTGTCTTAGACTTGGTTCACATATGCAAGGGACTGAGGTAGTAGCATAAGTGCACATTTTAAAATTGCTGGTGAGCAATCACATTTCTCCTTGTATTGCTAGTTTTCTATTTGAATGGAGTTTTTATGTAAAGGAGCGTTCAAAGCCGGAATCTAGCACCTGCAGCCTGTAGAGGGGCAGTCCCTTCTACCACCTCAGGGCTCTGTTATCTTGCTGCCACCTCTTCCTTTTGCATGTCTGAACCAGGCCAAAGTATGCACCCTTGGTTCCTTGTACTGTACATCCTGTCCTAACTTGATGTTTTCTTTCTCACTTTTAACCTGAAGACTTGGTTACCCATGGGCTTATTTTGACTTACGAGCTTCTGACAGATTATACTGTAGCTCCTGCATGCCAAAACTGATGCTGACATGTTTGTTTTATTGTATTCCTAGCTTTAAGCATCTTGTGTTCAAACCTGAGCAAACCTAGTGACTAGATGGCATGCTTGGAGTGCCTAGAGAAGACAGTATTACAACTGCCCAACTATTATAAATTCAAGGATATTATGCTAGGACCTTGGATTGGACTTCCACAGCTGATTACTACATTAATGGAGAAGTGTGGTTAAGGCACCCCACTAGGGTTGGATAAAATATCGCCAAGGGCTCATGTGGGAATTTTCCATGCAGTATACCCCAGTTGAGAGTCTGTTGTTCCAATGTTGCTTAAGCTGTGTGTGGAATCCAGATTATGGGAGCAGGAACTGTGCCATACTCGTAACATGAACCAGTCCTAAGACTGTGTAGGTGAGGAGAGTTTTTTCTGCAAGGCAAAAGTAACTAGCAAGGAAACAGCTACCATGGGGGAGGACACTTGCCACAATGTTTAGGATAGGGTTGCCAACCTCCAGGTACTAACTGCTCCTGCTATTACAACTGATCTCCAGCTGATAGAGATCACCTGGAGAAAATGGCCGCTTTGGCATTTGGACTCTATGGCATTGAAGTCCCTCCCCTCCCCAAACCCAGCCCTCCTCAGGCTCCGCCCCAAAAACCTCCTGCCAGTGACGAAGAGGGACCTGGAAACCCTAGCTCAAGTGAACATTATTGTACACCTTGGGTATAACAGCTTCCCAGCTGGGGCCTTCCTACCTCTCTCCCAGCATATTTTCCAGTGACTTCAATGTGAAATAAATTAGGCCTTTTGGGGCCCCAATGCAGAATGCCTTTCATTTTCCTGAACTATAAGCACCACTGTAACATCTGAAGAAGGGCTATAATCAATAATCATTTGAAATCTGATCTGATTTTTTCATAAATTTAAAGGGAATTGCTTTTCTGTCTTGTGCTTGATGGGGGGAAAGCCTTTTCATTCAGAGCTCAAAAGATTATGGGTGTAATTGTTTTAAAAATGGTCTGTTTCACATGCTTCCTGGAGTAAACATCAAAAGAAATTCTATAATATTAACAATAACTTGTATTTAAAACTCGTATCTCTTATGTTTGTATAAGCCTTTGACTGTGCACATGTTTCTTACTGTCTGCAAAGTAAGCTGGGAAATGTATTGAAATGAGCATATGAGCCTTTTAGCTATCGACAGCTTTAACTGTGCATTAAATTTGCACCCTAATTAGCTTTGTTTGTAACATGTGCCAAAATCAATAATTCTTTTATGTTGATTGCCTAAATCGTAGAAATGGCATGTGTTGGCCATAAGTGTTCAAACTGTGAATCAAATGTTCAACAGTGTAGTCTTTACTTGAACAAACGACTTACATATCCAGCCTCACTGTCTCGGAGTGAATCAGAAGAAATCAGTCACTCAGCATTAGCTGTTGTGCATCTGTATTTAACAACAAACTGGTGTGCGATTGATTTCACTTTGTTTTTTTCTGTGGTTTATTTATTTTACTAATTGTTCAAGGTTCCAATAGATCCTTCTTTACATTATATTGGCAATGCTATAAGTTAGTTTGGGCTCTTAAAGATGTTTAAATGGAAGCAGATTTCACTGAAATGAATTACGGTTTTTGTTGTGTCATGCATTGTGCATGCCTGCATGGACAACACTTTAAAAAGAAAGAAAGAAAGAAAGAAAGAAAGAAAGAAAGAAAGAAAGAAAGAAAGAAAGAAAGAAAGAAAGAAAGAAAGAAAGAAAGAAAGAAAGAAAGAAAGAAAGAAAAAGAAAGAAAGAAAGAAAGCCATGAAATCCTCATGCAGGTCAAAATGTGTGATGATTGCACATGTGTTTTCTTTGTGTACATGCTGTGAAATACATGCATGTACAATTGTTACACATGACAATTTCCCCACATATATCATACTATTCCTTGTGTACGTTTGTTGTGTTGGCCTAGCAAGCTACTTCAAATGTATGCAAATTTCCCTGTCTGTGTTACAAGTGCATGTAGACCTAGTTCTTCCTGAGGGGATAAACCTGTATCTGGGCTTCAGTGTGTCAGGCTGCTAGTCACATGACTGAATGCTCCTCTATGCACAAAATTCTCTGCATTTGTCAAAGAGAAGAGTTCTAGTCTGACATGGTACAATCCAGTCACTGGTTTAGCACTTCAGTGATAACTAGGCCTTAGAAATAGATTATTTATAGGAAGAGCATTTCTATCCAAGCAGTAGAGAGAATGGCTCTCAAATCAGAGGGGTATAGTTGGAAAAGGAGGATGGCACACCTGCATAGGATTTTGAGGACAGGATGGAGTTAATCCCAAGAAGCAAGAAGGGTCCTGAGCTGAGCCCATGAGCACTAAAAGGCTGAACTGGATGCAGAAGCTTATTTGCAGGTGTAGCCTTATAGTTGCCCATGAATATGGCTGCAGATAATTATTCCTGCTATATTATGCATAGGGATGTTTAAATGGCAATATACAATGGCATTTAAATGGCATTTATACAAAGGGAACAGGGTTGTAGTAAAATGGAATGATTTGGGAAGGTGCTTTTATAGAGAGAATAGGGTTGCCTTTCATTGCACAGTTGACCATCTTGTTGTTACAGCATTGTCTTCTAATTTTGGTGTTCCAGTTTTTGCATTGTTTATAGTATTATACTTTTTATTGCATTGTTTTCTGGTTTTGTTATCTACCTGGACTTTCAGCAAGAAAGGCAGAGTAGAAGTAAGTAAGTAAATAAATAAATACATACATACATAAATACAACTTAACTTGCTGTCCAATTTTTCAGTGTTGAAGAGGATGCCAACTCTGGCTTGATCCTGCATGTGGATTTTACACCACATTTATTCTTGCCAAAGAGTCCTCTTTCAAGAAGTGGGTTTAGTCTGCAGAGCATTATTCAATATTTGGGGGTTGTTGTTTTCTTCGCTCCTACCGAGTAAACCCAGAGAAAGGAGAATTTTAAAAGACATTTAAACGAGCTGGGAAATGCAGTATGGCAGGGGTTCACTGCAACTTCCACTGTTTGCACACATGGGATTAGACTTTATTAAGGAAAATTTCACTTCCAAATAAACTAATTGCCTGCTTTGATGTGCTGGAGAGTACCTGGGTAGGAAGGCTGTCTGAGGAAAAGTGAACACAGTTGGATTGTCTCAGCTCATACAGAACAACGTTGTTTCGGGGTTGGCTTTACAACCAGCCTCTGCCTTTTTAGCCATGGCCAAAGAGTGGGCTTTGGGAACAATGTGTTGTAAATTCTTCAGCCAATTAGCTCGGTAAGTTACTCCTGTTTATAATGTATGGAGCGCAGAAGTCTGCTTTGCAGTTGCGCCGCTGCTGGATTGTTAATAGCAGGAAGCCAGCGCTGCTTAGCCCAGCGCATCAGCGACACGTGAAACTAAATGTAAAAAACCTGGAGGGGAAAGCGGCAGACTGAGATTAGTCTTTTTTTAATTTAACATTTGGGGGTCCAACGCACAAATGAGCATTTTAGTAGGCTTCATGGTGGAAGTGGCTGTCATTTGTAAAATATTCTGGCCAATTAGCTAATAGTGTGCTTGGATTTCTCCCGTTTTGATACAGTAATACTAAGTACATTGTGAAGCCCAATTATACAAATCATCCCCATATGCCCATACCAGTCTTGCTTTATGAACTGTGTTTATAAATCCTGTGTGAGGAAATGTGTACTTCAGCAATTTAGACCATGTGTAAAAACAGAGCCAATAGGATTGTCAGGAAAACAAGCCCCAGCGTAGGAAATCCTAATGTGTTCCGCTAGAATAATAGGCGTGCTTCGTGTCGTGCAAGCATTCTGATTGAATGCATATTACTTTACAGTCTTTAACCGATTGAGGTGCTTCTGTTCCCTTTTTCGGTTTCTTTCTTTTCTTCATTCAGTCTCGGTCTTGTTTGTTTATTTTGGTAGGATCCAACCTTGGAGTTTCTGAGAAAATTTGGAATTGGGCTAGTCTCAGGAACAATAGCTTCAATTATTAACATCCCGTTTGATGTTGCAAAAAGTCGAATTCAGGGACCCCAGCCGATTCCCGGAGAGATCAAGTACAGAACCTGCTTTAAAACTATGGCAACGGTCTATAAAGAAGAAGGGTAAAGCATTCTTATTTCAATCATAAATATCCAGACCTCTGGTTTGTTCATAGGAGTCCATAAAACCACATTGTTATATTTCAGATTTGATGAGGCCCATAAAAAACCACCCTGCACAGCGCTTACGAATCAGGAATGCTCAGGAGTTTTGCATTTCAGAAATGTACACAGAACAATTGCAAGAAAATGTCTTCCATCATCTGAGTTTTCTGGATTTTCATCTGCAAACTTACACACACACACACACACACAGAGAGAGAGAGAGAGAAGATAGTTATTTTTGGTCATCTTGGGAACATGCAGACTTCTTTCAAACTTGCTTTTTAGTGGCGTAATTAGAAAAGCAAGCTATCCACTATGAAATTGCTTGGTTGCAATTGTCGACCCAGTTAGGAACTTGCTGAGAAAAGGGCTTTATTTTGGGGAAGAGAATCTTATGGTCAAAACAGAGTAGAGCAGTTGATGACTCCAGGAAGG
Organism: Euleptes europaea; assembly: GCF_029931775.1. Classification (NCBI taxonomy): domain Eukaryota; kingdom Metazoa; phylum Chordata; class Lepidosauria; order Squamata; family Sphaerodactylidae; genus Euleptes; species Euleptes europaea. The sequence goes on from NC_079317.1 coordinate 38,290,347, forward strand.
TCTTATAAACTGGGAGCTAAGGACAAGTCTCAGTTTAAAAAGCCTCCTCCTATATTGTTACTGTCCCACTTGCCAGTTAAAATCTGCCTCACAAGCCCTATTTTCTAAGCCTCTCCTTCAGAGGTGTGGCAGGTGGCAACGAGAAACAGGGATATTTCAGTAGCGGCACCTCGCTTATGAAATGCCTTTACCCTTGAAGCTCATCTGGCACCTACGTTGCTTTCTTTTAGGTGCCAGGCCAAAACGTTTCTGTTCACCCAGTCATTTAATGAAGGGGTTGATCTTTTAACACTATTTCAGTGTGGAAATTGTTGTGTTAAGCTGTCGGTGGTCTGGTTTTTATGGTCTATGTTTTTATGCTGGACTGGGTTTTAAATGCTAGGTTTTTATTAATATCTTTTAATGTTTTATTTTTATCATTTTTTATTTTGTAAGTTGCCTTAGGCAGGTTCCTGGAGAAACGGCATAATTCTTTTCTAAATCAATAAACCACACAGTTGTCTCATCTGGTGCTACAGACCTTTGTAGTCCTGCCACTTTCCAGATACCTTAGAGACTAACTTTTTCCCCCCAATATGAGCTTTTTATGAGTCATAGTTCACTTCCTGAGATATCAGAGGAAGTGAGCTGTATTTGCAAAAGCTCTTATTGAAATAAATGTTGTAAGTCTTTAAGGTGCCATTGTTTTGTTTGCTACGACAGACTGACATGATTACCCCTTTGCAGCTTTCCAGGTATGCTAGTGTTGCCGTTGCATGTATAGGGGGAGAGGCATTATCAGTGGTGTTCAGTTTATTCCCTTCCATGATGACACCAATTACTTGGCTCCGCTCGCCAAGCAACATGTACAGATTCTCCCTGTACAAGAAAACCCTGCTCACTATTAGAATCCCACAATTGGGGGCCTGCGAAACTCGCAGGGGGGAATCACATCTCCCTCCCCCATTGCTGCTGCCACCAATTCCAGAGAGCCAGCATGGTGTAAAGGTTAAGAGCGGTGGTTTGGAGTGGTGGACTCTGATCTGGAGAACCGGGGTTTGATTTCCCACTCCTCCACATGAGCAGCAGAGGCTAATCTGGTGAACTGGATTTGTTTCCTCACCCTATGCATGAAGCCAGCTGGGTGACCTTGGGCTAGTCACACTCTCTCAGCCTCACCTACCTCACATGGTATCTGTTGTGCGGAGGGGAAGGGAAGGTGATTGTAAGCCGGTTTGAGTCTTCCTTAAGTGGTGGAGAAAATCGGCATATAAAAAACAACTCTTCTTCTTCTTCGCCCAGTGAGGATCCCAGCCTCTGCTGGGAGCCTGCTGCAGCATCCCTCCCCCCATCACCACTGCCACTAACCCAGGCCTAGTGAGGCTGCCAGCAGCATCCTCATCTGAATGGTAAGTGCATTGTCTGGCCATGCACAGACAACGCTGTTTTTTTAATAATCAAGGCATTTAAAACCCCCAATATTTTTTATTTTCAGATTTTTCTGCAAACCTAGGGGGTCCCCCAAGTCTGCAGAAAAACCTGTTGGGGGCCAGTCTGCCTTTAACTGCTGATTTAAGTATCCGCAGGCAGGGGGCAGACTTGGGAATTAGATATATAGATAAAGTGACCATAGAAAAGCGCACACAGAAAAGCTGTACTGACTGATTCTAAAAATGCCCACTTGGAACTTATTTTAATTTGTACATGAAATCAGTATATGAAATTGTAGCAGCCTGAATACCCCATCTTAGCCCAAGCTCATCAGAGCTGGGGAGCTAAGCAGTGTTGGCTACAGGTAGTAATTGGATGAGAGACCACCAAGGAAGTCCAGTGTATATATGCAGAGGAGGTCAATGACAAACCATCTCTGCTCCTCTCTTGCTTTGAAAACCCCATGGCCCTGAGGTCACCATGAGGCTGTTGTGACTTGATGGCATACAATTAATTATATGAGATTATGCTCAGTGGGCATCTTTCGATTGATCAAAAAATATCGAAACTGTTCACATTTCCAGCCTGGTTTGTAAAATATGTATAATACAGGAAGCAATCGAATTGGTTTAGCATTTCTCTCTCTTTTTCCTGCACTTTTTTGAATATTTTGGTGACCATGCCTTCTTAGCCTGAAGACAAGTGTGAGAATGAAAACATTTTGACAGTCCAATCCTATGCAGAGATATTCTAGTCTACATCCATTGATTTCCATGGATTTAGAATACATAGGAGTTTACACTGTCATTTGGGTACATTTATACGAAACCACAAGATACTGTCTCTCATATGTATAGCTAGAATGAAAGCAAGATTTGAGTCTGGTAGCACCTTAAAGACCAACAAGATTTTCAGGGTATAAACTTGCATCGCATGTGGAAGCAGCATGGAAGCAGCATCCTAAAATTTTCATTTGTAAATATTTGTAAATACTTCTTGTGTGTATTTAACAATAGCAGCCTTGTTTAAGGATAGCTGCGGCTAAATGTGTCCATCTTAACCTGGATGGCCCAGGCTAGCCCAATCTCATCAGATCTGGGAAGCTAAACGGGGTTGTCCCTGGCCAGTATTTGGATGGGAGACCACCAAGGAATACCAGGGTCGCTATGCAGAGAAAGGCAAACCACCTCAGTAAGGGCACTTTCACACAGCCCAAATAATGCACTTTCAATCCACTTTCAATACACCTTAACGATCATTTGCAAGTTCACACAGTAAAATCCACCTTCAAAGTGGATTGAAAGTGCATTATTTGGGCTGTGTGAAAGTGCCCGTCTCTTGCCTTGAAAACCCTACAGGGGGTCACCATAAGTCAGCTGTGACTTGACAGCACTTTATACATGTACACAAGTATGTGTAGCCCAGCTGCTATGATCAAGGTGTCATTTATTAAAAGTATGTTTTGACTGGAAGAGATCACAGCATAACTATTGTAAAGGTAAAGGTCCCCTGTGCAAGCACTGGGTCATTCTATTGAAGCTGACCATTAATCAGCCCTGTATTCTGGTCTAGAATTGGGATGTTTTGTATTGCCAAAATATATATTACTTCACATGACTATTTTTGTGCATTGTCCAAATGATTCAATACATGTAAACCAATATGTAAGAATATTCTCCATCATTTTTTCAACAGATTTCTAGCTTTGTACAAAGGACTGGTCCCTAAGATTATGAGACTAGGCCCAGGTAATTTTACTCAATCATTCTGTGTTGATATTTGTTATTATATCTTAAGACTCACAATGCACAACAACAAATTGAATTCCGAAATTAAGCTGTTGTTGAAAAGGTTTCTCATACTGCTTTTTTGCCTTCCTGTTCTAGCCCTCCGTGTTCCTTTTTTCACAGCTCAAGCTGTAGCACAGACATAGAGGAGACACCCACATATGGTTGAATATTGTACCATTGTAATTATTCACCACTTGGATTTTCTTATCCACATGGGAAAATCACCGGAGGTGAATGATTGAGATAATAGCCACCAATATATGGGTACAGCTGTGGAGGCAGACTAGCAGGAGACAGGTGTAGGAAGAAGTCAGCCACTAGGTTCTGTCCCACTTGTCAGGAATAGGATCAGGATTTCATTCCAACTATGCTAGCCGTGTTGTTTTTCTTTTATGTATGTTAGTCCAAGTCTTGTGTACGGCATCTAATTTTGATACTCCAGATGTATGTCACTTTAGTCCTGGGCTGACAGTCAACACATGTGGAGGGGTAGACTGGAATAATGACCGCTGGTCCACCCCTGACCTCCATACATTGGGCTCTAGTCCATGAAAAGATCTTTTGGAATAAGATATTGTTAGTCTTTAAAGTGCCACTAGATTCCTGTTTACTTTGGCTGCAACTGGCTAACATGGCTGCCCTTCTGAAGTATGTCTGGGACTTCTGCAAAGCAGTGGGCTCACTTCGATTGTGAAAGCATAATCCCCAGCCAGCAAAAACTAATAGTCGGAATCACAAGTTCAACTTTTTGCATACATTTGGGATATATCCAGGTAGCATTGATTTTGATCAATGTGTAAAAGTTTGCCAGTAGGCGCAATCCCATTTTTCTTCTCCACATGTTCAGTTCTGTACTCTTTCACCATCTGTACAGGGCTAAAATGACAGTGCACATTTTGTGTTAGGTAAAGCAGGCTGATGCCTCCAGAGCTTGTGCCACAGCTGGTATATTTAGGTCTTCCTTCCTCCTGAATATTGCTCTTTTCACCCATGCTTCATTACTTGATAACATATTGTGCGAATGAAAAACCACAGATAACTTCCACATAATCTGATATGCTAACCTTTTTAAGTCAGCTCATACACATTCAGCTGCAAGACAGAAAGGGATGATTTGGTTTGTACACTCACCAGACTTGTGGATCATCTTTGTGCATTGAGGACATGCTTTGCAGCCCTCTCTAAATGGTGCTTTGCATGTATTTTAGAAAAAAGAGAGAAGAGACTGCATGAACCAGGCCATATGCACATACAGTGTCTCTGCTTTAGATGTAACTGTCTGTGGTGGAGGTAGCATTCACATACATACCCTGATCTACCACAAGCAGGAGATCTACAGGCCAGGTATATAAGGAAGCTTTAAATTTCATATATTTTTACATCAGAGTCTAACTTCCTGTGGTCTAATGCCATGTATGCACAGTAAATTCCTAAAGACGTCTAATTGTTGTGTTTCACAAAATAGTATTTTCTTTTCCAGGTGGTGCAGTGATGCTTCTGGTTTATGAGTACACTTATGAATGGCTTCAAGAACACTGGTGATACAAAGCTTCACTCCCAAAGCAACATTCTGTTTAAAGCAATTTAGATTTTTAAACTGTGGTTTAAGCATGAACATGGTATATTTCTAGTCTGAGAACATGCTTTGTTTTTCAACTGTCAGGGAATTCAGGTGACACCCAGCTATTGAATCACAAGGTGGTATTCCAGGAATGAGCAATTCCATTAAAAGGAAACAAAGCTACTAAATGTACAACCAAATGAAGAATGTTTAGTTTATTTTTAGATTGTTACTCTGCAAAGCACTGTGCATATTGATGATGTTACATCGATAATGATAATGATGATGATGAAAACAATGAACCATCTGTCTTTTGCTTGATTAATTGATTGATTAATTAATCAATTTATATTAGTTACTCTGGGCGAACCCCTTATTCACGTTCCATATTGAAATGCTAAAGGATGTGTAAGATAGTTTACAATTGAATAAAAACAAGTTTCCACTCATTGGTAGAAGAAACGTCATGATTAATATTTACATAAGGGCCCAACCTCCATAATTGCGTTCCAAAACCTGTCTGGGAATGAAAATTTGCTTCAAACCGCTGTGGATGGCATTTGCAGGAAGCATCAGTAGGGGCCCTCTGCATTTGCAATATACCTGTTTTACTCTTATAACGTGAATCAGAACCAAAATAGCCTAAAAAAAATAGACGAGTATGCCCTTAATTTACCATCCTGTGGTTTAAAATTGTCCCTAATAATCAGTTAATTGATTAATCATTTAAACAATTAATTGATTACATATTAAAATGTGCAGTAAACAATAAAAATACTAACCACAACAACAAAACATATTAATTAATTAATTATCACTTATTTAATACACTGGCTTTTATCCTTGTACATGTTTATCTCTATTCTGGCCACATTTCAATAAGAAATACTATTTCACATATTATGTATTATCCAAACTTCCCTGATGCTCCTTTGTGCATTCCGAGTTCTATGTATCTAGGGTTGCCCTATTCTCTTTTCCTGTGGGGAATTTGTGTGTGTGTGCGCACGCACATACTTGAGGGGAATCAAATCATCCAGTGCACTTGAAGAACATTTGCTGATGCACAGAAAATAATGGAAGGGCCAGTTCTTTCAGTGTCATAAAAAGGTGAAACATGAAATAGAAGAAGGTAATTATAGCCCTAATTATAAAACTGATTTTATCCATATTCTATGGACCTGCCCAGTTATTGTAACTTTCTTTAAGGATGTTGTTATTTGATGAATAAAATATAAGTTGCAATCCTGAGTTGGGATCTGCCCAATGCACACTTAAGCCCCATTAAAATCAGTGGACTTGAAGCTTACATAATTCTGCGCTGGATGGCCTATATGACTGAGTTGTAATAACACCTTAAATTTAAAAAAGGAGTTGAAAATTAAAGGCAATGGGATACATTATTAAACTTTTCAGAAACTGACATGAATACTTTGAAACTATATACATACTATGATTTTAAGAATCCTCTTGTGATCTTCGGGACTCTTGTTTTCCTTAAACGTTTAATAGAAGAATGCATATGTGAAAGAAAAAAACTGTCCGATCCTTGTGCATACATAGCTACTCAACACTAAGTAGCAGTTATAACAGTTGTTGTTTTTTAATGGTGCTTTTAGATGACCTGAACCCAATCTAACTGCTTTGTTGAGGCAAGAGGCAACTGTCTCAGGAGGCAGGTTTGGGGCATCTTTTCAGGGACGACAGGCTGATCTGATCTTTGGAGCACAATCCATCAGGAGCTTTTCTTGCAGCCATACAGAAATGAATGGGAACTTTGCACAATAATAATAACCCTATTCATTTCAATGGAGTTAGCACACGAAAACTTCCAAGGGCAAGATAGGCCGATCTTTTTGACCCAGCTGCCGGAAACTGTGGTGTCTCTGTGTGAAGATGCTGGCAAGCAAATTGGGGGTGGGTGGGGTGGGCCGGGACTGTACGTGACCAGACACATTGCTTTAGGGTTGCCAACCTCCAGGTGGTGGCTGGAGATCTCCTGCTATTACAACTAATCTCCAGGCGATAGAGATTAGTTCCCCTTGAGAAAATGGCCGCTTTGGCTGTTGGACTCCATGGCATTGAAGTCCCTCCCCTCCACAAACCCTGCCCTCCTCAGGTTCCACCCCAAAAACCTCCCGCTGGTGGCAAAGAGGGACCTGGCAACCCTACATTGCATATATGTGTTGTATATAGTTTTCTTTTTTTGCATTTGAGTAATCATGCTGCCCTAAGCACAATTACATCCTCCTAAGCTCACTGGCTTCTATGGACTAGGAGGCTAAAATAAGGCTGCTTTAGAAATGGCAGTGTGGAATATCAGTGATTTTGCCTTCAGTGCACATATCTAGGAATGTGATAGCAGTGGATGGATGAAAAGAACACCTGAATAATGTCTGGGGGGCCTAAGTTATTCTTTGTGACCAGTCCTGGTCAGGCGTGAGGATGCCAGTGGGAGAGTTTACACTTGATCTTTCAGTCTCAACTAGCACACACACCAAAGTCTAATTTTAGACAACTGCTGCTCTGCAGGAGGAGATCCCTTCTTGGAATCCTGCTGACTTCCAGACTGCCCATCCATCTCCCAGCCCTGACCGAAGCCCATCCCAGTTCATCTACACTCCTGCTAGGGGTGTGGGTGGTGGGTGGAGAGAAGTGCCATGCGGAGCTTAATGGTCCGGAGTGCTGCTGCTCAGCACATATGCTGGGGGTTGCTTACCCCTGACTTGGTAGATAACAATTGGTGTTAGTAGAAGGAGTGCTGTGATTTCGGTTTTCTACCTCAAGTACTGGTGTGTATTCAGCCAGCCCTGATGGTGCATCATGTGGTAACACAACTGGAAAGCTTTCTTACATGCAACTCGAACCCATGAAAAACGTTTAAAAACATATATTCAATTTTTCTTGGGCCAAGGCAATAGATCCCATTTGTACCCTTTAAAAAGTGCTGTGGCTTCTTCAGAACAACTATGAGAAAGTTCAGAGATATAACTTAAGAGTATGGTGGTATCTTCTTTTTCTTTTGGACCCACATTCTTGCAGGACCTCTGTTCTGTGAGCAAAGATACTCCAATAAATGTTTTTTTCCCCTGAAGTGGCATAGCATCACTTACTTGTAGCAAGAGTCAGCAAAAGTGTTTAAAAACATGTACTGTACTGTGCTTTTTGTCTTTATCCTTTCCCACCTGAATGACAGGATTTGGGCAACAACCAGCAAGTCAGGGCAACCCCTGCCAATCTGCCTTTGAACTGGGTAGTGTGTATTGGGGAACTCCGCTCTGACTGGGAGATGGCCATCTTGGACTTCTGTCAGCAGTGCTGAAAGAGGCACGAGGGCAAAGTGAACAAGAGCCTCGTCGTGAAAACGTCAATGGGTTTGGATTGCACTTTAAACCCAGAAAACCGCAGCACTCGCATGACTTTCAAACAACCCCCCCCCCAAAAAAAAACATTTTATGGAAAAGTTCTTAAAAAGAACCATATAATTTAAAACCTGCCTGAAGCACTTATCAATTGGCTATGGGTGAGCACTGAGCAGCCAAACAGCAAATCTTACCTGCTCTGCCTACCCCACCCTCCAACACCTGTTTATTTGCATTGCTGCCACTGCAGCAATATCCCCAGACCATGCTTGGATTCTGGACTGGCAGTCACCACAGTGCCTCGCAGTATTCTCCTCCCAAAGACTTGCTTTATCTCTCTTTGTCTCTCAGCCTCTTTGCCTTTCAGCAACCCTATAAAATGCCAACTGGCAGCTGCTGCAGTAGTTTGGCATGGTCTTGGAACACGTATTTACAACGCTGCCTTAGGACTAGTTCCCACAAATAGCAGATGAGGTGGTAAAACCCTTCCTAGATTGCCTAACTTGGAACTGCAGCTGGACAGGCGCATTGCTGAGTGCTTCCCTGTGGGGTGGGGGACATTTTACACATACAAAATGAGCATCTCCAAGAGAGGTCTGACATCTGCTTGTCTGTGTGCAAAGGCACAAGAGAAATCTGATATCTGCTTGTCTATGTGCAGAGCCAACGTGTTGTAGTGGTTAAGAGTGCTAGACTCTAATATGGAGAGCTGGGTTTGATCCCCTGCTACTCCACATGAAGCCTGCTACGTGACCTTGGGCTAGTCACAGTTCTCTCCGGACTCTCTCAGCCCTACCTACCTCACAAGGTGTCTGTTGTGGGGAGGGGAAGGGAAGGCAATTGGAAGCTGCTTTGAGATTCCCTTAAAGGTAGAGAAAAGCGGGGTATAAAAACCAACTCTTCTTCTTTTAGGTTGCTTTTGCTTGCAGCCTAAAGTGGTATCACCTAGGAACAGTTTTTACTGACCAATCTGCTGAGCATGAACTACTCCTCAAGGCCTCAAGAAATTGCTGCTGCCACAACTGCCACAGGCAACTGTTAGATAAGTGCGCCTTAGATGGAGGAGCTCTAGTTAATAATGGAAGGTAGTTACTCATATGAGTGGCGCTGTTGACCATTGCTATTTTATCAAATCAAATAGCCTGTTTTTTTAATCAAGGAAAAAATTAAAATAGTACATATTGGAACAACTAGCATGGAAACTAGGCAATCATGAGTACTCCTAACATATCTGGATGCTATAAACTGCAATTGCTCTCGTATTTTATTAATGCGCCACTATGGTGCTTTTATAGTTTTTCTGTTAGCTTTATGTCTTGTTTTGCAGTTTCCATTTCAGATGGGGAATCTGCCACTGGGACACACCAGCTGATCTTTTATGATTGTACCACTAATTTGAATTTTTGATAGTGCGCCTCTTTCTTTCTCTGCACATTTGTATATTTGGACCCCATTTTGTTTGTGTGGGCTTATGTGGGCTTGTAACCTGCTTTTTTTTTGGGGGGGGGGAATCACACGCTGAAAGAAAAACGAGTGGCAACCTGTCTGCTGTGTTTCAAGGATGGCCAAACAATCCTTTACTCGTTGCATGGAATCACTGGGGATTTTTGAAGTGCAGATCCTGAGGAAAAGGATGAATGTATCTTTATTTATTGGGTGAAATCAGAAGAAGAAGAACAAACAGATATCATGTTATATGCAAAAACATATAACAGAGCCCGGACCATTTTGCATTTTCTCTTCGGAAGTAATAACCAACCATTTACTGGGGAAGCAGTGGAGGAGAGGTTTTCAACATTAGGTTCCAAATATGTCTGCCATAGCATGTAACATTCAGAGCTCAATCCTAAGGTGGGGGGGGGGAACAAGAGGGCAGAGGGAGCGGATTGACCCTTATGCCGGAGTAAGGGCTGGTCACGCCGGTACAGGCCCCCCAGCACCACTGCACTGCAGCTTTTGGTTGCTGGTGCAGCTCTGTGGCAGTTGCACACCAGCACAACTCAGGCACAGGTTGCTTCACTGGCGTAGTTGTGGGTGGTTCAGGGAGCGTGGCCAGTGTTAGTCGGCTCCCTAAGCCGTTTCAGCCTGGAAATACCCCCTTTGAGAAGTGCAAAGCTATGCCATTAAAAATAGAGGGGCAGCCCGTAGATACCCCTTAAAGGGAAATTTCAAGTGCCCCCAATCAGTGCAGGATGCCTACTAAGGCATGACCCATTGTCTCCCTCCCCTGTGCCAGCCAAGCCCCCTCCCAGCACCCAATGGCTGCCCCCAGTCCTACAAAAAACCCAGCCAGGATGTCCCCACAACTCAGTTGGTAGGGAACGCCTCACAGGACACTGTCTGACAGCTCCCTGCCATGCGGACTTAGAGTGAGAGGCAAAGCACCTTGGTGGCAGGAAAAGCACAGAGAGGGCACTTTGAACTACTGGGAGAGCACTTTGCACAAACCCCCATAAGGGAGAGCAAAGTTCACACTCTGTGACTGACCTCTCCCAGCTCTGAACCCAAACAGGTACCCCAACTCCTCAGCCAGGACCCAAAGGGGCGGCCATGCACTGACAGGTAAGCAGAGAACTGTTCCCTCAACCTTCATCCCCCCCTTCCCTTCCCTTGTTGCTGGGAGTTGCCCTAGCAAAGTTACCTCCCTTATCTGAGCCTGACAGCCAGTGGGGCCAGCAGGAGCCTGAGAAACACCCCCATAATAGCCCCTGTGCACAAGGGGCTGTGGTATGTGGGGATTGGGCCAGAACAGATGCCAGGGGAGGGGCCCCAGCTCTGTACTGGACCAGCAGCTCAGGCAATTGCCGGGCTCCCCCTCGGACAGAGCGCATGGGGGGCTGAGCCCCACTATGCTGACTGGAGTGGGTAACCACACCATCCCTGAACTCATTCCCTTGCAGGAGCGGACGCCTGTGGAGCACATGCCAAGGAGGACTCCCTCATGTGCTGTCACTGTGAATGTGAGCGCCAGACAGGTGAGGGTGTTTTGGATGGCAAGAGCCTTTTGCGAGTGGGGGGGGCTGTGGTGAATGTGGCACAGGTGGTTTCTTGGCTACCCCTGAGAGACTTGTCAGCACCCACCAAGGACCTCTCGGCCCCTTGTTGCAGATGCATATGTCTGTGTTTTTCTGTTCCTCAGGTGGAGATTCACAGGGAGAACTCTAGCTCCAACAGCTGCCCCCCTGTTCTATACTGAGCCCTGGCCGCAGGACAAGCCTGCCCTTGGAAGTTTTGGGTTTTATATATGGTTAATATGGCAGAGTGTGCCCAGTCTTGGAAGTGTGATATTGAGTGCAATAAAATCTATCTTCCCAAGAAATAAATTGTAAAAAAAGTAGAACATGTATTCAAGTTTAGACTGTTAACATTCTTTTTGCAGTTGATAAACGATAGAAAGCCTAATCGAAAGAATACATTTCCACTGGCTAGCTAATCCAGTGTCATCTGAGTGCAAATATGATTGCATTGGTTTTACAGGAGAGATCTGTAGAAACGTCTGCCTCCATGCAGACTATGTGGGAAAGAGAAAGAGCAAAATGGCTACTGAGAAAAAAGGGTGAGGGGTTAGAGGGCAGTCCCCAGGTTCAGACAAAGAGGAACATCCCTGTGACTGACAAGGGGTTAATCTGCAAAAATAGCTCACAGAAACCAAGAGTGGGCAGAGCCAGAAAGCTGACGCTCTGCACTCTGAGGGAGAGAAAAGGATTCGAACCAGTCTGAGAGGAGGCTGTGAAAAGAGTCAAAGATTTGTAACCAGCCTGAGAGAAGGCTGTGGTAGATTCTGAGCTGGGGAGCGAGACTGAGAAGAAGCGTGTCTGGACTCTGTGAACCTAAGGGTTCTGTAAAGCCTAAGCTAGTAGAACACACAACCTGTGGAGTGATAGGATTGAGAACTGGATGAAAGAGGTCATAAAGGGGAATTAGTCTCTGGGGCAGAGTTATTCCAGTTGCAGGGTGGTGTGAAGGATTACTGCCACTGGTGTGGGGTAGTCAGTGAGAACTGGAAGAGGGATTTTGGATATTTCCCCATACTTCTGGAAGTTCTCTGAGGAGAAAGGGATTCAAAGTCCCTTCACTCCTGTTAGCCACACTGGGAACAGAGTCTGTGAAACTGAATCTGTGAGAGTTCTGAGGGACAGAACTAAGCTTGAAAACTAAGAATTGAAGAAACCTAACTTGTGAAACATCTAAGCTAAAGACAACTTGAGTAACACCTAAGCTTAGCTATCTCTCTAAAGGAATCTTGTGTACATATATGTGATTTTGAGTTTTCCCACCAATTCTGCCTTTTCATAAAAAAATGCATCTTGTAAATACTGTTCAATAAATTTCCCTGTTTTGTCTGTTAAAGTTAGAAGCCTCTTGTGTCAAATTTCTCTGTGAGGTAATAACTGGTGTGGGACTGGAGAAGGAGAAAAATAATCTCATAAATCTACTCAGGCTAACACTTTCCCTCATCATACACAACCAGGCTGAGAGAGTGGGTGAAAGGGGATGCATCATAATCCCATTCACGAGATAACAACTACAAACGTAAATTAGCCCCCAATGTCCAGGCATGCTGAGTTGCTCTCACTCCAACAGGAAGATGCCGATTGTATGCAGGCAAATGCCCCTCTTGGTCCTCCGCCCCATTTGGAAACTGCCCAGGGAGAGTCACACCCATTTCCCCAGAGGCGGAGCCGTGGTGAAGTTTAATTCCCTCTACTCCATTGCCCCAATAACCCCCCCCCCACTAGCTGCTACAGTCTTGCTGCAAATCTGCATGGTGAGCTCTTACAGTTTGTAACACCTAGTTAGGCTCTCAGCCACTTACATATTGGAATTAATTGTATACTAACATTTAATTACTGCCCTGATTATGGAGACTGAAATTGTAATGTGTGTAATTTGTGCATGTCACATGAAGGTTTGGGTATGTAGCCTATAAAGTGCAGAATTCCAAGTTCCTCCAATATATGGGTGCTTATTACTTATTAGAAAGTTTTGCAAAAATACTATAATAGGAAGGAAAAACTCTGGTATGAATTGTGCTAAAACTTTTTTTAATGCATTGTAGTGGCATGCACAATAAAAACAGAGGAACCTTCTCAGCATTTTTTAAGATGCATGTGCTGACATGAAAGCATAAATATGTCTTTTGCCTAGACTTGACCACACCAACAACTTTAAGATGTGTTTCAGTAGCTATTTTCAACAAAGAACGGTTCATTTTATTTCATACCAAAAGCAAGTATTTTGAGAAGGCAATTTTGTCATCTGCAGTATAGGAATGGAACATTTTTAAATGAAAAGAAGATTCATGTCAGTTATTTGTTTCTTTATTAATTTAAAGCATTCAAAATATAAAAATAGAGGCTTTTTACATACTGTATATACAAACATAGTCTTCTGTCGAACACTGTTTCCAACATGGTTTAATTACACTTTCACCCTCATCTTTCAATAAAACAGGACCATTTGAAAGCAAAACAAACAAAAAACCCACCCCAAAGTATGTTTTTAATGTATGTAAATAAAGTTCTGATTTTCTTGCTGAGCCCAAAATCTTTGTTAGATAGGATCTCCAATTTTCATTTATATTGAACTTTCTTCTATCATTCTATAAAAATGGAGTTGTTTGATCTTAAATGCATTCCTTTAGAAATAAGTCCTGCTGATTTCGATGGGATTTCTAAATAATCTTCATAACCCAGATAATAAATTCTGTGAGTAGAAACAGACACTCAAAACAGATCAGTGGCAAGCAGAACCCATACTGAGCAGCTAGGGAAAGCTGCCTGATGGTGCATGCACACCACTCCCCTTACTCCAATCGCAGACACGAGATGTAAGAGAGGCGTCAGTGTCAAAATACCTCACAGATTCAGTAGAGCAGAGGAAGGAGCACCCATACTGATTGATCATTTCTGGTTGCCCAGTGATTTGTGCTACAAGAGGCTCATTGGGACTCAGCGAGGTCATCCTTCCTCTCATGTCACAACCTAACGTTTACTAAGCAGACTGTGTTTATGGGGTGGTTTGCCATTGCCTTTCCCAGTCATCTTCCGTTTACCCCCAGCAAGCTGGGTACTCTTTTTACCAACCTCGGAAGGATGGAAGGCTGAGTCAAGCTTGAGCCGGCTACCTGAAACTGACTTGTCGGGATTGAACTCAGGTCGTGACTTACACCTAAAGTGACACTGGCCCTGTTAGCCTTTAAAATGAAATCATTTTTGTCCTTTCCTATTTTAAAGTAATTAATATGAAAACTTTTAAAATAAAGTCAATGAAACAAAGTTTGCTGATGCTCAAATGGTCTGACTTAACAGGTTATGCATATGTTTGGTAAACCTGAAGACATGGTTGAGTTACCTTGATTGCAACCTGCCCTCTAGGCACTTCCTGTAAGGAATGCTCTCAGGCAAAAGACACTTTTCATGATAATATAAAGTGAAGGGGAAAAAACAATTCGAAAGGACAAGAAGAAACCAATTAAATGTAGTCCAATGAATTTCATTCACTGATGCTCTTACCTTGAATTGCACTATTTTCAACATCTGTCCCATCATTTCCCCCTAGATAGCAATTAGTGTGCATAAAGTTTATAGGCTCTGACCTTTGCTAAAAGAATGCAGATAAATGCAAACAAACAGCAATTAATTCATATTTCCAAAAGGGCAACAATGGGTATAAATATTATTTATAGATTCCGTTCCTCATGGGAGTCAGAGAAAAGAAGATATTTATTCCAAGTGTGAAAGCAGTTAAGGCTGTCTATGAGAACAGGAAACCATTTTGCCTCTGAAAATGAAGCTTAGTTAGAAATGCTTAAAGAATGATAATACAAAGTTGTAAACCAATTATTTCTCTTCAGGTCCATTCTTCTTCTTTTGTTAAATTGTGTTTGTGTTCACAAGAAATAGGCAATAGAAAGTGCTGTTTGTTATCTACATCTTCTGCTTAACAAAGACCTGGAAGAAATTAGTTTTTTAAAAGTCTTCTTGTGAATCTCCTGAACTCATACCCTTGGAAGGAAAAACATTCCCATTGCTAATCCATTTGTGTTGTTTAATTTAATTTGATTTACCCATTGTATAAGCCAAACAGTCGTATAAAATTTCCATTTTAAAAAAAAAGATATAAAAATTTTAAAAAGCCTAGACTAGCTGTATTTTAAAAAAACCCTTGTATACAGTATGATGGTTTTGCCCCTTCCCTTCGAGTTTTACTTGATGTTGATAAGTAACTCTTATGGCGTGGAACCGAAGAACTCAAGACTGATGCAATAATCCTCTAGTGAAACGTCTGTGTGGTGGAGAAGTGGATGAATTAAAAGTAGATGAATGAGAAGAATTGCACCAATCAGGTTTATTCAAGTACATAGTGCATGTATCATATTGCGTCATCTGTGCATACCCAGTTCTCCACCACACATATTAGTCCCTTGCTGTTGTCCTCAGTGTGATGAGAGTAAGGAGAATTCCACTCTGTTGGTTTTGATGGAACACCAAGGCATTGTTTGGTACTATGTGAATGAGCCATGTGCTCAGATGTTCCCATGTCCCCCTCATACTTTTCTTCATGTGGCTGAAGTCAGTCAGTGACATCTTTATGAGCAAACTATGTTTTGTGATTCACTCCCAATCCATGATCAAACCATGAATTACAATCCTGGTTTGGAAAACTTTTGCCAAGTCATACGTACTATGGTTTGCGGTAAATCAATGGTTTGCACTAAAGCAGAAGTTGCTAATTGTCTCAGAGAATACAATGGGAAGAAGAAGGGAAAAGGAGATGAGAGAGTGCACAAGTCATGCTAAACCAGAGTTTGACATTACGTCTAAACCAACTCACTTTGATCAAGAGTTTATATAATGTCAGGAAAGCCTCTCATCTCCTGTCTAGTCAAAGATCTCAGTTCCACCAAGTAATCTGCAAAGTGGTTGAACTCCATCAGTTTATTTGCATATTTGAAAACTAAAATGTCATAACTGTGCATGTGCTTTAATGCAATAGTCAACAAGTATGATTTAAAGCTAAATGTAGGAATGCTAAAAGGGACTTCTCTTAATTTAACACTGTATTTAATGTGTGCTTAATTGTGTTCAGTTGAACATAATGGGCCTTTGCTGACAGTACGTTCTCTACATGGGAGTTCTTGCAGTTAGGCTTCTTCCTGAGAAGGTAATGCCAGAATCTACTGAAATAATTTCAGAGAAATCCATAACTAGCTTTGCCACCAGTGGGAGGTTTTTGGGGCAGAGCCTGAGGAGGGCGGGGTTTGGGGAGGGGAGGGAGGGACTTCAATGCCATAGAGTCCAATTGCCAAAGCAGCCATTTTCTCCAGGTGAACTCATCTCTATCAGCTGAAGATCTGTTGTAATAGCAGGAGATCTCCAGCTAGTACCTGGAGGTTGGCAACCCTATCCATAACACAGCTCCTTCCTACACCAGTTTTGCTCCATTTTCCAAATGCTGGTGAGGATCCATGTTGTGGATTCCTCTCATAGGTTACAGAGCTTCTGACATTACTTTTGCTGCTTGGAAAGAGCTGAGTTTAGTAAGGTAGCTCAGAATGGGTCTTCTGTTGGTCAACAACTTTCACTGCCCTGAAAGATGACCGTTTTGTCAACTAGTTGTTCCAGTGTATGGCACAATAGAGCATTAAGGTTGTAACCACTGTGAACAGTAATCCTTAGTCTGAGGACAATAACATTTTTGTTCCATTAAAGACTGCAGGATCACACATCACATACTTCATCAGCTCATCAAGCTCTACCACTGCACACCTTCCATTCTTTTCAAACATGCTTTCGTTAGTTCTTGCTAAGTTGGTTCACTTCTATCAGCGCTTTGCGCCAAAAGCAAAATGTAACCCGGAGACTTTGATCATACTGATTACATCTCACCAATATTCTCAGTTTAACATATGTCATGACTAAATGATTGCTATAGAAAAAAATGTTTTGGAAAATTTCCCAGGAAGCATCAGCATGACATCACAAGTTATTTTCAATTCACTGCCTTGGAGAGCTACATTTGTTGGCATTTTCAAAGAAAAGCATGAAATTCCCATAAAAGAGACAGGATCTTATCTGGCTGTTCCAGCAGTATGTGTAACATGACTAGGAAGAAATGGAGATAATTTTATTAAAGCAGTCTTTCAAAATCTGTATTGAATGATGTGTTTTTTACATTATTGCACTAGACTTACAAAAATACATAATATATTAATATTTTATAATGCTAGGAAATATGTCAATTTTCAAATCATTCCTTTTCATGGTTAATCTTCAGCACGCATCTGCAAGCTTGAGGAAGGCTTTCTGAAACTATATTCACAACTTTATTATTGTCCAAGGAAGACAGGCCATCTTGAAAAGATTATACTGTTAAGGGAAAAAGAGTAAAAAGAGCAATCGGAATCTGAATGACCATGAAATGACATTTGATAAAGGATACAGAAATGCAAAAATGAAATTTGTTAACATTATAAATAATATTTGTAGTCCCACCACCAATATGCCTATGATGGAACATGCTTATGTACAGCAATGTAAACTTTACCAAAAGCCATTTTTTTACATTCAATAAAACAGGAATTAAAGGCAACTTTCTTTTTCTTCTTTTTTTAAACATGACTGTGTAATTTTTGGGCTGGAACTACTGAACACAGGTAAGCCAACAAATTACAGTACAGTTTTCTTTCACAGTGGTTTAACTTGGGGCATAATTCACCCATCGCCTGCACACGCCCCACTGAAATGAACAGAAGCAACATAAGTGCTTTCCTGTGCCTGTGCAGGAGAACTTCCAGATGGATTGTGCCCTTGTTTAAAAATTTCTGCACACATTTCACATTAAATTGAAGCTTCCATTTTGTTCAGGTCCTTTCCATCTGTGTCTCTTTCATACTCTTGATGTGTAATGTGGTGATATATTGGGTTGGATCCTATGAACGGAGAATCCAATAGCATTTGCAGACATAGATTCCCCCCCCCCCACCTTCTTCCTCAGTACCATTTGACCAATGAAAAGTGCTGGGAGAAAATGAACTATAGGGGCAATATGCCATGGGAGCATGAGGGGGCTGCAGTGAGGAGGAGGAAATGGGTGAAATTGCCCACTGCTCCTTCTTCTGCCAGTGCTACTTCTGCAAGTAGAAGAGGCTCAGAAGGTGGAAGAGGAGGTGGAGGTGATTTCGCTCAATCTCTTCTTCATGCTGCAGTCCCTGGCACAGGAGGTGTTGTCCACAAGGCTTTTCCAATCCTCCACATCAGCTTTCCAGTAGTCAAAGGGAGACTGCTGGGGAAAATGGGAGGTGCTAAAATCCACGTTAACAAGAGCTTTCTGCTCATGGTTCACAGGATCTGACCCTATTAATTTAGGAGGACTGGGTGCAATCTAGGTGCCATTACTAGGCTCCAATCCAGAGTAAACCAGTCATGCTCAGATTCTATTAAAAGCATTGGCCATTATGATAGTCACTTCTGAGTTCTGCGTTGAAGAAGCCAAATGTTATTCATGAGATTCAGGAGCCTCCACCCTCTGCATATAATACAATCAAAGGTTTGTCTGAATTTTGAACCTTTTGAGGGAAATGCCACCATAAAAAAACAACACTAAATGGCAAGGGTGTCATTTCTGCACAAAAAAACACACAACTATTAGGTGGGTAGTGGAAACACAAGTTATGACCAAATCCATATTTACATATAGAAAACAAAAGCATTACCATCTTTGTAATCACAATAAAATACAGGATAAATAACAGAGCCTCATAGTCATCTGGTTCTATAATTTGTTACCGTAAAAAGTCATCTGTTGACCAAAAAAAGTTCACTTGACCATATGATTTTAAAAAATTATTGGTTAATCTAAAAATAACTTCTGTTTGGTCATATTGTTGACTAGTCAAAGCATATCTTTGACTACTAGTTTTCCTTGATTTTTCACAAATCTGAACAATTGCACGTTTGAGAAGGTCTTGTTGATTTAGAATAAATATGTGTGGTTTTACCAATGAACAGTCACACAACAAGCCCTCTGAGGGTTGTAAGATCTTCTTTATGCAAAACAGTGCAAGGGGCAACAACACGTCAACCGCTTTCTTCGGTTATTTACACTTATTAAATCCCAATGTGTTTGCTTGTTTGAAGCAAAATAGCATGAAGAAAACGTCACCAGCCGACAATGTCAATCTGAGAGAAGAAATTATGAGGGGAGAGACCATGATGGGACTGGATGGAAATCGTTCTGATATCAGAGTGCGGAAGCTGCGACAGAGTGACTACCTTCTCTCGCTGTCTGCATGCCCTTGAATGCCAGTGATGCAGGGATATCACAGTTGTGAGGTGAAAGTGGGGTGCCTCCAGCATGCTGCCAGCCATGCCCAGCTACATAGCCAGAAGGAGCAGCACTGTATGCCATGTAAGGAGAAACCTGCGCTGGTGTTGGGTAAGGCGCCATTGTTGGTGCTGAGACAAAGCCGCCAACTGTCGGAAGACCACTTGCTGCCTGGAAAAGAGGCGGAGGGAAAAAATTATTGTTGCATCCGAAATAACAGCTCTTGACTTTAACCAGTTTCTGGCTTCAGAGGCTGTCGTTTCAGATTTCTGGGCAAGGGAGCAGCCAAGATTCAGTATAGTCCAGTGGCTTCCCCTTTGAATATACTGACAAATACATGGCAAAATAGTAAGAATGTTTGTTGGCACTATTTTCTTTTTAGTATCTCATAACACCATAGCAATATTATTATTACATTAAAAAGGCATTCCCTATCAGCTAAGAAAGATGCACATTCATTTCCAAATCAATTTTAAAAACTCAACTAAAAGACCCGTTTATTTTTGATAATAAAAATGAATAGGAAAAATAGATGCATGAACACCACTTGGGCAGTTTCTGCTCTGGAGCTGGCAGTCTGAACTATCCTTATTCTCATCACAGTTAATGCCGTTTTAGACAAAATCTGAAAAACAGGGGCAAAACGCGCAGGGAGAGCGAGGCAACCTCTGACAGGCGGAAAAGGCATGCATAATCAAAAGGAAGCCCCGAAGCAGTTGGCGTGGGTGACCGCAAACGTCCCTGCATAAAAGGCCTTAGTGTGCTGGGAGCAGCTGTGTCTGCTGCTGCCTCTGACGCCAGTCTTGCAACAAGGGTGGGTGGCCATGACCCAACCAGCTCACAGATCATAGTTTTTTTTTTAAATGACATACCTCCTACAACACTTCAAACCCTATTTCAAACACTGTGTCTGAGGTGCTGAGCCCCAATGCATCCTGAGAAATGTAGCCTTCAAGATACCCGACTACATGTCTAAGGTACAGCACTTGGACATATCCCAAACAGTATCCAAGGTATCAGAAGAACAGCATCCAAGGTATCAGAAGAAATGGAGGAAAGGTTTTATTTCTATCCACCCACCTATTGGCTTTCTGTCTGCCTGACTGGTTACCTGGTTGGCCACCATTGAACACTGAATACCATTGAGCCAGTGTGGTATTGAGAGCCAGTGTGACCTACTGGTTACAGTGTTGGACTAGGATCTGAGAGACCCTCCTGTGCCATGGAATTTTGCTGGGTGGTCTTGGGCCAGTCACACACTCAGCCTAACCGACCTCACAGGGTTGTTGAGAGGATAAAATGGCGGAGAAGAGTATGCAAGCTGCTTTGTGTCCCCATTAAAGAGAAAGGTGGTTATAAATGAAGTAACTAAGTAATAAATGCCTTGCTATGTCAGACTAATGGTCCAACTAGCACAGCATACTGTTTCATACAGTGCCTTAATTGGTTGCCAGCCATCAAGGCATAGAGGCCAGGATATTCTTCTGATGTTGCCTCCTAGCACTGGTATTCTGAGGCCTACTGCCTCTTTTACAAACCTAATTTAACAGAAATCCAGTGATATCTTAGACTAACATTTATTTCAGCAGACGCTAAAAGCTGAAATAAGCTTACATGAGTTTTGTTAGTCTTTATGGTGTCACTGGACTGCTACTTAGTTTTGCTGCAATAAAGATCAAGTGGGGCTGCCAACCTCCAGGTGGGCCTGTAGTTCTCCCAGAATTTCAACTGATTTCCAAACAACAGAGATCAGTTACCCTGAATAAAATGGCAGCTTTGGAGAATGGGCTGTATGGCATCACCGCCCCACTAAGCATTCTCCCTCCCCCACGTACTGCACCCAAATCTCCAGGATTTTCCAAACCCAGAGTTGGCAAACCTAAGATCAAGTTGGCAAGCCTAAGATCAAGACACAATGCATTATTAACTGATCAGGTTGGGGGAACTGGAGGAACATACAGTATTCAGTTCTCTTACAGCCCTGCAGTGGGGCCAATAACGCCCCTGAGGCCATTTTGGCTTAGGAAAACCGGATCAGATGGAGTCAGAGTCCATTTCTCCCCTGGCTCCAAGGTCCTGATCTGAATTGGGCCTTGTGGTGCTTGGGAAATAATTTGCCTGCAGCTGCTACGTGGAGATGGGAAAGTGAGTCAGGTTGGGAGAACCCTGACCCAGCTCATTAAAAAACATATTGTGTAGTTTGGCCGAAACTTAACTACCCCCTCTGGAAATGTTACAGAGCTAGTGCTTGGTGCAGGAATAGAATCAGCATAATTAGTTGGAGAGGGAGGAGAGGTGGATGAGAAGGATAACAGTGGGAACCAAAACAATAAAAATGAGCATATGCAATAATACCATTAGTATTGTTACATTATTCATACATTGTTAATAATACTAATGTGTAATCATACTGCAGCAAAAATGAATAACATTTTTAAGCAAAAGCAAAAATATTGTACCCCTCTGCTGTCTGCTTGTTTTTGCGGTATATGTTTTTAAATTTCTGAGTATGCTGGATATGAGTGTGTGTAAATTGCCATCAAGTTGCAGCCAATTTATGGCGACCCCAGCAAGGGGTTTTCAATCCAAGTGAGAAGCAGAGGGGGTTTGCCATTGCCTTCCTCTGCAGAGTCTTCCTTGGAGGTCTCCCTTCCAAGTACTTGACCCTGCTTAGCTTCCGAGATCTGACAAGATCAGGCTATACCATGCTGCCTTCCCTCTCATACTGGATGCACTATTTTGTTATCTTTATTCTGTTAAATTTAAGACTTATTAACAGTTATTTTCTAGTTTTTAAAGGCTGTTTTCATGCCTTTCATCCTTTTACACCAGCTTTGATTCTTTATACAGATAAGAACTGCACTACTTTTAAATGAGTTTTTAAGCAAAAGGTTTGTGCCCTTATCATACATGCCAAATGGGTCATTCATAGTGTAAACTGACCAGAGGCACAGGGATAATCTCAAGGGTCAGGACCCATGAGTGGGAGAAAGTGCCCTCTCCTTAGCCCCTATAGGGCCCAGCTGTTGTTGGAATTAAGATGCCTAATTTCTTTTCCAAGCTCTGCTGTCAGATCAGTAAACATGAATGGACATTTCTTCGCATCTCTGTAGTCTGGAAGTCAAAGTCTAATCCAGCTATTAGGACATGTCCACATCAGTTCTCACTCATAAGGCTTGGGGTTGCACATCCAAACAAGTGAATAAAGCAGTAACTTTTGCCATCAAGTCTCAGTTAACTTAAAACGATCCCATGAGGTATCCAAGACAAGAGACTTCGGAGGTGGTTTGCCATTGTCTGTGTCTGCATACTGACCCTAGTATTCCTTGGTGGTCTCCCATCCAAATTCTAACCAAGGCTGACCCTGCTTAGCTTCCAAAATCTGACAAGATTGGGCTAGCCTGGGCTATATGCTTCCCACATAGTACATAGAGGCAATTGTTGTTCTATTGAGCAATCTGCACTGATCTCGTGGTACTCCTGGCTTGTTCATTCTGAGAACTACTAGGGGTTCCGGAAGGGCTATTTACAAATACCACAAATCTTGTAGAGAGGGACTGTGCTGTATAAGAATATCAGAGCTTCTCCTCTCCCAGTTGAGAACATTTGATCTCAGGAATGACTGGATTACAAAACATCAGTGAAAAATAGGGTTGCCAACCTCCAGATACTAGCTGGAGATTTCCTGCTATTACAACTGATCTCCAGCCAACAGTGAGCAGTTCCCCGGAGAAAATGGCTGCTTTGGCAATTGGACTCTATGGCATTGAAGTCCCTCCCCTCCTCAAACCCCACCCTCCTCAGGCTCCACTCCTAAAATCTCCCGCTGGTGGCGAAGAGGGACCTGGCAACCCTAGTGAAAAAGTTGAATGAAACAGCATCACAAGGCTCAAATGAATATCTGATTTTTAAAAAATCTCTTCTGCTTTCTGTCTCACTTTAACAACTGATTCTTAAAAGCCACATTGTGGTGCTTTCTTGAACAGGGACTGCTCAAAAACAGCTGTCTTCATTGTTCATTAGAATTTCTCTTACACATGCCACATTGCAATTAATGGGAAATGTGCAAGAACACGGCTGTTTTCCTGTCAACAAATCTTGTGTGGGAAATCATCTTATATTCCTCCCCAACCCCTGGAATTTAACATTAAACGGAGTTCTCCTTTAATCTGAAGACACCCTTCCAAGAAAGAAAAAAAACACCCAACACTGAAATAAACAACCCAAAAAAAGAAAGCAAAAGAACAAAACACCTGAGTGAGATAAATGATCTTGTTTTAAACGGGGACGGGACAGGAGGTATTTTGCACTGACGAAAAGCCCTGGCCTGTTTTATTTAAATGAAATGCCATTCATTGTGAATTCCTACTGTGAAAGAAGCATGCCTCTCCCTTCTTTTATACAAACAGAAACTTGCACCACCGGCCTATACAAACAAGTATGGGGAGTAGTAACAACTTACAGCCCAAACCTGCTGTCATTCTGGAGAAAGGAAAGACCAGGAAGCAGTAGCATTCTCACAGCCAACAATTTTCTTTTAAAAGAAAAGAAAAACCTGAGCCACCTCAATAGTGGCAAGCCCTCAAACACTGCTACTGACGCCAAACCCCTGAAGCAGGATTGAGAAGAGAAGCGTGTAAATATTTGGGTTAGCCCATTCGCAAGGGTTCCAAGGGGGCTGAGGCAGAGTTGTCTTCTCCTCAGCGGTAAATCATTCCAGAGGAGAATCCCCTGCTCTTCTGTTGCAGCAAAACAAATATTAACAAAAGAATCATCTGCTAATCGTTCATGAAAGCCTCTGCTGGAATCAATTTTTGTTAGTCTCTAAGGTGTTGTTTATTTCTCCTCAGGGATATCTCTAAGGGGACAAGTATCCTGGTCTTATGAGTCTGGGAGACAGAGGTATGACTCAGCTACATTCAGACTCCTTCGCCCTGTTCTTGCTCGTGGAAGGGTGCAAGGCGAAGGTAGGCTGGCCATTTAGCTTACACTGGCAGCCAGGAGCAAGCAGAGCCAAGCCCCAATAGATCTGCCAACACGGCAGGGCCCACTCGTCTCAGACCGGGACGCTGACGCCATTGATGGGTGTCACCTCACCTGTTGTTCCCTCCCTGCACTGCCAAAGGTTGGTGGACAGACAGGTGGTAGCAATGCAGGAGGAGGCGACAGGTGAGCTGATACTCATCATTGGTGCTGCAGGCCAGGTCTGTTTGACCATGCGACTCGAGACAAGTTACACAGGTGCCTAGTAGTTCCCACATGCAAATACTGACCTGGGGCAGAAAATGAAATGGTCCTGGGGGAAGGGTCTGCATCACTTCCCACCCATGTCACAGGATGACATGTACGGTCCCTTTTTGGCCTGGCTTGATCCTCACAGCTGAGTGAAGAGAACTCTGCTAAACCAAAAAGACGGGGGGGGGGGAGCTGCCCCCTCCTTGCTGCTGCTGTCACCACCTGGCAAAGATGGTCATCCAGACTAGGGTTGCCAACCTCCAGGTACTAGCTGGAGATCTCCTGCTATTACAACTGATCTCCAGCCGATAGAGATCAGTTCACCTGGAGAAAACAGCCATTTTGGCCATTGGGCTCTATGGCAGTAAAGTCCCTCCCCTTCCCAAACCCTGCCCTACTGAGGCTCTGCCCCCAAAACCTCCCGCCAGTGGCAAAGAGGGACATGGCAACCCTAATCCAGACACAAGCAGGGTGTCTCCCTTCTCCTCCACCAGTGTGGTGTAGTGGTTAAGAGTGAAGGTTTGGGGTGGTGGACTCTAATCTGGAGAACCGGGTTTGATCCCCACTCCTTCACATGAGTGGTGGAGGCTAATCTAGTGAACTGGGTTGGTTTCCCCATTCCTACATATGAAGCCAGCTGGGTGACCTTGGGCTAAGTTCTCTTAGAGCTCTCTCAGCCCCACCTACCTCACAGGGTGTCTGTTGTGGGGAGGGAAAAGAAAGGTGATTGTAAGCCGGTTTTATTCTTCCTTAAGTGGTAGAGAAAGTCAGCATATAAAAATCCTTACATAAAAGTGCCTGCATTGCAAGGAGGAGCCTTTGCCGTCCTCTGTGTGGCCCTCCAGGGAAATGTTCCACTCAATTAAGAGGCCAATCCACGTCTGCACTGACAGGTCCCAGATCTGCTTAGCTGCAACTGTACGGAGTGCCCTGCAACCATTACCCTGAGACCTGACTAGATGAGGCTGGTTAATATTATTGTCTTCATTTTATAGGCTATAACGCAAAGAGCTAGTTGAGCCATGCCTGAGAGGCTATGCGTGCCTTGGAAAACTTTCCCTTGAAAAGCAGGTGGCCATTCCATATCACATTTTTTGAAACAACTCCCTTAAATGTCAAAAGTCAGTTATCTCAAGGTATAAAGGGATTTTCTTATTATCACCCTAGCTGATAAATTTTCTCCCAGTTCAATAATACTTAAACCCTCATTTGGCTGCAATCCTAAGGACATTGTCCTGGGAGTAAGCCTCACTGAATAACATGGGACTTAGTACTGAGTAGACCTGCTTAGGATTTCTCCCTTTGTCACAACTTTGCAACCCTCTTATGTGCTTTATGAATGGTCCCCCATAGGGTTGCCAGGTCCCTCTTCCCCACCGGCTTGAGGTTTTTGGGGTGGAGGCTGAGGAAGGCAGGGTTTGGGGAAGGGAGGGGAAGGGAGGGACTTCAATGCCATAGAATCCAATTGCCAAAGTGGCCATTTTCTCCAGGTGAACTGATCTCTATCAGCTGATCAGTTGTAATAGCAGAATTTGCAGACATATAGTAGATACAAAATGTGATTTTAAAGTGTGGGTTTTGAAAATGGTTGTGTGGCATAATCCTATGCACTCTTACTTGGGAGCAAATCCCAGTGTCAGTGGGTCTTACTCCCAAGTAACTATGGGTAGGATTGCAGCCTAGAAACAATTGCTCATAATTTGAATTTTGAAGGTTAACAGCGGGATAATCTAGTACTTCTTATAAGAAGTGTGTTCACTTAGGAAAGAAATAGCAGAAATTAAATTCCAGGGCCTTGTATACATACATTGGTCCAATAATTCATCTGATGCATTTCAGTTAGAGCAATGAACCCCAGAATGCAAAATCGGAGGTTGGGAGAACCCTGTGGTGTTTATGGGTCTGCAAGATTCCTAGAAGGCTTTTCCTAAGTGCTGGGTTTTGCGCAGCTTTTTAAAAAAAGCTCAGTAAATATTTCTTCCATAATTGAAGTCATTGTTTTTGAAAGGAAATTTAATTTTTTTATACAGTACTTGTAGCTTAAAGTAACATATGTTCAATTTTTTTTGCCCCATACTTAAGAGGAAAAATCCACAGGGGAAACCATTTTAAAAATTTCAGCAGTTCAAAATTAATGTTTTGCAAGAGTCAAAGGGAGCTGGAATCTCAGAAGATCTAACTCTCACCCCCTTGTCTTTTTAATAGCTTGTGAGTTTGGCGAAATGCATTATCACAGTGCTGTTCTGGCTGCCATTAGATTTACACCACAGGACATGTATCTGCAAAGAGCAACTTTCAATTACACCAGTGTAGTAGAAAAGGGGTAAAGAGGGAGTCAAGACTAACAATGGAATTAGTTGGGTGACACTTTCAATTATGTTGATGAAACTGCCCATACCAGATAAAAAGCTGTCTGTGTATTTCGACATTGCTGCATTTAATATTGTATACCTTTACATGCAATGCTAAGACCAAAGTTTTATAAAGCTGGCAGATGACTCATGGGAAACGAATCAGAATAGTTTTGGTCATAATGTTGATAATTTATGATTTTGCAGGAGCGTACTTTCACAGCCTAGGGCCCTCACAATTATCACAACTGCATCTCCCAGTGTACTCCCACACTCCACCTGCATTCTTCAGGCAGCTTTCTCCCGGTGGAATCCTCTCATAGGATTATCTATTAAGCAACAGTCAGGCTGTGGGTTTTTTTCTGTGATAGGTCCAGTCCTTTGGAATGGCTTACCAGAGGTCACTCCTTGCATTCAGGCAGGCATATAAAATTGTTTTATTTGAGGGGACCCTTGATGGAGGGTAAGCTATTCTGGCAGAGCTGACTTGTTGATAGACTCTTAATTGTTTTTTGGGTATTTGCAGCTCATTTTTTTAAGCTCCCTTAAGTCTAAAGACATAAGGCGATATATAAATGTTTTAAGTAATTAAATTCAAAATGACATTTGGAAAAGATGTTTAGTCAATTAGGGTCCCAAATGTGACTGAGAGGCCCACTGGACAGCAGTCTTGCTGAAGGAGCCCATGTCTGGATGTCTTGTTGAAGGGGCATATGTCTGAATGAGCCTTTTTGCAATAAATGCACCATCCAAGCATAAAATATTCAAAACTAAAGTGGCATTCCATTGTAAACTGGTGATTATTTGTTTATATCCTGGACTCATAGGTGGTCTCCCATCCAGCCAGTGCCTGGATGGGAGACCACCTATGAGTCTAATATGGACCACCTAGAATTTCCCATGATGGCAGAAAGTCCATGATATAAACAAATAATGACCATTTTACAATGGAACACCACCTTAGTTTTGAATATTGTATGCTTGGATGGTGCATTTATTGCAAAAAGGCTCATTCACACAACCATTTTCGGTGAACAGCAATCTTGGAAAATCCCTTTCCTATTCTCGTGTGTATGTGGTGCTAGGGACTAAATGCATACCAAATCTGACATTTGGCCCCTCTCACAGTGTGACTGGGGGGAGATGTTTCCATATGCACCAGACCAGAGTTAAGCATTTTTCAACACAATGTCCCTCACAGTAGGTTATAGACAGACTGCCTCTGCCTACAAGACACTAGGGCATCTCTCATTTTTCAGGGGCTTTTTAAATAAAATTCATGGACCTAAATAAAATGCATAGACATAGACCTAGAGAAAGAAGGAGTGGCTTCCATCTTCACCCTTTTCACCCCTGCTTTTTCAGATATTCACTCTGCAGCTCAAAAAACAAACATATATGTATATTTTCCCTCATAAAGTTAAAAGTGGTTTGGTAGTGATTTTTAGTACAGAAAACACCATAGGGGAATGGAGAAAGAGGCTCCTCCTTGGCCCAGCCTTCCACAGAAGATTATAGCCTCTGTGACTCCATTTTTATAAAAGGAAAAAACTCATGGAAAACCAGCTTGCAACTCTGTCACCTGGACTTAGGGTTTGACAGCTCTGGGTTGGGAAATACATGGAGATTTGGGGGGTGGAGCTTGGGTTTGGGAAGGGGAGGAACCCCAGCAGGGTATAATGCCATAGAGGCCACCTTCCAAAGCAGCCATTTTCTCCAGGGGAACTGATCTTGGTTGTCTGGAGATAAATAGTAATAGCGGGAGATCTCCAGGTGCCACCTAGGGGGTGACAACCCTACCTGGACCCTAATTACATATTACTGAACTAGGCAGAACGAGTGCACTATTTAATTATGCTTCAGTAGCTTCCCCTGCCCAGCTGATTCCCTTTACTCCCGTTGACTTAAAGTATGGCGCTTTTTGAAATGAAAGATTCACCTAGGGAAGCAGAGCCTTGACTGCTGGCTGTTCTGGGGTCCAAGGGTAGAAAGGTGTGGCTTGGCTCACATCTCACAACCTTCTCCTCCCAGCCACCTCACTGTCTGCAAATATAGTGGATCACACCTCCCTCCCCTCTTCTATTCCCCTGGGCATCCAACCCCTACTTTGAGCTTAATTTATAGTCTCAGGATGCTCCCAAAGTTTTCCTTCTCAGGAGGAGCCAAGCCAAACAGGCTCATCATCAAGGATTGCGAACATACATGCATACATATGAACCTATATAGCTGTTTTATACTGAGTCTGCCCATTGGTCCATAGCGCAAGTTGGATTGGGGTTCTCTGACCTGACTCAAGGACAGATGTTACATCAGGGAACTAACATTGCCAAATGAGCTGGGGCCCAGTTTGGCTCATAAGCTTGACACAGGGAAGGAGAGGTTTCAGCTTTCCCTTCCACTGCTGAGCCAAACAGGGCCCCAGAATGGTTGAGAATGATAGCTGTCCAGAGTAACATCTGTCTTCAGGTAGCATCAGGGAACTCTTACAAAAGCAGTTGGCAGACAACCACAAACCTTCACAGGAGGATTAACAGTGTGTTGTCCCATGCACACACATTAGTCACAAGAGAAAGTCAGCTTGTCTTTGCCTTTCTTGAGACTATTGCTTGTGCCCAAATGCTTGTTTGTTCTGTTCCTTTCTTTAAAGATGGGAGGCATCAATAAACTTACTATCTCCTTCTATTAGCATGTTAATAGTTGATAAGTCTCTCCTGAGGCATGTTAATTGTGCTGCCCAGGTTGTTTTCATAGGACAGCATTTCCAGGAGGCAAGCCTTGGTCAAGGACCAGAAAGTCCAAATATTTGAAGCCACCAGTAGCTTGAAGGTAGGTGTGAGGGAAGATGATGAACATCAGGGTTGCTCATCCCAGAATCCTCTTAACTAGTTTACAGTGCTAGTTTCTTAGTGTTCTGCAAGGTCCCCACAGATGATGCAGTATTTGGTGACGCTTCTTTCAGTGTGTAAAACAACAATAAAAATGGAACCATGCGTCTCAGCAACCGGTTTTAATTAGACAATATAATAAACTTAAATTGTATGCCACTTCAGCATCCAGTCTAGCAAAAAAAAAAGTGAGTAATAAATATATCAAAATAAATAACATTCTGAGGACTGCTTAGGTAAACATCTGCAATAATGGCAGAGGACAGGATTTCCTATAGTTGAACATTTTAGGAGAGAAGCACAGATTACTGGAGGCGTGGCAGAAGATCTGATAAAAAGCCGAAAGGAGTGTTATCTCTGCTGATCTTTTGCCACATCATAAGCCGGTACAAAAATATCAGAGCAGGGTACATAATGGTGATTGTATAAAGATGGGAGGTAAAGTACTGAGGCAGATCTGGGCAAGTGCTGCATCGCCAGGAGCTGTGGTGGATGCCATCTTCTGGCAGAAAGTAAGGATTTTAAAAAACAATGTACTTGACGGTGCCTTCCTGGGCACGAAAAAAAAAAAAAGCCCAGAAATTTCTGCCATATGCCCCCTGCAATAGACCATTTTATCTCTCTGTGGTTGCCTAGCCGCATACATGCAGACAAATACAAAGACAGCGAACTGATTCATTATAAATGATGGCATCAAGAAGAGATTGGGTTTCTGGAAAATCCCAAGCATGCATCCATATTCATTTTAACCGGCTGCCTCAACTATCGTTTTATTGGTATAGAATACTTTATTTGAAGAGCTGAGTTGTTAACTGGAGCCTTAATGCAGAAGCAATGGTTCAGTATCTTTTGAAGAAAACTGAGAGCTTGTGCGACCAAGTGGTTAAGACAGGGATGGGGAACCTCAGGCCCGGGGGCCGTATGCGGACCCCGAGGACATTTTCTGCGGCCCTCGGGAGCTCTGGGGCCAGGGGTGTGTGTGTGGGGGGGAAGGCGTGGAGGTTGGGGCCTGGTTGCTTGGGGCCGGCGTGCACAGGTGTGTGGGGGGGAAGGCTTTTCTTTTTTTTCTTCTTCGTTTTCTGTCACTCTCCTTTCTCTCCCTCTTTTTCTGTCTCTTTGTCTGTCTCCCTCCATCCTTTTCTTTCTTTCTCCCACTCCCTCCATTTCTTTCTCCCTTTCTCTCTCTTTCCCCCTTCCT
Organism: Euleptes europaea; assembly: GCF_029931775.1. Classification (NCBI taxonomy): domain Eukaryota; kingdom Metazoa; phylum Chordata; class Lepidosauria; order Squamata; family Sphaerodactylidae; genus Euleptes; species Euleptes europaea. Next base: position 38,321,467 of record NC_079317.1, read on the forward strand.
CCCTTTTTCTCTTTCTCTGTTTTCTTTCCTTCCTCCCTTCCTTCCCTGTGGATCGGCTGCCTCCTGGTGCCGCATTTGCTCAGGCCTACCGCTGGCTGCCCTCCCGCCTGGGAGTGGGAGAGGACGAGGGAGCAGGGGTGCCCTCCAGGCCTTCTCTGTGTGGTCTTCCCTGGGGTTGCCAACCTCAAGGTGGTGGCTGGAGACCTGGAAACCGTAGTCTCCCCCCCCCGGGAGATCTACACCTGGTTATGGCCCCCGAATAATGTTGTAAATGTGCAAATGGCCCTTAGCAGGAAAAAGGTTCCCCACCCCTGGGTTAAGAGGATGAAGTGAGAAGAAATACCAGTTCAAACTTCGCCCCAGATAACACATTTTCTGGGTAGCCTTAGGCTACCTTCAGGCTCTGGAAGTAATGCAGTGACAATCAAATTTACAGGACTGGAGTGAAGATATCTGAGATAAGTCAGAGTTATAAGCAGGGCCGGATCTAGGGGTGCTAAGGGGGGGGGTGCCTGCCGCATGCAGGGAGGGGGTGGCGGCAGCAACAGATTATATATAGAAAAATAGGTATGTAATATATGGAGGATGTCAATTTGTACTTTTGCCCCTCTTCAAAAAAATATAGATTCAGTCCTGAGAAGAAACCACACAGAAGAGAACTGGATTCGCTGTAGTTGGTATGGGGCCTTTGTGAAGAAGTACTTAGGCCTATCTGGTCTCTTTGTTTTGTGAAACTCCAGAATGATGAATGAACTCAGTTAATTCCTGAGAATTTCCTTCTGTTCCCGACTCAAAACTAGAGCGCCTGTGTGCCCCAAAGCACCTTGACAAAACTAATAAAACAACAGCCCCACTAACACTTAACACCAGGGTATGTTTTTAACATATGCCTGTCTAATTCTAAGGGCCCAAAATATAAACTTCACCATAGACAATGTAACATGGCTCAAAATGTAAACACCATAGACAATATAATGTGGCTAACATTACCAGCCAAAAGCTATAATAGATGAAAATCATGTGATCAGCAAGGGAACACATGCAATCAAGTCTCTTCTCAAATAAAGGGTGACAGAGGAAGAGGTTTCAGACAAAACAAAATGAAGAGCCTGCTAACATTACTTTGTGACAGTGTGGAAACAGATGCAGGGATCTCACTGGCCATGTGAAGTTTGATTAATTAAAGGAATTATCCACTGTGCATCACTGCCATCCACGCTATATTTCAGATAATATCGCTTCCCTGGATGAGTCTCCATCAGGGAAACCCAGCAGCATGTGTCGGCATTTCCTTTTCCAGAGCCCATCTCTCTGAAACCTAGAGAGAACTAAAGGAAGAAGTTCTTGGTGCAGGTTTGGGGAGTTTTTTTGGGAGGCCCATAAGAAAAACGAACTTAAAAAAAACATAGTTCTCTCAATTCAGTATAGTTAATCAGGAGTAGGAAATGGTTGTTTTGCAGTCCATAGTCTGAACTTAAAGAGTGCACATTTCCAGATAATTTCCAGAGTGCTTTGCATTTGCCCTCAGAAACCTGACTCGCAATTATCCCAGAATTATATGAGTAATAACCCCCCTCCATAATCCAAGCATCACCTTGCTCAGTTACTTGTCTCTTATTATCAGATTGTAAGACGTAGCAAACTTCAGAACTCCACACTAGCCTTCTGTCTAAACATGAGCCACTCAAAGAAATGTGGAACACATTTTTTTTTTTTTTTGATAAAATGGTTCTATCATCACCCTGAGCTTTTAGGACATTGCTGTTTCTCTGCAAATAGCTAATTCCCTCGACATTCACTTGACATCTACAGCTCAGCAGAATATAAAAATGTTTCCAACAGACTAAACCACTTTACATTTGAGCAAGAGCTGCTGGAGAGGTATGTTTATACAATCAAAAAACATGGCAGCAATGCTGCACCTTTTAAACATTGAATGAATTAATGACCTTCAATCTTATTCAAACTAGGGCTGTCGATTCGGTTCGGCCCGAACCAAAAACCAGCCGAATGTCCCCCAATTCAGTGGTTTTTTGGTTCGGATTGAACCGAACTCAAAAAAGGGAGAAAACGGGGAACTGAATTCAGCGAGTTTGGGGTGTTCCCGAATAAATTTGGCAAATTCGGGCCCTTTAAACAGATCTGCGCCTTCCAGCTGGAAGGCGCAGATCTGTTCCCCCCCCCCGCACGCCTTCAGGGAGTTTCCCTGAAGGCGCGTGGGGGGGCCTTTAAATAGATCTGTGCCTCCTGGCCGGGAGGCACAGATCTGTTCCACCCCCCACTCGCCTTCAGGGAAGCCCCCTGAAGACGCGCGGGGGGCCCTTTAAACAAATCTGTGCCTCCCGGCCGGGAGGCACAAATCTGTTTAAAGACCCCCGCATGCCTTCAGGGAAGCTCCCTGAAGGCGCGCGGAGGGGGGAGATCTGTGCCTCCCGGCTGGGAGGCACATATCTATCTAAAGGGCCCCCCGCGCACCTTCAGGGAAGTCCCGGGAAGAGGGGCGAGGGTCTTTAAACCCCTCTGCGCTGCCTGCTTGACAACCTACCACCCCTCTTCTTGGGAGTCCCGGCCGGAAGGCACAGATCTGTGCACCTTCAGGGGAGTCGGGAGGCACAGATCTATTTAAAGGGGCCCCTGCGCGCCTTCAGGGGAGCCCCCTGAAGGCACATGGGGGGTCTTGGAATAGATTTGTGCCTCCCGGCTGGGAGGCACATATCTGTTCTACCTCCCCCCCGCGCGCCTTCAGGGGGAGGCTGGGAGGCGCAGAACTGTTTAAAGGGCCCCCCGCGCACCTTCAGGGAAGCCCCCTGAAGGCGTGCGGGGCCCCCGAATTTTCCCCCAAACTCCGGATCTTGCCCGAATTTCAGGGATCTGAAGCAGGGGAGTTCCGACTTTGGCATGGCCTGAATCAAAATGAGCCGAATTTTGCCGAATCCGAACTATACCGATTTTTTTTTTCAACAGCCCTAATTCAAATGTATTTTCTTGGAAATGAAATCCCAAGGGATCTCACTATATTTGACTTCTGAGCATGGACTGGCCATAAATGAAGAGATAATGCAACTGGAAGCAAAAAAAAAAAAAAGCCTGGTCGTAAGTATAAAGCTCATGAACATGCTACATCAATTCTCTTTATTGGACAGTAAATATGATTTGTATAATTAAAGTAATATATGCAATCTCAAGGGAGGATTTTGCACAGCTTAATCAGCATATATGTAATGGAAATCTACTTTGCTTACGTGGTGTTTCATAAAGATGCCATTAACACAGTTATATTGCTTCAGCCCTTACTTTTAAAGTCTTAAAGTGGCAATCACTCTTAGACACATTTTTTTTCCTGAAAGTCCCACCACCTTCAAAATTTTCCAAGGAAATGGGTAGTAGCACCTGGGTGCTTAGGCTGAATGCTACAGCTATTGCCTCCTGTTCGTTTTGGACACTGTGGCAGAGATGGGGCAAACCTTTCTGCAGGTGAACGGTTGATTAAAGTTAATGGGACTCTCTTTGTAAGCCAAAAAAAATCATTTTATTTAACTCAGAGCCTGCTAAGGAGAACAACGAGACTGCAGTTCTCAGACCAGTTCATTAAGAAACACCCTGAAATAGGGGGTTTGAAAATGGCAGCGTTAGGAGGCATGAAAAGACTTACTGTGCAACCCTGACACCAAATCAGTGGGCTCACACTGGAGTAATTCTGTGTAGGATTACACCACTAGCTTTCTTCACATATTGAAGTTTGAAATAAAGAGTGTGTGGATATTGCTCAAAATTTAATTTGGATAAATAGAAACACTTCAAAACACTTGTTTGGATATCTAGGATTTAAAAAAAAACATTTTCAACATTTTCAAAAATGATACTTGTTATGAACATACTAAGTGCTCAAGTATATCCATGAATCAACTTGTACAATTTAGAGTCATCATAAATTTCTGCCTAATGGAAAGATCTGCTACAACAAGTTAGGCAGCCTCATTGGCAATAGACTCATCGCGATCGTCCACAAATAAATCTTACTCAGAGGAGGAGAATCCTATTCAGAATATGTATCTGTCTAAAGAGAGACATTTGTTTCTAAGTCAGCCAAAAGTGGATCGAGAGAGGATTTGCCTGCCATGTTGTATTCACATATTACTTTTGCCCCATTATGACCTCCGATCAAAAAATGTTCATGGGATTTTGAAACAATGCAAAGCTTGTGCAAAATTTCTGCCTAACATTACTATCTGCATGGGATGCAGATGATGGAATTATCCAGCAAATTTAGAAAGTGCAAAACTTGCTTATTAGAAAGTAGCATAAGCAGCAATATTAATGTATGAGCACCTTCAGATCTTGAAAAACAATGGTTCTCAAGCCTCAGAAGACAAATATGCCTGGAAAGTAAGTGTGGCTCTTCCATTATTTGAGCATTAAAAATACAAAAAAGTCTTTGCTCAGAATAAGTTTTGTTTTTTTTAAACCAAAGTAGTCCTCCAACATCATGGTTGGCATAAACTGGAAGCTTAAAGCTGTGAAGATCTTCCCCAGAGATTTGTTTTCTAGATCACAATTTAGGTTATGGATTGTCTAAGTAACACATAACCAGATTGCGCATTTCACATTTTAAATTCAAGATAAATCTTGCTCTGCAACTATATCAGAAATCCTGGATTTGATTATCACTGTTGATGCACAATGATCAAAAGAGATCATAAAAGACACAGAAACCCGTAGGGTTTGATCAGCATAATACTTTTTTACTACCAAAAAGAAGAAACTTTATTAACTGTGGTAATATATTTTAGCAGACACTTCTTTGGCAATCTGAAATTATTCATACATTCATACACTGCAATTTAAACCAATAAATTATCTCTATATTTTTGTTTTCAGTAGAACTTCGTTCCTCATAAGTGTGCCTAGGTTTTAAATGATTTCTTTAGATAGAACAGAATATTTGTGTTCAGAGTGAAAGACAAAGTAGGGAGAAAAAAACAGGCATGGCTAATCAAAAGTTGTCAATATGGGTGCTCCACACATGGCATCATGCAATTATTTATCACATTTCAAATAAAGCTTCCATTAGAAATAGCAAAAATAAACATGATTGACTCCATTGACAATTACCCACTCTGCAAAAAGACTGAACAAACAGCAGGATACAACTACAGTACCACACAATCAGACATACATGCTGCACTCTTAGAGATTCTGTCAGTGAAAACCAAACCACAGGCTCAATTAGAAACAGATTAGGGAAAAGAGAGCTACGGAGAAAAGGGTAATAAATTTGGAACCTTCCTGGGAAGCTGGAACTAAATATTTTCAGATATTCTCTGCTGAAAGAAGAGAAAGAAGAACACAGACAGGTTTCATAGAGGAGACAATCCCACTAGCAAGAGCCTCCTCATTGTGGGAAATGGCAAAATTGCTCAACAAGGGGTAGGAAGAAGAAGAAGAGGAAGAAGAGTTGGTTTTTTATTTGCCAACTTTCTCTACCACTTAAGGAAGAATCAAACTGGTTTACAATCACCTTTCCTTTCCTCTCCCCACAACAGACACCCTGAGAGGTAGGTGGGGCTGAAAGAGAGCTGTGACTAGCCCAAGGTCACCCAGCTGGCTTCATGTGTATGAGTGGGGAAATCAACCCAGTTCACCAGATTGGTGTCCACTCATGTGGAGGAGTGGGGAATAGGTTTGTGTATAACGATAAACCTGAACCAAAAATAAACCCGAAATTAGCCGTTTCAGTAAATTTTGGGTTTTCTGAACACCAAAACCTGGGGATAAAGCCGAATAGGCGATTCCTTTTCGGGTTTGGCTATTCGCCTTTGCTCAGAGTCATGACTCTGTGCTTTCTCCCCTTTTTCTTCCCTTTTTTTATTTGTTTGGTTAGGGCCCTATAGTTGGGGCCCTTTTAAGATAGGGTTATTTAAAAGACAGTGCCCACCCTGTCCCGTCCAGAGGGATATACTCCCCAATGAAAAAGAGCCAGACAGCTGCAAACCACCAGGCTCACCCTCTTCTTCACCCTCATGGATGAGCAATCTCCTTCAGGCAGCCCCCATGGTAATGACTTCAGTCGGCTCCGATAACACCCTCCCTATGAAAACCTGCTTTCCAAAAGAAGGCTGCCCTGAGTAGGGGCTTTGTTTCCCTGCATGGTGACCATCTCTTTTAATCCGATTTTTCAGGACCACAATAAAGGACTGCTCACATGATGTTATTTGCCACCAAAAGAAATGTTTTCCGTGCCTTATTTCTCTTACATTTAAGCCTTTTTCCTCCATTTGGAAGCTCATTTGCATGGACATCATGCAAAGCGACCCAGTAACAAAGGCAGACCCCAGACTCTGAGTCGTCAGCCTGGAATTGCCTCTTTCTGCCAGTCCTCAGCAATGCTGAACTTTTGAACCTGATGGACAACTCAGCTCGCAAATGCCTGGGGGTTGGGGGTTAGCCCTTTGCGGGCCTATAAAATTGGACCCCCTGTCCCAAAGTTCACCAAACTTTGGTGACCGTCGAAGAAGAGTCCCTTTCAGCCATCCTGCAAATTTGGGGACTCTACCTCCAAAAAGCCCCCCCCCCCCGGAGCTTCAAAAAAATCCCTATTGACTATAATGGGCTTGAATTTTTCAGGAAGCCCAAAAATAAGCCAAATACCCATATTTACCAGTATTCGTATTCGGCTTATTTTGGGTTTACTGAAAAAATTGGGCCGAAATGACCCAAAATTTACTGAACATTTTTTTGCACAGCCCTAGTGGGGAATCAAACCCGGTTCTCCAGATTAGAGCCCGCCACTCCAAACCACTGCTCTTAACCACTACACCACACTAGCCAACAAGCTTGAAACTTTCTAACTATGCAACCACTTTAAGACCTTGTTGGCAGTGATGGAGTTTTGTTCTTCCCTCTGTTAACGTACAATCGCTGGCTGGCAGGATCTGCAGCAAAAGTTGTTGGAGGTAGCTGGTAAGTTCATGACAACAACAACCAAGAAGCACAGGTACATGTGCAGTTTGTGACTTATTGATGTTACAGTAATAGAGAACCAATCCACAAATACTATGGATAGATTTAGTTGACTATAAAAGACTAGATATGGTTCTCAAGTGTGTAAGCATATACATGAATATGTCTACGTATGTACAGAGTTGCACACTACTTTCCAGTCAAATCTTTCATTTGTGTTGTTCAGCTCTAAAGCAGCAGCAAATAAATATTTTAAATAAAATTTAAATGAAAAAGGATTTTTGTATTCAACCTTCTCTGTTGTTAAGTGGTGAGGAGAAGGCATATTTCTGATGCTGATCAGAAATCCAGGGAAGCAGAGTAAAGGAGGCTGATACAGACAATTAATGATACAATTGATGTTAATGAAATGACTATCTATATTCTGGCTAGTACCAACCTGCCATTAGACAACACCACTTACTTGTTGGCTTTTTCCCTTAGGTTCACTCAAGAGGTTGTTTGAGATTTAGGGGTAGAGAAGCAAGTAATCAGTGAAGCATTTCTAATAACTAGGATTCAAATGGGTTGTTATCCATGTCACTTGCAAAAAAAAAATGGATTATGTGGTGGAATCAGACTGTGCTCCATCTTCCACACCAGAACACACACTGGTGCCTTTGCTTCATTGCTATTCACTTTGTTGGCAAATTTTTTCAGTCATGAAAATATGTGTGGATTTTTAAACTCAGGGTGAAGTAGTTGCAATAAACTGCTTAGAAGGCAAATACTATCTGGAAAGTTTCTCATTTTGGACCACCAGCTTCCCAAGTCCATCAGTGACTCTGTGCCAGCCATAATACACTCCAGAATGTTGGCAAATGATGGAACGGCCTAGTGGCTACACCTACATAAACAATTATGTCAACTACTTCAGAATGGATAATATAAACAGAATGAATAATATCCACAGATCAGTGTCCGAGGCAGACTGAAATAAGTAGTCTTTTTACCATTTTCCTGAAGTATCTGAAGAAGTTAGCTGTGGCTCATGAAAGCTTCTACCCTGCCAGACTTTTTGTTAGTCGTTAAGGTGCTAGTGGACTCTTGCTCTTTTCTACTTCTATTGACTAACACAGCTACCCATCATGATCTATTGCCATTTTCCTAAATGGGGGGAATTTGTCAGGCCATTTATGCATGGCTCTTTCCTCGCTGTAACCCCGTCGACTGCTTCAGGATTTAGCTTTGATTATGCTTGTGTTTTCCGACCCTCAAAGGTTGTCTTGCTCTTTCCATGCCTTTTTACGTGTTTTGCCCACATTTTCTGGATTTGTGATTAGCCAGCATCCAAAAAACGTGGGGGAAATGTATGGGGAGAGCAAGGCGACCTCTGATGGTCAGAAAAATACATGCATAATCAAGGCAAAGTCCCAAAGCAGTTGGCGGGGTGACTGTGAGGAAACAGCCATGCATAAATGGCCATAAACCTGACTGAGGAACAACTTCCACAAAAGGTGTGCCACAGTCAAGCATAGCCCTGTAATCACTAATTGTGCTTCTGGAGGCTAGGCCCCACTGCATCCTATGTGAGAGATACATGCACAACTAAGTTAAAATTTGGTGACCCACCACGTATGAACATAAGAAAGGCCATGCTGGATCAGGCCAAGGTCCATCAAGTCCAGCAGTCTGTTCACACAGTGGCCAACCAGGTGCCTCTAGGAAGCCCACAAACAAGACGACTGCAGCAGAACCATCCTACCTGTGTTCCAAAGCACCTAAGATAATAGGCATGCTCCTCTGATCCTGGAGAGAAAGAAATCCCCACATTGGTCATTTATGCATGGAAGTTTTACCTGAGGTTCTTCCCGCCCCTTTAAATGTTGCTTTCTAATTGACTTACTTAACAGTGCTCACTGTGAGAAAGATCCCCCCCCACAAAACCCCCCAATTGCTGCATAAAAAAGCCTTTTAAGAACAAAACAACAACAACAACAAAAACCTGAGCAATCTTAAAGAAGGGGGGGAATCCAAGCCTTGGTTTTAAAAAGCTTTTCTTTTACTCAGACAGAGCTCCGAGGAAGCAGGAAGTGATTGGGTGTGAGAGAATACCAGCTTCTGTTTCCCCTGCTTTGCCTTATGCATGGCGATTTCAGCTGGGTTGAGCTCAGGGGAGAGGGAAGAGTCGGGTTAACAGAGGAATGGGAAGACCTGGACATTGTGAGGGCTGGCAGCGAGGTCCTTTCAAATGGACGGAAAACTCATGCAGAACTCCAAGGAATAACTGAGCAAGACAGGGGGGTGAACGTGAGTCCATGCATAAATGACCATTGTGGTCTTTCACACATTTGACAATTTCCAGTAAAAAGAAAAAGAGAAGAGGCCAATTAAATCCATGTGGACCATACATCAGGGGTGTCAAACATAAGGCCCATGGGCCGGATCTGTCCCCTTGAGAGCTCTTATCCCTCCCCCCCTCAATCTGGGCTGGCGAGGCATAGCCCGGCTCAACCAAGTGAAATTTATCCAGCCCTTGTAACAACAGAGTTCGACAGCCCTGCCATACATGGCTCATCAGATGCATTATAAATTGTGCTGGCCCTTCGGCCAATAATTCAAATGGAAAGCCTACGCCACATATTTGATTCGTCTTTCATGTTTTTTCCCTCCTCAACAACCTTTGCATAGCACAAACAGGTGCCTTTGAAAGAGACTCACAGTTGAATTTCACAGTCTTGTGAGGAAAAGCTATTTGTCTTGCATATGAGATATACATTGGAACAGATAATAATAACTGCTGATGAATTCATTCATTGTTTAATTGTCTGCCGGGTACTTAGACCAAAAACAGAACTCTTGCCAGGAGCCAGGCAAATGGGCTCTTTCCCTGGCACCTTCCAACGTGACTGGCTCTATGGTCACCTGGACTATGTGGCAGAACTGCTTGAAACCTGAAAAGATGGCTTCTGGATCTTTACGAATCATGTAGAAGTCAGTTTTTTTAAGCAGGTACAGTTTTTCTCACTAGAGTGCTGTGGTAATATGTATTAGCTCTGCCTGGTTGGACCACCTCTCCTGCACCATTACCAAACCCCTCAAGGGCCGTGGTGAGAAGGTAGAGCTCTCCTATCTATGAGTGGACCAGATACAAACTTTCAGTGTCCTACTTGGCACCTGCTGCTTGCTAGGATTTTTTGAAGGTGAATGAGGGACTTGATTCCAGAAAGTGTTACTTTCTGGAATCAAGTGCAGAATGTGGGATTGCTTAGGAGATTAGTTATGCCTTCACAACTAAGCTATCCTTCCTTCCTGAGTCCTGCTTTCATAAATTTTAAACATGTTGGTTGTTCATGGAAATGCTAGACAGAAAAATGGAAGATTGAATTCAGTCCCTCCCTAGACCTGCCAATCAAATATGACATATACTTCTGGACAATGTGGCTTCTCTATTTTGATATGATTCCAGATAACATGTGAGGAGGTTACCTGTCATGTACATGACCTTTAGTACATTTTTGTAAAGAAGGGTTATAAACGACAACTGAGCTGCTTCAGAATGAGAGACAGAATGCCCTCGGATGGTCTCCAGCTTCTATGTACCTTCCCTCGGAATCCACTGCTGCAGAGGGCTTAGGAGGGGTCTTAGGATTGCAACCTGGTAACCTAGTACTGGGCAGTGATCAGAAACATACAGGACATGAATATATATCCAAGTCTCGGACACTCATCCTTTGCTCAAGGGCCACTTCGTATGTAATGCTGTATGATTGCTACTTTCCCACCATCACTACCACCCCTGGTAGTGCTCCTACACTTTTAGCAGCTGGGGAATAAGCAAAGACTCAAAAGATGCCAGGTTCATGGTGTGAGATACAGTTATGGATAAAACAGTCACCTGCGAGAATTTCTCTTCAGGATTAAAGAGAAAATGGAGGAAGGAACTGCTCATGTTGAGTAATAATGAAGCTCAAGACAATGCATTCTCCTGGATTGAATAGAAATCTGGGATTCCTGTCTCATTACCAATGCTAATTTCTCCATGCCTACTACCCCTCTGCATATCACACCTAATCCAATCACACCTGCTAATGTCATTTACTTGCTTTTTACATTTACATTGCCATTGTGTATCTAATTCATTCTACTTCAGGATAGATGGACTCACATTCTAGCTGTATCTGAAGAAGTGAGCTGTGACTCACCAGAGCTCATACCCTGCCAGAAATTGTGTTAGTCTTTAAAGTGCTACTGGACTCTTGCTCTTGCTAGTTTCATTAGAAAGTATCACTGTGTGTATGTATTGAGAAACTGCATTTTCAGATAAATTCATTTGTGGATTATTCACTCGCAGCCACAGAGCTAACCAAATCTAGAAACTTTAATTGGCTCATTGCTAGCTAGAGTAAAATCTGTATTGCCCCATCCAAATCTTTTGCAGCCCTTCCACTGAAGTTGGGGTTATGTTCCCTACAGCTTAATGCTGGTGACCGCACCACTAACCTGTGACTGAGTAGTATAAGCTTCAGAGTATTGAAGTGGTGAATCTGTCCCACTAACTTGAGGTTAGCCTGTGTTCTATGGATGCAATTACAAAACCACCACTTCCTGCACAGAATTTGGGTAATCAGGTTTCATTCAGGAAACTCTGCAGATTAGGAAAACAGCGTTCAGGCCTTAACCCACAGGCAAAACTCACATTTTACTGGAGTACGGCAGGAAAACTGCCTATAATGTCTCTCAATATCACATTATCTGCTCTGTTCATTGAAAGGGCAGGATATAAACTAATTAAATAAATAAATAATCCAAGTGTTCTAGGAGACCCTTCTAAAAGCCCAGATATGCAACCAAACATCACTGGCAGACAGGAAACACTAATAATCTTACATTTTCCTGCTGGTACCTGTAAACACTAACTGGTTGCTTTTTGGTTTCACAAGAAGGTTAGAGTTGTTGACTGATTAAAGCTGTTTAGTTAATCATCTCTGTGCTTTCTGCTAACTGGTTAATTAATAAATTAATTTGAAATGTATTTTCACATTACCCAATGGCCAAGCTGGTGTTTTTCTGAGATACAGAACAGCACACGTGAGATGACTTTCAGGCCGCAAGCCTAAGGACACTTTACCGTGAATGAGTCTAAATGAATAAAATGGGACTTACTTCTGAGTTGACTTGCTTTGGATTGTTCCTATATGTAAAAGAAAAGCTGCAATTCATTACTAGACAGAAATACCATCATTCGTATTTCCTTTTTCCCCTTACAACAGTGGGAAAAAATGCATGGTCGCTTTAGCTTTAGCCTTTATTCCCTGTTTCAGCCAGGATTCAGCCAGGATCAAACACACATTTGGCGAAACACATGCGTTCAATCCTGGCTGAATCCTGGCTGAAACAGGGAATAAAGGAGGCTAAAGCAACCATGCATTTTCGCCCAGTAACAGATTAGAGCCAAAATAACCTCAAAAAAAATTAAACGACACCTTTATTTCTCAGGCCCATCAACTAAAAACCCTCCTCATTTAAAACTGGCCATTGCCCATTGGGCAACTAATGTTTTAGTTGATTTATCTACCAATTAGTCTGATCTGATCAAGGTTTGCAGTCCTAGCAATAACTACTTAGATTTAGATGAATTAGCACTGTTCATGGTAATGAATAAGTCTGTTACCAGAACAGTGGTGGTTACCAGCGAAGCACAGTCCCTCTTTCATCTGCATTCAGTGTCACTGCTACAGTGCTGAGTCATGAAACTGCTCCTGAAATAATCCATAATATCTAGCATACCAGTGGAATTACAATTATATAAAAAAGATCATCCCAAAAAACTTGTATAGAGATAGAATGACCAAATTGTCCATAAATAGGGAATTCTCTCTTCTGCCTAACAGGACCAGAAGGGACACTTCATAGCCTCAGAGTAGGACTTCATGGGCAAACTGCTCACTTCTAAACACAATAATCTGCCTGTTCCAACAATGACCAAGATATTAATGTAAGCAGATTTCTGTGTGAGGATTTCTACCCCCATTTCCCAGAGACTCGTCGTGAAGGGAGAGAATAAAGCCCTACATTCAGCAGTCTATATTACTAGCACTTTTCCTATGTTTGACATGTTTATCTTGATAACTGCTTTAGAGTAAGTCACTATGTTATAACATTGGGGGCCTGATAGAGTTACAGTGCAATTCTAAACAGAGTTACTCCAGTCTACGTCCATTGGAATCAATGGGATTAGAATGGAGTAACTTTTCTTAGGATTACACTGTTTGCTGCTTAAGGTTAGTACGAATGGCTGAATTGAGCTGTGACTTGAGGATGCTGTAGCCCATAGTCTACTCCAGCACCAGCTCACTGATATCCTAACCTTCAATACACGTACCTAGAAGCACTGCTATGCACTAACCCTTCAGAACCCAAGGCTGGAAGGGAGCCCAGGGAGAAAGAGAGACGTTTCCTTGAAGAGAGAATCCTTTCCTCGCTTCATGGTTTTCCAGTTTAGCATTACAACACAATGGGGAGCTGAGATGTAATTATTCCACCTAGTGTGCTTAGGTCAAGAAAGAGAGCATTTCCACAGGCACAGGAGGCATAGGTCCATGTAAACACACAACTAGGAAAATAACCTACCAACTGAGAGTTCAAAAGTCTGTACTGTAACAATTCTGTTTCTGCCGGGAAATAACAAAGACTTGACCCCTTTTAACAATCTAAATAACATTATTGTTCCACCAGACCATTTATGGCAGTTCAATATATCTTTCAGTAAACAAGTAAGGACAGTACACTGCTTTCAATCCAATCCAAGCATTTCAGTTTAGCTGGCTTACAGGTTGGGCCAGTGGTTTTCAGTGTTCACAGCAATGCTGTTGTTCCTCAAAAGCTTCTGAAGGTGTTCCTTGATGAGAAAATCAGTGATGGCAAACAAGCATCCCTAGAATGTGCTTGATCAACGTCCACCACCATCATCTTCCCCTGCAACACACAGATGCAGGTGAATATTTGGTAGATTCTGGGATACACTCTAAGGTTTTGTGCAACAATGTCCATTGCTTATCTAAACTGAGCATGTGTCCTAACATGTCCCAGAACCCTCAGCGAAGAACAGGGGCTCCTTGGCAGATGTGTAAGGATTTCAGGGCAGACAAATAATTGTGGGAAGGATTCCCTGAAGCTAGGAAATCAGAAAAAAAAATTCTCAAGACTGATAAACAGACAACACTATTACTGAAAAAGGCATAAACTAGGGATTGCAAAGAATTTTAGAAGAAGAATGTTCACATTCTCAGTTTAAAATGCATCTAAGTCTTTAGGGGCTAAACATAGGTGCCTTTATAAACATATGCTGAATGTAGATATACAGATACAGTGCAGTATGGATTGTGGCCCAATAAGACATCACTCCATAGATATTAATGAAAAAGATCTCAAATACACTTCAATTCTATTAAAAACATAATGATATAGTTATCACAGGATAACTACGTGGAACACAGATGCTGAGTGTTGGACTGAAAGGGGTGGTTGTGACCGTAGCATTGAAGGCTTATGAATTATATGCATTTGTAATTTTTTACCATATTTTGAAGCACATTGAAGTTTTTTTAAAAAATTCCATGTTGCCTCAGTGTCTTAACATTTCTTAACATATTTTGACAACTTGTTTGGAAACGTGAAAACCTGTCACTATCTACTCAGCACATCAAATAGAATAAAACAAAACATCTCAACAATTTGACTTCATGCTAATGGCATAAGTTGCATCGTTATAGTCAACACTATTGTGAGAAGACATCAATAAGACCATCAGTTTTTTTAAAAAACAACAGAGCAACTGAGGGTTGAGTGAATTACAAATATCAGCTTACTAATTTGGGATCATCGATACATTATCATCACTATATCCAACAGTAAAAAGTCTATTCCAATTGCAAAAATAAATACAGCAAAAAATACAGAGGAGTTTCTATATACTCAGGTGACTCTTCAGTAATGTCAAAAAATATAACTCTGTATATTAAACAAAAGACAAAGACCTGCCTCCTCCAAATGCACATACTCACAAAATAGTCTAATGAGGCATCAATATGTTCCAGGAACATGGAATGTTGAGAGCAGCCGAGTGTCCATTAAAAATGGACTTGGATTTTGGGAACCAAAGGTATAATTAAACAGGCTATCTGGGATAAAGCAGACGAAGTGTGAACACAGTCTTACCCAGTGGTAGGGAACCAGGGTACAAACTTTGCTCCAGCAGACTATCTCTGTGTTTTAGAATTCCCTAAATACAGAAAAGCCTTCACCTTGGCCTGCTTTATCTTAAGCTCATTACTCTCAACGTATTTGCCCCTGCCAATTGGGCACAGTCAAAAGAGTCAACCATGTGTTATAATATTGTCTGCTGTCTATGGATATTCAGTCTCTATACATAACTCCAAGTTTATAGAATTTCCCAGGCAGACCTGATGAATTTTCTATTTCCCTCCTCCTTTCAGATGGGTCTTATGATACCTTTAAAGTGGCCAAACTTTGCACCATTAGGCCATTTGTATAATACAGCTATACATGAATAAGAACATTTTATGTATTTGTTTATACTTATTTAAAATATTTATATGCTTTCCTTTCTCCTGAGAACCTCAGAAGCAATTCAAGGCTATAGGTTGGATCCCATGGAGAAGATCCTTCTGTGCAGGGGTGGGGGCAATTTTTGCTGACCCTAATTCCTACCACAGCCCTCTGCCCTCATTCTGCTCCTGGGTGTCCCCATCCCCAGGAGTAGCATTTTTTTGGGGGGTGGGCATTTCAGGTTGCAGCAGGTGAGCTGTGTTTCCATGCACAGAACATAGATGACATCCAACCCAATACTGTTGTTCCAGGTGCACAAAAGTCTGATGGTCAATGTCTATAGCCTGTGGGGTCCTTCCCTGAGACTCCCTTCAAAGCTGCCATTCCAAAGGGGAGCATCCAGCAAAAGTGAAGTGCTTGGGAAACCCATTGATTTGCACAGGAGAAAGCTGAACATTGCAGTCCTTTGCCAGTGGGTTTGGGAGTGAGCCCCATTGAACACCATGGGACTTACTCCTGAGTAAATGTGCATCAGATACAGTTGTG
This sequence comes from Euleptes europaea, assembly GCF_029931775.1. Lineage (NCBI taxonomy): Eukaryota > Metazoa > Chordata > Lepidosauria > Squamata > Sphaerodactylidae > Euleptes > Euleptes europaea. The sequence continues at coordinate 38,337,523 of NC_079317.1, forward strand.
TGCCCTCCATTTAAACCATCAGTTTTTCCAATTATTTAATTTTAGGATTCCCAAAGCCAGTATCTAGCCTTGGTATAATGGACTGGGGGTGAGGAGAATCAGTGTCTTCCTATGTGAAAGTCCCCCTCCTGTTGTTTAGGCTTTAAAACTAGAGGGGGGGGGGTAGCCTGTCCAACTCCTGGACAGGGAAGCCAGCTTCCAAGGGCTCAGTAATGGGGGGTCCTGGGGGGGTTGGTGCTTGGTATTTATTGAAAGGCTAACTTCGCCAGAGTGGAGCAGCAGGTGAAGGACTGTTCAGAGCCAAAGATGGAAGAGCGCTTGTCACTGATCTGTAACGGGGGCTCCGGATCCCACGCTGGAAAAGCGCAACAGCCCGGCAACAAAAGCGCAGCCGCTCCAAGCAACTCGTTCCCACTGGATCCGAGCCCGGTTGACTGAGCAAAGAAGGCGCCAGGGACATTAGAACCCGCAGCGCAAAAGTGTTTGCAGTCCGGGGGTGCCCCATCTAAACCGTTGGCTCCCCTCTCCCCCCCCCCCCACACACCTTGCGGATCGGGGACTTGCGCAACAGACCGAGCGGGTTGATCCGCTTGAGGCTCACGGGCCGCCCCCTCCCCCGAACAAACGCAAGGGAGAAATACCAGCAAACTGTCCTAGAAGGATGTGGGTCATTCGCTTGGGGAGGAGGTGGGCGGCTAAACGGCCTGCGCGGAATTGGAGGGGCTTCCCTGGTTGAGAAGGCCGAAACGGTCCCCTGGGACCAGGGCCCGTGCCAGGCTTTTTTGCGCCCTGGGCAAGGCTAACACTTGCGCACCCACCCCCCTCCATTGCAAACCAATTTTCAAAAACAAATGTCTTGTAGAAAAAATAAAAACACAAAACTTGAAACTGCTTTTTTTTTTTTAATTGCCCCTCAGGTCAGTTCTGCGCCCCTCTGAGGTCTGCGCCCTAGGCGACCGCCTAGTTCGCCTAATAGTAGCACCGGCCCTGCCTGGGACGCAAAGGGCAAAGGGGCTGCCCCCGCCGCGCCCTCGGGGGGCTCCAGAACTTCGGAGAGTCTGAAGCTGGTGGGCGCCTCGCAAAGATCAGCGGCGTCGATCTCCTGGGCTAATCTCAGTGTCGGGAGAGACATTTAATTCGCCCCGTAGCTGGCTAATTCGATCAGGCTTTCCATCCCCGGCTGGCTTCTCGTTTTCTTTGTCCAGGCTCAGGACCCGCCAGCCCACCCCCAGTTCCCTTCCCTGTCTTGGCTCTCGGGCGTTTGAGAGACCCCCGCACAAGTCTGCTCCGGGGCTCTGTTGTTCGCCAGGGGAAGGCTCCGGCTGAAGACTGGTTCAGACCTCTGGGAATGGGGAACCCAGAGGTCATCTTGATCTAGATTGCCGTGAGTTTCAAGAAGATCCACAGCGTCGTCCTACCCTAAGGGCAGTTTCGCCCTCCTAAACCCATGAAAGACAATGGATTTAGAGGGAAGCGGAGCTGCGCTGCCAGTCGCGCATTCCCACTCGCTTCCGCCGCCTTCCCGGACCTCCCAAACGAACCCCATTGATTTCAATGGTGTTTTAGCCTGATCAGAGAGCGGAGGATGGTAGCCTCGACTTGCGCCAGGGCTGTAGCCCCCTACTAATAGAGCAGTCCCAAAAAGGGTCACACCTCTGTAAGCGCTGACTTCGATGGACTTAGAAGGGGGGGGTACCTTTGCTTCGGATGGCACTGTTCATTGCTCTTCCTGCGTCCCGAAGCGCTGTCGTTCCTTTGGTAAGGGGTGGGTCGTGAAACGTTTGTGGGGAGTCAAAACCATCTCCCAGTCGCACCTAAGGTCAGTCTACGGATACAGACTTTCCTGGCCGAGTGGCCAGGAAGAGGAGAGGCGCTTTCACACATGCCGGATAATACACTTTCAATGCACTTTGCAGCAGGACTTTACTGCGTGAAACGGCAAGATCACTTCCAAACCATCGTTAAGGTGCATTGAAAATGGATGAAAAGTGCGTTATTCAGGATGTGTGAAAGCGGCCGAGATTTTTGACCCTAGTCCCAAAACAATGTGATGGGATCTATACTCTGCTTTGGAATATATATATATATTTCTTTTTGCCGGACCAGAATTTAAAAATGCCAAAGGAAGAAAGAACCAAAGAAAGGAAAAGGCAGCCCGCGTTTCCCCGGCCCCCTTTCCTGCCTCCCCGCCCGCAGCACCCCTTCCCCGCTCCGGCGCCCCCTTTACCTGGCTGTACTTGGCCTCTTGCTCCAGCGAGCTCTTCTCCAGCCCGTTGACCGCCGCGTGCGGGGCCGCGAAGCCGCTCCGGCTCAAGCTGCTCCACTCCTCGATCTTGGGGCTGTGGTAGGGCGAGCCGTCGCTCACTGCGGGCAAACGACAGGGCAAGGGAGAGTGAGAGAGGGGGAAGGGCCGCGCTCCCCAGGCCTTGGAGAAAGAAATGCGCAAGGGCGTGCGGGTACAGCCGGGTGCTTCGCGATCCACTTTCAACACCACTCTCAGGAGGTTTCCCTCCTTGTAATGAAATCTGAGCCCTCACCTGGATGGGCCACGCTAGCCCGATCTCGTTAGATCTCAGAGGCTAAGCAGGGTCGGCCCTGGTTAGTGCTTGGATGGGAGACCACCGAGGAATCCCGGGGTCGCCATGCAGAGGCAGGCAATGGCAAACCACCCGTTAGACTCTTTGGATGGGAAAAACGTGCATCTAGAGAGTAGCAAATCCAAGGCAAAACCTCCCATGAATAAATGGCCCACGCGTGGGAGGTTTTGCCGTGGATTTGCTGCTCTCTAGGTGCACATCTTTCCCATCCAAATTCCCAGAATTCCAGAATAAGACCCCATGCAGAGTTTGGAGAATTCGGATGGGGAAAACGGGCATCTAGAGAGCGGCAACCTCCCGATAAAATGGCAGGGTCGACTGCGACTTGACAGCGCTTTACACACGCACACAGTGAAATCGAAACAGCATCTCCTGGTATGCGAACAGGATGCCAGACATTCGAGGGCGTCCCACGGGGGGAAGAAGGGATCGTTTACACCCCTGCTCAAACGACACCGACTTGGGAAGCTTTCAAAGGAACTTGCGTCCAAGTCGGTGTGTTCAGGACAGCCGTTGCAACCCTGGCGGATCCATCCGTCCTTCCTGAGGATCCTTGCTCGCGAATCGTCCTATTGGAATCAATGGAACTGACTTCCTAGGCAAGGAGTGAAGGCTCGGGAGAGAGACGGGCTGTGGGTGTCAGTTTGTTCCTCCCCGCAGCTCCATCGCAGCCTAAGGCCTGGCTCATCGGAAGGAAGGCTATGAAACTAACCACGTTTTCTGGGAAATAAGTTTGTTTTTTTCTACTTTGGTTCTTGCTTCTAAGAAATGTCTATGTGATCGGAATAAATCTTATTGACTTACATGCGGCATGAGCCTCTGCATACTTACTCTGAAGTGAATTCCACCATGTTCTGTTAGGGCTACTCGCAGATAAATGGGATCAGCGCACATGATTTCATCCCTGCAAATCGATCCTATGCATTTTTTTTTATCGGGAAGTGAATCCCACAGAATTCAGTGGGTTGCAGGCTGCAATGTTAGACATGCTTACTTGGGAGGAAATGCCATTAACCAATTATTCTGATAATAGGAGTGGGCTGTTGAATTATTTTTATTTCAGCAGAGTTTATTTTTAAGTGATGGACAGCGTCATCCTAAATAGGTCTACCCTGAAACCTACTCAGGTCTACTCAATGAGGCTTACTCCCAGGAAAGTGTCTTTAGGATTGCACTGTGGGTTTAAAAACACAGTAATTCCAATCCAACTTTAAAAACAGTTTGGATTGCCATTCCAATGGAAGAGAGGGGGTTACTTTAATCTGATTAGGATGGAGGGATGGATCCCCTTAAAACCAACGGCTAAAACTCTCAACCAGGCAACATAAACAGTTTTTCAAAGCAGAACGGAACTGGAAATTTAGGAAATTTAAGGGTAAGACTAAGGAGTAAACAGAATTGAAATGAGACAGACTCCTCAACAACACTTCGGAAGTTCAAGCGATGCCGTTCATTCCCAGGTGATCTTTCAAGGGTCCCTCTTATTTGCCAAGTAACCCTTTTTAATGTTTCCCGATTTAAAAGGTGTGTGCTTATTCGTCGGTATCTGGAATGGACAGAAAGGACACCCAGTTCTCCTGGTTGCCAGGATTCATGCAAAGGATTTCGCAGGAGGTGGATTTAGCTGACCCATCCAAGGGGCGTTTCTGATGTCCCAAAGCGTCATAGGGGTGCATTCTCCAGCTCACTTAACACAGATTAATTATGTCTTTAAAAATCCCAAAGAGGAACAGGGGGTTTAAATGTCAGGGAACTTGGGGGACTGTAGCGAAATAAGCAGACCACTCCAGACAGCAGAGCTGGGCCTCACAGAGCGGAACAGCTGCAAACCTCTGGAGCTTTTGGGAAGTGAGTTTCATGAAGCAGAAACCCTGTGGTCGGTTACCTGGGAATAAGCCTTCGGGATTCAATGGGGTTCATTTTTTGATAAATGTGCGAGGGTCGGGCTTTGCTATCTTACATCCTAATATTTACTGCCAAGTAAATATTAGAAGAACCTCCCAGATTTGGCATAATGTTGTTGTTGTTTTTTAATTTCTTTTTTGGGAATTCCAGTTGCTATCAATTTTATGCCAAAATTGCAAGAACCAGACCTTCTAATCCGAATGCAAGATCCACTGAAATCCACAGGAAAACCAACTGGAAGCGTTTAACTTTAGCGCGGGGCATTCCTCAGCTAGGGGAAAAAACTACATTTTTAACTCTTGGCTGGGAACCCAAAGAAGTGTTTGCTTTAAAAACAGTCTCGCGATTTTTTAATACTTAACACTCCTGGGTGGAAATTTGACATATTTGTGTAAATATGAACATTCCCGTCCACACACGCGCACGAGCGGGAGCGCGCTCACCCCTGAACACACCTGGTCGCTTGAGCACCGGCGTTGGACGCAAATTATCATAAAGGCCTTTTTTTAATTTTAGCCCACGCGGGTGCTGCGTCTGCCAGAGGGGTGCCCATAGCCCTTTCCACAAGAACATCAAACTGAAGTCCTTGCAGACTGAAAACAATCCTAATTCAGTTAAACCTGAATGTTGCAATTGGGATCAATAGGAATTCTCCACCGGTTTCAGTGGAGGTAACTTCCCCTTCATACATGAGGTGGGTCAAATCGCGCCACTATCACACAGGGTTACATCCCCCGGAGCCTTTGAGGCCGGGAGGTGGCCACCCCACCCAACCCTATGCATTGGGTGGGAACTCTGCAGCCGGACAGTGGGGAGGAATTAATACATTTCAATCGGACAATAAGAGAGAGTTCGGGCAAAGTCAGTCGTGATCGCTGCTTGACGGCTCAAGTCGATTACTCCAGAGTAACTTAACCGATCCCAGTTGGTAAAGTTAAGGGGACTGAAGCCCCGCTGCCTTCATTCGCGGCAGGTTTTTGGTTTTACCTCATGCAAAAGGAGGGGGTGGAATGATTGAGACCCCTTGGTCAGGGAGATGAAGCTCTCCCCCCCCCCCGCCCCCAAGCCTAGAGAAGCGCTTCCTTCGGCCTGGCTGCGTTTAGGAAACGCGCCTCTGGGAAAGACCTGGTGCCCTTCCGGGCCTTTTTCGCCTCTCCCCCTTCCCCCGGCTTTCATCGAAGCAGGGAAAGGGGAAGCGACCGGGCCTCCAGGAGGGCGGCTGAAACTCGCCCACTCTCCCCTCTAGCTGACAGGGATCACTATCTTTGACAGTACTGCTTCCTAAGCCGATCGGATGGGAAAGTGTCACTGTGGTTTTCTTTCTTTCTTGTTTTAAAGAAATGCACAAGCTCCTACTGCAAACAAACGGGAAATAACTACAGAGGCTTGGCTTCGAAAGTCATCTAAGAAACGCTTCTTTGAAAGCTGATCTGTCGCAATCGCCACCGATAAATAGAATTGGCCTTTGTTATCGCTCTTGCTCGATTTAAACGCAGCGCCCTCCAAATAAACCACCCCGTTGTTGTTGTTGTTATTTTAAAGGTACCCTGCTCCAAAGCGTGGCTACAATTTTCAGCTTTGTTGCCATGAAGCAAGTCTCACCGAAGCTCGCAGGGCTTCCCAGAAAAAAACTTGTAGGATCTACGCTTGGATCCTGCGCCCTACTTGGGAACAAGCCCCATTCCTTTCTGCTGGAACCGGCTTCTGAGTCCGTGTGCTTTGGCCAAGCGCCCAGAGCTCGGGATCCTTAACTCCCTTGCTGCTGGATCTGCAAGCCAGTTCAGGCCGAAAGATTGGGGAATCGCAGGCCACACCAGATCAGTCTCAACGCTTTCCGAATCGGCAGGAGGGAAGGGAGAAGGGAAAGGTCAAAGGAAACGCCTCGGCGGCCCGGCCTGCGCGCTAGGCCCCCGCCAGGAGCGTGCACACGTGCGAGGCCGAGGCGCCGGCTGCGACCCCCAGAGCCAGGGGCTCCTCGGGGCTGGGGTCGCCTCCGGGGGGAGGCCAAGGAGCCCAGGAACCGGCCAGACCTGCAGCCCGGCCGGCACATGCCTGCAGCGGCCTCCGGAGCCCCAGCTGTCGGTGGGCAGCCCCCTTTCCTGCTGATCTCTGGCTTTCCCAGGCAGAGGGGCTTCCTCTCCATGTCGCCAAGGTCAGCCTGTCCTAGACACCGAGGGCCAGCCGCTCGCAGATGCAGCCTGGCGTCCCGGAGCGGGAAGGCGGCGGGGGTGGGAAGGAACCCTCCTGGTCAGTCAGGCCCTCCGTCCTCCCTGCCGGGTTGCTACGAGGGAGCACATGCAGTGTTCCTAAGCGGGCAGATCAGGCCGGTTCCCTCGGCTTCTGGAGCAGGCCGCGGATCCTCCTCACGCCCCCACTACATTTGCACCGATCCCCTCAGCTTTGAGCCTACGCGCACACGCACCCCGAGTAGACCGGGGCTGCAATCTTTCTTAAGCACTCTCACTAGCGAGTAAGTACGCAGCTCTTGAACTCAGAGGGTCTACTTCTGAGTTTACCCGTTTGGGACTGCACCGCCGGAGGAGTCTTATTCTTTGGAATGGGGGTCGCCCTTCGGTGGGCGGAAGGGCAATGAAGCTCCGGGATTTGACAAGGCGACCGTCATGATCTCCCCGCGCAGGGGGAAACTGCCAGAAGCACGATTCAGGCCGCAGAGTCTTTCTTTAGCAACACTACTGAAAAATGTCAGCCTCGGCTTTCCGATCTGGAGTGCCAGCGAGCCACGGCTCGGAGGGGGAAAGCGGGGACCGACCCGCTGCCTCCTCGCTGACTTCAGCCTTTAACAAACAGACGTTTTTCGGAAAGAGGCGCCATTGAAAGCGGGGACTCCCCCAAGGAGCTACTCTGTCGAGTGAGACTCTGGCCACTTATGCACGGGAGGTTTTGCCTTGGATTTGCCGCTCTCTAGATGCACCCTTTCCCCATCCAAATTCTCAAAACTCAACAATAAGCCCCCATGCAAAGTTCTGAGAATTCGGATGGGGGAAAGGGTGCATCTAGAGAGCGGCAAATCCAAGGCAAAACCTCCCGTGCATAAATCCCAGTGTGTTTTTTTTTTCTTTTAGAAATCTGTCTGAATCCATCTCTCTCTCTCTCTCTCTCTCAAGTGCAGCGTTTCCAACTGTGCAGCCAAGCCAGCGAGAGAGAGGAGGGCGAGAGAGCGAGCCGAGCAGGCGTCCCTGGGAAGGGGTGAAGCGCCGGGTTCGCCCTCGGTAGTTTCAGCTTTCTGGACCACCGCTTCGGAGGAAAACAAAGTGCAGCAGAAGAACGAAAGCAATTAGGTGACATTTGAACTTCCTGTCTGAGCAAATTTGGCCTGATTGCGAGAACGGGGGGGGGGATTTTGCCGGTAATTTCAAGGAGATGCCTTTCCTTCGGAATCGCGGACTTGAAAGCAAACACCCTGCGCAAAGGCCGGGCAGGAAAGTAAATATTCATCCGAGCTGGGGGCGGGGAGGGGGGCGAGGGACAGGGGGTGCTTACATAAGTAGCCCACGTGCTTTGGGAATGTTAGTCTATGTTTCCGTTAATATATATATATATATATATATACTCTATACTTTTAGCAGCAAAATAGACGTCACGATATCGAAGCCTGCCTGCGGTCCTTGGCCCACTCTCCTGGGAGCAAGCCTTATTGGAAATAGTGGGACTCCCGGCCCAGTATGACTGCCAGGCTGAGTAATAACTCTTCTGTGGCTGCCAAACGTGGGTAACCCTTCATATATCTGGCCAAAAAAAAAAAAAAAGGACCCAATTCAACCCGAGCTTATGTAGCGTTAAGCGTCCTCCGCATTCTGCTCTCTTGATTGTCATGCATACGCCGAGGGTAGTTAAAAATTATTATAGGAGATATCCTGATTGAATATACAGAAGCATTTTTTTGCTAATTATACCAGGCAAGTATGGGCTGAAAACGGTTTTCGGTAAGCATTGCCTCTTCGAGATTTATTAGCTTGTATTTACAAGTATTTTGGGTACCCAGCTGTATGAATATGCTTAAGTCACTTACTCGCAACCCACCCTAGGAAGCAAGTTACATTAGGTTCGATGGGTGTTTCTCCCAAGTAAATATGCATAGGGATAGACTTAGATTGAAACCTGATTCCCTCCCCTTTACTTTTTAAAGCCAGAGGCACCAATGCTGCGAACCTAGGCACATTTATCTGTGAATTAGGCGGACTGTCCTCAGTGGGGATTTTCCCCGATAAAGGAGGACATTATGGGAGTGTGAACATGATTAAATACAGCTCAGCGGGTTTGTTCAGTGACAATTAATAAATCAAGGGATGTATCTTTTATTCTATAAAATATGGGCTGGCACCTATATAATTTGCTTCATACTTTATTTCATGCATTTGATCTGTGCTCCATTTAATTTGAATTAATTTAATTTGCCCAGTGCATATCTATTTCTTAAAATCAAAGAATATATTAGAGTGGAGTTCTCTTCCAAATGTAGTTGCTTATTATTACCATTAATATCATACTACTAGGAGGATAAATTTATTAGGACATTATACACACACACATTTAATAAACATGTGATGTGTTCAGAATAATGACTTTTCCTGAATGAAAGGAACTTTTCTACTGAGGTCAGCTGGGGCCGAACTTTGGTGCTCCTTTTCTTATTTTGCTACATCAAAATGTAATTTCTTTGGTGAATGGCTATTGGTTTAAGAACACCACTCAGCAGCTAAAAGAAAGAAGAGGCAGTGTGGGGGAGGGGGCTGGGTGTAGAAAATTTAGCCGGCAGTAAATCCCACTGGTTGGAATGAAACTCATTTCCTGGTAGGGTGAAGTGCCAGCCAGTGTCTTCCGTGTCTAATGAACCAATATCTGTAGACATTGCCAATTTAAAAGCAATGTACAGTTTCGATCTGCTGTTGGTAAATATACTAGTCAAGGTAATATTTATGAGATTTGAAATCAAGGAAATCATTGTAGAGAGGCTCTGGAGAGGGGAGGAAACTTTATGCTTGAATAAAATCTGGTTAGCTTTTAAGATACTACGATACTCCTGTTTATTTTTTATTTTTTTTAATGTAAGGCTCCGCATTTGCAGTGCAATCCTAAGAACGCTATCCTAGGAGGAAGCCTCACTAAGTATACCTGAGTAGGGTTCTGAGTAGACCATTTAGGATCACTCTCTTGGGCCAGCAGTCCGCCAGTCCCTCACCCGATAGGCTCAAGGCTTAAGAAGATAAGAACGGCCCTGCTGGATCAGACCAAGGCCCATCAAGCCCAGCAGTCTGTTCACACAGTAGCCAACCAGGTGCCTCTAGGAAGCCCACAGACAAGACGACTGTAGCAGCAGCACTGCCTGCTTGTGTTCCAAAGCACCTAATATAATAGGCATGCTCCTCTGATCTTGGTTTGGCCTGCTGAGGTGCTGGCAGTTCGAGGCCAGGCACAGGCAGGGAATCCGGCCCACCTGCTCCTAAGCCAAGCGAGCTGGGCACGGCCGAACGCTGGTGCTTACCTTGGTCTGTGATGGAGCGGATTCCCAGGATATCGGTGACGGAGTGGGAGGAGGGCCAGGTCCGAGGCATGTGGACGGCGCCGTGGAGGGCCGACATGCCCGGCGGGGTGGGCACTTTGGCCCCCGCCGCGGCGATGGGGCTGGGGTAGGAGTAGATGTGGTTGTAGGGCAGGGCGGGCTGGGGGGCGGGCTGGTGCTGCTTGTAGGAGTCGTAGTGGCCCTGCTGCGAGAGGTTCCCGATCTTGTTGCGCAGGATGCGACTGATGGAGCTAACCGAGGGCACGTTGTACTTGTCGCACACGCCGTCGGCCAGCAGCCGGTCGCGGATCTCCCAGGCGAAGATGCCGGGGTCCCGCTGTTTGTAGGTCCGGATGTGCTTCACCACCGTGGGGGTGGTGACCCGCGGCTTGCTGCCGCCGATGGCCCCAGGCAGGATGGAGCCCGTCTCGTTGTAGCGCGCCAGGATCTTGCTCACGCAGCCGTGGGAGACGCGCAGCTGCCGGCTGATGTCGCACGGCCGGATGCCCAGCTGGGCTAGCTCCACAATGCGCAGCCGGATCGCGTTGGGCAAGGGGCGCCCGTTCACGAAGACGCCGCCCAGCTGGTTGACCTCGCCGAAGGCCGGCTCTGCAAGCAAAGAGAGGCAGGGAGCGGTGACGGAGGAGAAGGAGGAGGTGGTGGAGGGCGGCCTGGGGAGGCCCGGCCGAGAGCGCGGAGCCGCCCAGCCCGGAGACCCTTCTGTCCCCGGCAGCTCCGTCCTCCCCAGCTCACCGGCCTGGAAGGCTGGCCCGTCCAGGGAACTGGCACCCGAAGCCCCGATCCCCGCTCGCTCTTCCCTGGAAGGAAGCGTCCGGGAACTTAGCTGGACTGACTCCCGAAGTAAGCGCGGCCAGGGTGACCCCTGCGGTGCGTTCGAGGCCATTCCGGAGGAAAGGCGACGCCGCTCCGTCCGAGCCACTCGCGCCCAAGCAGCTCGGAAGGCGCTTCGTCCCAACCGGCCTCAAGGCGTTCCCGGGCCATGAAGCGGGCGTCGGAGTCAACGGCCTTAGGATCGCAGACGGATTCCGGACTCTCCATTCTGGATGGAGATAACTAAGGGGGGGGGGTGCCCCGCCGCTCGTTCCTTTCCCACCTCCCCCATTCAAGAAGTGGAATCGGAAGCCCGGAAAGTTGACCTTCTCGAGAGCGCCGGGAGAGGAGGCGGGGAGCGGCCGAGCCACGGCTGCCGGTTCCTTCCCGCTCCTCTGCCGGCAGCCCTTAAGAGATTCCCCGCCGAAATACAAACACCTTCGCAGTGTGTGCCTTTCGGGGGGGGGGAGAGGGGGGCGCACGCAGAGGTTCAGCAGCGCAGAAGCCGAAAGAGAAAGCCCCCTGCCTCCCTCCGGCCCAGCCCTGCCGAATCAGGCGAGCGCCGGTGGACCGGCCCAGTTCCGTGCCGCCGACCCCACAGCTTGGAGGGACACGAGCAAAGTCAACAAAGACCGGCGCCTCTCCCGGGCTTGACAGCCCCGCGCTCCCCTCCGGCTCCCCGCCCGACTCACCCATGGCTCCGCTCCGGAGGACGGCGAGGCGGCAGGCGGCTCTACGGTCCCCCGAGGCAGCTGGGCGACGCTCTTCGCCGGCCGGCCGCGATCCCCGCCGGAGGAGGCCCCGGCCGCCCGCGCTCTCCGCCGCGGGAGACAGCGAGGGTGTCGCGGAAGGGGACCCCGAGGAAGTCACTGGCGCGGGGCAGCAGGCTGAAGTTCTGCATTTCAATCGCGCAGCAACGTGGGCTGGGCTGGGCTGGCCGGGGCGTCCCGGGCTAGCAGTCACCAGGGGCACGCCCCCGCGGAGGGCGGACCCAAGGCCAGCCCGCCGCCCCATTGGCCGGGCGGAGTGACGGACAGGCTCGCCCGGGAAGGCTCTTCCGTTCTCTTTTTTTTTTGGGCAGGAGTGCCGGATCAGCACCTGGATTCCCAGGGCGAGGGAAACGCGCAGGTCTCGGGTGGCTGCTGGGGGCACCAGATGCAGGGGGCGAAAGGAGCGCGGACGGGACTGCGCGGGATGCCTCCGTGGAGAGACCTCTAATCCCGCACGGCCTCCTTTGGCACAACGTATCCACACCACTTGGCTGAGTATCCAGACCCTTCAGTCACCCTCTGCAGTCTTTCGAGGCTCCTTAACAATCCATTTTTGGAACAGACGTCTGCTGGGACAAGAGTATTTAAAAAACCCTTAAAATTGTTGCCATGGCTTCTTTTTTAGAAAGAAACTGGCAGACTGTGAGCCAGCCTGACCGTGGTCTTAGCGATTCTTCTTAAAGCACAATGATTTGTTCGTATGTGGGTTTCTTTCTTTCTTTCTTTCTTTCTTTCTTTCTTTCTTTCTTTCTTTCTTTCTTTCTTTCTTTCTTTCTTTCTTTCTTTCTTTCTTTCTTTCGGCTGAATAGATCTCTCCTGTCCTGAACACCTCCATAAAATCATCACACGCCTCCATAAAATTATCACACACACTTCCCCCTTCCCACCCCCAACCCATTGCTGAAGACAGAATACAATTAATTCAAGTGTATTTCAGCTGAAATTAGTCCCCACAGTGTCCTTAACAGTGCCATCCTAACCTGAGCCGCATCCTTCTCGGTCCACGGAAGTCTTGAGAAGGGCTTAGAAGGGTGTAGCTCTGCTTAGAATGGCACTGAGAGGATCACAGTCGAAAGAAATTTTTGAGCAGAACCTGACAGCCGCCTAAAGAACTCCCGGTCTTTCCTGGCTGGTTGGCGGGTATCATTTTTCCTGGTTCTCCATAGGTACACGGGCGTCGGTATGCGATTCCACAGGACAGGAGCCCCTTTCAGGGTCCTAGAAGGAGAAGATCGCCGGCTGGTGAACTCCCTCCTCTCGATAATGGCCTGTCTCTTAAACATGCCTTTGACTTCACCAGAGTGCCAGTTTAAATAACATTGCACCAACGAAAAGAGAAACGGTGAGAACGGGCTGGCAGAAGAGCCCGACGTCGAATGCAGTTAGCCTTGGGATTATAGCCGTGAACTGAAGCACGAGAAAAGAGCGCCTAACCAGGAATGAAGGGGAAACCGTAAGCGAAGAAAGTGTCTTGGTGGGAATAAAACGAGGGGAGTATCTTTGTTTCCAGGGGGAAATGGTCTCCACGGTGCCAGCTATCGACTGCAGGCTTCTCTGCCTGTGCTGTTCATCAAGAACCCGCGTTCCTTTCGCTTCTGGGCTGACCGCTTCTAAATCATCAGCGCTCATATTCTAAACAAAGGGATTCCTTCCGTGCTTAGACATGCACGAGTAATGGTATAAAGCAGCTGCCTGATCGTCCTCTTAACCTTTCTCAGAGATAACCGCTGTAAATTAGAGACCTTTCTTCCAGTCCTACTATTTCATTTCATGCCCCCCCTTTCAATTTTAGCCAGGAAGTCGGTTTCATAGAGCGCTGGGGATCACGCTATCTTTGGCAATTTTGGATAAAAACAAAAAGGCATCAGGATATAAGGAACCGTTTCTGCACACCTAAACACTGGCAAGGAGTTCTGTATAACCCAGAAGTATACCCATGGCTTCAGCCTAGGGATCCCGACCCTTGGGCCTTGGCGAAATGAATGGTGTCATTTGGTATCCATTATGACACTGGCCATAAATCACCGTCCAGTCCACGGCCCCATTAAAGTCAGGCGCTTCACTCCTCCCCACGCTCCCCACAATCCCTCCCACTGATATTGTAATGACTTAATTCCAGCTAATGAATTTGGAATCAGCGCAGTCGGTGGTGCAGGCATCTCTAGCCTGACGATTTGCTATTTGCTCGGAAGTAACTTGTTTGTTTTCGTGCGCTCGATCTGTCAAATGGCGCTTCAGACCTCAGCCCGAAATCCTAAGCATTCAGTCCTCGATCGGGCTGCGAGGTTCCCATTGAACTTGCTCGAGAGGGAGGCTCTCTGACCCCACGGCCCAGCGTAGCCGAGGCAGCCGCGTTTATGGATCCCAGTCACACTTGCTCGGTCGCAAACCGGCTGGATTTTCATGCATTTTTCCCCCAAGAACCGCGGCCATAAATCAAGGCAATCCAATCCCTTTCCTCGGAAGTAAGTTCATGTGAATGTCGGGGCTGCTGTGGAAGCGGCCGCGTCCTTGTGATTGGGAGGAAGGCCTTAATCGCTACCAGCCGTCCCTAAACACGATTAACACAGAGGTTAGCGCCATGTGTGTGTGTTTTTTGTTCTACAGTGCCGAGTTCCAATTAAGGCTGCCCTCCCAGGAATAAGCCCACCGGACACTTCTGAATAAACACCATAGGATTGGGCTGCAGGTTTTCTCGGGATGGCAGACCGGGCAGTGCAATCCTAAACAGAATCCCGCCCTTCTAAAGCCATTGCTTAAAACGGCACTCCAAACGCGTGAATTTTAATAATTAAAGATAGCTGATAGACCACATGTGTGCCCACCAGGCTGAAATCCTGTAACTGGTTGCTACGGAGTAACAGTGCAATCCTATGCAGAGTTACTCCATTCTAAATGCATAGGATTGTGCTGAAGGTCTGGGATTTACTCCTCCTAAACATGAGATCGGGCTGTACACCCTTCTTCTCACCTGTGCTTCACCCTCAGAATAACCCGATGAGGTAGGCTGGGTCGAGAAAAAGCGGCTACTTCCCGGTTGCCTGGGACTTTAACCACGACACCAGGCTCCAAGTCACTCGTTGTGGGTTTATTTTGTGTTCTTATTAAGATATGTATAGCCATTTGGCACTCCAGTCTATCCTCACAACAACCCTGTGAGGTAGGCTGAGAGAGAACTATTGGCCCAAGGTTACCCGGCCAGCTTCCCTGGCACAGTGGACCTTTGAACCCAGGTCTCCTAGTCTGAAACTAGGGGAGGGGCCGTGGCTCAGCGGTAGAACATCTGCTTGGCTTGCAGAAGGTCCCAGATTCAATCCCTGGCAGCTCCAGTTCAAGGGACTAGGCAAGTAGGTGATGTGAAAGACCTCTGCCTGAGACCCTGGAGAGCCGCTGCCGGTCAGAGAAGACAATACTGAGTTTGATGGACCTGATTCAGTATAAGGCAGCTTCCTGTGTTCATGTGTTCAACTGTAGGCACAGCTGGCTCTGGCAGGTTCTGGCGCGGACCTCCGGCTTCGCTCCGAAGTGTCTGCCCCCAAGACCAGAGTCCTGCAGGTAGAATCGCGCTGGTTTTGCCGCCCAGCGTCTAGTTGCGCTCCTGCCGCGCTCCCCCTCCAGTTTCGCTTCCAGCTACCGGTAGAGCGTCGCCTGTGGCCTGCGGGCGATCTGGGCCGCCTTGTGCTGCCGGCTCCCCCCTCCGGCGTTTTTCTATTCCCAACCTGCCGTGCCGACCCCCCCCCCGGCGCAACTCCGCCTTTCCCACCCCCCGGCAGCTCTTTGGGCTCCTTTTCCTTTTCTCAATGTGTGTTCCTGATGTGGTCCTGTCGGAAAAGCTCGTTTACTCTGCCCGGGTCCCCAGGGCTTTAAGGATAATGTTTATCAGGAGTGAACGTGCTCAACTTGTTTCCATTGAACTGCTGAGTGTAGGCTGAAATAACAAAGGTCACATCCACAGTGAGCCGGGCGAGGGCAAGGGGAGCCGAGAGGAATATGAAAACATTATAATAAACAGCAGCCTGTTGATCGCGCTGACCTGCCTGGCAAAAAGATTAATTTCAGGTACAAAATAATGAAATAATTGGAAGTGGAGGAAAGGCGAGGGCGGGAGGGAGGGAGACGTGGGGGGGAGGGGGGAGGGGGGGTAAGAGATTCCTGCCGATCTGAGAGTGGGCAGCCGAAAGCAGGTCTGGAAAAGCTGGATCCGCGTTTTTGCTGGGGGGGTGGTGGTGGTGGAAGAGGCGTTCGAGCCTGGCAATTGCAGGCGGGGGGGGGGGCCGAAATCCCCTCAGTCCCGCACCTCCAACGCCAGGCGAGCAGAACAAGGGGGTTGCCAAAGGGAGCCAGGAAAAGGCGGCAGGATTGGGGAGGAGGGCGGCGGCAGGGAAGAAAGCAGCTGCTTCTGCCGGGGCTGGAAGTGCGAAGGGCCGGGGAGGACTCCCTCCAGCTCAGCTGAGACCCCATACAATCTGGTCTGACTTTCAACGGCAGGAGTGACATCCAGGGAGGGGACGGGAGGGAACAGAGAAGGATGCGAGGCGGGTGGGTTTGCGGGAAAAGAGGGAGGAGAGAGAGGAATCGCGCAAGAGCCGGGTTGAGGTGGCAATTGGGAATCGGCTCCTGCGCTTCCCTGCGGACCGCGGGGCTGGCCTCCGGGCGGGGGAAACGAAGCAGGGGTGCTGCAGAGAAGGCCGTTTAGTGCGCGGCCCCTTCGTGGCAACGCTGGCCACCGCAGCCGACTGGCTGCTCCGGCACCAAGTTCGACCCTTCCCTGATTATTCCCACCGTCCTGCTCTTTCCCCACCATCTCCGCCTGTCGCGGGACGGTCTACAAGACGGGGAAACGTGCTCCGTGATGAGCCCGGTCCCGTGTCGAGACAGGCGCGCCTCAGCCCAGCGAAATCGTGGATTTACCGCGCAATGGTCAGCAGCTACACCCTTCGAACCCCTTTGAAATGAGTGGGTTTGGCAGGGTGTAGCTCTGCGGTCTATTCAGAAATCCACTCAGGTGTATTCAGTGGGGTTTGCTCCCAGAACATCGTTCTTAGGACCGCACGGCCAGGCGCGCTGCTTGGCTCCGCCTGAGATCGGGACCAGTCCTAAGAATCGGAGCAAGATAGGGGAAATCTGGATTCTTTTAAATCCAGTCTTTTGGGCTCCCCTAGCAGATCTGTCTGTTCCCTGTACATCGGTTTACGGAGCGATTCACAAACAAGGGTTGCTAAAGTACACCTAGATCAACCACATACCCTTGAAATCAGCCGGAATAATCCAGTCATAGGAAGCACGGTGTGCGACGGTTCCATAAATATTTACTCGGAGGCCTACTTGTTTCGATAGGGCTTACTCCAAAGTAAATGTGCTTAACAGGGCCAAAGAGCCATGGCTCAGTGGTAGAGCACCTGCTTGGCATGCAGAAGGTTCAGTCCCTGGCATCTCCAGTTAAAGGAACTAGGCAAGTAGCGGATGTGAAAGTCCTCTGCCTGAGACCCTGGAGAGCCGCTGCCGGTCTGAGTAGACAATACTGACTTTGATGGACCAAGGGTCTGAATCAGTAGGAGGCAGCTTCACGTGCTCAACACTGATTGGATCCTACTCATTCTGATTTCGAATCACAGGCATAACTGCATGCCGGAAATAAAAGAGTGCAGCCCAGATCCACAGAAGCAAGCATCTCCATTTCCTGCTCCATTGCCTTAACAGGGGAAAAAAAGACTGGATTACTCCCCTTTAAGTAGATTCTGGGTTGCAACTGTCTCCTGGCCGCTAAAGTTCTGTGTGTGTTTGAAGATTGCAGAGTCCAAATTACTGGCATTATAAAAATAATCTGTCTTGGGCAGGTTATTTTTCTGAATAATATTAATAAATAATAATAATGCTATGCATCTGTAGGCGTTCAATTTTAGATAAGCGAGCCAAACGTGTTACAGGTCGGGTTTCAGATCCGTATTGCCTCTGTGAAGTCCGTGGTTCCGATTCTAAACACATTTGAGCTCCACGTTCCAAGCAACTTCCAGTGGCACTAAGTCCTTCCCTTCCAAATAAGCGTGTTTCCAATTTAAGAGAAAGGTCTTAAGGTCACCCGGGTGACATCGTTTTGGAGTGATGCAGGAAGGGGGGAACGGCGAGATATCTGGGGAGTTTTGGCCTTGAGCGGGAGGGGGAAGAGATAAAAACGAGAATCGGTGTGGAGAGATATTGTACTTTAATGGACGAAAGGTCACTTCGCAGCTCCGAGACGCGTTGGAACCAGGGCCCTTGTCTCCTAGCGGTTGAAGGAATAATGAGACGCAAAACATGTGTGCTTGGGTCTAAGCCCAACGGAATTCTCCTCGATCATAGACTCATAGAGTTGGAAGGGACCATCAGGGTCATCTAGTCCAACCCCCTGCACAATGCAGGAAATTACGTATAGGATCGGCCTTCAAGCTCCCCAGCTGGCAGAGCTTGAAAAGTGGCAACCTGTTGCCAGCGTTTCTGAAGGGGAAAGAGGTTAGGAGAGTTTCTGAAGAGGGCCTCCATTCCTTATAGTCCTTTGTGATTATCTGTACGGGTTAATCTCTCCATCACTTATGTGGGGTCTACTTTTTAAATCACGGTTCCCATATGGGACTTCAACCCCCCTCCCCAATCCGGATCCACAATGCAGCTTTGAGGAACCTGCCGTTGAAATCAGCGAGAACTTCAACACATATCATTCATTTATATATTCACATTATATGTACCTCACTTTTTTCCAACGAGGACACAAAGTAGCTTACAACATTCTTCCCCCTTCTCTATTTTATCCTCACAACAACCCTGTAAGGTAAGTAGTAGAAAAGGGCAAGAGTCCAGTAGCAACTTAAAGACTAACAAAAATATTTTCGGTAGGGTATGAGCTTTCGTGAGCCACAACTCACTTCTTCAGATACAGCTAGAATGTGAATCCATCTGTCTTTAAGCAGAGGAGAGTGAATTCAGACAAGCATTAGTATGTAAATGTTAACAGTATGTAAATATGAATAGCAGGCGTGATGGGATTAGGTGTGGTATGCAGAAGAGTCTGTGATGTCCAGGGGAGACATGGGTGTGGAGAAATCAGCATTGGTAATGAGCCATGAATGCAAGGTCTTTATTCAGCCCAGGTAAATGCATTGACTTTAGTTTGAATATCAACTGTAATTCAGCAGTTCCTCTGGTAAGGTAAGGTAAGTTAGGGTGAAAGAATGTGATTGGCCCAAGGTCGGGCAGCAAGCTGCCACGGAAGAGTGGGGGTTGTGGTCTGGGTCTCCTAGATTCTAGTCGGACCCTACATGACGCTTAGGGCCTGAGAAATATGTCTATCTGGTAGCCAGATCCGGAACCCACATCTTTCACCACAAAGCCCATGGACTACACGCATCAAAACCTGCAGATTCAAAACTTACCTCTCATCCCTCGATAGGAAACACAATTTATAGAATTAGCAGCAATGAGAGCCTCACCAGCCTTATCTCGGGGCCAGTTTCTCTGTAGAAGTCTTGCAGGCCCACTTGCCAATGCTGAACCTCACCCTGGAGCCCTCTTGGTAGGGCAGAGAGATTTATTTTTGTAGGTACTTTTCCTCTTTACCAACCTGACTACCATGATCGTTTTCAGAGCAAACAGGAAGCCCGACCCTATGCACAGGGGAGCTTGACTTCCAGTAAGTGTAGACATGGCAGCTCCAGCGGACCCTGCAGGCAGCTCTTGCTTCCGGGGCGTTTTATATTGCCTGCGGGCGAAACGCTCGCCTTCAGGGACCGAACTGCGACTTCTGCACTTTCCGGGTGGTCACGTCCTATAGTTGCAGTCTCGGGGGTTCCTCTCAGAGCAGGATCGAGCTGTCTGTCGCACCACGTTGTAATTTTCCGGGCACTTCTATCCGCTCGAAGAGGAGGGTTCCTTCAAGGTAAGTGTTTTCAAATGGCCGAGAAGTCGGCTTGGAAACCCGACCCTGAAAACTCCTTTTTTTGGGGGGGGGGGGGGAAGCTTCCAGCGAGGTGTCTTTCTATATATTAAAAGACGCTTATTTCCAAATACTATAGGCTGTTATTGAAACCTTAGGCTGGAATTTTCCAGCCACTGACTGTGGGAGACGTTGTGGAATGTTCTGCCATAGGGACAATTCGCAAGTCAGTGGTCTGAAGCTTGTGGTGACTTCAGTCAACAGAACCATGCTCTGGAATCTAGTGAATAGTATTCCCCCTTTTCCTGTATTTTTGGTTTTTCAGAAGTCGATGTCCACTGGACAGAAGACATAATGCTCTTAGGGCTATTGAAACATCTCTCCCCCCCCCCCTCTTCTTTAGACTGCTTCACTGGAAAGATCTCCCACCGCGTGGAATTTGGTTTAACGCGACCAGCACTGAAAGCATAACAGGACGTGAAGACAGACTGCCATATATAACGTCAACTAGCTAGAACACCATGCTAGCGATTTGATCTATGAGTGGGTCGGTAAATTTGGGAGGACTCCAGTGCGATGCACGATCCATTTGGGGGAGGGGGTTAATTAGGAATTTGATTAAATAGGAATTTTAGGCAATGGAATGGTATGTTTGCAGGGCAACCTTAAGAACACTTCTCTGGAAATAACCCCCCTTGAACAGTCATGAGTAGACTTCTCAGCCGAGTTGCTGAGGATTGTTCTGTGAGTCAATGAAAGGACGTTATGTAGGCTTATTCCTTTGCAAGTTCCCTTTGAGTCAAGATAACCGATCTGTAAGCACATCCAAGCGAGTCCCATTCTTTTAAACGGGCCTCAGCCGACTCTCAGTCAAACACTTCCAAGTAAAACCGTTCGGAGGCGACTGGCAAGCCGAGACTGCAATAAAGCAGAGGGGCTTAAAAGAAACGCCTAACCCCAACTCCCCTTCCTCCCGGACAAAGTCCCCTGTGTGCGATTTAACGGCTGGAGACCGAGGGGGGGGAAGGGCTGCTCCGGGAAACCAAACGGCATATGGTGTCATTCTTCTCCGCTGGATCTCCTGGAGTTTAAAGACACACAGAGATATTCAGGCCGGCGGAGGGAGGCCGGGCCAGCGAGCTGCTCCTGGGGACGATTGATTGCATAATAAAAGCCTCCCCCGTTCCCCGCGCTGGAGCTCGCCGAGATTAACAAGGATGCGTGTGTCTTTTGGAAAGGCCTGCGAAGACGGCCTTGCATTTGGGGAGACCAGGAATGCGCCTTTTCCCCCCTCGCGCGCAGCCAAGCAGCAGTGGGTGTTATTCCAAACGCCTAATGAAAATAACAATTCGAGAGAGAAGCGGCCTTTGGGAAAGGACGGGGCGGAGGGGGGCGTTGGTGGAGACGCCAGGAGCAGGAGGAAGGTGGTGGACGGGGAGGGAGAGAGGCGGGGAAGGGAAGGCGACCCTGCACGAGGGCAGAGTTCCTGGAGGGCGGAGGAAAGATAGTCTTTCCCCCTACTCTTCGCTCGGGAGTCCGGATGGGTAAACAGGTTTCCTTGCACGGTTGAATCTGAACCAGGCATTTGTCCGGCGACCTATTTTCAACCGTGGAGGGCTTCTGAGGACAAGCAGAGTGCTTTTCCTGGCTCGAGGAAGAAGCCCGCAGGATGAAGGGCTTTCACTTCGATAGGCCGAAACCCCGGCACCTCTTATTTTAGATCCTGAGCAGAAAGTGGGTTTTTTGGGGTGGGGGGAAAAGCAATCCAAAAATCACTTACTCTGGGACCGACATGTTTGGATCAAAAGGCTGTTTCCAGAATACATGCTCTGAAGAATGTAACTTTATATACTCCATCCCTTTGAACGAGTACATAAATAATAACAGACGTGCAATCCTAAACTCGCTTATGCCGAGTAAATTTCGCCCAACGCCTTTAGGAACCTGCTGTTATATGCAAATTAATCTCGTGTTTAAGAGCCGAGCTCCTAAATTAACAGCCAGGTCCGATGTATGTTTACTGGGAAGGAAGAAGCCCCACTCCACACGGTGGGAATGAGGTCTGTGTAAATAGAAACTGAAGCCGGCTGCTCATCTCCCTAGAGCATCTTTCCTGCTTGAAATCGGTTTAGACCAAAGCTTCATGGACTTGGCTGGCCTCCTGACCACCTTTATTTTAAACCAAGACTCACTCAGAGTAAACATGGGCAGGATCGGGCTCGAAACACATTTTCTCAGAAGGCCGTTTGGCGACTCCCTCTGTATTCAAGGGGGCTCCCATCCAAGCGCTGAACTGGAACAAGACGGCAGCCTGGACATTTCCTCGAAGGGTTTACTTCCCAGGAACACGTGGCGGATGGGGCTGATCTGCTTAAGGTCGCCAGCGTGGTGTAGCGGTTAAGAGCTGCGGACTATAACCTGGAGAACCTGGTTCGATTCCCCACTCTTCCATATAAAACCTGCTGGGTGACCTTGGGCCAGTCACAGTTCTCTCCGAACTCTCTTGCTAGGGGAGGGGGAGGGAAGGAAATTGTAAGCCCCTTTGAGACTCCTTACGGTAGAGGAAAGCAGGGTATAAAAGCCAGCTCTTCTTCTTCGTCTCGCTTACATAAGAGATTTAGGGGTGAGTGGCCTTCACCGCCTCACCGTGCAGTGCCGGAAAGGCGACCCCTGTGATTCAAACCACTGCTCCGAGATCTCTTTTAACCGTCTGAAAAAGATGCTCCCTGATCTGCTGTAGGAAATGGCAGAGCCCTGGGGCTTCCCGGAGCCGAGTGTGTTTCAGAGCAGCTCGACAGGCTGCAGCTGGAATGATGTGCGCGTGCGTGTAGAGGGCCGTCAAGTCGCAGCCGACTTATGGCGACCCCTTGGGGTTTCCGAGGCAAGAGAAGTGCAGAGGTGGTTTGCCACTGCCCGCCTCCGCGTGGGCTGAGAGAGCTCTGAGAGAACTGTGACTTCATGTGGAGAGGTTTTTCACCACCACACCATGCTGGCTCTCCACTGGAATAATAAGGGTTTGTAATAAATTATGTAAAGGAAGGTTACCCCCTCCTTTTTTTGTGTGTTACTTCGGCCCGGGCATAGAAACTCCTTGAAGAACTAGAACGTGCTGTCAAGTCGCAACCACTCATGGTGACCCCATTAACTGGGCTCTCCAGGCAGAAAACTCCTTGCTCTTTCTCTCTGTCTCTCTTTCTGTCTTCCTTCCTTCCCTGTGAGTGCCCTTTAACCCTTAACTGCCTGAAGAGCCAGTAAGTCCCGTAACTCTCTGCCTCACAACCACTCTCCAGTCTCCCTATGGAAGAGTCCGGGAGTGGTGGCTCCGGCTCAAAACTCAAGCGCTTGCAACAACTGAGGTCAATTATTTACTTCGGGGAAACGTGTCGAAGCGAATGACACTTGCTCACCTCGACTCTAAACAAGAGGGCAGCCTGATTCTGTACCAGTTTACCGGGGAGGGACGGGAATCCTACTGGGTTCAGTGGGTTTTAATCCGAAATCAGTGTGCATAAGTAAGGATTACAGTTTTGTTTGGAAATGGATCCTTCCGACCGTCATGGAATTGGCTTCGGCATAACAACCTAATCCCAAACACAGGCGCATCAGAGTAATGTTTGCGCCACTGAAATCAACTGGGTTTATTCCTGAGCAATTTTACTTGAGATTGGAGTGCCACCAGTCGGTTTAAATCCAGATGTTTTGTCTTCGGTGGTTGCGGCTTTGAGATAGGAGCATGTCAACCTTCGTATTTCCTCTGCTTTGAAATGAATACTCTGCTTGTGTACCGCACTTGCATGCTCAGCCTGCCAACTCTGCCCAGATCTGTCTGCTTAACGCTTTGAAATATCCTCGGAGGTCTAGATTATATATATCCACATATCAGTCGTGAGCAGACCTTCCCCTAATGGGTGGGCATGGACTTTTTTTTGGGGGGGGGGAGGATGTAATGTTAATGGCTTTTAATAACGAGGTCCCCAAAGACTTAGCTGATGAAAAGGCCCTTTCTTCTCCAGAACTCGATAAAGGATTTGCTTTGAGTTGCATATGAAACAGAGGTGCTGAATGTGATGAGATTTTGTTTAAAGAGTTCTCAACAGGAGAGGAGTGAATTCGATTTGCCAAATGCAACACTGGCGAAACCCCTTGCCTGCTTCGATGTGCTGTTGAAGGAAATTAGATTTTCCGTGCTCGAGAGAAAGGACAGATCTGCTGGGGCCTTCGCTCCCCCAATGTACAAGAGTCGTGGTGCAATCCTGAGCAGAGTTATACCCTTCTAAGTACGTTGACATGAATGGTTTTAGGAGGAGGGTACTCCGTTCAGGATCGCACTGTTGGAGACCCATTAACACCAGCTGAACTTAGCTATGCTTGATGCACACTCACCTGGCCAAACTCCACTGAACGCAATTAGGATGACTTCTGAGTAAATATTAATAGAACTGCTGTGTAAATCCCATTGAAATCGACTAACCTATTGATTTCAACGGCAAGGCAACCCTCGTGTTTCTTGCAGGGTTACTCATGAGCAAGTTCTACCTTGTTCGTTGGGACTTACTTCCTTTAAGGTTTTTTTGAGGGGTGAGAAAAGTCCCATTAAACTCAGTGGTGTTTATTTCCAAATCTATTGTTCTGTTGTTTGAAAATGGTTATGGATTGGGGCCACGAGAAAAAAAAATAGTTCGGTGTGAACAGCAGTCCAGAGGACAAAGGGCAGGGTGGGGGCTGGGAACGTTTCCCAGGTAACAAAAGGCCCCAGGCCCCGGCTTTAGGGGCCGCGGATGTTTTCTTTGCTTGATCTCCGAAGGCTCCACCCGCCTTTTTGTGTGAGTGACGTCCGGGCGACGTTCCCAGGGCTCCTGAGACACAGCTAAGCCTCAACCTCGGAGGCCTCCTCCCAGACCCGAAACCCTCCCTGGCCGCGATCCTCTTCCAGAGGGTTTGGCCCGTAAGCCTCGTTAAAGCTGTCCGTCTCGGGTAATCCCTCCCTCTCGGGAAAAGGACGTGCGTCTCAATTGGACGGGATTCAGCGTGCCATAAATCGATTTGATCGTTCACGGGGGAACCTGCTTGAAGGCCTAGCAAGGAAAGTGCGTTTGAAAAGAAGGCCTCTCGTGTCGAAGGGCAGGCAGCCCCGGCTCACCGCCCTTCCTTATTCCAGAAAGAGAGGGGGGCTTAGTTTACCACGATTAACGCTTCCTCCTGCCCCAGGTTTCCATCGGGGAAATGATCAGGCCATTAAAACCAATTTAAAGCATACGAACAGCTGGAATAAAGTGAATGTATTTTGCGCCAGCTATAAAAGCTTTGCCCCCGCATGCCCGCCAGCCCCCCCCCCCCAAGGGCGGCGGTCCCAGCCTCGGCCTGGTCCAATTATTCCGCCCCCCGTCTGGTCCCGGCCATCCCCCTCGGTAGCCGGGCTCGGTCAATTACCGGCGGGCGGCCTCGCGGTCTTGGCGCTCAGGCAGGCCTGGGAGTGCGAGCGCCGGCTCCCAAGGCGCTCTCGGCCTCGGCTCCTCGTATTGATCGGGCGATTTTCCTTAATGATGTGTTAGTTGCTCGGGCGGTTTTAATAACTTCGCTTCCACTTGCTCCTGCGCCAGCTCCGTTGGGTGGAAACTGGCCAGTGGCTAATTAGGGTTTTCCTGCAGAACCCGCTGCAGTGAAACGTGTAGCGCTGAGCTAATTTGCGCAGGGGATTTTTTTTTAAAGTATCTTTTTTTTTTTTAAGCTTTAACTACACAAAGGGAAATACACATTTTCGACGTCCAAGGCTCCAAAGCTGCGGAAAGCCGGATTTTAAAGGCAGATTTGGTTTTAATAAAGAAATCGGTTTCTCATTTGTCACATGTTATATGAATTTAGAGTCCATGAAAAAAAAATGCCCCTATTGTTCTGTCCTCAATTATAGTCAGCAATTGGGAATGTCTGGGCAATTTTCCTTGGCCTTTCCAAAAGCGGCTCGGAACACCTTGTAACAGCGCCATCTAGAGGAACGCCTCTTGGTTGGCGCGGTTTGGGATCAGGGGAGCTTGTGATGTTCTCTCAGGGTAGAGGCTAATTCACAGTGGGTAGCCGTGTTAGTCTGTCTGCAGTAGTAGAAAAGGGCAAGAGTCCAGTAGCACCTTAAAGACTAACAAAAATATTTTCTGGTAGGGTATGAACTTTCGTGAGCCACAGCTCACTTCTTCAGATACAGCTAGAATGTGAATCCATCTGTCTTTAAGTAGAGGAGAGTGAATTAGGGTAGAGGCTTTTGTCTCAGCGCTTTTGAGTTTTAACAACTTGTTCTGAGGATTATTTCGTTCCTTGTTTATTTGATCTTTATTTTGTTAACATTTTGTCTGCGGATGGTGAGAAGGTCTCGTCATTGTCTTTTAAAAAGCACTCGCAAGTTGACTGTTGCCCATTGGAAGCAGGCTAGCACCAGTGAGACGTGACTCCGTAGCAAGAAGAGAAACGGCCTCTCCTTTCTTCTAAGTCTCCGTCCGGCTGGACAGGGGAAGCCTTTGCAAGACTAGAGCAGGAGGGCTACAGCGCCACGGACCAACTTCCTGCCGTCGAGTAATTATAGCTGAGCCGCGTGGAAGGCGGTTCGGTCCCAGCACGGCCGGTGGATTCCTGCCAATGTCAACGAAGGGATAGACAACAGAGTGGCGACGGAAAATGTGCTTGCCGGGTTCAATGAGAGCCAGGCCATTTGTCCGATGCAACGCTCGGCTGCAGGACGGAGTTTAAATGAATGTCACCATCAAGCACAGCCGCTGACGCCGCCCAAAGCAATTCAAAGACCGTCTCAAACGTTCACGGGGCTCCCCCAGACCACGCGTTTAGGGTCACGGGTCATCAGCCTCAGTGAACGCGGCCGTGGGGGGGGGGAGACTGCTCGCCGACTATTTGTGAGGCTGTCCCCGATCTTGCGACCCCCTTTCTTGGGAGGAAAGGCTGGTCTGTAGCTTGAGCAGACTAAGGCGGCCGAGTTCGGAAGGAGGAAAAATGGAGGGCGCCGCTGCAGGTGGGGAGCGGTACGTTCAGCTCTCCTTTATACGAAAGCTCCCTACAGTTCATAGAATAGAATAATAGGATTAGAATTGGAAGGGACCACCAGGGTCATCTAATCCAACCCCCTGCACAGTGCAGGAAATTCACGACTACCTTTGTGTGTTTGTTTTTAAGTATATCAGGGAGTGAAATTCTATCCCACCTGTTTTGCCCGTTGTCCTAGTTCCCACATACGGGGAAATATTAATCTACAGGAGCTTTGAAAAATGTAATCCCGCCATCCAATGTAGTACAGTCCTTCCCACCACGACAGCATTCGGCCACCTGGCTCGGCGCCAGCACAGGACAACTGGTCAACAGGAAGCCCGTCTGCTGAGCGGCGTCTCCTTTCCAGCCCCTCTTGGGCTCCTGTTTGCCAAATCAGGGGCCTGCCCCCTTCCCCAACCATTAGCCCAACGACCGGGAGGAATGTTCGTAGCCACGAGCGGGCCATGGCCTTTCCCACGCTTTCCACGCGGGCAGGTGGCAAAGGCTGGATTCCAGGCGGTCATCTTCCTCCCTTGAAGCAGTTGTGGAAGGTTGCCTTCAGCCCAGCCATAAACCCGGGTACAGCTGCAGTCCTCTGCAAACACATCTGGTGGAACATGGTGGGACTTACTTCCGAGTAAAACAATTATCGGTAATAAATAAAAGGCGATCAATTTCCCAGTTAATGGAATTCTTTTCTAAGCGAGGCTATTTACTCGGCTGTAAAAAATCTTGGAGATCGGCGAGTTTGACTTTTGAGCGCCCTGGCAGGTGCGCGCCGGGCTCCGAGGCTGCTTCAGTGAAGAAATCTTCAGTGGGGCCTCGTTGGAAAACTGCGATGTTTATTAGTCCTATAAAAATTAATCGGACGGAATTGGCTACAAGTCTGTCTCGCTTTATTTGGCTTGCAGACCTTCAGCAAAATAAGATTTATCGGTACTAATAGGAATAGTCATAATCATTTCGGTATTGCTAACTTTGTGGTAAGGCTACATTCCTCCCTGGCCCTGCTTCCAGTTCTGGGGTTTAGTCTCCGGGTAATCTTACTGTGCTTTGAGCTCAAGATCCGCAGGGGCGGGGCTTTCACGGCAGGGGAACGCTTAACACCCCCCCTCCAGCCCCGAGCGTGTTCTTTTTAGGAAACAAGCTCCCTCCATCTTGACCTCACAATTTCCCAATCCTTTCTTGTCGAGTCAGACAAATGTCAATGAAAATGGATTTCCCCGTTTAAATTCGGAACAGACGATGAAACGATACGGGGAGACGTCGGGGGTGAAATAATGTCGACTCCTTTCGAGTGAGTGGGGCTGTGTCGGGCGAGGCCTCCCAGTCTACGCATACTTCCTCGGAAGTAAACCCCCAGTAAGTTCAGAGAGACTTACTCCCCGCTATGTGTGCAGAACAGCCAGAGGAACTGGGGAAGCCTCGGGTCACAAGCCAGCCTGGTTCGAGCCTCCCCTCTGTGGTGAGTGGCCATAAGCAAGCCACCCCCCCTTCTCGCAGCCTCAGTTTACCCACCTGCAACAGGAGGGGGCACCCGCAGGGCAACAACGTAACATTTGTTCGCGGGGCTTCCAGACACAACCATCAAGGTTTATTTCACGCCAAGAAGGGGATCCTTTTGAGAGAAGATCTTAAAATCTCCCAGGAGGTGCGCCTTAAACAAATCTTTTGTGATCACCACTGACAGCGCAAAGGGCCGGTTTCTGTGGCCAGTGGAGGACAGAACTCATCGGACAGGGAGACCCTTCGGAGCGACCCTTGCAAAAGTTAATGGACCCTACTCCCAGTGCACTGGCTGCTTGCTTGCTATAGACGAAGCTAAACACCGGTGACAAGGGCGGATTTGGAAGAAGCTAGCCAATTATGTACTAACCTAAAGGCAACTAGAATTCACCGCCGTCCAAATTAACGGGGCTACCAAATTAAACGAGAGTTTGGTGAGGCTGTAAAAAGGCACCTATTATTAGGGGATAATATGCACAATGGCTCACTGCCAGCCGTTTTTAATTCATTAAAAAAAAAAAAACCAACCCTTTAAAGCGTTGTAAGTCTGTTGGGATGCCAGAACTCCTTTCAATTATTTATATACCTAAATAATTATTTATATAACTAAATCGTTACACGTGACGATGGACCACCAAGATCAGATTCTTAATTCTTTAAAGGAAGAGGAGACAGAAAGGAAGGTTTCCATTTACACTTACTTTTCTTTTCTTGCTTTCATACTCATTCTCCAAACTGGAGAGAGGACCGAGGGCACTTTCACACAGCCCAAATAATGCACATTCAATCCACTTTCAATGCACTTTGAAGGTGGATTTTACTGTGTGAACTTGCAAAATCCATTTGCAAACGACTGCTAAGGTGCACTGAAAGTGGATTGAAAGTGCATTATTTGGGCTGTGTGAAAGTGCTGCGAGATAGCTCACTCAGTGTCTTCTGGGTGGTTTGACCTGTAGAGCAAGTAGCAGATCAGCACATGAAACCCCGGCAGGAGCGTGGTCTGGACTCAATGGCCACCGGCCCTGCAAGTTCTTCTCTAGCTGCACTACAAGCCCCTGGACAGGTGAGGACGGACTGAATTGGGTTGGCTACTTATGACTTAAATCTTAGTCCAGAGTCTCAGCTAGACTGCGCTAGGGATTGGGTTGTATCTCTCCAGACTAAAAGCCACACCACGAGCATCTTCTTGTTGATTCTGGTGAGCAGACAAAAGGCAGCCCTCTTCTCTTTTAGGGCCAAACTGTGTTGGCTATATCATAGACCCTAAACAGATTGATGACAAAAAGCAGCCAGGGCGGGAGGCAGGCATCCTGTACCCTATCTTTTTAAACTTTGCCCTTCCTTCATGGAGCTTAGAGCAGCGGAGATGGTCCCCCTTTCCTCAGTTTTATTTGCACAACAACCCTGTGAGGTAGGCTAGTATGATAAAAACTGACTGGCCTAAAGTAGTCCAGAGATATTCACAGTCTCCCCAGCTTTGAAATAATACTCCTCACTCTACAGCACACCATTTTTCACCTGCTCTCTGGCCTGCCACTTCCCCCAACAGTAATGGCCTATCCAGCTGCTATTAAGGGGGTGGGGAGCCAGGTCTTTGGGTCGTTTAAGACCTCATGCGCGCGGTTTAATTCCGACTCCCCAGAACAATTTTGAAGCCAAAGTGAGAGGCTCACTCAGTCTGTCGTCTTTAGTGTGCCCCCCCCCGTCCCCTTTACAGGCCGCAATTCATAGGGGCAGCTTTCCTGGCTGAGGCTTGGTTTGCACATGCAGGAGAATGAGGCGGCCTCAGGTGCTTTCAGAGGGCAGGCGATCAATTCCAGCTCTGAGTTTTCTTCGCTCAAAAAATAAATCCCATACAAACAGAACTCTGGCACAGCGGGGAGATAGGCCCCACCTTGCTAGGAATGCGGGGAGATTTTAATGGGATCCTCCACCAGACTCCTGATGTGGACATTCTGCCACCTCATTGACACCTCAGTCTCCTGCGCCTGGGAACCTTGCCTGGAAAAGCCGCTCCTGTTGGATTTCTGCCTACCAAGAAACGCCCCAAAGCCCCCCTCCCTTTTTGCAAAGTTGTCAGTCCTCATTCCGTTCAGCCTCCCTCCCTCTCCATTAGCAAACCTGGGCCACTCAGGACCGGTCTCCAGAAGACAGGTGAGGCTTGCGATTCCTTTGCACCATCAAGAGAGGAGGGTAGTGGAGGAGGAGGAGGAGGAGGAACAGTCCCAGGTTTAGCCCAAGAACCTTCAGTGTCGTGGCTTACCTCTGGCGTGTGAATCGGAAGCACAGCGGATAGTTCTTGCCAGGGAATAACCATACCTGTCTTACACACCTGGGTCTCAGTGACAAAGTTTCTGGGTCAGAACTTCTGGAGACAGAACTGAACTCCTGCTAGCTGGGATAGCTTGGACTCAGTAGCCAGGCTTCTCTGTTCCTGCCTTAAGATCTCTTTAGAGTGGACACTTCCCGCGCCTGAAGACTGCATATTAGACTGCCTTTCATCACGCCTAGCAACTTCTTTCCCTTCCTCTCTCTCTTTTTTTTCTTTGCTGAAAGTCTTGCTTCATGTGGCGTTTGTAAAGCTCGCTCATTTCTTTACAGATCTTCAGTTGGTCCTGAGGTAGGATTCACCCCACCCTTTCTTTTGGGTAGGCCCGAGGACCGATCACCTTCAGGCTTTACTGGCTCTCCAAACATGTTTGCCAGCAACTTCAGCTGCCCAGGAGTTCTCCAAAGAACTATGGGAAGTGTAGTTCTGGAAGAGAACTTCCCATAGTTCTTTCGCAGAACTACAGCGTGACAAGGGGCCAAGCCAGGAGGTCTGAAACTGGTTTAAGCCAGTGCAGTTGAAACGCTTTAGAAACGAAGCACAGCACTGGCTAGGATGGAGAGGTGGATTCTCCTGAGGCTGCTTTCCTTAGGAAAAGAGAGGGGGGATGAGCACTCCTGTGAACAGGCCGTGGTTTTCCGAAGGTTTCGGAGCTCGGTTAAATCATCCCCCAAGGCCGAATACGTTCCATCCGGATCTGATTACCCAGAGGAAAGTCTGTTTGTTATTTGACTTCGGGAACACACGTTTCCTCCTGCCTTTCTCCTAGCACCGCCTTTCCATTGTCCAAATACGCTTGGGCTCTTCTCCAAGGTGGTCAGGAGATCAGCTATGCTATGGGTTGCTTCTTACAGAAGGGAGCAGCCTGAATAATCCAGACGAGCTGAGCTGGGTAGAGTTTGGAAGCTAACTAGGGTCAGCCATAGTCAGTCCTGGGTGGGATATCAACAAGAAAGACTCGAGGTTGCTATGCAGAGGAAGGCAGTGGCAAGACCACCCCTGCTCATCCCTTGCCTTAAAAACCTCATGTGGGTTCGGGAATTATTATGATTATTCTTAAGAAAGGAGAGGACCTAGCTGTAGCCCCCATTGATCATTCCAGATCCCAAAAAGCAGATGCCTGACTCAGGGAATACTGGCAGCCTAACCGCAAATGATTTGGCATCTCAAAAACGCATTCATCCACAAATCAACAGCCCAAGAAATCTGTCCAATTCGTTTATGTTATCCTCCTTAAGAGGAGGATTTTAAAAGACCGCTCCGCCCCTCTTGAGAATTTTGTATAGGCTGGATGTTTGGTACGTTTAAAGCAATGGATATTGAGAAAATGTGGCCTTGCCTCTTCGGGCCTCAGTTCACAGACCTTTGCTTGAAATATAATCTTTTTTTTCCTATTCTATTGGGAGCTGGAGTAAGTGGTTTAAAGACTGGTGTTTTATGCATTTAATTAATGTTGGTATTTCTACCCTGCTTTTCTCCCTAAAGGGACTGGCTTGGTTCCCTGTTACTCAGCTACAGCCTTGAACACTTGAACACATGCATCTGTCTTAAACTGAATCAGACCCCTGATCTATCAGTCAGTAATGTCTACTCAGACCGGCAGCGGCTCTCCAGGGTCTCAGGCAGAGGTCTTTCCTATCACCTACTTGCCTAGTTCTTTTAACGGGAGATGCCGGGGATTGAACCTGGGACCTTCTACATGCCAAGCAGATGTTCTACCACTGAGCCGTGGCCCCTCCCCATCAGGGCGTTGATTGGCCAGGAGAGATCTGATTTGCTGGGCAGATTAAAAGGCATCCTGTTAAACAGAGCTTCTCCCTGAAGAGTGACTGTTAGAGAGTTATGCATAACCCCATTCCCTGATATTTTCCTCTTGGCCCACCTCCTGCTGCGGCCATTTTGTCCTTGAGCCCACCACCCTGGCTCAAAAGGTCGGGGACTTCTCTAAGCACTAACCGCTGAAGCCCTTATTTCAAGCCCAGAGCTGAGCAGAGCGCATTTTCTTCCGGATGTGTACCCACAGCTACCTGCACAAGTATCTCAGATGATATGACAAAGTTTCTGACTCCGGGAGTCGGGACAGTCTCCTGTCACGCCTGAATCCAGCTTTTCCCTCAGCCTCGACCTGCTGAGGCCTTCAGAAGAAGGAGAGGGGCCATGGCTCAGTGGTAGAGCATCTGCTTGGCATGCAGAAGGTCCCAGGTTCAATCCCCGGCATCTCCAGTTCAAAGGACTAGGCAAGTAGGTGATGGGAAAGACCTCTACCTGAGACCTTGGAGAGCTGCTGCCATACTATACTGACTTTGATAGACCGTGTTCATGTGTGAGAGGCAGCCGCCAGGCTCCCTCCCATTTCGTCCGGTCGGGCCCAGGTTTTGTACGGACCCTCCTCTAGCAACATCTTGTATGCAGATGAATGGGATGTGAAGCTGCGAGCAGCCCGTTTTAGGCTGGCAGGCGGAGGAAACCACAGCCCGGCTTCTGTTTGGGGATGCGGAGCCATCCTTTCGGCAACGTGTTTTGTCAAGTCGGTTTTGCCAGCAAGGATCAAAGCTGCGGAAACCAGCCCTGGGTGGCCGCGGAGAGGCAGTCCCTGCCACAATAGCTCTCCGCTGGGGAGAAGAGCCTCCCTTGGGAGACCGTGCCGTTGCCAAGAGAGGCTTCCTGTCCTGAGCTTCCGAAAGTGCGCCCGACGCCCTTCTACTCTCTCCAGTTCAGGACAACCACGCGCCAGAAGAAACCTCTGGAGGTCGCGCCCTTCCCTCTCCGCCCAAGAACCCCAAGGTGGCCAGAAACATCGCTCAAGACATTCGAAATCTGCCGGCCCAGCTCGTTATATCTGCGGGTGTTTGAGAACACGTGTCGTTCGCTTATTTGCACAAGAGACGTTCTTGTTTTCCAACGATGTTTGAGCACTACTAGGGCAGTCTGTCCATTTCTTTACCCCTCAACCCCAAGAATATCAGTCTGGAGACAGACAAGGAACCACACTTAAAAGGAGAGAAGTGGTTAACAGCGGTGGTTTGGAGCGGTAGACTCTGATCTGGAGAACCGGGTTTGATTCCCCACTCCTCCACATGAGCGGCGGACGCTATTCTGGTGAACCGGGTTGGTTCCCCCACACGAAGCCAGCTGGGTGACCGTGGGCTAGTCACACTCTCTCAGCCCCACCTACCTCACAGGGTGTCTGTGGTGGGGAAGTGAAGGTGATTGTAAGCCGGTTTGATTCTCCCTTAAGTGGTAGAGAAAGTGCGCATATAAAAACCAACTCCTCCTCCTCCTTTCTAACTGCTGACATGCTGCTTGCTCCCTGCAGGGCCTTCTTCTCATCTTTGTACACTAAACATGCATATTCCAACAGACAAAAGTCTTTATAGGTAGAATGTGAACTGGGGTCCTTCGAAATATACGCCCCACCATTGAGCTGGGGATGAATCAGCACGAGGGCTTCATACAGGGGTCCAGTTCTTTGTTTACAGCCTTGTGGCCTCTTCCAGAGGAATGCATTTGTCTTTCAGCACAAAACCTCATGGCCTACAGCTCAGTTCCTCAGATGCAGGTAGATTCTGGTTCAGCGAAGGTGATACCGGAAGAAGTTCCCTTTGGTCTCCTGAAGGTACCACAGGGTGGTTTTTGCGGCAGTAGACCAAATTCGGCTACCAGAATCTGTGTACCGATAGCCAGCGTACCGAGTCAGTAACGGAACCAGAGGGACAAGAACTTGGAAGGGATCATCAGAAACTCAGCAGAGAGAAAGGCTCGCCCCAAGCTCTACGCAGGGACAGCAAGAGAAATTGGCCACCGAGCAGCCGGCGGGGGTCCTGTTGGATGCTGCTGGGAATAGATTCAGCCGCCCTAAACCATCCCATCCTCGGGATCCATTTATGGCGGAGAAAGATGTAAGGTTCCTGGACTCTTCTTCAAAGTAATGGATCACCCAGCTTGGAAATAATGCCGAACTCTTCGCTTTTGCACGATGATCGGGAAAAGTCGAAGAAAGTATTATTGCAGCAATCCTTATAACTACCTAAGACGATTTCCTTCATGAAGATTAGGGGGCGGGGCGGCTAAGGCTAAGAAAAGAATGACTCTCTCAGGGCCAGCTGGTGAGTTCAGAGGAGACTGGGACCAGGGTCTAGGGGAGAAGTAGGAGCGGCTCAGTGGAAGAGCCTCTGCTTTGCACGCAGAAGGTCCCAGAGCCGATCCCCAGCGTTTCCAGTCAAACGAATCAAATAGCAGGTGCGTGATCTGAAAGACCCCCACCCAGGCCCTGGAGAACTGCCGCCAGTCAGAGTGGGCAATAGCGAGCAAGGCTCTGACTCCGAAGAGGGCAGGTGTGTGTGTGTGAATGTGCTCCTGGTGCTTCTTCGCTCCCCCATTCCTTCCTGCCCTTAGCTCTTGTGCAGAAAGCTGCGCTGATGCGGAGAAAGGGCAGCGGCTGTAGCGCAGCGCCTCAGGCCGAGCTCGCGGTAGTTGGTGTGGGGGGGGGGAGCCTGGCTCTGGGCTGCACCATTTCAAATGGCAGGGATGTGCGAGGGGCTCATCTGATTGAATCCTCTCCCCGTGAAAAAGTTCCCTGGGCATATAAAAGTGGACTTGGGGCACAGCACTCCCTGCCATTTTAGGTTTTTGGAGTGGGGGTGGGCTTTTTGTACTGGGGGGGGGACCATCAGACATGTACTGTCAGTAGTTCAATACGTACACAGGTGCTGAGAACCGGACTTTGGTTCCAACTCCCGTGTCTCCCAACTGGGAAGGGCTGTGGCTCAGTGGTAGAGCAACTGCTTGACGTGCAGAAGGTCCCAGGTTCAATCCCGGGCATCTCCAGTTAAAGGGACTGGGCAAGTCGGTGATGTGAAAGACCCCTGCCTGAGACACTGCAGAGCCGCTGCCGGTCTGAGTACACAATACTGACTTTGATGGACCTTGATGGTCTGATTCAGTATAAGGCAGCTTCATGTGTTCGATAGAGGAATTGTACATGTGCACGTGTGCTTTGGTCTGCGGGCCCTCTCACCCTCGCAAGGGCGCAGAAGGCGGGCCAACCCCAACCTAGTCTGCGTCTGGGTTCTGCCTCCAGATAAACCTCGGAAAAGGAAGGAAGGTTTCCTGTTAGGTCAGGCTGCCCCCGTAAGCGTTTCTGGCTCTCGGTAACAACCTCCAGAGATCCGTAGGTTTATGTGTATATATATTTATGTATCTGTATATGTGTTACGACAAAAGTCATTCATCAGGTTTCAGGGTTCTGGCCTCGCTACCAGAGTTCACGCCGCGGTTCACTGCACATCCGCAAATCTCAGCAAGTTTCAAGTTCAACCCCCAACGCCGGAGCCTGCTGGATGAGTCACTGTGAAGAACTGGGGGTTGGGAGGGGAGGGTGGCTCGGATGCCCCCGCGAACCCTCCCGGGGCTTCGACCAGACTGCCTGCTCATTGGCTGCGGCCTCCGGCGCTCGGAGTCCAATGCAAGCGGAGCCTGCTTTGCCCAGGATGGCCCCGGGACATCCGCAGCATCTTTCATCGGATGACAAAAGGCGTCGTGACTGGATCAAGGGGAGCAGAGAGGCTCACCTTTGCACCAGGCCTGAAGACAACCCATCTGTTTCCCTCCTGTCTCTCTCTTTCACTGTGTGGGGTTTGTGCGGAAGGGAAGAGCCCTGTTCTCTTTCATGCGTTCACTTGCCGCAAGCTGGGCCCACACAACGTGACCCTAGTCCCAGTGCAAACACGAAATGCCTCCTTCTCCCCACATTGCACGCACGCGCCCACACAGGCAGCCACACTCCACTCCATAAGTACCATTTTATATGAGCCATGAAAGAAAGGGGACTTCTCTGTCTGCCTAATACATTTTTACACCCCCCATCCACATTTGTGGAATGCTTGGTCTCTGGCTGGACGATTCAATTTAATTACAAGGCAATAATCCATAGAAAAGAGTAGGAGTCCAGTAGCACCTTAAAGTTTCTGGCAGGGTATGAGCTTTCGTGAGCCACAGCTCACTCCTTCAGATACAGCTAGAATGTGAGTCCATCTATCCTGAAGTAGAGACGAGTGAATTAGACACACAATGGCAATGTAAATGGCAAATGCAAGTAAATGACATTAGCAGGCCTGATTGGACTGGTGGTGATATGCAGAGGGGTAGTCGGTGTGGAGAAATCGGCATTGGAAATGAGACAGGAATCCCAGATCTCTATTAAGTCCCGGAGAATGTATAGCCTTGAGTTTCATTATTAGGCAATAATCTGTAGCTGTAGCACAAATCCCAATTTTTAAAAATAGGGAGTTGATTGCCGAAGATGATATTAGTCTGCCTGATAGGGCTCGAAGAACGTAGCATCCAGTGCAACCCGGATGCACGAATGCACCAGAAGAGACACAAGTCCGCAGACCGGGCTTTAGCATTACCCCTCCCGCCTCCAGCCCAAGGCTCCCACACGGGCTCCTCCGCGCGCGATGCTTTTTTAACCGAGTCAGCCCATTAAACATCGAGTCCTCGATTGTGAAACTATCAGGAGGGGTTCTTGCACAGCGGCTCCAATTGCGTGCAAATCCCGGTCTGAACTGAATTGCAGGCGCTTCCTTTTCTATGGAAGGTCACCCCTTAACGAGGTTCCCCCACCC
Source organism: Euleptes europaea (assembly GCF_029931775.1). Classification (NCBI taxonomy): domain Eukaryota; kingdom Metazoa; phylum Chordata; class Lepidosauria; order Squamata; family Sphaerodactylidae; genus Euleptes; species Euleptes europaea. Next base: position 38,374,540 of record NC_079317.1, read on the forward strand.
CTTTGGGGGGGGTGGATTCTGCCCGGGTCTGGCTAAAGCGCTCCTCTCGGGTCCCGGGGCTTTCGAGGCGAACCGCTCCGTCCCTCCGGGGTTCCGCACCCGCTGCGGTTCTTGAGCAACCCCTCTTTACATGCCGCTCCAGATACAGTGAATACGGATGGAGTTTTGAACGGGGATCCTGGCCTCCATTCAAAGATTCCTACGACTGAGCGTTTGATCTTTTAGGGAAATGTTTTTAATTTCCCTTTTGTGCAAAACAAAAGAAAGGAAAAAGTCCCTGTTCGTCTTGCTCCGGGGACGTTGTCACCCCTTCCAGGACAAACGTGCCATTGCGGCTGATTTGGAAAACCATGAAACGAGAGGGTCGCGCCAGTTCAGGCTCGGAGCCGCGCGAACCCTCCAGAGCGCATCCCGGCGCTGCTGCCGTCGCCGCTCTCCGTCTCTGGCCACCCACGAGGCGGGGGCGGCCGGCGGCCATTCATCTTCGTTAGGCTGGGCTCGGCGGCCAGACCGACACCCTTTCCCTCCGGGGCTGCGGGCGCGCTCGCTCGGCAAGCAGGGACTGGCGCGGTTCGCTCCCTGGTCATTTCTCTGCCCCAGGGCGGAACGCGTGAAGTTGTGCTACTCCGAGTTGTAGCAGAGGAGTCGGGGGGGGGGAGTGCTGCGGGGAGAGGGAGAGGGAGAAAAAAATCACAGCCAGGTTTGTCAAAGGGACCAAGTGAATGGCTTGGGAGATGGACGGCTCCATTCTTCCCTTTTTCTCCGAAGAGAGAACAAAATGGAGATAAAACAGGGCGCCGGGGTTATCTTTTCATCTCTCCCTCCTCCCCCAATAAATGTTTTCCCCGCAGGGAAATTGTTGTCGTGAGCTGCAAACCCGGTTGAAAGATCCAATAGCGGAGAGCCAGTGACATTCTGCCCAGAGTGCATGGCCGTATCCAGCTCCGCATTTCCCTGAGGAACACAAAAGTCGGCCTTTTTATTTAGCTCTTGGTGCGATCCAAGAAGGCCTTAGGCCCGTGTCGGCGGCTCTTTCCCTTACGATGGAGTTCAAGGTGCCAGGAACTGCCTTAAGTGGTCATCCTAAAGGAGAAGTGTCACTGACATGAATAGGACGTCTTTCCAGGTAAATATGCTTAGCTTTGCGGGATCTAACTCTTATTAGAACGAACACAGGAATGACCACAACCCCCTGAAAGTTTAGGGGTTCACCTTGCCCTGCTAGGCTCTGGCGCCTGCTTTTTCAGAACCCACCCCCCCTGACCTCAAGCACACCAGTGTTTTCTCTGCTTTGCACCGAATGCATTGGCGAGCGGAGTAAACCGTTTGGAAGACAAGCCGGGTTTTCCTACAGGGGGCTCGGCCTGTGTACCAGACGTGAAAAGGGAAAGGCACATAAAATGCCTTCGAAAACTATTCAGATCCCCACCAACGATATCCATGGATAGCAACGGACTGTTAATTGCATCTAACACTATGTGGGGCACTTTTCCATACTCCGTTTAATTTGCATTGATATGAACGCAGTTGGCTTGTATAAATTTTTCTTCTCCCCCCCCAGTCATTATAATAATCTGAAACCTATAAATATATACAATTATGTTACAGAATGTATCTCCTAGGAAGTGTGCTCAGGCGAGGATCCAGAAATAATTGTCCTCCTCAGAAGGCATTTGCGGTGTTAACTGTTTCCTTTTCCTTTCCCTTTTCGTCATTTGAGAAAAACGGAGGCTCTCGGGCTGATGATATCGGTCCAACTTTTCTTAAAAAAACAAACAACTTTCTTAAAGATTTGGAGAGATGAGGGCGTAAAAGACCATAATGAAATTCTTGAACAGCGCCAATTTTGCTTCCAGACACGAAGGAGAGAGACTCCTGATGAGAACAACAACCATTCTACTCATTTATTTACTTGTTCTTTTATAGTCCGCCTTTCTGGCAGAGCCGATTTACTTCCACAATAGTTCAAGAAGCAATGGGGAACGGTATAAACTGACTTATTGAGATAAATGTTCCTTCTCCCCAGTTAAATTCTTTCCTTCCCTTCCTTTCTCCCTAATGATGTCTGGCCAGGCAGGATTATACTGCCAAAATCTCGCACTGGCGGTTACTCTTACTTCATAATTTAATATAAAATATTCTGTGTTTATAGAATATTTTGTCTTTCACTGCCAGCTGGGAAGCCAAGGTTTTTTTTTTTTATTGGTCAGTTGCTGGACTAGAAACAAAATCAAGACTCCAGAGTTAGGAAAGATTTCCTAAATCATCTGGTTGCCCCATACTGGCAAATAAGCACGTAGATAGGGAACTTGGCGCCACTGTACAAAAGTGTGGGAAGAGGATCATGGTGAAGCAACGCAACTCTGCTGCTGAAATAGATCTGAATGGGTTAGTCTATCTGTAGCAGTAGAAAAGAGCAAGAGTCCAGGAGCACCTTAAAGACTAACAACATTTCTGGCATCTGAAGAAGCGAGCTGTGGCTCACGAAAGCTCGTACCCTGCCAGAATGTTGTTAGTGTTTAAGGTGCTCCTGGACTCTTGAGCTTTTCTTCTCCTGTTGAAGTTTTCTGATTTCAAGGCACACGGTTCAGAAAAGGACAACTATCACCTGCGATCATTGTGCTCACTTATCCTGGAACTTCAGGAGACAACAGCCGTCTTCGGCCTTCTCTGCGGTGGCCTCCTCCGTGAAGCAGCTAGAAATGGCCGAGAAACATGTGTGTGAGGGGGAGGGGGGAACGGATCATTGTACGGACGGGAGAAGAGAGATTAACCCGGCTTTCCTAAACAAACACAGCAGAACGCTGACAAAAATGGTTTTTCCTGCCTGATGCTGGCGTGTCTTTTCAGATGTCCAACTAGCTTGATCTGGCATAGGCATTTTTGGTATAATGCCATATACTGCACAGAATCCATCACCTTCGTCGCGACACGTGTGCCCAGAAAGAGAACCCTTTCGCAGCGCAAGGCTCTAGTCAAAATCGGTTTACATCCCACGTTTAGCCATTTTAATTAATAAATACATAAATCGCAGCTCTAAGCCCTTATCTTAATTAGGAGAAATGCCTGTGTCCTCAGAAATAAAGGACCTCTTTCTCTTCCTTTCTTCCAATCTGAGTTACTCTTTCTTCTAGATATTTCGCTTTCCTCGGGGTCTTCAGGGAGTGATGCTGGTGGTGGCTAAACTGATCCTGAATTCCCTTTTTTTGCATTTTCTCCTTCGGGCCTTCGAGTAAAAGATCAACGGGCTGTGGCGCCCTCTTTCGACCAAACGTTCAATAACAGCAAAGAACCCGAGGCGGATTTTAGACTTCAGGGCTTTGGGTGGCTTTCCAAAGAAACCGTTTTCTGCTTGGACTACTTGGTCGTGAGAAGATAAAGAAAAATCGAAACGTGGGATGCGTTTCTGATGAAAACAGAGCAGACTCTGCTTCTGGAGAGTGTGAAGCAGAATGCATTTCTGCCCTTCACAAGAGGACAAACACAACCATGCTTTTGGGAAGCACACCCCAGCGAGAAAGAACTATATAAAAGAGGAAACTAATTAGTAATTTGTTGCACAGTTTTAAAAGTTTCAGAAAGAATCTCAAAAATCTTAAAAAATCTTTAAAAATAAGTGTGAGCTTGACATGGGGTCTTCAGCACTCTGATTCCAAATGAGGGGTAGAATAGGTTTGACTTGCTTCCGACTGGGCATCAGGGCCATGCGCCAGCTGTTGCCTCTTGGGGGACTGGAAGCATCAGTGTGCTTGACAAGGAAGGTAGTCTCTTCACAGTATCTGAAAGGTACGCTTGGCTCAGAGCACTGCAGCTTGGTTGTTAACTGGTGCTTGCTGTGTTGACCAGACGTCTCCAGCACTGAGTCTGTCTGTCTGTCTCACTTATGGTGACCCTGTAGGGTTTTCAGTGCAGGAGACATTCAGAGGTGGTTTGCCATTGCCTGCCTCCCGCATCACATCCCTGGTATTCCTTGGAGGCCTCCCATCCAAATACTAGCCAGGGTTTCCCAGGTCCTAGTCTGACACCTTAACCACTACACTTTCACTGAGTCTCTACAGGCTTCCAATCTCTTGCTGTTTTTGGTATATAAAGCCTGGGACTGGAATACCTGAAGGACTACTTTCTGACTTATGAAGGTCATCTTCAGAAACCCTTCTCAAGATTGCTCTTTAGAAATGGAATGAGCCTCTTTGGAACGGGTCTTTCCAGAAACTGAAATGAAACGAGCCTCTTTGGAAACTGAATGGGCCTCCAGAAGAGGCAGGGCTTTTTCTGTTGTGGCTCCATATTGTGGAAGCTCATTTTGGACCTGTGCTAATGGCAGACAATGAAGTTTTTGTGTGAGTAAATAGACAGGGTGAGGGCCTAAAGTTTCTTTCTCTTCCATTTCCAGACTGATCAGCCTTTGATCTTGGCTGCATTCATCGTTTCAAGGGCATGTTTCATCCCTGGAGAAACCTTGAGTGATCTTGGAATCTTTCCTGTTGGAAGCTGTTGCTTCGTGGGACTCCAGGTGAGTAAGTTGTGGAGCTGAGCCTGGGATATCAGCTATTAAAGAGTTTTTTTTTTTTATTATTCCTTATTGGCTTTACTATCAGAAACACATTCCTTCTCTTCATTCAGTTACTGATGGACTCCTAGGAAACACATGCTTTTGCTCCCTGTTGGAAGTTGTGCTGGTGCTGGATTGAAAATTGCGTTGTAAATCCCCTACTTCAGGCAGTGCTATGTCTTGCTTTGAAACTGTTGCTGATGAGGATTAAATAAACCTCATCCTTACAAATTAAGAATTGAATTCCTCTCTCCTGGATTAGATAGCTTCTGCAAAAATTGATTGAATTTACTGCGGAGCAATGAATGTACCAATGTTTTTTGTTGTTGTCTGAATATGATGCATTACAGGTGCGCTGCAGAGGCTTTTGTGTTGGACTAGGCTTAGCGAGACCCAGGTTCCGATCCCTGCTTATCATGACATTCACTAGGTGACTCTGGATCATTCATTCTCTTGCAATCTAACCTACTTGAAAGGGTTGTGATGAGATTAAAATGCAAATATTCCAATATTTAGCTTGGAAAGAAGGTGCTGAGGGGAGACAGAGGTCTATAAAATTATGCATGGTTTGGAGAGAGTGGACAGGGAGAATTTTTTCTCCCTCTCCCATAATGCTAGAACGCGGGGTCATCTGCTGAAGCTGGATGCTGAGAGATTCAAACAGATAAAAGGAAGTATTTCTTCACACAACGCATAGTTAAATTGTGGAACTCCCTGCCCCAAAATGTGGTGATGGCTGCCAACTTGGAAGGCTTTAAGAGGGGAGTGGACATATTCATTGAGGAAAGGGGTATTCATGGCTATTAGTTAGAATGGATACTAGTCATGATGCATACCTATTCTCTCCAGGATCAGAGGAGCATGCCTATTATATTAGGTGCTGTGAGACACAGGCAGGATCCTGCTGCAGTTGTCTTGTTTGTGGGCTTCCTGGAGGCACCTGGTTGGCCACTGTGTGAACAGACTGCTGGACTTGATGGGCCTTGGTCTGATCCAACAGGGCTTTTCTAATGTTCTTAAGAGGGACAAACCCAAAAAAGGGGGAGTGGAAAAAAAGGATCTTTCAGGTAATGTACGTCAGGCCTCTTTGTCAGTATCCTGCATAGAATGCAGTGGTGACTTCAGTGGGAATGGGGTGTGGCTGGTATTAGGCTGCACCCAGGCATGCTGGGAATGAGAAACCAATGTAGAAGCAAAAATGAGCTGCTGCTTCTCAGCATGCCAGGGGGCAACCTGATTCCAGTCACACCCTGTTCCTATTGAAGTCACCACTGCAGTCTATGCAGAATACTGACAAAGAGGTCCGAAAGGTCTGTTTCTCTCCCCCATATTTTGTTTTATTTTTCAGAACATGGAACGTGAAGGTGTCAGATTCTAGGACTCCGTTGCCTCTCAGGAATCATCAACTTTACTCCAGACGTTAGCAGAGAGTTAAAGTAGAATTTATTTGAAAGGAAGGGTACAGTAATCTATGAAACACAACATTACAATGGCGCCAAATCATTTGGAGGGTATTCTTATAGAGTACACACACTAGCATGTTTACAAGTAACATCTTTGAAATGCAAAACATCAGAGGTTCCCCAATACCAAGAGAGAGAATTCACACCTTAAGATCAGAGCAGGATTACAATCAGGAAGTCACTTTGAAGTGGAGATCTCTCGAGCCTTTTGGCTGTTGCCTCTTCCTTCCCACGGGAAGGAGAGATGAAACGAAAGTCACCTCGCTATCCCGGGTCCGATTGCATGCCCTCGCTGACACTCCGCCTCCCCAAAGGCCCCCCCTCCAGATTTCCTGGTTTGTCCGGGTAATGGCGATGGAAATCCGCTACAAGGGTTGGAGCCTGTACGTGAACAGCGGACACCCACTCATCGTGACTGGAATTTAAATGTTTCCAACGCACAAGATATTCCAGTCGGCCCCTGCGCCTCCGAGAATCGAGCACCCTGGAGATTTCAAAGTGCCGTTCGCCCTGTACCATGATGGGAGTTGCCGCTTCGGGTTCGGGGTGCCATTCTGGTGCTTGTAGAAAGGGTTTTAGTAGACTCACGTGAAACACCGGGTGCACCCCTTGTAAGGATTTGGGTAGCTCCAGCTCTACCGTAACCTCATTGATAACTCTGGAGATAGAAAATGGGCCCACAAACCGTTGGCTCAATTTTTTACACGGGCGTAAAGACCTGAGGTTCTTAGTGGAAAGATACACCTTTTCTCCGACCCTCAATTCCCACTGAGGTGTTCTGTGTTTGTCTGCTTGTAGTTTGTACCTATCTTTAGCCTGTTCCAGGTTTTTTACAAGCCAGGGCCAAGTGTTCCTCACTGTGTGAGCCCATTTAGACACCTCGGGGGGATCGCCTTCTGGCGGGGTGGGTACAGCCCCTAATGGTCCAAAATCCATTCCATAAACTGCTTTGAATGGGCTCACCCCGGTTGCAGAGTGCACCGAGTTATTGTAGGCATATTCTGCCAGTGGCAGCAGATCAACCCAATTGTCTTGGTGATAATTAACAAAACAACGCAAATAACATTCCATCACCGCATTAACCCTTTCGGTCTGCCCATCCGTCTGGGGGTGATAGGCAGATGACAAACCCAACTGCACACCTACAATTCCTAAAAACGCTTTCCAGAACTTGGACACAAACACGGAGCCCCTGTCACTCAGGACCTTCCGTGGAAATCCGTGCAATTTGAATATGCAGTGCACAAACAAGCGAGCCAGTTTATGTGCAGATGGCATCCCTTCACACGGTACGAGATGAACTTGCTTAGAGAAAAGATCCGTGATTACCCACAGGACAGTCTTCCCCTGACTGGATGGGAGGTCTGTTATGAAATCCATCCCAATCACTCGCCAGGGTGCCTCGGGAGTTTCTAGGGGCTTTAATAATCCCGGGGGTTTTCCCATCAAACGTTTACTAGTTGCGCACACAGGGCAGGATTTGATAAATACTTCGATGTCTTGGCGCATCCCAGGCCACCAAAACTGTCTTCTTATTAGGTGTAAGGATTTAGCAAACCCAAAATGTCCCCCTATTGTTGAACTGTGGCTCCGTTCCAATATCTCCCGCCTCAGTTCCCTGGGCACGTAATGTTTGTTCTTACAGATACCGTTTTTGTCCGTCATCTGGGACGGGATAGATTCTTCCTCCCGCTCCCGTTGAAGAGCCTCCCCCCACCTTTTCTTGACTACCTCCGGGAGGCTTTCTGGAACTGCCCAGAGGCGGGGAATGGCAACATCCGACCCCGGCAAGGGGGTGGGTACCGGCCCTTCAGCCTGGTCCCTTCGCTCTATTTGGGAGATTCCCCCCCCCTCCCCAGCGGTAGTGGTTGAGAGTTCTCCGGGGACTGCTGGGGATGAGGAGGTGGGAGCGACCACTTCACGAGGGGAACTCGAACTCGAGTCCTGTGCCGCCGCGCGGCTTTGCGCTCTGGTCAGAACTCCTGCACTATTCCCCTCTGGAGTCAAACCCAGGTGTTCCCGTGTGAAAAGAGAACCCACCGGCCGCTCAACCTGACACTCATATTGCGGCATGCGAGACAGTCCATCTGCTAAGCAGTTTTCTTTCCCAGGCATGTGTTTGATGGTAAAATTAAACTTAGAGAAAAAGGTAGACCAACGCACTTGTTTGGCTGACAGCTTCCGCTGACCCAAAATAGATTCGAGGTTGCGGTGATCAGTACATACCACAAAGGGCTCGGCAGCCCCCTCCAGGAACTGTCGCCAAACCGTGAGTGCATGTTTAATCGCCATTGCCTCTTTTTCCCCAATTGGCCAATTGAGTTCAGGGCCAGAGAACTTCTTAGAAAAATATGCGCAGGGTCTAAGTCTCCCTTGATCATCCCTCTGAAGGAGCGCGCCTCCCATCGCCTTGTCAGAGGCATCTACCTGTAAGGTGAATGGCCTGGAGCAATCTGGGTGCGCCAGAATGGGTTCAGAGGTAAAGCGCTCCTTAAGAATTTCGAAAGCCGCCTGACACCTGGCAGTCCAAGGTACCTGGTATTGTGCAAAGGTGGCCTCTTGCCCCTTCCCCTTGGTTTTAAGCAAATCAGTAATAGGCAAGGCTATTTGAGCGAAATCCTGAATAAAATTTCTATAAAAGTTCGCAAACCCCAGAAACTGCTGAACTTGTTTGCGAGTTCTGGGAGGTTCCCATCCTAACACTGCCTGCACCTTTTCCGGATCCATGCTTAACCCTTGGGGAGATATCACATAACCCAAAAACGACAATTGGTCTTGGTTGAATGCACATTTTGATAACTTAGCATACAAATGATTGTCCCTTAGACGACTCAACACCTCCCGCACCAACTCTCTGTGCTCTGCGGGATCCTTGGAGTAAATTAATAAATCGTCGAGAAATACTATTACACCTTTAAATAGGAGGTCGTGTAGGATCTCATTAATTAATTGCATGAAGCACGAGGGCCCCCCAGACAGACCGAATGGCATGACTAAAAATTCAAACAAACCATAGCAACAAGAAAAGGCTGTTTTAGCTTCATCCCCCTCCTTGATCCGGACCCTGTAGTAGGCTTCCGCCAGGTCAATTTTCGAAAAAACACAACCCTCCTGTAACGCACTCAGGAGATCCGGGATTAAGGGAAGGGGGTAGGCATTAGTTTCAGTAATCGCGTTAAGCCCCCTGTAGTCTACACACAGTCTGAGATCAGATGTACCTTTCTTCTTCACAAAGAAGCAGGGAGAAGAAAATGCAGCCTTGGACGGCCGTATGAAACCCCGCTTCAAGTTCTTGTCCAGAAATTCTCGCAGCACTGTTTTCTCGTGAGGACTCATGGCATAAACTCGAGCCTTGGACGGTTTCACATCCTTAATCAGTTCGATGGCACAGTCCGTTGTGCGATGAGGAGGCAATAAATCACAATCCGTCCCTTCAAATACATCGGAAAAGTCACTATACTCTGGGGGTAACGTGGGCGTCTCCAAAGCAGCGGCGTCTCCCCCTTCCCCTCCAGGTAAATCATCCCGGCTGTGTCTCTCGCACTGGGGAGCTCCAAATACCACCTGCCTTTGTTCCCAATCAATGCTCGGGTTATGCCCCACCAACCAATTGATGCCGAGCACCACCGGGTAGGAAATTTTAGGAACTACCGTGAAGTGGATTTGTTCCCAGTGATTTCCCACCCCCAACCACATCTTGCGAGTGCGCAAATGAACCGGCCCCCCCCGCAGGTCACTCCCATCCATTTGATGGAAGTGTAGGGACTGGTCCAGTTCTCGAGTCCCAATTTTCAGACGCTCTACCACCGCCTGATCAATTAGGGTCCGGGAGCACCCGGAATCCACTATAGCCACAACAGCCACAGGTTCCCCCCCTTGGGGGTTTCGTAACACCACAGGTATCAGTAATGTCTCTCCCTGATCACTCACCCTACATGGAGCCGGTTTGGTTTCTTCCGCGGGTGCCCTCTGTGCCGGTTCCCTCACAGAAGGCCGTCCTCGTTTTTTGCCGGTGAGGGGCTTCGGAAACTATCTCGGGTACAACGATTGTGGAGATCCGATGAGGTTTCAGCTTGCAGGGCCGCCGCCCCACGGCGACCGTTCATCCCCTCCGCTCTCCTGTGCTCCAGATTCCGAGGTGGTGTCGCCTCCCGCTCTTGTGTCGCCCTGTTGCTCGTCCCTTCTGACGGCGTGTTGGTACATTTTGCTGCAAAATGGCCCATCTTCCCACACTGAAGGCAAGCTCCCTCCCTGAACCGACGCGCCCTGTCGAGACTGTAGACTCCTCGATGTCTTCCCTCTCGCCGGGGGCCTACTGCGTTGTCCCCTCTCGCGGGCGGGATAGGGATTGTCTTCGAAGGACGATCCCTGGAGAACTGGAGGGTAAGTTTGCGATTCTCTACCAGAGCTGCCAAACTTATCCACTCCTCCACCGATTCTGGATCTCCCAAAGTCAAACAGCCATCCAGCACTTCCCACCGCAACCCTTCGCGGAAATGCTGGACCTTTGTGGCCTCGCTCCACTCCCGTATCTTGCACGACAAAGATAAAAAGTCTTGTGCATACTCACTTACTGAGCGGGTTCCCTGCTTCAAACGACGCAGGGCAACCTTTGCCTTTTCCCCCCGGTGGGGGTCTTCGAACCTGCGTCTCAGAGCGGACAAGAACTCATCCAGGGATGCCAAAACCCTAGGCATAGTCTCTGCCGCCGTCACTGCCCACTCCACCGCTTCCTTCTCCAGCAGGCTGATCACATACCTGACCCGAGCCTCTTCCGAGGCAAAGGTCTCCCCCTGGTCCTTCATGAAGCCGGAAATTTGGAGTAAGAAGTGAGGCAACTGTGAGCTGGATCCGTCGAAAGATACCTTCAGGTCTCTGGCCGTAGGGCGTCTGGGCGTGGGAGCCTCCCCAACAACGAGCGGTCCTGTAGTCGGCCGCGAATCCGTTTGGGGTGGTTGCACAGGCTGTCCAAGCCCCCTCACTGCCCCTAGAACAGCTGCGAGATCCCGCTGCAAGGTGTCTAGCTGAGTTTGCAGGTCCCGATTCTGCAGAACGAGCATCTGATTCTGTCCGCGTATCAGAGTGGCCGCTTCTGCCGTGAGGGTAGGGGTGTGAGCGAGCGTGGGGTCCTTCCACCCTTCCCCCTCTCCATACCAAGCGGCCAGCGGTCCCCGGTAGAAGTCGCCTCCTGGTTCTGACGCTGCTCTCTGCCGCTGCCCGGCCCCCGAGAGTCGGGGGGTCCACGTCAGCCTCCCAGGGACATCGGTAGGCCCGGGTGGGCGCTGCTCCGGGGTCGCTTCTCCTTGGCCAACCTCAATATCAGCGGGAGTCTGCCGACTTTCCTCTCCCGCGTTGAGCGGCCCCGAGGGTGGTACAGACATCCTAATACTACTTCTGACCCGAAAACAAAAAAGGTTGGGATTGTAACGTACTGTCAGATTCTAGGACTCCGTTGCCTCTCAGGAATCATCAACTTTACTCCAGACGTTAGCAGAGAGTTAAAGTAGAATTTATTTGAAAGGAAGGGTACAGTAATCTATGAAACACAACGTTACAATGGCGCCAAATCATTTGGAGGGTATTCTTATAGAGTACACACACTAGCATGTTTACAAGTAACATCTTTGAAATGCAAAACATCAGAGGTTCCCCAATACCAAGAGAGAGAATTCACACCTTAAGATCAGAGCAGGATTACAATCAGGAAGTCACTTTGAAGTGGAGATCTCTCGAGCCTTTTGGCTGTTGCCTCTTCCTTCCCACGGGAAGGAGAGATGAAACGAAAGTCACCTCGCTATCCCGGGTCCGATTGCATGCCCTCGCTGACAGAAGGGGAAGGCCCCTTTTCAAAGCTCTGGTGCATCAAGATAGTTTCAACCTAGTGCTGAGTTTCACTTTCCTTTCGGAACTTGGGTAGACTTTCAAGGTTGGATTTATACTCTGGCTTCTCTTCATATCATATAGATCTTTCACCTTTTGTTTTAAAGGTTGGATTCGGACTACAGTTTCTGTTAATGGAAGGAACTCCCCTCAGTGGAATGGAGCTTTTCAGCCTCCCTCCTCCCACTGCATCATGCTCATCTCCCCCAAATGCTGCTCCTGGGAGCAGGGAACCATTGTGGGAAGCTTGATAGGCTTCAGTGGGTGGAGGAGATAGAAAAGTTCCAGTCTGTCGATGAAAGGGCCTTCCATTAATGGAAACCAACTTTGGATCCAACCCAATGTCTCTTTGTTATGTCTTCCACCAAAAAAACAACACCCATGCACAAGAAAGTTTCTGTGTAATCTCTCCTGGGCTTTAGCGCTCTGAAGTAGTGACAGGATGGACACTCTGGTTTAGAGCAAGGAATGAATAAAGGCATGTTGTTGCTACTTCTGATTAGCCCCATGTCCCATGGAGCATCGTGGTGTTAATGTGAGCAGTAAACCATGTCAGTTGTTGATGTTCTGAACTGGAGCTTGAAGTCAGTAATGGGCTGGATGAGGGTGAACAAGCTGAAATGAAATCCTGACAAGACCGAGGTGCTGTGGGTTAGCAGAAAGGCAGACCAGGAACTTGAGATCTCCTTTGTCTTGGATGGAGTTACACTCCCCTTGAAAAGTCAGGTTCACAGCTTGGGAGTGTTACTCGATACTGTAGTCTCCTTAGAAAATCAGGGGTCTGCTTTATTTCACAGCGCACTCGTTCAGCTTCAATTGGTGTACTACCTGCCCCCATTCCTGGCTCAGTCAGATCTAGCCACAGTGAACTATGCCTTAGGTACCTCTAGACTGGACTATTGTAATGCTGTCTACCTGGAGCTACCCTTGAAGAGTGGAAGCTGCAGGTAGTGCAGAATGTGGGGCTAGATCACTCGTTAAGACCAGTTACCCGGATCATGCGACCCCAATACTACAGCAATTACACTGATTTTTGATCCACTCCCAAGCCCAATTAACTGTGTTGGTTTTGACCTTTAAAGCTCTACTTGGCTTGGAACCAGGGTGTCTGAAGGACTGTTTCTCCCATATGTTCCTGCCCAGGAACTAAGATCATAGGGAGAGTCTCTCTTGACTATCCGATCAATGAAAGAAGCTCTTGTAGTGGGTATGCAAAAGAGGACCATTTCAGTGGCAGCCCCACAATTATTGAACAACCTCTCCAGGGCTTGGCCCCTTCACTGTTGATCTTGAGCCGGCAGCTGAAGATGGTTTTATTCATGACAATGGTTCTTCTGCCTAACAGCAGTTTTAAAATGTTGATTTTGCTTGTGGTTTTTATGTATTTTATTGTTGCTGTTAGTATTGTAAGCCACCTTGAATTCCTGTAAGGTAGGAAGACAGCCTATTAATGTTTTAAATAAATATTTGCATGTCACTGACTCCAACCATTACCAGACATTTGTGCTACAGTGACTCTCATGTTACTTAACAGTGGTAGTATCTGAGTTGCTCTGGCCCCAATAGTAACTAAGTGCTAATTTTGGGGAGAGGTACATTTCCCTGCCTTATTTTGGGGAGAGGTACATTTGGGGAGAGGGTTCCCTGCCACATGAACTCACAATGGAGGGATATGAGCAGTGGGGTCCCTCAGGGATCTGTGTTGGGACCGGCGCTTTTCAACCTGTTCATCAATGACCTGGAGTTGGGGGTGAACAGAAGTAACCAAGTTTGCAGATGACACCAAATTATTTAGGGTGGTTAAAACAAAATCAGACCATGAAGAGCTCCAAAAGGATCTCTACAAACTTGAGGAATGGGCATTAAAACGGCAAATGAGATTCAAGGTGTGCAAGTGTAAAGTGATGCATATTGGGGCAAAAAATCCCAACTTCACATATACACTGATGGGATCTGTGCTGGTAGCAACAGACCAAGAAAGGGATCTTGGGGTGGTAGCAGATAGCTTGATGAAGATGTCAACCCAGTGTGTGGCTGCTGTGAAAAAGGCAAATTCCATGCTGGCCATAATAAGACTGCTGATATACTGCCCTTGTACAAAACTGTGGTGAGACCACACTTGGAATAGTGTGTACAGTTCTGGTCACCACACCTAAAAAAGGATATTGAAGACCTTGAGAAGGTGCAGATAAGAGCAACCAAAATGATCACGGGACTATAGCAACTGCCCTATGAGGAGCAGTTAAAACGCTTAGGGCTGTTTAGCTTGGAAAGAAGGTGGTTAAGGGGAGACATGATAGATGTCTATAAAATGATGCATGATATGGAAAGTGTGGACAGGGAGAAACTTTTCTCCCTCTCTCATAATACTAGAATGTGGGGTCATCTGCTGAAGCTGGAGGGTGAGAGATTCAAAACAGATAAAAGGAAGTATTTCTTCACATGACGCATAGTTATTCACATGACGCATAATTGTGGGACTCCCTGCCCCAGGATATGGTGATGGCTGCCAATCTGGAAGGCTTTAAGAGGGGAGTGGACATATTCTTCAAGGAGAGAGCCATTCATGGCTACCAGTAAAAATGGATACCAGTCACGATGCATACCTACTCTCTCCAGGATCAGAGGAGCATGCCTATTATATTAGGTGCTTTGGAACACAGGCAGGACAGTGCTGCTGCAGTTGTCGTGTTTGTGGGCTTCTTAGAGGCACCTGGTTGGCCACTGTGTGAATAGACTGCTGGACTTTATGGACCTTGGTCTGATTCAGCATGGCTTTTCTTATGTTTTTATGAACCCTATCACTGATCAATGATGCACATCAGCCCTAATGTGGAAATAACCCTCATACATTGAAAGCATTGGGTTGGATCTTATGATGTGCAAACACAGGGCACCTAGATAGAGGGCTTGTGGCTCAGTGGCATTACCCCTGCTAGGTATACAGAGGTCCCAAGTTCAGTCCCCAGCATCTCCAGTTGAAATCATCAGGCAGTAGATGATGTAAAAACCTTGACTTGAGACCTTGGAGCACTGCTGTCAGTCTGAGTAGACCAATGGTCTGATTCAGTATAAGACAGCTTCACATGTTCACTTGCAGAGATGGATATTTCCATACCTTCCTTATCCCCAGCAGATCCCTAACAGTGCAGTTTAAAGCAGAGTTATCTCCAGAGTTAGAGCAGTTCCTCAGTGGAACAGGCTTCCTCGGGGGGTGGTAAGCTCTCCTTCTCTGGAGGTTTTTAAGCAGAAGCTAGATGGCCATCTGTCAGCAATGCTGACTCTATGACTGTAGGCAGATCATGAGAGGGAGAGCACCTTGGCCATCTTCTGGGCATGGAGTAGGGGTCACTGGGTGTGTGGAGGGTAGGTAGTTGTGAATTTCCTGCATTGTGCAGGGGGTTGGACTAGATGACCCTGGTGGTCCCTTCCAACTCTATGATTCTATTATTCCATTTTCTATGTCCGTTGAAGTCAATAAACTATGTGATGCTGTTTACTGTGATGCTGTGAATTGTAAGACTCCCCCAAAAGCCTAGGGAACCTCATGGACAAAATGCCACAAAGCATGGGGGGTACATTAAGGAGCAGAAACAGGACAAATTTTCCTTTTTCCTTATGACAATGGAAATCTTGCTCTCCTGTGCATGGCCCATCAGCAGAAGCAGCAGTTGGATGTTGCCCCCTCCCTCACTGTCTCTCCTGGTAGGCCTCATGGTATTTTATCCATGAATCCTGACACACACACACACACACCCCGCATTGGTTACTTTGGAGTCTTAGGGAGGTATGGGGGAAAGGTGGAGAAAGATCTAACCAGTGAGCACCTTACCCCTGCAGTTCAAACAAGTGTTGCAATGTAAAACAAAGCAGAAGTCCAGTGGCATCCTAGAGCACCTTGGTAACATCTCATAGGATAGAGTAGTTTCGAATTGCTGAAGAAAATATATGACTTCTGGATTTTGGAGTTCTTTAAGAATGTTGGGAACCTCCACAGTCAGAGGCAGCAACCTTCTGCATATCAGTGCTAGGCAGATAGGGGAAGGCCTTGGCCTCTATGCCCTACTTGTGGACTCTCTGGGGCCACCGGTTGTCCACTGTGTGAAGCAGGGTGCTGGATGAGATGGGCCACTGATTTGTTTCAGCAGGGCTCTTCTAATTTTCTTACATTCTGTTCATTTTTTAAAGTATTAAATTCAAGAAGCTTATTTTGAAGGACTACTTTCCAATCTAGTACCTCAAGCTTAAATTATGATTTTATTACTCAGGTGTCTGTTTCTGTAAGCAATTACAAGAGTTTGACATGCTGTATTTTGACACTACAGTGAATGAAAATGTTGTCAGATCTTGACTGCTTTTTTCATGTTAGATCCAAGGCTTTCATATACATTTAATGAAGTTATAAATCGTAACTCAAATGCTTACATGTCGGTTTAATGACCCAGGAAAATTCTGAGGTAGGAGCACAGTGGCCCACAACCCTTCTGGAAAAGCTGCCTGTTTAGCTCCATCTACTCTTACAATATCTTTTTTATGTTTAATAATAATGGAAACATGTCAACATTTCCAGAACATTGATTTTAATAGTGTGAAATTTCCCAATAAACACAAAACTGGATCTCCAAATGTAACCAACTATATAAAGCAAGAAAAATAGAATATGTTTTTGTAAAAGTGAAATAAAAATAATACACATGAATCTCCACCTAGAAAAAAATGCCCTGTAGCATTTGTTCTTGAACACCATACATTCAGTGATAGTCTTTGCGATACCTGGAGCATGACACACAATTAAGCTAAAACATTAGGATATAAGCAAATTAACAAATATATTTACTTGAAAGGAAATGTGGAAACAGATGGTCATTTGCTGTGTGGCCACTACTTTAAATATCCCGACACAGTCTGCTGTAATTATATAAAGAACTGGTTATCCATAGACTCTGCCCAGTAGGGGAGCTGAACACGATCACATCACACAGTTCTCCAGCTTCCAAGATATGCTGACATATTCTGTTGCCACTGTTTTGGGATCCATTTCAGACAGCAGAGACCAGAACCCCCCAAATCCCACCAAGTCCATAGGCCTTGCTCTGCATGCAGGCCCTTTTTAGTAATCTGAGAGGCCCGTGGGCTCTATGTTCATTGCAGGTCTCCTTCCCTTCTCATTGTACCCAATAGCAGTGTCACTTTTTTCTCAGTAGGAAAAATAGACAAAGCTGTTCAAAAATGGTCTATATGTGACAACAGACTTTAATTAATTTTTTGTGTCTTGAAAACTTGAAAGGCTAAAAAACACACACCATTGAACTCACTAATAGGGTCCTCCTGTTTTTAGTGGGTTTTGGATTTCAAACTATTGACATCCTTAAAAAGGACGGCAACACTCCCTAACTGTAACTTAAACTGAGACAAGAAATATCTCCGTGCTCCAACTGGTTTGGGTGATTGATCAGCCACCTCTGTTCTTCAGCTGATGTGTCAGCCAAGCTATTGGTCTGCTGAGGGGGTCTGGGAAAGGGAGAGAATGAACACTAAGTAAATGGGCTATATGTTGCTCAAATCTGTGGGTGCCATTGGACAATAGGAGTACATCACTGAGACCAATGGCCCAGTAAATAGAACATGGGACACAGAAGAAGAGTTGGTTTTTATATGTCATTTTCTCTACCTTTTTTAAGGAGAATCAAACCAGCTTGCAATCTCCTTCCCTTCCTCTCCCCACAGCAGACACCTTGTGAGGTAGATGAGGCTGATAGAGCTCTAAAAGAACTGTGACTAGCCCAAGGTCACCCAGCACCAACGTCTCTTGTCTTGAAAACCCCACCAGGGTCTTCATACATCAGATATAATTTGACGGGAAAAAGAAAAAAAAAGATTCTGAGTAGGCCTATTTAGGATTGCTCTATAAAGGCTGCAATCCGAAGGAAACTCTCTTGGGAGTAAGACCCAAATAATCCTGTTACTAAATAGATCTTTAGGCCTCTTTTTCTGCTACTGTTAGCAAATCATAATTTTGGTTCTCAAGTATTAAAATACATTCATCTTTAATTTGGACTGCAGTAATGTGACCTAATTTTGTTTTATTTTTCTCATGACTTCTTGAAACATGGAGAAAACTAATTTACTGACTTTTAGTCAGCATGATTCTTGATACTTGACTTCCTTATGAAAATATAAACCTTTATGCGCTAACAGCCACTTCCAAAGGAAGCAATTGCAAACAAATGATTAACAGACCACAGAAATTGGAGATTTTATATGAAGAAATACTTCAAGCCTTGTGCTATAATATACAAAGGGAAGTTCTTACCAGCACCCGCTGTTAGCTAATGAGCTGATCCTGGTAGGAACTATTATGGCAAATGAAAATAGTTTCACATCTACCCCGTGATTCCAATTCTGTCTACCCTGTGATTCCAATCACATATATTTGGAAATATTTCGTTGTTGTGAGGCTAAAATGGAGGGGAGGAGAAAGGCAGGGTATAAAGAAGCAAATAAATAATACATATAGCTGAAGATGGCAGAAAGATAAAGGTAGGATGGTGGGTAGGTAGGAAGGAAGGAAGGAAGCAAGCAAGGGAAGGGAAGGATATGGGGGCTGCCAGGAGGAGGAAAAGAGGAAATAGTTTGAGGAGGAGGATACAGGGGAAAGTGAATTCTTGCAGGTTCCTCACTGTACAACCAGGCCCAGCCCAGCCTAGCAGCTGGAACCATGGAGAATTTTTTAGGGAGAAGTTGCCAGGTGGAGGGAAGGAGGATATGCTGAAGATAGGGATGTGATAAAAGTAGGCTCATGGTAGGGTTGCCAACCTCCAGGTGGTAAAACCAGAAAAAGAAGGCTCTGTGCTGTATAGTATGAAGAAGACAAAAACAGCACAAATTTCCAATGCAATTATATATATTAAGTGCAAAAAGGTGTACAGTGAAAACACATACAACAAATAATACACAAAATACAAAGGATCAAAAAGATAAGGTAAGTACTAAATGTTGTTGCTTATCAATGACTTGACAATTTCTTTTACAGAGTTCAAACTTCCAGGTAAGTGCAACTGTCCAAATGTTTTGAGGACATATGAACAACTAGAACAGCTGAAAAAGATGAAGATGGACGTGTTGTCTAGATCGTTATTCACGTTTCGCCAAGGCTTCATCAGCTGATCAATTTCTCAATAAGAATTCTATACAAATATATGACCATAATAGGTGCAATTCCAACTGCCCACAGGCTTAATGATGAATCAATCCTTTGATCCTTTGTATTTTGTGTATTGTTTGTTGTATGTGTTTTCACTGTACACCTTTTTGCACTTAATATATATAATTGCATTGGAAATTTGTGCTGTTTTTGTCTTCTTCAACCTCCAGGTGATGGCTAGAGAGCTTTATCTATTACAACTGATCTCCAAGCGACAGAGATAATTTCAGCTGGAGAAAATGGCCACTTTGGAAGGTGGACTCTATGGCATAATATTTCACTGAAATTCCTCCCCAAACCCTCCCCTCCTCAAGCCCCACTCCCAAAATCTCCACATGTTCCCCAACCTGGAGTTGGCAATCCTAACTGGTGGGTGGATGGGAAGGTTAAAAGTAAGCAGGGAGGGGGGGGGGCTTTTGGGAAAAGAGGAAATAGTGGGGGAGGGAGGAAAATGAGATGCCCTCCACAAGTCTTTGTGGGTTGCCTGCTTGGATAATTTATGTCATAAAAATACATTTTGCTAGTCTCAGGTTGCATCAACGGCCTTCTGGAAGGAATAAAAAAGCATTCACCTGAAAACACAAAGGCCAGCATTTGATCAAATCTCTCTCTAGCACCAGATGGAACTTGTGGGTCCCTGAAAGGCTGTGACCAGAGGAAAATATGGCACCATTTCTATTAACAATACCGGAGATTAATTTTAGTTGACGCACAAGTCAATGGAAGATAAACTGGGCATGATACCTTGTGTGGGTGGACAAAGACATAAGCATAGACATTTTGCAGGTTCTTTTTCCTCCAGTTGACAAATCCTTCTCTTTATTAGCTGAATTCAGGTACTGTCAGAATAGAAAGAGGCTGCATATAACTGCATTGGTCCAAAGCAAAATCCTAAAAAACAACCATGTAATTCTTTTCATTAGGGACCCATCAAAATGCTACAAAACAATGTGCATGCTTTCAAAATCTCCTGCTGGCGTTATTCATTTGCAGATCATAGAGCCAGGCCTTAAGCTTTCTCACAACACTACGGCATATCCACGAGACCAGTTTTGTATACATAAAGGCCAGTTGCTGAATCCTCTCTCAATATTACACTCTAGCATGAACAAAAAATGAAATCAGATTAAGACTTTCTGGCAGAGAGGGACTGGCTTGCTTCCCTGTTACTCAGCTACAGCCTTGAACGCATGAATCTGGCTTATACTGAATCAGACCCGTGGTCCATCAAAGTCAGCATTGTCTTCTCAGACTGGCAGCGGTTCTCCAGGGTCTCAGGCTGAGGTCTTTCACATCACCTACTTGCCTAGTCCCTTTAACTGGAGATGCCGGGGATTGAACCTGGGACCTTCTGCATGCCAAGCAGATGCTCTACCACTGAGCCATGGCCCCTCCCACAGCCTTTGGTGTCACTGTCAGTCTTCAAGCAGCAACTGAATGCTTGTCAGGGATGCTTTAGGCTGATCCTGCTTTAGAGCAGAGGGCTGGACTAAATGGCCTGAATGGCCCCTTCCAACTCTATGATTCTAAGATTCTACTCCCATTGAGTTCTGAAGGTTGAAATCTCAGTCAAATGGGTATATGTGTGTGTGGCAAAACTGGTCCTCATGTGCCAGACATGCCAGTGACTAGGAGTATGGAGTAAGTTTAGCCTCTCACAAATTGCATCCCCAACTGGCAGCCATTCATAGTTTACTGTAAAATGCTGAGCTTGGATCCAGAGAATTGCACAAGAAGAAAGCCCGCCCCCTTGTTTCTAGTCATCATTAACAGGAACTCTGTGTGTGTATGTGTGTCTCAGCCAGAACTGTTTCCAATTAGACCGCTTCCCTGGGCAGGAAGTGAAGGCAGTGGAGTTGTGGCTAAACAGGAAATCATGTCTGATAAGCAGTTGGTAGAGACCAAGGCAGAAAGAGTAGTCATGGCAGGCAGAAGGTCGACACTGATAACTAAGTAGAGGTGGGAGGTGTAGTCATGACAGATAGAAGATTAACGTCCACTAAACTGCAGGGCCTAGGCCTTTTCATGCTGAATAAGTTACTAAGACTGAGAAGCCCTGTCAGAGGAGTTTACCAGGCCTTCCATGGCTGGACTCCTTGGTCACCTGCCTTTGTTAGGGTAGCTTGGAGCCTTGGACTACTGTCATTGCCAGAATAGCCACATGGGGAATGGCACAATGGCTCCCTTCAGTTGCTAGCTTGCCTATAGCTTCAGAGGAGCAGAGAATGAAGCGTTGGGCTCTGGAAGCCAGAGCCCAGGGTTTGATACACCTTACAATGCATGAGCATGTGCCTAATGTATCTGTATACATTTAGTACAGAGCCCAAAGGAAGATGTTTGCTGCCGGAGAGGAACATCTGATCACCTTGTCATGAACAGAAAACTCTAGGCAGGGGTGCAATAGGCTGTACTTAAAAACATTTCTTAAAGATGTGGGTTATTCACCACCCTTCTTTGTTGTGGAGTATACCCTATAACTCCCATTTAGGGAAAACATTGCAGGAATCAATATAGATTTATTATGTTATGTTTTGATCTTGCTCTTCCTTCAAGGAGCTCAAGGTGGCCTACATGGTTCTCTCCTCTTCCATGTTATCCACCTAGCCCACTGAGGTTGACAGACAATGAAAGGCCCAAAGTCAGCTGGAGACCTTCACAGCCAAATGGGGATATCCGGACCTAGTCCAGCAGTCTAGTCATTACACTACACTGTCTCTCACACAACAAGGGACTTTTTCATATTACTTTTGCAATTTAAGAGCCATTGCAGCAGGGCTCCTCGCCATGCTGGTTCCTTCTCACACCAGGATTGCTCAAGTTTCTGTGAAGGGCAAGGAAGGAGGCACAATGTGGATTCCTTCTACATGACCTGGGATTTCTCTCATTGCATTCAAGGTGAAGGAAGGAGCTATGCTTCACTGGCAAGCATGCTGCAAAAGCAATGTCAGACTCAAAGGAGGCTCTGAGTTTCTATTAAAATGAAATGACTGTTTGCGATGTAATGGCCTCTCTGTGTAGTTTTGCATTGGTTTAACTCAAAGTAAGGCAAAATGTTTTCCTTGGGACCATAAAAATATGTCACACATTTTAATGCCCAATTGGTTTATTCTTTGCTATGTTTTAACCAATGATCTGCCCTTCCTTTGTGATGTTACACCCTTTTTATCCCCCTTGCTTTGCGACATGCTTTATGGCCAGCTCTTCAGAACATTTGTGATAGGACCCAGTTTTCCGCACATAAGCTACCTTTGCATGGTTCAGTCCCAGTAACCTACAAACACAATAACCATGTGGCACAGGCACAATAATTATTTCTCATACCACCATTAGCTAACGACAAGGTAAGGTTTCTAAAGGTCTCAATAATCTTAATCTATTTGAGCATGAAATCAGTTATTACGACAGACAAACATCTACTGCCCAAACCAATTATCCTTTCACAGGGACTTACTTCTACCTTTCCTACAACTCATGTATTTTTATTTTTTTTAGAATGTTTCAGTAATGAAAAGATCACAAGAGCGTATGTACTTAATTGTTTTCGTGCTTTTGATCTTCCTAGTTTGCACCAAAGTAAGGTGTGTGGCTCCGTGTGTGCATACATGAATAAGCAGAATAAGCAGAATACCCAGAAGGTAACAGAACTCGGCATGAACTCACTAAGGACACATTTGTGCCGTGTATATACTGTTCCAAAAAACCTAATAAGAACTGGGCGACTGTCGAATTTCACCTGGCGCACTGGAACTATAAAGTCTGGTTTTACCATCAGAATGTGACCTGTCATCTGGCAATGATTAGCTGCATGGCTACCTTTGGGCTGCTGTGCTTTTGGGTTCTTTCTTTTCTTTTAACTAACAAGGAAATAATTATCTGTAGCAAGGCTCATACCACTGGCGAGTAAACAAGTAATTGGGCTGCAGATTTCAAAACCAGAGGGGCAGCGTGGACTCCAAATGGCCAAAGGCTCTCCCTGCCCCCACCCCGGTATGCTTTTTGAAAGTAACCTGCTTCAAAACCTGCATTGCCTCTCTGCCCCTTACTGCCTTTACTCCGCCTGGTATGCAGAGAACTGAGCTCCACTCACGTCCATAAAATAGTGGGTTTTCTTACTTGTTTGGGGCTACAAGCTCTAGTCTAGATGATGCATACTTTTACTCCCAACTAGCTGTTTTTATCATCCCCTTGTGGATCATTCCTCCCATATATAAAATTGTGTGCATTAACCAGACTGGCTTGGTGAGTTTATGGCTAGATTGGATTTTGATGCCTTGCAAGATCATTTCTGCACTTTAGCTCCCTTCGAAATAAAAGCCACACCACGTCCTAAGATGCTCCTGCAGTATGGCTATCATGCTGTGGTCAGGATGTGCTTAAAATATGTTCTCGAATGGATTCAGGTTGCCCCTTTGAGCTTATTACAAATTAACAGGTTTGTAATGGGTTGATTCCAGTGGAGAATTTCCAAAGAAGGCAAAGTTTCTCCTCCCTCCTGCTCAGTCCAAATTGCCCCAATTCTTGGAGGAGGTGAGATCACCTGCAAGCAGTGTTGGGGGGGTGAATTTTGGGCACCAGAGGGATTGGGAGGTGGGAAAGTAACGCTACATAGATGGATAACTTTCCATCTGTGGAAATGCTCAGCTATACCCAAGCCAATGTATTCATTTATAAAGCACAGGAAGGGTGCTGAGTATGGGTGTGCATCTGCCTATCTCATACACAGACACACACACACACACAATTACTATTTCCTCAGCACAGAGGAATCTCAGCATTCTTAAACTGCATGCATACAGAATACTTTGTAATTTTAATGACCACTGGAACTTAGATGCCCCTCTGTTCTGCACATTTTATTGGCTCACTTCATAGAAAAGCCACATTGTTATTGCACAGGGTCTTCATGAATCAATCTCTTAGTTTGCAGTTCAAGTCACAGTAAAAGAAACCTGCTTCATATGTTAACAATTGTGGGCTAGATTTATATAAAGCATGACACATTGCTTGCATTGGTTTCATATGTATTTTATTCACCTTGCGTTTACCTACAACAAAACTTTTCTTTCTGAAATTCATTAAGACTTTGCCTGCCTCCGCAGTTGACTCTATAGCAGGGAAGGGTTTCTTGCTTAAATTCTCCGGGGGGCGGGGAAGGGGGATCTGTTTCAAAGGATTGATAAGGAGTGTGTGTTTGTGTGTGAGAGAGAGTTAGATAATTGAGTTTTATACAGTCTAAGTTTTTATTCTTTGTCGAAGGAATAGCTTGAGATGGCTCAGTATTTCTTTGGGGGGATGTAAGCGAATATGCTGTACATAAATTAGCACAGAAATAGCCCAGTAACGGGGGGGAAACAGAGACACTTTTATCAAATGATCTTCAGCTGTGGACCTAGATAAAAAACAACAAAAGCCCAGACAAATCAATCAGAGGACAACAGCTGTTTGTTAAGACTATAAGAGCAAACAAATGTTCCCTTCATGAATGAACCAGAGGCAAGGAACCTGGACACATGTGGGGTTTGTATCACAAGTTCAGCTGTACATGCTTTGACTGTAACATAAATTACCCAATGCACATGCAAACAAGAATCAAGTGTACACTTTATGTGAATTGTACATGCTTTCACTGTAACTTGTGAATAGGGCTTATGAAAACTAGTAATGGATGAGCTTTCTTCAGCTTGACTCAGAATCAACTCAGTCTTTAGAAACTTTCTTGGTGAGTACTCTTGAAAAACATGTTTAGCAAAAGTCTCTCCTGACACCTGACATTGGCACATGTGCTGATGGTTCCATTCTCATACTCCTTATCCTTTTTTGTTGTTGTGATAAATTACATACCCCTTTTAAGTTTATTAGAAAGAAGTAAAAACTATTTTAATAGAATGAAAAGAAAACACATTTCAAAGATCCTGCAAACAGATGCTCTAATATTACCATGATATTTCCTTTAGGTCTTGTTTTCAGGGTGCAAGAAAGAAGGGCCGTTCCTGCACCCCAGAAAGGTCTCATGAAATTTCTCGGCACATTCAGCTGGTGACAACTTGTGTTTCCACACATGGTCATATTTCCTTACCAACTCTAGTTTGCCCTTGGCTAAATCCACCCAGTGTCGTAATCAATTAAATCTTCCATTTTTCCTTCTCAAACCAGGCACTCAATGGCCACATGAAAGTCTTCAGACAGGTGTGTGAACGTGTGTTTTGTATGAATGTTTACCCATGGCATGCTAATTAAGCCCTGTAGGTATGTTTGCACCATTTTTGAAAAATAAATCATACAGAAAATATGTTTTGAGTCCTGTAGACTTCAGAGTGTGAGATCAGTCCTTGTAGTCTAATGGAATTCCCTGCTTGTGCTTATACGCTTCCAGTTCATTTCGCCTCTGGGCCTAGAAGAAGTATGGGATGGAATAAGTCAGAGTATTTTCCCACCATTACAGAAGAAATAAATTATTAAATGGTGAATAGCAATGCTAATCCAGGCAGCCCTAATCAACAAGTGAGCTTTGCTTAATTTCTTACACTTGTTAGTGATGGCTTTTTTTTTTTTAAAGGCCATATAAATGTCTTCAACCCAAGAACCTGGTCAGAAAAAAATAGACAAAATATTTGGCTGATGAACACACACACAAAAATTCTTTTTTGGTCTGGAATGGAACATCTGAAGATCCAAATGCTTCCTGTGTACATACTACAATATATTACTTGTGGGTCTTGGTATTATGCCCTATTTCCATCACTTGAGTTTTCATTGCTGGAACAGAAACTCAGAGGAGCCATAAAAATCTACCAATCCACTATACAGTGCAATTAATTTGCAGTATAAGCCAACTTATCCTAAAACTGTGTCACCTTGAAAGACTCTGTGTCCATTTCAGTGGGGCATGTTTTTACATAAGGACCACAGACCACTGAGGGCTAAAATGGGTGAGAAGGAGAAAATCCATAAGTCTTTATTCAAGTGTCTGTAAAGCAGAAGGCTAGGTGTACGTTTCTTCACTGAAAGCAGAAGTGAAAAAACAGAGGTGGTGAGCAGAGTGAAACTTTGTCCATTCCTCACCCTAATATACCATAAGTTTGTCACGCTGGATTTAAAATCTTTGCAGCAGGGGACCACAGCCAGGTAAGGCAGGGGGGAGATAGCATGTGGTTCCCCTCACACTCCACCCCCTGCTTTATTCACCAGCAAGCACAAGTGGATCATCCCTATTATGTTTATTTGGGGCCTGAATAATTGGCACAAGTAGGGGTGGTGTCAGGGCTGGCCTTTGGGAACAAAGTCCAGGGCCCCAGCTCACAGTCCCACTTGTGGGGGGGAGAAGCAAAACTAAGCTGTAGCTCTGAATTTAAAGTATACACTGTTGCCTAAATTGGGCCCTTATAAACCATTAAGTCCAAACTTCAAATTACTTGACTAAACTACTGTCTGAAAGCACTGGTAGAACTTGCCTTGGCTGCTATACTTATATTTTCCCCAAATAGCTGAAAAGAAACAGCTCAGAGCACCAATTTTAGCAGGAGAAAAGTAATTGTTACTTAACTTATGAAATATCATGTTGTAGCCTGTGGACCATTAGCATATCTTTTGGAAGTAACTTTGTTGAAATCAGTGAGGTTTGCTTCCAAGTAAATTAACGGTAGCATTACAGTATACAACTTAAATTTAGTTACATGGTTTTGACATGCAGAATTGGAAATAACTTACTTTCAACACAGACCCCAGTCCTAAAAACTGGCAGTGCCTCAAAAGGCTGTATGTTTACTGTTATGAACATAGTTTTCACTGAGTTGTTGAAACTGGCAAATAGAAAATTCTGAAACATTCAGATGTATGAATTCTGCAGGGGGGATTCCCATTGCATTTTCTGGGCCTTCAGCAATGGGTATTAGCAGCCTGAATAGCCCTGAATAGCTCTGATCTCATCAGAGCTTGGAAGCTAAGCAGGATCAGCCCTGGTTGGTACTTGGATGGGAGACCACCAATGAAGACAAGGATAGCTATGCAGAGGAAGGCAACGGCAAACCATTTCTGCTCATCTCTTGCCTTAAAAACTCCATGGCCCTAGGATTGCCATGAATCAGTTGCAACTAAATGGCATATCATCATCATCATCATAAATCATCATCATCAACCAGTGGGTATCTGCAGATAATTTATCTGCAAATTAAAAATTTAGTTGTTTCAATTTTTGTACCATTACTTTTATATGTTTGCTTTAATTCATGGTAACAGCTCTTTAAGACACGTTTCCAATCACACTACTGTGTGTCATAAGGACTGTGATCTTAAAACCACATTAATCTGATGGTATAACACAGCAATTAATCTGAGGACGTAACACAGTTAGCTATGATTGGCTCCTATTGACAGCAGTGGATTTCCATTAGCCTCAGCTAAATTCCATTCCATTGCTTTCAAAAACATACCTTTTGCTGTATTGCTGTGTCACGGATGGATCAGCTATTCTGATGTAGATGTAACTGATGCCTGTTCCCAAGTTTTGCTCTCACAGACCTCCATGCAAATATACAATATAACAGTATACAAATCAGAGATATTTTAATGCCAGCATGGCAGAAGAAAATCATTGTAGCAAGGCACACCATCCTCGTATTCCAAAGTGTGACACTGACATGTTTTTTCTTGAGTGCTTTTCTGTTTCTGCTTCATTGATATATGCAGGTGTTTTTGCATCATTGTGATTCTATTTAATAATTTCAAAAGTGTTCAGACTGATTTTAAATGAAAATCTTAAAAGATAACTGGAGTAAACTTTCACCAGGATACAAGGTTCTCACTTGATGTCTGGAATAAGTAAACTTCTGACTTTAGTTAGCAGGCTGATAACCGGTAGAGATTGGTTATAGGAGATAATAATCATCTCAATGCATCTCTGTGGTTTAGTGGTTAATACATTGCTTTGAAACAGGCAAAGAGACTCTTAGTTTCCATGTCTCTGTTATAAAGGGAAAGCTTCCTTTGCAGGGGGATAAAACTCCATTACAAACTTGCTTGTGGACCTCATTACCATGGGATGAAATGATGGCTTTAAAAGAGTACTAGATAAGTTAATGGAGGATAGGTCCATTAATAGCTATTAGCCATGACAATCTCATTTCCCCTCTGTATTCCCTTCTCTACACCCCCCTCTGCATCTCCCCTTTCTTTTCTTCCCCCAGCAGTCTCATAGCCTCTTCCCTTTCCTGCAGCCTTCTCTCTCTCCTAGCAACCAACCTTTCTTTATCTGCTCCTGGCTTCACCTCTTCCTGCTTCCTTCTTCTGGGCAGCATCTGCCCTTTATTCTTTCCCATGTACCTAACTACTTTTTCTTTTCTCTGCCTTCAGCTTCTCCTTCCATTCCCCTTTTCTTCCTTTATGTCCATCTTTTACCTTTTCCAGCCTCCCGCTCCCACCAACAGATACCAAGGTTTAGAAGGCTCAGAAATATTGCTGTGATTGCCTAGCTACCCTTAAAATGGCTACTGAGATCTCAAAACATAAACGTCTTTTAAAACTATAAACATAGCTTCTATTATTGGGGGGGGGTAACTCTCCTATTTGTGTGTGTGTGTGGGTGTTTGGATTTCAGATTTGTCTGCAAATGTGGGATTCCCTCAGGTTTGTAGAAAACTTCCTCCTGTCTAGCTGTGGCCCCATTGTGTGGATTTTTTCATCTACTTGCTGGTGCCCAGTTCAGAATTATAGTCAGACTACATGATACAATGTATACTCTGCAGTGGCTCCATTCAGATCAGGACTATGAAATTAGCATGAAGGGTCTCATGCCTTCTCTCCTTGCCATTTTCTCAATCTGATATGACACCAGGGATATTTGCCCTGTCAAGTTGGAGGGCTGCACATGCAAGCATTCAGTGCACATGGAGGGCCCCCCCCCATGGAAGAAAGAATACCCCAATTTAGGGGGAAAGGCACATCATGGTTCCAATCCAAATTGGTGCTTTTAAATGGAGTTAGCATTGGGAACTCACAGCTGCAATATGACTGAGTCCCCATGGCAGTCCTCTGTATGTTATAATGTGTGATTTAGCCCTCAGATATCATGACAGCTGAATGAGACCTCCATCTCTGGAGGCAGTATTCATCTGAATGCCAATTGCTAAGGGGGGGCAGTAGGGGGGTGGCTTTAGCCTTTGTATGCCTGAGGTGACCCTTCTGGTGAGAAACAGAATTCTGGAGTGGCTGGACCATAATGGTCCAATCCATAATGGTCTAATCCATAATTGCTTTTCTTATATTTTTATAATAGACTATCTTACCAAATCAGTTACATGGAAGGAGAGGGACAAACAGCCAGTTGTAACATGGCCAGCTCTGGGCAGAGTTCAATAAAGAAATGCAGAGCTGGGAACCATATGGCTCTCCTCAGCCAGGCCCATATCCATAGAAAGACATGGTGGACAGATCCAGGCAGCAGGGGGCATGTGGGGTTCTTTCCCCCCCAAAAAATACAAAATAATACAAAGGCAGTAATCATGCATGATTCTGTTTCACTGCGGAGCGTTTCATTTGGAACAGAATTGTCCAGGAGGGTATTCTTGTAGAGAAGAACCGTGAGCTGTGATGTAAAGGATCTACTCAGGAGGCGACTTCTATTAGGGATAATGTGGGGTGTTTCCCCACTCCCATTTCTTTAATCCCAGCCCTACTGCAATATGTTGTTTTACTAGGGATCTTTGCCATTAAACTCAAGTGTACTTTGTAATCTGGTTGCTGATTGAGTTAATAGCTTTTGTTTTGCTAGGACTCTTTGCTGTTTGAGTCAAATATTCCTCTCATTCGAATGTTATCATATTTTTATAACTAATAAACTGAACATTTCTACTGTATTTGCAATCTGGCTTGAGTCACAGTGAGAAATGTGGACAGTAAAGGAAAATAAAATAAAAATTTCTGCCACGGGCATAAAAATATATTTGAATACTTCAGGGTAGAGTAGGTGGAATGAGACTTTTTATGCTAAATCATGAACTTTCATACTCCAAGTGCAGATTTAATGGACTTTGAAAGCTTATGATATTAGAGACAGTCCTACAACATGTGTGCTTTTTCACACATTCTGTGTTTATCTAAAGCACAATGAAAATAAGCAGTCAGTTCAGACTGTTACCTCTAGAGGGAGATATAGGACCTATGTTTCAAAAGAGGAGGAGGAAGCATGAACAAAAGGACAAAAAGGTAGAAATCAGTCCTTTCCACAGAAATGCCCTCTCCACCCCTTCCCCTACTACACTTCCTTTATGTAGTAAGGAAAAGTATTAAGAAATACACCACATTTCTATCCCTATTTATAGTTCTTTCTTCTTGTTCAGTTACGATCCAACAAAAAGTTCAGCATTATGTCCATACATTTCAAAGAAAGACCTCACCATGGGCTTAAAGCCATTCCATTAAAATCCATGGGGTTTAAAAACGGTATTTAAGAAGTAGAACAGCAATTGAAGCAAAAGGTTATTATTCTCAGGCTTAACTATTAAATACCATGAATAAGTCAACTTTAATTAATCCCTTGTCAAACTTTTATTTATCAAACTTCCCCTTCCCCTTATCTGGAGATGTTTTATTAGGGTGATCTACTGCAAGAGTCCTGTATAGTGCACAATCAAGAAGGGTCAAAGTGTTTGAATATGAAGAATTTTGATGTGTAGGGTCACTTTAAGTAATGGGCATGTTGAAGCTCTTCATGCAGATTTCCAGATAGTCTTCTTAACATAATATTTACAGTACCACCAATTTGT
This sequence comes from Euleptes europaea, assembly GCF_029931775.1. Taxonomy (NCBI): domain Eukaryota; kingdom Metazoa; phylum Chordata; class Lepidosauria; order Squamata; family Sphaerodactylidae; genus Euleptes; species Euleptes europaea. Next base: position 38,405,398 of record NC_079317.1, read on the forward strand.
TTATCTAGCCTTGGGTTTATTTAGCTGATTACTGTTTACTCTGACAGTTGGCAGCTCCCAATGGTCTCAGGCTAGGAAAGGTCTTTCCATTGAAGGATTTCCACCCACAGAGTGTGACTTTCTCTCACCCCCCCCCCGCCCACCGCTTCAGTGCAAAATGCCCCCTGAAATGCTGTTTCTGGGACTACTCTATCCCCCAGGAACAGAATATTGGGGACATTTGGGGCAGCGGCAGGATGGGGAAGGCAAAAAGTCATGCTCCACAACCAGGAATCCTTCTGCTCATGGAAAAGCTCTGTGGATCCATGCCTTTGCTTGCAACTGGAAATGCTATCTCTTAAATCTGGGACTTTCTACACACAAATCATGTTCTGTCATTGAAGCACATGCCTGCCCCATAAGTATTATACTTATCATACTTCCCCAGAAGTATCATAAATTTATGTGAGATGTTGGCACTGCACTTATATTACCCCATCTTTTAGTGAGTTTGAGAAAGCCTTAAAAACTAACATTTACAGTGCAACCATAAGCCGACATTTCTAAATCCACTAAATGAGTGTAGAGGGATATAATGCTACTTAACACTGCTCTATTACTGTTGCATAAGGTTTAATGAATCCACATTGTCAGATACATGAAGTGAAACCCTTTGTTTGCATGTAGAGAGAGGGGGGAGGGAGGGAGGGAGGGAGAGAGGGAGAAAAGAAAGAATGATGGAGGAAGGCATTAACATTACCTTTCCACAACTTTCTTCTGTATTCTGTTAGTATATATATTTCTACCAACTAAGGACATACTTCTTGTATCTAATGAAGTGAGTGCTGTTTCACAAAAGCTTATTTGGCAATAAGTTTCTTAGTCATTAAAGGTTTAGACTGCTTCACACACACACACATACCATGACTACCTCTTTGGCATTTGAGACTGAAGGTTTATATATAAAGTATAACCCTAACAGGTCACTATACGTTGATATGAACTGGGATAAATAATTTAGATTAGCCAAAGATAGGCATACCCTGTATATGTGTAAACAGTTCAAGCTTAGACTCAAATCTGAGCCTTAGATTCTTGTACCTCAGGATATTATTTGTGACCCGAAGGTCCATAGCCAGAAAGTTTGTGTTGGTGTACTATGAGGAGTAAGAGCCAGTGTGGTGTGGTGGTTAAGAGCAGCGGACTCTAATCTGGAGAACCAGGTTCAATTCCCCACTCCTCCACATGAAGTCTTCTGGGTGACCTTGGGCCAGTCACTGTTCTCTCAGAACTCTCTCCACCCATGCAGAGGCAGGCAATGGCAAACTGCCCCCAAATGTCTCTTGCCTTGAAAACTATATGGGGTTGCCATAAGTCAGCCATAACTTGAAAGCACTTTCCACCACACTAACCCCAAGGAGTATCATAAGTTGATGTGAGACAGCAGAAATGCAAATACAAGTAATTTATTATGTTAATACTAAAGCTACTTACTACATTGATTTTATAATGTACAATAACATTTTAGTGCAATTAACAACAATAGCTTGCCAGTCCTCCTGGTTATTTATTATTAAAATTCAAAAATAAAGCAGAACACCCATAATACCTTTTAATAAAATGAACCAAAATGACACAAAAACTGGAAAATGCTTTTGGGCACATCCTTTCATTTTGAAAAGCAGCCTGGTATAGTAGTCAAAAGTGCCTTTTATCAATTGCATTTAGTTCACCAACTCCCTCCATTGTTAGATTCAGCTGATTTGTGCACAGTAGATTACTGTAATACATTCTCTGTGGGGCTGCCCTTAAAGACAACTTGGAAACTACAGCTGGTTGAAGATGCAGCAGCATGGTCATTCTCAAGAGGCTTGCAGGCAGTGACATATCTTACTAGTTTTGAGATACTGTCTACCAGTCTGCCTCCAATTTCAGTTTAAGGTCCTGGTTATTACCTGGAAGGCCGTTCACATCCATGGATCTGCATGTCTCTTTCCATATGTTTCTGTGTGCCAGCTGCATTCATCAGACCAGCTTCTGCTACCCATTCTCTCACTCAAGGAAGGGCTTCTGGCACCCACCATTTAGAAAAATGATCTGCAGGTTCATTGAATGGGTAAACATCACCACGATATTTGTTTGGAATAGGTATACAATGAATAAGCGAGCAAGCAAAGCACTGAGCACCCTTGGATTCTGGGCATGGAGTATGGGTCACTTGGGGGTGTGTGTGGGGGGTAGTTTGGAATTTCCTGCATTGTGCAGGGGGTTGGACTAGATGACCCTGGTGGTCCCTTCTGTTGGAATATCTATTGTGGAGATATTTCCAGTATTTAGCAGAGTGCATTAAGCTTAGCTAAACAGCAGAATCTACACGTGCATGCGTGTGTGAAAACAAAAGGAGCATCAGTCATTTGCTCTAATCAAACTAAAGTACATTTATTGTTGAAATACACATTGGATAGGAAAGGACAAACAAGGGTCCCCTATCCTGATCTACCTTGCTAATTCTCTAGGTATAAAAGGGTATCTGCCTTCCACTCCATCTTTGGGGTGGAAAGGCCTGGACGCGGGGAGCTCCCGGCTCTAGGTCTTCCTTGGATGAAGGGCAAAGGGGAAGAGAGAGAGAGGGGAAGTTTCCCTGACAATATATCTCTAAACATCAAAGGAGACAGGAAATGAGGGTGAGGTGCAACTAGAGATAACCTCCCAAGTCCTGTCTATCTGACTTGACTCTCTGGTCAGTCCCCCCCTCTAAATGTGCAGGCAAGTGACACCTTCTAGAAGGGCACATTTTCCAACACCTTCCAACACTATGATTCTATGATTCAAGGACATAATTGGGTTTGCAAAAAGATATGGAGAATACCTCCATGTAACACACAAAATGTGAAAAGCACATTTCTTCTTAAAGTTTATTAGGACTCAGAACCCAACTTGCCCCTTAGTCACTGGTCTAATACAAGAAATTGTTTCCTGATTTACTCTGAGTCCATTTGGTCCAACATTCTGTTCCCAAAAACTAGCCAATCAGTTGCTCTTTGAACCTACAAAATAAGGGTGGAAGGTGAAGTTTTTCCTCTGCTGTTTATCCCGGGCATCTGGTACTCTTATAGCCTCGTAAAATTAGTTGTAATAATACTCTCTCCCCTCCCCCGAATTTGGTAAATCCTTTTTCACTTCACGTTGGTCTCATATTTGCACATGAATCCTGCTGTTAACCTCTGGGAGTAGTTAAACACTCCACCAGCAAAGCAGGATTCTCCACACATTTTTAAGGAGCTTATGTCTGATGCTGGAGTTCACTTGGCAGGTTCTGCAAACTGGCCACAAGAGGAGCCATTGCGACCCTCTAAAAGCAAGTTATCTATGGAGTCCAGTAAGATGTAGGCAGCACACATGAAGGCTTGTGTTTGTAGCCTAAAGAAACGCGCTGAACAACTGCCTGGGATGGTTAGGCTAGAGGAATGGCAAAGGTAACCCGAAGTCTGTCGATGTTGATTTTGATGTGCTTTCGTGGTGATTATCAGATTATTACAATGCAATTGAAAACAGTTGTGGCCATTTATGGATTGGAGGTTTTGCCTTGGAATTGTCGTTCTCTCGATGCCCATTTTCCCATCCGAATTCTCAAAACTCTGCATGGGGGCTTACTGTTGAGTTTTGAGAATTTGGATGGGGAAAATGTGCATCTAAACTAGAGCGGCAAATCCAAGGCAGAACCTCCCATGCATGTGGCCATTCGAACCCTCTTAGAAACGCTATACCACCTAGAAACTCAGGTCGTGTATCCTAGAGCCTTCTTAATTTCAATGCATTTGCGCCCCATTTCTAAACAAGAGGAGTCAAATTAGGCTTCCCGTTGTTAGGAACGAAACAAAAAGCCGTCATTCTGTATTGATTCACATGCTAATGACGCCCGAGATTTAGCTCTTGCACGAGGAGAGCAAGCCACGACGAGGCGGTTCAACCAGCGGCCCTGCGCTGGCTTCGGTGGACCCAAATCGGCTCCAGCTTCGAGGGCGCTGCTCCGCCTGCTGGAGCGTGCTGTGGATCCGCCCGCTAATGGCCTTGCTGAAATGAACATTTAAGGCTTCCTTGTCAGGATCAAAGGGAGAACAGCGGGAGCCCCAACAGAGCTGCTCCGTAGCCATAAATTAATTACATAAAATAAATGCTCTTTCTCCCCGCTCGAAGACAAAGAGGGGGAGGGGGGAGGGCTGGTTGCACAAAGCAGGTTGGGGAAAGCTGCTGAGCGCAGAAAAGGAAGCCAGAGAGGAGGACATTGTCGCTGCAGCTGCAATACAGCTGCCTCCTACAAACAAATTAGAAACCCTCCAAGAGCCAACGTCTCTCTCCCTCTCAGGGGGAGGAAAAGCAAACTTTAGGTGAAATAATAGTATATATACACCGTTTCCCATCGGATGATAAAAGCCCGGTTGCGCTTGACGGATCACAAAAAGAGAGTTTGAACATTTGCATGTGAAGTTGACTGTCTTTGGCTGCGTTTGAAAAGCCGGTCCCACGGATGTTAATGAAACCGAGGCCTGATCTCAGATCTGGGAAGCTGAGCAGGGTCGGCCCTGGTCAGTGCTTGGATGGGAGACCTGCAAGGAATGCCAGGGCCACTGGGCAGAGGCAGGCCATGGCAAACCACCGCCGAGTTTCTCTTGCCTTGAAAAATCCCCGGGGTCGCCATAAACCAGGCTATGACTTGATGGCCAAATATCAAACTTGCAGTCGAAAGGGTGGCCCGAGAGCAAAGGTGTTAGAAAGAGGGGATCGCATAGAAAGTCGCGCTGCCAGGAGCACCGATTTTCTGATCGGCTGTTTTGGTTTTGGTCTGGTCCTTGCTGGCATTTTACAGCGCAGGCTGATGGAAGCTTTCTCTGAGCTAAGCCCGTAGATAGGATAGCGCGATTTTACACGAGGAGCCGTCCAAAACGGCCCTTTCCCTCTTGCAGTCCAATGTGGACTGCATTGCTCCTCCCCTCTGCCTTCACTTGGCGACATGAGCAGTCCAGGGCTCACACTGCCTTCCAAAGCCACGCCGCAAAACCGGCCTGGCTTCGAAGAGCTCCTGGGCCTGGTCTTGCTTGCTTTATAGGATCCGCATGGATCTAAGGCGCTTGGCAGGGTGACTGAGGGTCACCTCGCAACAAGCCCCTGCCCCGATGCATTTGCATACTACACTGTACACCCAAAGGCCTCCAAAGGTGACCTCTGGTCACAGGTAGAGGAGCTTTGGGGAAACTAGCTGGGAACCAGGAAGAAAGCAGGTGAACTTCCCCTCCCCCACATTCTTTCTCCTCTCCCGGTTGCTGTCTGTCCCCATTCCCCACTCCACACCAGCTTTTCGGGTACGGGGTTTTTAAAGGGGCGTTTGCCATCCTCTCTGGCTGCAAAGAGATGGTTGTTTTGTTTTAGTTTTAGTTGCTGGTCCCAGCCCTTTCTTCCGTGCAGCCAGGAGCTGGGCTTCGAACAGCTGGACCTCGTGCTTCACCCCAGTCCCTGGATCGCTTGCAAAAGGGGCGTTCAGGGGCAGAGGGGAAGGAAGGAGCCGCTTCCCTCTTTTGGCCACCGCGTTTCCTTCCGTGGGCTCTGCAGCCGCCCTTGGATTCGGAGACAGCCGAGTCCGCTTGCTTCCAGCCGGAAGGACTCCGGAGCGACTGCTTCTGCAGGCCAGTGTGAGGTCTGCGACGTTCGCATCCTCCCCGCCCTCCCCATTGCTGGTTTCGCCCCAGTTCTCCCGCGCAGCCGACGCCTGCTGGCAAAGCCCTCCCCAGACAAGGGCCCAGTGACCTTCCGGAGCGGGCGCCTCTTTCCCCGGCGGGTCTCTGCGTGTCATCCGTGCCACAAGCTGTCACTTTGGGTGGTCGCCTTTTCAGCCGCTCGCGCACGTGGCTCCCGTCGCCTGCCGAGCGCAAAGCCCGGCCGCCCCCCTCCCTTCGGTGGCAAGCCCCGGCTGGAGGCGCGCATCTCCCCCACTGGCGTTTAAACGGCTTGCGGGGAGAGAACTCGGGTTGGATGGAGGGTTGCTCCGAATGATGCTTGCTATTGCCGTCTCTTATTCAAGGAAGAAAAAGAAGAAGAGTTGGTTTTTATATGCCGACTTTCTCTGCCACTTAAAGCAAAATCAAACCGGCTTACAAACCTTCCCCTCCCCACAACAGACACCCTGGGAGGTAGGTGGGGCTGAGAAAGAATGACTTGCCCAAGGTCACCCAGCTGGCTTCGTGTGTAGGAGTGGGGAAACAAACCCAGTTCACCAGATTAGCCTCCGCTGCTCATGTGGAGGAGTGGGGGATCAAACCCGGTTCTCCAGATCAGACGCCACCGCTCCAAACCACCGCTCTTAACCACTACACCACACTTTTGAGTAAACTCAAAAGGGCAGTCAGCTAGACGCTGAAAGAGAAAATTCGTAAGATGACTGTGTGATTGGTACTTCGCCTAAGATCTGTCTTAGGAGCCCCTTTTTTAGAAGAATTTAGGAAGAAATCTGTAGAGTTAAAATAATGGGAGCTTGGCCGTTGACTTCGGGAGACAACGGATCCCAGCTCCCTTCATGCAATTTAGACCGTTGCGATTTCTTCCATGCCAGCGTGTCTGAATTCAAGGATATGCCTTCCGATCCTATGAATCTGAATTAATAAATTCAATGGGACTGACTAGCAGGGAAGTGTACAGTAGTAGCGCAATGCAGAGCTGTGTAGGGGTAGCGCTGGTCCTAGAAACCTTTTTGCCTGGAAATCGATCCTGTTTCCATTGTCCTTTTGTGCTTCAGATTGTTGACGGAGAAGCGAGATCCTGCCCTGCAGTCCCAACTCAGCTGAACTATTAAGAAATCCTGTTCAGGATCCCGGCAGCAGATTTTCTCTTGACACCCACAAACGACGCCCGGGTTCAATTAAGAAAGCGCTGGGAGGGATCTTCGTTCGCCGTCCTTTAAGTTTTCTTTCTCCAGTTTAGTTTTTGTGTTCGTTCCTTTAGCCGATTCTTTCCAGCTGGTCGTGTATTAAGAGGAACTAAATGGGGAGGGGGGGGAGAGAGAGCGAGACCTCGCGCGCGAGAGAGAGCTCCCTTCCTCCAAGAGGTGCACCCCAACCCAAAGATGAGCCTGTTGCTTCTTTGCAACTGCGAGATCAACACAGTCAAGCCCCCCTCGAGCATCTTTCAGGTCAGGCACTAAGTTCTGGAGTGGACGTGGAAGTCCTTCGAATTCTGATTTGCAGTCGCCCATGTCTCTGTGGGGCAGGGAAAATGATGGAGATTTGTCATTTTCGTGTAATAGATGCTGGCTCTGCATTGCAGCCTGGAGGAGTAATCAGGCTGTCATTTTTGTTACTGGCTCGGCTCTTCTGCTTTTAAGAGAAATTGATTTTTACTTTTTCTGACGTCTCCGTGCAAAGAAAAGTGTCAACCCGGCGGCTTCCTTCCCATCTTCCCATCCCTGGCTGTCATTTGAGACTGTAAACCGCCTTGAATGCAACGATAGAAAGACAGTATAGAAAGGCAGCAACCAACCAACCTGTGATCCACCAACAGCATCTGCCATACACCAATGTGACTGGAGTGGGTCAGAATCCAGAGTGGACAGCCTTTCTTTATGTGCTGGATACTTATGTGAGCCTTGGTTTAAAGCGATTGGCCTATTTGCAAGCATTGGGGCGAATTTAACCTTAAACATAAGAAATGGGTTCCCTGCGTTCACATGCAACAGTCTAAACCATTTACTCATTAAAAAAAAGTCCACTGAGTTCAACGTCCTCAGATTACAGCCATAGAGTCGGAGGGGGGGTTTAGCTGTCCAGTTAGGAATCAGACAATCCGTTTTTATGCTTCTTAATTAATTTCCCGGGAGAAATACCTCTTGGTATTGGACCACCGACCTCTCGATTTACAGCCGAATTTATTTATTTATTGGGCGGTTGAACCGGGATTTTCACCGGCCTGTTTCGGATCCTAGGGTATCCACAGCAGCACGACCCTTTGCAGCAACAAACAGTAAGAGAGGAAGAACCCCTGGACCGCAGGGGTCGCTTGCAAAGTCAACCCAAGCCTCCCACGGGGTGGAGCACCGCCGCCGCCCCCAGTTGCCGGAGAACACTTTGCCGCCGCCTCTTCCTCTTCGTCTTCTTCGCCTTCAAATCATAGCTGGCGTATGGCGACCCCTGGTGGGGTTTTCAAGGCAGAGATGTTCAGAGGTGGTTTGCCATTGCCTGCCTCCCCGTCATGACCCTGGTATACCCTGGAGGTCTCCCATCCAAATACTAGCCAGGGCCGACCCTGCTTAGCTTCTGAGATCTGACAAGACCGGGGCGAGCCTGGGCCACCGAAAAGCTGCGTTGGAAGAAAGTGGAGTGGACCTGCGCAAGCCCCCTAGAGGGCAGGAAGGTGCGCCACCCCCAGAGCCTGTCCCCCTGCCGCCCCTCCCAGAACCGAGGCCGTGATTCCTGTTTTGCACTTGAAGAACTGTCATCCCAAGCACGTGTTTTCCTGAAACGAAGCTTGGCAGACATTGGCCCAAGCCAACGTGTTCAGGGGGTGCCGCCAGAGTTGCGCCGCCTTCAGCTTTCCGCGTTTTCATCGAAAGGGAGGCCGGGTTTTGCTGCAGGCCGCGGCTCGGCGGCTTTGCGTCCACTTCCATCCCCACTGGGCGGTAACAGCAGTCCTGGGCAGAGCTCCGTTGAGGACCTTCTGCGCCAGCAGCGCAAAGGCTGCGGACGTCGTTCGCCTCCAGCCGTCGGATCGGCGTTTGACGGGTCGCCTCTATCCTTCCGGGAGGAGCGGGACCAGCGGCTTGCTCCCCGTTCCCTTCTCACGTCGGCCAGAAGGAAAGGGAGAAATCCTTCCTGGGGGAGAGGATGATCCGAGGGCTCCGGAGCTTGACAGCGCTGACAATTCTGCCCTTTCATTCGTGTATTGCTGTTTTTTCTTCCCAGCTATGGCTGCCCTTTTCAAGACCCGTTGAACGCAGTGGCCCCTGTTTCCTAATAAACAGTATGATTACTATAATGTCCGATTGACAATGCCCTAGGACCATTTATGCACGGAGGTTTTGCCTTGGATTTGCCGCTCTCTAGATGCAATTTCCCCATCCAGATTCTCAAAACTCTGCATGGGGGGCTTATTGTTGAGTTTTGAGAATTCGGGTGGGGAAAATGTGCATCTAGAGAGCGGCAAATCCAAAGCAAAACCTCCCATATGTTAAACCTCGGCTTTTCAGCCAAACTAGCTTTCAAAGCGGGGCAGAAATTTAAACGAGAATTAAAAAATCGATAGGTGTGTGTGTGTGTGGGTGCTTTGGGGGAGATTATTTGCTGGCCTAGCAGGATGGAAGAGGGTCTACTCCCAAATGGCACTCAGGCAATAAAGAAAGGCACAGGTCTCAGCCCCGGTTTTTCGAAGATACGAGCTTGATTTTATATACAGGAAATGTCTTCAAAATGTACAGCAATAAGAAGCCGCTTTGTTGACTTGGTTTTGTTTCTTTACATTTAAGTAACTTGGCCCTCCCCTCCCTTTGCCTCTCTCCCTTTCCCAATACAAAATGAAAGACAAAAGAAGAGCGTAAAAGAGGCAAGGCCAGGGGTGAGAAAAAGCCGACAATAAAAAAAACAACCACTGCTCCGCAGAGACAGAAGGAAGCGCCTTCCGGCGCAGCCCCCCCCCCCCCGACGCATCTTTCCCACACTAGAAATATGTCAGTAACATACTGGGGCTACGGAAGACAAAAAGAGGAGGGAGGCTCAGGTACTCTTTAAAGACAAAAAAGAATGAAGAGGGATAGAAAGAGGGAAAACTGGAGAACTGCATCCCAAATGAGCATTTAGCTAAGGCTGTAGCGATCGAAGCATGTCGATAAGTGCTATTAAAGTAATCCTAAAAACAGCCTTGTGAGGTTGATCAGTATTAGTCTCAAACGGAAGATTTGACGCGTCTGTGGGGTGTCGGATTAAGAGGCATTTGCTCTGGAGTGAGTCGTATTGAATTCAATGGTTGCCTGCTTGCTACCCAGGGCATTGTACTACCGTCCAAAAGAAAAGCTGGACTTAAACAGTGAGCAGATCTCAGAGCTACCAAGCCCCCGGGGTTGCCCTGTTCTGCCGCATGTACTTAGAACGGTCAATCGATTCTCTTTCCTGCCCATCCTTAACCCCAGCACAACAGTTCTCTTTGGCGCTCTCTGCAGCTGGCGGCCTTGGAAGTCCTCTCCTCCGCATCCTTCCTCCTCTTTTTTTTTTTTTTTTGCATTTGATGAGGAAAAGAAAAGAACAAGCTGGGCAATCGCCAGGACCTACGGCAAACACAGAGGGCCCTTTATTTATTCAGAAACATTGATCAATCGCCTTTCAAATTCGGTTCAAGGCGGCTTACGTTTCCCCAGAATAACAAAACAATAAAGAGAATTCTGTAAAAACCATGTAAATCACAGCAGAAGGAGAACTCAACTCCATGCCCATCAGCAGGCGCCCGATACAGCGAACTATTGATGTTAGACCCATATGCCGCCTTGAGCTCCACGTTGGAAGAAAAGCGGGATACAAGTGCAATCAATTAATTAAACCGGGCGAATAAGAGGAAGGCACCAGCAGCAACCTTAACCCTAACTACCTCAGTAGAAGCAAGGCTTAGCCAGGCATGCGGCACCCTTGATCTTTAGCACCTTGATCTCCTTACTACTCAGGGTAAACGCCACTGTTATATACTCCTTATTACCAGTTTGACGTCAGCAAGAAAGGCATGCCCTCTTTTTCGAGTAACCTGGGATGGCAATTTTAAAACGCACCATTCAAAACAACAGCAGCCCTGAAGAGTCTCACCCACTGTGTTTGTGTGTCTGAGAGAAAGGGAGAGAGAGGGGGTTTTGTGCCCCTTTCCTGAGAGGAGCTTCTTTCTGGCGGCTGCCCAACCCGGCCCTGTCTACCTCTTGGCTCCCGACGCAGCTGGCTTGGGGCTGATCTGGAGATCTGCCAGCCAGGCGCAGTTGCCACCTGGACGAGACGGAGCGGCCACAAAACCTTCTGTCTTGTTAGGCTGCCTGTCTCCGTGGACCGCACGATGACCCCGTCAGTTGTTTGGGGTTTTTTTTTTTTAAGGGGGGGACAGAAAAGAGAGAGGTTTTGCTGAAGACTGAGCGAGGCAGGGACTGCAGCTTTCCTTGATTTCGCTCTGATAATATTGTTGTCCCAAACGTAGAGAGAAACAGATTAGGGGCATGATTTATTCGGTATATCGAGATGGAACAAGGGCTGGAAGGAGAAGGGGCGAGAGGAAAGAAGGCAGTCTTGTGCATATTTACTCGGAAGACAGACCTGTGGCGTCCAGGGGCGCTTGCTCTCACTTTGCCCAGCATAGGCCTTTGTCGATTTACCGCTTAGGAGAATCGAGTCAAACGTTTTTATCGGCCAAAAAGGCACCTTAATGATAGGGGATTAAAATTATTTAATTGATTTGAGACCAGAATTGACTTTTAAAAACCTGCAGCTCTCTAGCGCCGGTTGAGAAGAAGGATCGCTCTAGCGCGGGTGGGAAAGCTTCATCGTGGCTGGCTGATCGATAGACACAAGCGAAAACCGAAGATGTATTCAAAACGAGTTTTCTTTCTTGCAAATCGATGCAGATTTAATCGGTTAATTAATAGATACACTTCATACTGTTAAGAGATTAACAAATGCATTCTTGTGCATAGTTCTCCCAGTCTAAACACATCAATTTTTGTGTACTTACACTGGAGATCTGCATAGAATTGCATCCTAAGGTTTCTTTAGTGACATTTCCACTTTAGTCGGGGAAAATCAAACTGGCGTATAAACCGTTTTAAATCCAGGATAACGCAGAGGGTAGCAGAGATCCTGTACAGTTTCTCAATTGGCTAGGTGTGTGTGTATTACAGTTTGCCTTTTCCCAGGCATGTCAAGCTGCACCTGCCCACATTTCATCTTCTACCCAATTGGTAACATTTGAGGAGCTCCGTCCTCTTTTGCTTCTTCTCCGCTTGACGGCTCAATTGAGAACATGTTTAGTTGGGAGAGGGAGGGGCCTACCAGCTGTTGCCTCCTGATATCGTTTGGGCTCTCCCGGTTTAGTGAATCATACAAATAAGCGCGTGAAAGGTAAACAAGAAAAAAATATAGTCAGGGCTGGCTGCGAGTCAAGAAATCAACCTTATCCGGGAGGATTTAAGAAGCAGCCCTCTTTATTTCCCCCCCCCGCGCACTTTTGACATATTCCCGACACAGCTCTTAAAGCATGTGAGGGAGGGTCTGCCCCGGGAGCCCCTGTTACCTGTGGGCATCTGTCCCCTGCTTGTGTGGCGCAGGGGACTAGATTGCTTTAGGGGGTGCGAAAGGAGGGGAGAAGACCGTTTGCTTCTGGGATCAGGTATTTTTCTTTTAAGAAAGGAGGAGACGGGGTGGATGGGGGGGTCACACCAGAATATTAGTACAGAGTCACAGACGCTATTTCCTGTGCCTGGAAGCTGGGGTCAAGGTGGCCTATAAAGTGACTAAAGAAATACTACTACCACTAAAAGGTAAAGGTAGTCAGTCCCCTGTGCAAGCACCGGGTCATTCCTGACCCATGGGGTGACGTCACATCCTGGCGTTTACTAGGCAGACTTTGTTTACCGGGTGGTTTGCCAGTGCCTTCCCCTAGACATCTTCTCTTTACCCCCAGCAAGCTGGGTACTCATTTTACCGACCTCGGAAGGATGGAAGGCTCTTACTACTGATGATGATAAATAATTTTTATTTGTATCCCGCCCTCCCCCATGAACTGGGTTCAGGGCGGCGAACATCATGTTAAAACATCATAATTACAATTCCATAACACAAATTCAACCCAGTATAACCAATTTAAAATTAAATTCAATACAATATATACAATCCTTCCCCAAGGGTACCAAAATCTCCACATTTAGGGAGGATGTTCGTGCCTCCGTACCCCATTGTTGATGTCTTATAATCCTGGGGGTGGGGGGATGGAGATGGAGAAAGTTTAAGGGAAGGAATTTTAAGGGAAGTTTAAGGACAAGGGGCCCAGGAAAGGGAAGGGAGGAGGAAGGCATCAGGGGAAGAGAGGCCGGCTCTGCTTATCTTCCAGTGGCTGCCCTCAACCTTAAGCCTGGTGGAACATCTCTGTTTTACTGGCCCTGCAAAACTGAGTTAAGACCGGCAAGGCCCAGGTCTCATTTGACTGCGTGTTCCACCAGGCTGGGGTCAGGACGGAAAAGGCTCTGGCTGAGGACAGGCGACAATTTTTGGGCCAGGGATCTCCAATAAGTTGGTACCAGCAGAATAGTCTTCTGTGAGGTAGGGGGATATTGATTCTGTCACACGGTCACAGGCTTCCCTCCCCCACCCCAGGAGCATCCGGAGGGGAGAGAAAAGCACCCAATCAACTACCCAGAGAAAGGAATTCAGGGAGAAAACTCGGCAACTTCTACTTTAGTTGTGTTATTGTTGTTAATGTTACATCCAAGTAAGACTTTAGTACCGAGGCTGATTTAAAACGGATGGAAAGTTCGCCGGCTACTGTACTTGAGAAGGCAGGAGAAATTAAATGAGAAATCATTTCACTTTGATCCCCTTGCGATTGACAGCTTGCCTTCGAGCTGGTGAAGCCGGTGGACGAGGCGGGCGACTTCTTTCGCTTGAGCTTCCAACTAACCTTTTTAGCGAGACCACCAACAGTTCAGCCCGAGAGCTCGGGCGAAGGCTGTAAACCAAAGCACTTTAGCATGCTTAGGATCGGGCTGCTAAGCCTATTCAGAGCACTGAACCCCCAGTCCGGTCCTATTCTAGAGAGGGATTTCAATGCAACTACTCTGAAATAAGCTTTTCGGATCTCACAACCAAACCCACCGTCAAATCCAGGCTAGCACGGGAGTAAATGTGGTTGGGAGAAAGAGGTCAGCAAATCCGCCTTTCCAGGAAGCAATCCATATTCCAATGTTTTGGCTGTAAATTCCACTGAAGTGGGCACAGGAGCGGAATATAAACCATAATTTTCCAGTGTGAGCTATTGGCGAGTTCGGAATACCTTTTTTGGGAAATAACTCCCATTTCTTCAAATGGGATTTGCCTGCAAATATTATCTTTAGGGCTGTGCTTCTGTCCTATTGATTTGACCACCACTTTACGCATCATAAAACACTTTATGAACATAAAACACCTTGGAGTAACCGAATAATTTTTTTCAATCTATTTGGATTGGAATCGATTGATCCTCTTCAACCGAAACCAGTGGGGTTTGGTAGCTGATTGCAAGTCATGTTGTCAAATGTTACACGGTATGTGGTGCTGAAATTATGGCGATCCTTCAGTTTGGAAACTGTGTTGAAACACGCTGATCGCCCAGCAAACAAGTATAATTTAAAACTATATTCAATACTTTGATATGACCATTTAATACAATCAACAATGCAATCCTAAACCGAGTTACATGGATTTAGGATGGCATTGTTAGTGACTTGAAAGACCTGATGCTATCTGGTCAGGAGATGCTGGTTGTTCGTCCTCGATTTCTCCCTTCCTTTTTGGTGCCCCTCTACACAATGTGTTTGGCCACCGATCAGCATCGATGCCATCGATACAACCCAAATCAGCACCACAGTTTGAAGGAAAGGGTTTGGGGGCTCTTCCATAAGAACCCACCTCATTTCGACCAATGATCACAGCCGGCGCCACCCAGGAGTACAGAACTGAGGTTTTCCCAAGGGATCGTCTCATATGGTCTGCCAGGGCCTCATCCTCCTCTGGCCCCATCTTTACTCTGGAAGCGAGTGTGCAGTCCACACAATACGGTTGCCCTTGGAGCTGGGGGCCTTGCTTTCACTCCAGTCAAACCCTAGTCTTTTGGGACAAACCATTTCCCCCACACCAGCAGAAGGGGAAGAATTGGATGGATGGGTGGGTCGTGGGTGTAATGTGCTCTCAAGTGGCAGCCGGTTCATGGGGACCCTGAAGGGTTTTCAAGGCAAGTGATTAAGCAGAGGTGGTTTGCCTGCCTTCCTCTGCAGAGTCTTTCTTGGTGGTCTACCATGCAAGTACAGACCTTGCTTTCCGAGATCTGA
Source organism: Euleptes europaea (assembly GCF_029931775.1). Classification (NCBI taxonomy): domain Eukaryota; kingdom Metazoa; phylum Chordata; class Lepidosauria; order Squamata; family Sphaerodactylidae; genus Euleptes; species Euleptes europaea. Next base: position 38,420,456 of record NC_079317.1, read on the forward strand.
GAGTTCAGGCCAAATTATACCATTCCGCATCAGACAGACAAAGAGTAAGAAGAAAGTACCCTCTAGTTTCAACAAACTCATGCCCCACCCAGGGGCTTTCCGGGCATAAGAGGCACAGAGGTGGGTTACCATTGCCTTCCTCTGCATAGCAACCTCAGTCTCCTCTGGCAGTCTCCTGTCCAAGTACTGATAGACAGATACTGTGCATCAATAAGGTTTCGTTATCACAAGCAGCAAAAAGCTAGATGCTGGGAAGCAAGTTCTGGTCTGACATGCTAGTTTTCCGTGTGCAGGGAAATGTTTTCTTTTTGTTGAGGAACTTGCACCCAGTCTTTCCCCACCCAGTTACACTGCACCCAGTTTATAGGGTCCCCAGCTTACTGGACCCTATAAGCTACTTTTAGGCCACACTGGCTGCGGTCCACGATTCATAATGTTTTACAAGCTCTGTGTTTTAAGGGCACAAATTCGCTCTGTCACCTGGTATTTGTGAATCCTAAGATTAAAAAATGAATTCTCCGAACATTTTCCAGCAGAAAGCGGAAAAAGCAATGAAGAAGTGGTCTTGTTGGAAACAGCACAGGACCTTTGAGGGGAAGGGCTTTAGGGTCCCGTAGCCCCCTCCTAGAGATTCCGTGAATGTCCAGCTCCATGCCTTTAAAGGAAGCTTCTAGGCCTCTTGTATGTGGACAAGAAGAAACCCTGAGGACAGGATTCTCCCCAGTGGTTCAGTCCTAAGCAAAGCTGCCCGCTCTTCCAGTGCTCCGGCAAAGGCTCTGGGGAAACGACCCCCATCCCCCTCCTTCCATAAGGCAATTTAGTGTTAACCCAAAGGTCCGGCTACTTGTCGCTCCTAGTTCTGGGTTGATTTTCTGCCCCTTCCTCCATGCGCGGTCCCCACCCCTCGCCCAACTTCTGGCTCTGGGCCTGAGCCATTGTGGGTTTAAATCCAGAGACTTGGGCCCGTTCCCACTCCCTCCACCCCCGGGGGATTGCCTTTCCCCGACACAACCAGCCATTGCGGAGAGCGAATAAGAGGTCGGTGTACTCAGCCGAGCCCAGAGGCTGGAAGAGGAGCGTTTTCGGTGCCACTGGAGAGAAACCGTAAGAGAAAGAGCAAATATTTGATACTGAAGGGCTCTCGAGGGATGACGAGGACCATTTACTTCTTTCTACACAGTGCTGCGAGCTTAGGATATTCAATAGATTAAAAGGCTAAGAGAGGTCACCGAAGGAGAGACTTTCTCTCCTGACTTTTCCCCCTCCTCTTGCAACGTTTCAGAAAACGAGCCAACTTTCTTTGGAGAGTCCTTGGCAAACCTGGCTACCTCGAAGACTTTGTCTCTCGGGGCTTCAAACTCCCTCAGGAGCAGCCGGGAAGGGTTTGCCTTCAGGGTCGAGATTCTTATAAGTACCTTTGTTGAGGGTCGGGTGGAGTATTTGAAGGAGTGGGGGAAGGAGGGAGGCCGGCAGGCGGGCATGAGGACGGCGGTCCTTCGCCTCCTGGCTCCCCCAGATATTGGCCTGGCCATGCGGGATTATACAAAGGCCTACCGTCATCTTTTGTGGAAACCCCGAGGCACCGCGGTTTGCAGAGAGGAGCCAGAGGAGCCGATAAGCTACTTTCAGGCCACACGGATCCAGAAGAGTCCTGTTTGCCAAGCTCTGTGTTTTAAGGACGTTTCTAGGCCTTTTATTTGTGGAGAAAAAAGGAGAGAGCCCACTGAGAGACACAGACAGAGAAGTCTACCCAGCAACTGAGATCTCAACTAAACCGATTGCTGTGTTTGGCTCTGTCCTAGTTGGGTTGAAATCGATCTAGATTTAAATCCGTGGACGTCACAGGTGTGGGCTGAGACCAGTTCAATGCCCCTGCCTCCAGTTCTCTTCTCTAGAAGCAAAGAGGCATAAATCCAAGCACTTCGGCTTACTTGACTTGGGGATCGCGCTTCCAGTGGTGTTATGAATTGATATTCGTGACCCCCACCCCAAGTCACCATTCAAATCCTGTTGGGCGCCAGGAGCCCTCTGCCTATGGCATGGGTTGTTTCCCTGAAGCCGTTCCCATTTAATCTCATTTAAAAAGACATAACTAATAAATTTGTATGGAGTTGGCCGCAGTAGACGTAAAGCAGAGTCGATAGTGGTTCAAATCCCATTGAACCCAATTGAAAACCATGACAACAAGAAACAAGCTCCGATTTATCCCGGGGAGCTAAAGCACATTGTCCGGAGGCGTCAATCACCTATTATTCCTCCTCTGAACAAATGCAAAATCTTGACTGGAACAAATGCTCCCAACAGGTCCAGGACATAGGGCTACATTCCCCTTTTGTTCACAGGCTAGCAGTTGGCATGTATTTGTGTTCCCCGCGGGCCGACCACCCAGGACGCCGGGGAGGCTGATCTCGGGACCAGGGGAGGGGAAGGGAGGGAGGGGGGCAACTACTGTCACCGGGCACGCTTGATAGGTGGCTCCAATAATCGCTGCCTGGGAATCTTTTATGAGGAGCCTGTCCAGGCTCTAAGAAATACGCAGGAAGTTGGCCGACAGGAGCCCCAGCCGCGGTTCATCTGGGCCACAAATCAGCCCCAGAGACAGCGCGCTTTGGGCCTCCGCCATTCTTGCGCCATTGACATTTTCCGCCCGCCTGGAGAAGCTCGGCAGCAGAATGGCTGCGCCGGGGAGGTTGTTTGCAGAGGGAGCTGGGAATCGAGGCGCGCAGGAGATTAGAAAGAATAATCCTGCCCCCCACCCCAGCACCCCGCACCCACACAGGGGGATGTCTGGGATGATACCTCCAAAGTGGCCACCCGACCCAGGACGCTTCTGCGCGGAGTAAGCGCCTGGTTCGGATCAATGGGGCTGACCCGAGAAAAGACAAGGTGTGTGCGCACGCAAAGTGCCCGGCGGCACTTAAGCATACCTCACTCTTGGAGTTCAACAATGGCCAAGCGTGCGTGGGGTTCGTGATACTGGGACCTCAACAGCCCCTTCTGTCTTTAAGATGAAGGGAGTAAAGGTGCCGGAGATCCAGCTCCTGGCTATAAGAGCTGACTTTTGGCATCACACAAGTCTCAGCTCCAAGATGCGGCTCCCCTGGGGACTTCGGTTTCAGAATTTCTCTTAAACGATTTAAGGGGACCGACATCTCCAGAGGCAGGACTCTGCTTTAAAGGCTTAGGGGTGTTTAGCTTTGGAAGAAGGCGATTAAGGGGAGACATGATAGAGGTCTATAAAATTATGCATGGAATGGATCGAATGGACTGGCAGAAGCTTTTCTCCCTCTCCCATAATACTAAAACACGGGGTCATCTGCTGAAGCTGGAGGGTGAGATATTCAAAACAGATAAAAGCAAGTATTTCTTCACACAACACATAGTTAAATTGGGGCACTCCCTGCCCCAGGATGGGGTGATGGCTGCCAACTTGGAAGGCTTTAAGAGCGGAATGGAGAGGTTCATGGAGGAGAGGGCTATCCATGACTACTAGACAAAATTAATACTAGTCATGATGCACACATATTCTCGGTAGTATCAGAGGGGCATGCCTATTATATGAGGTGCTGTGGAACACAGGCAGGATGCTGTTGTAGTCGTCTTGTTTGTTGTAGTCGTCTTCCTAGAGGCACCTGGTTGGCCACTGTGTGAACAGACTGCTGGACTTGATGGACCTTGGTCTGATCCAGCATGGTTTTTCTTATGTTCTTATGCTTTGACCTCCCCATTCTGCATAATAGGCCTTCTGGGACATCTGGATGGCCTGGATATGCAGCAGGATGTCGGGTCAGAGGGATTGTTAGTCTGTGCCATGCTGGCTTTCTTGTGGGTCCAGCGCCTTAGCCGACTCTGGTAGTGATTTTTCAAGGCAGAGAAGGGATCAAGCTGCTGTTCTTAGCTGATGCTTGACCTGATTGTGGATGTCAAATACAGAATTGTTAGTTGTGTTGCTGTTCGCTGCTTTGGAGCCCACTTGCACACTATTAGGGGTATACCTCTCTTAATTTTTTTAAATCTCCTAAACATGTCTGATGATCTCAAATAACTTCTTTCAGAGCCACCCCCTTGGACTTGTACCCAGGATAACTGGGCAAAAAGAGCGGCTTGGCCAAACCGCTGTACAGCTCAGTAGGAGCCAGGGAGATCATTGTTGTGCAAAGCGTGTTTCGTGGGCCTTCCTCACAAGGAATTACAACGAGTGTTGCAGCTTTCATCTCTTGCAGCACCTAGATTCTGGGCGAAGGCGAACAGCCTCCCTGCTCCACATGTCTATCCGATCCATAGTTCAACTCAGTACATGGATTCGCCTGGTAAAATCAAGGGACTCGACCGGTTTCTGTCGCAGTATTTCATTTCAACAGAGCATCTTTTGCTTTTCTTCCTCTCTGCTTCTTGTCTACTCTCTTCCTGCCCCCTTGACTTCCCCACCCCTTCCCTTCTGGGGCCTTCAGGCAGGCCTCTCCAAAGAGTCTTCCCCTTCCTTGGCCATCTTCTGGGCCTGGAGTAGGGGTCACTGGGGGGTGGGGGGAGGTAGTTGTGAATTTCCTGCAGTGTGCAGGGGGTTGGACTAGATGACCCTGGTGGTACCTTCCAACTCTATGATTCTATGGTTCCTGTTGTCAAGTTACCTCCCTCTCCTTGATGTAAGGGCAATCCCACAAGCCCCTCTCCCTTAAGCCCTTCTTCTTTAGGGTTGTCTTTCTTGGATCAAGCCACTTTCCCCTTGCCCTGCAGTTTTCTTGCTTCTCTTTCTTTCCCCCATGCCCATTCCTCGGTGTCTGGCCTTCCCTCCCTGCCTTTTCCTCGAATGTAGACTGAGTCTTTAATGGTGCCATGCTAAGAGGAGTAACTCTCTTGAGGGTGGCATGGTGAGGCAGGCTCCAGGCATGCCAGGAGAACTCCGGCCCTTCGCATACCAGCATGTAGGGCCCAATGAGAAAACACGCTTAGGATCGAGCTAAAAGTCTTTGTTGTTGCCTGGTTACTGACCACTAAAGGATGTCCTTAAGAATCTCACCCCCCCCCCCAATTTGTAATCCCTGTCTGCGTATACTACCAGGGCTCAGATGGGTCTCCTCAGCTGGAGAACTAGACCAAAACCAGTAAAGCAGCTTGCAGTTAGCTCCTCTGGGGATGCAATTTTCAGAATGCTATTCAGCTTAGAAAATTACCTGGCAAGTACCCCCTCTCTCAAAAAGAGTTTATTAGGGTGAAAGAATCCAGCACAGTCCCCTTCCTGCTTTACTAGTTGTGAACCACCGAGGTTCTTATTTTACCGTAGATCTGCGGGATGCCACCACCCACAGGCGCTGGTTTTCATAGGCCCCCCAAAGCGAAGCTTCGAATTCCAGAAGTCAAAACGCTTGCAATTAGCCTGGACTACTAGGAACGGTAGGGCGTTGGGATGTTACGCAGGCACGCCAGCTGGGCTGTCGCAGGTGCCTATGCCGACCTACATTTCAACCTATGGGGTCCACTAGAAAAACACAACATCAGTCCCAATAATGGGTGTGACCCTAAACTGAGCTGTAGCCTTGTAAATTCATCGAAGGTAATGGTTGTAACTAAGTGTAGGACTGTACAGAATCGTCCTTTCAGTAGGCAGGTGGGGTGGTGTACATGGTTTTTCACATTCTCTGTTTTATCCTCACAACAACCCTGTTGGGTAGGATAGGCCAACACAGAATTACTGTCCTAAATTTCACGGCTAGCAGGGATTTAGAGCATAGGTCTCCCCTCCTTAAATCACAGCAGTTCCCTAGTTAAGTATAGGCAGCAGCCCTAATAGCCCCAACTAGCCAGAGCTCCGAATCAGAGCTTGGAAGTTAAGAGGGGTAATATAAACGACAATATACACGGAAGGCAACGAGCACGCTGAGATCAATATCGGCTCCAGATAATCTATTTTATCAAGCTATCAAAAAGACTGCAAATATTTCCAGAAGGATGCTGTTGGTTCCATTTCGAGAGCAATAACGTAAGTCCCATTTGACCAGGGAGGATTAAGCATTTGAAACAGCCCCGTGGCGCAGAGTGGTAAGCTGCAGTACTGCAGTCAAAAGCTCTGAGTTCGATCCCGACGGAAGTCGGTTTCAGGTAGCTGGCTCAAGGTTGACTCAGCCTTCCATCCTTCCGAGGTTGGTAAAATGAGTACCCAACTTGCTGGGAGTAAAGGGAAGATGACTGGGGAAGTCACTGGCAAACCACCCCACAAACAAAGTCTGCCTAGTAAACTTCGGGATGTGACGTCACCCCATGGGTCAGGAATGACCCGGTGCTTGCACAGGGGACCTTTACCTTTTTAACACTAGAGAGCCACCGTGGTGTGGTGGTTAAGAGCGATGGACTCTAATCTGGTAGAACCGGGTTCGATTCCCCCCTCCTCCACAGGAAGCCTGCTGGGTGACCTTGGGCCAGTCACAGTTCTCTCCGAACTCTCTCAGCCCGCCCGGAGGCAGGCAATGGCAAACCATGACCCTCTCTTGCCTTGAAAACCCTACGGGGTCGCCGAAACGCCAGCTATGGTTTGACGGCACACACACAAAAAAACTGATAATACCTGATTTTTACATGGAACGAAACCAGTGGCTCAGTCTAGTTATACTAAAATATGTGGGATTAAGCCCATTCACAGCTGGATTTGTTAATCTTAACCGGTTTCTGGTTTAGATGCCAGGTCACAATCCGATAGATATGTACTGCTAAACCCCACCGATGTCCATTGATCGTGACAGACTAGGGCCTGTAGGTTTGGTTGCTCGATTCTACTCATGTTTGCCCTAAATGTCACTGAATATGTATTGTCTTGCAACCTGAAGTCCTTCTGGTTTTGGGCGGAAGTCGATTTTGCGGACATCCGCTCGTTTAGGATTTCCTTCTTGATTCAAAGATTTGTGTCCCGGCTTTCCACACAGGCGTCTCAAAGCGGCGCATCACAACCAGGAAGGAGATGACAGACATATCAACGAAGCATGGACAGAAACCAACGCCCGGGATGACCTACGGACAAAAAACAACAATATTTGTTTGTTAAAGGTAAAGGGTCAAGCACCGGTGCAAGCACCGGGTCATTCCTGACCCATGGGGTGATGTCACATCCCGACGTTTCCTAGGCAGATTTTGTTTACGGGGTGGTTTGCCAGTGCCTTCCCCAGTCATCTTCCCTTTACCCCCAGCAAGCTGGGTACTTATTTTACGACCTTGGAAGGATGGAAGGCTAAGTCAACCTTGAGCCGGCTACCTGAAACTGACTCCCATCAGGATCGAACTCAGGTCGTGAGCAGAGCTTGGACTGCAGTACTGCAGCTTAACACTCTGCACCATGGGGCTCTTAATTTGTTTGTTAATTACTGTTTAAACAATGGAATTGGAAACATGTTTCCAATGGTTTCATTTCCCCTGTGCAGGATTCTAATTGCGATGCCTGCTCATTCTCTAGGGCAGAGTTGCTGAACCAGACGGCGCCCGAGCCAGAGAGACATCCGTGTGCAGCTGATGACTCCTTTGCCTATCCGATCCGAATTGGCTGCCTCTAATGCCCGCTGGGAATCGACATCGGGGAGGGCAACTGGAGCGGCCTGGGCGGGGGTGTCTCTTGTCTTTAAGGAAAGACGATTCGACTCTGTTCCCCAGGCCCGACAAGCACCGACTCTACTAGGAAGGGGTCTCGGAGTGACATAATGTGGCTCTACGGCAGAATACCCTGTAACGCCCTTGGGGACTCCACCAACTGTCTTGACACCGGTTTCTGATTGGTGTGATTTTAAATAATTAAAAACTGACCTCATCCATATGCCTGTGTCCTCTACGATAAACATTGGTGGGAGAGATATGCTATTCTCCGTGTTGTCCAAAATACAGCCTTCTTTAAGAATAATCTGATCCCTGTTCTCGCGTGGATGGCAAAACAGGTTAAATGAACGACCCTCCAAACCTCTCAGTCATCTGCGTATTACAGAGATGCCCGGCCATTCATTTCCGTGGCTGAACATTCCCTCCAGGCTACCAATTCACAGTTCATTGAGACCCTTTTCTCTTCCCCTTAATCTATTTTGCCCTAAAAAAAACGAGATCTATCCGCAGTCGGATGTCGTTCTTCCTACACGGTGTCCAGAGGGGCATACATTTCCCCTCATTTCCCTTCTTGAGATTGGTTAGGCTGAGAAGGAGTGACTTGCCCAAGATCCCCTAGCCTACTTCTTGCTGGAGTGAGGATTTGAACTCAGGTCTTCATGATCCTCCTCCAAAACAAGACACTGGCCAAACTGCTGCCCATTGGGTAAAAAACACCACATGACTCCAACCAACACTGCCTGATTCTGAAACTAAACCAAGTTTTGTAGCACCTTAAACATTAGCAGACGGGAAGCAGAAGCTCTCCTGGGTTTCATCAAATGAGCAACTCCCCAGACTAGGAAGGTTTAACTACACAGGAGATTGTCCCTTAGCATCCGCCCGGGGGATGCCTACTTCCAATCTACCCGGAGGCTCTGTGACGTCCTACTTTTCTAGAGAACACATGAACACATATGAAGCTGCCTTATACTGAATCAGACCTTTGGTCTAACAAAGACAGTATTGTCTACTCAGACCGGCAGCGGCTCTCCTCCAGGGTCTCAGGCGGGGGTCTTTCACATCACCTACTTGCCTAGTCCCTTGAACTGGAGATGCCAGGGATTGAACCTGGGACCTTCTGCATGCCAAGCAGATGCTCTACCACTGAGCCACAACCCCTCCCCTAAGTAGCAACGACCCACAAAGAAGTGTCTCCTGTTTAGCTCGAGCTTCATCTAGACCGGTTTAGTTAATTTTCTTATACGCCAGGGAAGAAAGGGTCTCGAATGATGTTATTGAATTAAATTAATGCTAAAATCTCTCCTTTTCCCTCCCACTTTGCTTGTTTGTTGTTGCTTTGCTATCTCCCCACCTTCTGAAACCCTGGCAAGGAGCCAGCGGAACGGTAGCGTCATCCCTAGGATTGCTAACGGCCATAAAGCTTCGCTGCAGAATCCATTTTCAATCTATGCAGTTGGATGACTGGCGATATCTCCTGCGATAACGCAGACCCAGCCCGCAGGATCGCTGAAAGTCTTCTAGGAACGACACCTGGAGGTACGGATTGCAGGAGAATTCGCTTTCACCTAAGTGTGCTCAGGAATCCAGCCCACTTCGGATTCTTGACAAACCTGGACTGCAGCGGAGGAGCTCATCCGAAACAGGCGTAGATTAACGAGGTTTGGTTTAAATTCTAATGGGAAGGACGTCCAGATGATATTGAGAGTGCTGACTTCCAAGTAAAGGGTACTCAGGACCACGGGGGATAAAGACCCTCCCGATTGAACGAGAGCAACCCCCCCCCCCAAAAAAAAACCTGAAGAGGAAACTTCCTGTGGTCGAAACCCAAATGTTTGGGGCACGCAGGCAAACCACACAAAACATTCTTTCTCTGAAAACAGCAGAATTCGCGCGGGATACTTGTCGCTCCGACCCCGAAGTGGTTCCCAAACGCGGAGAAGAAAACAAACAATGAATAAATTCCTGCATCCCCCTGAAAAGGCTGCGGAGGGAGGGAGGGGGGCATCGAGGACAGGAGCCCGCAAGCCCCCGACGAGCGCTGCGGATGTTCCTGCGAGGATTCACTTTGTGTGCGAGGCGGAGGGCGGAGGGGCTGGGGAGGGGGGCTGCTGGCCCCCGCATGCCACCCAAGATGTCATTCACGGCTAACAATCCCCATTATCTGTCCCCACTTTGGCCTAATCAGACAGAATCTGTAATACTGAAGGCCGCTTCCTGCTGGCTTTGGGGGGGGGGCGGGGGATTCTCTCGGGCAGAGGAGGGGGCGGGAGGGGGAGTTCGCCCCCCTCCCATTAGGGCTTTAGCACTTGACTAATTCAGGTACTTAGCATCCCATAGACAGGGACGGTTTGAAAGCGGCCAGTGTTGACGGTGGGGAGGACTGTTGATATAAACAGGAGCCCCCCTCGGTAAGCGACACTAATCTCCCGCCGGCTGAGAGGCTGGGATGAGCCTACGGAGACCGAGGCGCGCCGGTGCCGGCTAAGAAGAGGCTCCCGGCTGGACGGCCGCCCCCCCCCCTTCCAGCGCGGCCGGGAGGGCACCTCTGCCATGGCCGCGGTGGGCAAGCTCCGCTTCACCGTCAGGAGCCTTTTGGATTTACCCGAGCCCGAAAGCGAGGGCGCCAAGGAGCCGGACTCCGCCGAGAGCTACGGCGACTCCCCGTACCGGGAATGGATGGAAACCGACAGGAGCCACTATCTCTGTGAGTGGGGTGGAAGGGGGAGCCCCCTCCGGCTCTGGGACCGAGGGCTTGAGGAAGATCTACAAGGGAGGGGTGGAGAAAAGAGATGCCACCACCGTTTTAGAGAGGGAAGGGGCGAAGAGCTTGGAAAGAACAGAGAAGGGGGGGTGTCTCCGAGGAACACAGGTAAATAAATGATAGCTGTAAGGTCTGGTTATTGGGGAGATTGTAGAAAGATGGGGTGTAAAGGACAGAGAGAGATGTTATTTAATGGTTCAGCTTGTAAAACGCATCTCGCCACACCTTCAACACAAATGGGGGAGGGGATAATATAATTGATATGAATATCAGAGGGCGTTTAGATAGGCGCAGGCAGGCACGGGTGTGTGTATATCTATATCTAAAATTGCAAACCCTAACAGAAATATATTTCCAGTCTTCTTGGCAAAATCTTGAAATATCACTTCTAGTCATAAATTATGGACTATTCCAGTATTTATATTTCTTTTGGTTAATATATTGTTTAGTGTAGATGGATATAGTGCGGACTGGTACACAACTGTATAAGCATTTGTTTCAGAATGTCTAGGCATATGTGCTTAAATCACTGCAATACTTCCACCCCTCGGTCCCTCCCAACATTATTCTACAAGCAATTATTGATGTGGATTTACTTAGATGTCCGTTCCATTGGATAATTATGGATCTAGATATTGGGTTATAAAATAATAACTGAGTGTTCTTCAAAAAGGATCTGTTAAAAACGATCTGTATACAGGTTGGTTTTTTGTTTTGTTTTGCAGCAAACAAACACGGGAATAGCCTATACCAAGCGATCGGGAGTTATGTTAAGGGATTTTCCTGGGGGGTGGTCATTATTCTATCCTAGTTTCTATTACAACGACTACACAAATTATAGTATATTATACAATGTATGCTAGGGGCTGTGTTAGTATATATGGGGAACAGTGCAACGCTGCCTATCTCTTTGTTCTGACTGGTAATTCCTTGCCCCTGGGGTTTAACGTGTTCGGGTAGCCTGCTTCAGTGCACCCGTAAACCATTTAAATTATATCATATATTGCTGCTTTCGAGTAGTTTCTCTTTCTGTTTTCCCCTGGATAAGGTCCTCAAGACAATGGCAAATCTCTTCTGTTTTGGTATATGTGAAATAATTGTGTGTAAACAGGAGCCTTTTCACATCATTCATATCCTAGATGGTGATGATGGGAAATCATTAATCTGTTCTCCCATCGACCTCTGACTGTTCCCACGTGGACAACTCGCAGTCCTCTTACAGTGCTAAGCAGAGTTACACCTTTTTAAGCCGGTTGACGTCAATGAACTTAGAAGGGGTAACTTTGTTTCGGGTTCACACTGATAAATCCGATCAATTGCACTGGAGCCGACTCTGTTGCTATGAACTCTTTGAGGCCGGTTCTTGGTGCTTGTGAAATTCTAAACAGGTCTACTCAGAATCCCTTTCAGGTCTACTCAGTGGGGCTTACTCCCAGAAGAGTGTTCTTAGGAGATTGTGCACAGTGATGCATCTGGAAATCCCATTGCTTCCAAGGGCGGACATTTTCGTACCCACTTTAGGGCTGCCGTTGATACCAATTGGACTGAAACGGCGCTTAGCGGTGGCCGGGAAACGATTTCAGCGCGACCGGCTCCAGGTCCATATCAGTGGGGCCCGACCCTTACTGGGGAGCCAGCCCCACTGAATGTAGTGGGACTTCCTAGTACGTGGGAATAGGAGATTAGGGATTTCCTAGTACGTGGGAATAGGGATTAGCGATTTCATATTCAAATCGACGTCTCCCTCCCTATCTTCTTACCAGCGGTTTGAGCCCCTGATATAGGTGGCGGATTGACTGTGAACTTTCAGTCCCGATTTCCTTTAAATCAACGGCGGTAGCCAGCAGTCTCTCCCCGCCCCCCCTTCCTTTATCTCCGATGGATTTTCGCTCCGGAGGCCAGAAGCCCAGCAGAGGGATGACGTTCCTGGGAAACGTCTCCCTTCCCTGACGTTTCGCTAACATCTCCTTCCCACCCTGACATTAAAATATACGGGAAAGGCAATTACATAGCTAAGTAGACTATAGAAAGGGCAAGATCCCCTTTACACCGCAAGACGGGAAGAATCATCCAGCGACACCTCCACTATGCTTTTCAGAAAAGAGGGGTGCTCCGGTGGGGCCCGTTCACTGGGGGTAAACCCCAGGAAGCCCGCGTCGCCTCCTACCCGGCCCTGGAAAGGGGGAAGCCCCTTCATTCCCTTTGGTGCCAGCGGGTTCCTTGGCATCGACATTCGCATTTGAACACTGGGTAGTCTGGGCAGGACACAAAGACACCGCCGTGGGTTCCAGGAGCATCGCCGTACGTGCCCCTTTCAATCAGGAATAGCAGCCCTACCCATCCGGCCCATACCTAGATCCGTGGCGCTATCGGAGCCCCGATTCCACTCCACCCTCTCTTACCGGACTGGAACCGCCTGGATTGTTCCTGTCCTTCTTCCACTGGGTAGCTTTGGCGAAGGGGCTCGGGGAGTTGTTCCAAGAGATGCTAGAACTCGTGAGAATCGTGACTAAGCTGAGCCCGGGGGTATTGGGGGTGGGAAGAAAGGCAGGGCGGAGTTGCGTATTTATCACTGAACACGTTTCTGTCCCGCCTTTCTTTTCAAAGATCAATGCAGATATGGTGATTATATCTGTACAGATAGATAAATATTAGCTGTAGATTGTATTTGTATTTTAATATCCACTATGGATGGCTATAACCTTAATATAAAACCAACCAAGTTTGAATAAAGACGACAGCTGGCATCTGAGGGGTGCTTTCTCCTGCCCCTGTAGGCTGTCGTCCGAAGGCGCCTGGCCAGACAGTTTCTTGCCGGATTCTGGCCGGGAGACCAATAGATTTGTTTCGTCCGCTCAGGCTCAAAGGCTGTCGGTGGGCAACGCAGTAGCCTTCACAAGCTGAAGCCCTTTCCCGGCATCAGAAACTCTGGCTCCAAAGGCCAGCCGCAGGGAGGTTTATACAGGGCTTCGCAGGGATGGGGTGGGTCTGTGGCTCAGTGGTAAAGCCTCTGCTTGGCATGCAGAAGGTCCCAGGTTCAATCCCCAGCATCTCCAGTTCAAGGGACTAGGTGACTTGATAAGACCTCTGCCTGAGAGCCGCTGCCGGTCTGAGTGGACAATGGCCTAGGTTTCCCCCATTTCTCCATATGAATTCTCAAAACTTCGCATGGGGGCTTATTTTTTAGTTTTAAGAATTTGGATGGGGGAAATGTGCATCTACAGAGCAGCAAATCCAAGGCAAAACCTCCCATGCATAAGTGACTTTGATGGACCAAGGGTCTGATTCGGTATAAGGCAGTTTCGTGTGTTCCTGTGATGCTTAGGCCGGGATTTTGGCGACTCTGCAGAGATAAATGGCTAGATAGGCGACAGGGCAGGAGCCCGCTAAAATTGCGTGTGATCTCCGCTTCCCACCCCAACCTCAGGCAATCCGAATCCGGCATATCTGCGTCCGCACGTCGCTCTTCCTCGTTTTTTTGATCGCGTTTCTTTGTCGTTCCTCCTCCCCCCCCCCCCGTTCCTTCCCCGCGTCTCCCTCTACAGCTTCGGACGAGAGCGGCCCTGAGAGCAGAGCGCGCCCGCCCGCCGCCCGGGAGGAAGAGGAGGAGGAGGAGGAGGAGAAGAAGAAGAAGCGGCGGGTGCTCTTCTCCAAGGCCCAGACGCTGGCGCTGGAGCGCCGCTTCCGCCAGCAGCGCTACCTGTCGGCGCCCGAGCGGGAGCAGCTGGCCCAGGTGCTGCGCCTGACGCCCACGCAGGTGAAGATCTGGTTCCAGAACCACCGCTACAAGACGAAGCGGGCCAAGGCGGGGCCCGGGCAGGCGCCGCTCCTGCGCGGGGTGGTGGTGCCCGTGCTGCTGCGGGACGGCAAGGCCTCCTGCCAAGGCTGCAGCGGCCCGCCGGCCCAGGACTGCGGCCGGCCCCCGGGGGCCCTGGGCCTGCAGGGCTACCCGCCCTTCCCGCCGCCAGCCGCCCTCGGCCTCTTCCCGGCCTACCAGCACTTGGCGCCGCCCTCCCTGGTCTCCTGGAACTGGGGCTGAGCCGGGCGCCCTCCGCGGCTCCGAAGAGCGCAGGACTCGCACCCGCCACCGGACTGACGCCGCCTTGGACCGGGACGCCCGCCCAGCCTCGAACAGGACTCCTCCAGAGTCACACGAGGCGCTGCTCGCAACGATTTTCAGGAGCGCTCACCCCGCGGTTTCCAAAGGACTCCTCACCCTAAACATATTTACACGGCATTAAGCCTTATTTGCACCCAAGCGAGTACATTTAGGGCTGGGGTATCAGGTTGTGACCTTCAGGGCCGCATATTTCCAGCCAGACTTACTTGGGAGTAAGCCCCGCTGAACACAGTAGGACTGGCATCTAGAGATGGCGTTGAGCTCAGTCGCACCCCCCACCCCACCCCCACTTAGGTCCCTGTCTGGACCATCCTAAGCAGGTCTGCGCAGAATCCGCCTCAGGCCTGTTCAATAGGTCTTGACTCCTAGGAAAGCGTTCTTAGGATTGCACTATTAGAGAACCTTTTTATGACCACCATCCAGGTGGGGAGACTGTGGGCGTCTCCCCCCACCCATTTAATGCATTTTATAGGTAGTCCACTCGAGTGCCTGGGAGTCGGGAATCTATGGGCAGGAGTGGTCCCGGATGAATGAGTAGCGCAGTATTCGCTAGTGAGTTTATAGTTATGTGTTTAGGACGCAGGTTTTACCGGCAACTAAACCCAACTGAATTCAACAGGACTTTGTGTAATTGATGCGTTCTTGACTTCCCGAGGCCCTCATCCTGGTTTTTAAGAAGGTGAACCGACAACGTAGATTTTTTTAAAAAATGGATCAGTTTCCTTCTCAAGGAAAGGAACAGTGAGTTGTTCCTATAGGAGATGGCTTATTTTCAAATAGGTTGTTCTTATCACGACTAATAAGCCATTTTGCTGTCCAAGGAAACAGTTCCTCAGGATCCATGCCTTTTGTCAGGCTGGCACCGGGAGATGGCTTGTGCGAATGTGTCAAAACGTGTTGTTGTTTAAAAAAAAAAAAAAAAAAAAACCTCTCAGAAATCCCCATTTTTCACTTTGTTGGCCACAGGAGGTTACCATTGTATAGACATTTAGTTGGGAGTAGATGCCTAGTCTCATTCAGTGAGATTACTTCTGAGTAGAGCCTAGGATCGGACCAAGGCCTCGGTTCATTCCTTTGGCTCTGCATCCTTGAGAGACAAAGGCTAGGTTTTGCTAACCACATCTGTGAACAATTGACATTCACAGATGTACATTTTTTAAAAAACAAAATGTGTTTACTGGCTTCAATGAAGAAGTTTCTTTGGGGCTTTAGTTTGTGTTTTCTCCATCTTCTAGTCCCACTTCATCTTCTAAACCCACTTCAGTCCACAGCGGAAGATGCAGAGTGAATGCATAGATTCCCTGGCCTTGAATGAATGATCTGTTACAGCCAAATGTGTGTCTTGCTGCGGTGCTCTTCCCATGACTCTGCAATTATCCACCACCCCGGCTGTTTTTCTTGCTGCAAGGCTGTTACTGCACTAGGTATTTCCAGCGATGTATCAAGAGTTTAGAAATGTTAAAAAAATTCTGTTCGCACTTTCAATGTTTTACCACTGATGTATTAAGAGTTTGAAACTGTTATAAAAAATACTGTTCGCACTTTTTTTGGCCCCTTTAGCTGTGAAGATGTCTTCCAACCATTTTTTAGCCGTGGTATCCAAAACCCCTTTTAAAGCGATGTTTTTTAATAACATTTCCAAACTCTTAATACATTGCTGGGAATACCTAGTGCGGTAACAGCCATTGTGGGGAAGGGAGAGGGGGATTGCTGGCAAAGGAAGGGTTAAGTAGGGCCCCTCCCTTCCAAATCTTCAGAACAAAAAAAGGTTTTAAGAAAAAGTATTTCCTCCGGTGGGTAGGGTCCATAAGTCTACTAAGTGTCCCCTTTCGAATATTAGAATCTGTACTGGAGGGAATCCCCAGCCCAGGAAAGAAACTCTTTGCAATCTTATTACAGCCATTGCAGAAATCTTGAGCTATCTGGCACCTGTCGGACCCACTTTCAAGCTCTACTGGTTCCAATCACAAGCTCAGTTCAGCCCACTACAAGAAAGGGGAGGTGATTTCCTTTGTGCCCCACAATTATTATTAGAAGAGTTGGTTTTTATATGCTGACTTTCTCTACCACTTAAGGAAGACTCAAACTGGCTTACAAGAAGAAACTGGCTTACCTTCCCCACAGAAGACACCCTGCGAGGTGGGGCTGAGAGAGCTGTGACTAGCCCAAGGTCACCCAGCTGGCTTCATGTGGAGGAGTGGGGAAACAAATCCAGTTCACCAGATTAGCCTCCGCTGCTCATGTGAGGAGTGGGGAATCAATCCCAGTTCTCCAGATCAGAGTCCACCGCTCCAAACCCGCACTCTTAACCACTACACCACGCTGGTTTAAGGAAAATAATTTGGGAGAAGAACTATGATGCATCCCCTGGGATACCCTGAAAAATAGTTTTGCATCCTTTCCTCCTTGAAAAGAAAGAGACCTTAACCTGGAATTCCTCATCCTACAATAAAGGTTGAACCTATACTTCTAGAGCGGGAATTAGGGCCTAAATTGGGAAGGAAGGAATGGCTCCAGGGTAGTGAGGCCAGGGATCCAGGGCAGGTTGGTCTGAGCTGCAAGACCCTATTGAGGACTTCTGATTATGTTACACAATAAAGAGGGTGGCCTGGAAATAAAATAAATGAATGCATTTCAGAAATTGAATACATTTTGCTTTCAGGAGGGATTAACTGCGAAGTGCTGCTTTGGCGGGACCCTGATGGTAGGGTTTTTTTTTTTTTTTTTTTGGTTACTAGATCAGATAGCAAGAGAACTGGGGTCAGACAGAAGCTCTATTCTGCTATTGGGATGCTGTTTTGCAATGGTTACTCCATTTGCTCACCCAGAAAATCCGCTTTGACTGCTCTTGGCTGTTGGGGAAGGGAATGGATGCCAGGAGTTTTCCAGGAGACATTTCCTTCCCATTTTCCCCTTTCCCCCCATTTAATCCTTCATATGGTGAGCCCCAACACGATTAAACAACTTGGTTGCAACAGAAGTATTTCCGATTTCAAGACAGGGCTGAAAGGCAGGTTCCGAGACTCTTTTAATAAGCCAAGTCCTTTATTGTCCTACCAGAGGCTTATTGGTTTATTCCTGGTCTGTTTTTAAAAAGTAAGAGGACATCGTACATCCTGCTCTTGTGTAGGGCATCAACCATGGAACATTTCGTGGGGGAAAAGTAGAAATTAAACACTGACACCTAGGATCTGATTTTGTGGAACTGAAATGGGAGAAATTGAAATTGTACTGTAAACACATTGCTAGAATGTGAACTGGATTTTGAATTGGTTGTCTTCTGGTGTGTGTGTGTTAAGTGCCGTCAAGTCACTTCCGACTCATGGCGACCCTATGAATGAAAGTCCTCCAAAATGTCCTATCTTCTGGTTACTATCCCACACTAAATGGCCTTCAGAAGTGGTGGTGCAAATGCTGTTCAGGTCCTTCTTCACTTCTGTTTAGTGACCCATGGAACATGTTCTCTGTAATGACAATGAATGGGAATGTTTATCAGCTGGCTTGGATGGATGACTCCTGGGCCAAGGCATGGAAGAGAATGTTACCAGAAAAGGAGCTCCAGTTTGGTTTGACTTTCCAATAGCAAGGTTAGAAGAAGAAGAGTTGCTTTTTATATGCTGACTTTCTCTATCACTTAAGGAAGAATCAAACCAGCTTACACTCACCTTCCCTTCCTCTTCCAACAACAGACACCCCGTGAGGTAGGTGGGGCTGAGAGAGTGTGACTAGCCCAAGGTCACCCAGCTGGCTTCATGTGGAGGAGTGGGGAATCAAACCCGATTCTCCAGATCAGAGTCCACTGCTCCAAACCAACCACTCTTAACCACTACACCACGCTGGCTCTCTTAACTTGAATGCCTCTTTCCATTAAAATTGACAACTGAAATGTATTTTGATTTTATTGCATTTTTACCCTGCCCTCCCCAGTTCGAAGGTCAGGCTCAGAGAGGCTCTGGGAAGGGCATCATCTCTCGATTTTGAGATCAACCTGTCTTGGCGTAAAATCCAAGTCCCCGGGCACTGGTTTTGACCACCAGGATGCTAGCTTGAGTCCTTTGCTTGCACTCTACATTGGGACTTCTGAATCTCATTGTAAGGCCCAGGATCATTGTTGTGGGACCAGCAGCACTGTGGGTGGTGATCTCAAGAAAATGTCTGAGTGGGGAACAGAAAGATCTCTGGGCCTGGGCTGTTGTTGGGGAGGGAGTGTTGGACAGTCCTGTTGTCACCTGTTTTTTTGTCTCAGCTGCTGGCCACCTTGTCTTCCATATGGTTGGGGTTATCTTGGAAGAATCTCCCAGAGAATCGCTCCTTAAACCTCCTTTTGTCTTGGGAGCTGAAAAGAGCATTGTTATGCCTGAAAGGGACCTAGACAAAATCCGCACTGTTTCAATTCAGGACTGTTTAATCAGTCCCTAGTGACAATTTTATGGGTTTTAGGCGGTACAATAGTATCTTTGAAAAGCTTGCGGCCTTCAGGAAAACAAAGAGCTCGAATTTTATGGGCTTACAACTCCAATTAGAACTGTGCCAATGTGCAAGGGAGATTATCAAATTTGTATCATAAAACCCCTTTATAACAAATGATTGGTGGGGGGAGGGACTGTGATTTCCAGCAATAGACTTTGTTGAAGATAGACTGGAAGCAGCACATGGCGCTTTGCATCTTAACCCTTTGGTTAAGCCCATCAGTCAGCTTTGTGAAACCCCTGGCTAAGCTTGCCCTTATTCTCCCCCCCCCCCCTATTCTTGTTATTGTTACAGGAAACAATTTTTTGATCTCGTTGAAAATAAGGGTTGCATATTCCATGAAAAAAGTCCCCCCCCCCCCGATGGTGATACTTTATGGCTAAGCATAATACATTGATTCATATAAGCAAAGCACTTAGTGGCAGCAGGTGGACTCTAATATTTACTCCTTGGGAAGAAATTGCCATCAACACAAACAGAGCTAGCATACATATTACTTTTTCTGCTTGGAAAATTGGTCCTGCTGGTGACTCTCCTCACCCTGTTTCGGGGCCCTTCTGAGACCCAAACTAGGTACAGCATCAGGAAATCTGTGAACAAATGTTCGGCACTGTTTTTTTTTTTTAAACACCACTAGTGTAAATAGCAGCTGTGAGGTTCCCACTCAGACCAGCACCATTTTATCTCTTTCACAAAGCCCTCTGGATTTACAGTGAGCTCTGTGAGGAAAACATTCCTAAGGAAGCTGTGACTTGTCTCCTTCTTGCATCACCAGGCATAAAGCGGAATGCTGGAAGCTTCAGGTCACACAGAGAGGCTCTGCAATGCAGTCCATTCTTCCCAGACAAGGGGAAGGAGCCCATAGGGATAGACTGGCAGGTGAATGGCTAAGGTTGGGGTGAGGCCTCCCCCATTTGCCCTGGATCTATGGTACTGGAGCTGTTGTGAGGGACATCTGCAGCAACAGCTTCCATTCCACTAAGGCAAAGATTAGAAAGTGTCAAAGGATTTATATCAATAGAAAAGAGCAAGAGTCAGTAGCACCTTAAAGACTAACAAAATTTCTGGCAGGGTAGCAGCTTTACAGCCCATTCCTGAAAATACAGTGTGCGGAGACAACAGGGAAGAGGCGCAGCAGTGCCTCTTCCTAATCCGTTTCGCTTACGCCGTCTTGTGGCTTTTTTGTTTTAAGGGGGCCTTTTGCTCCATTGAAAATGGTGAGGCTGCGCCTGCTCAAAAGCAGGCGCAGTAATGAGGTTCTCGCTGCCGGCTGCCAGGACCGAAAAGGGATAGGGAACCGCCTAACCAGTGGCTCCTCCCCTCAGAATGCCCCAGGAATGCCCCCCTGCGCCGGCACAGCTTCTCCACACCATGGCCTGAGCCACGGAGAGGCCGCACCAGTGGAAGGGCAAGGCGCGGTCCTGCAGCGCTTGGCTGCCAGTGGGACTGGCATTGCCGCCAGCATAACTGCGTGTAATCGTGCGATTACACAAACTTACTCTGGCGGCGAGGTCACGCTGCCTCCAGAAGACTTTCGGCCCAATTCTCAGGAATGGGCTGTTTGTGAGCTACAGCTCACTTCTTCAGATACAGATATAGATTCAGCTGTGACTCACAAAAGCTCATATCCTGCAAGAAAATTTGTTAGTCTTTAAGGTGCTACTGGACTCTTGCCCTTTTCTACTGCTGTTAACAGACTAACATGGCTACCCATCGTGATCTATCTCCAAAAGATTTATATGATTGTCTCATGGGGAGTTCCCATACTAATGATCACCAATGCTGCTGGTGAGACGTTATTGATGTAATCAATGGCCCACACTGGAGTGAAGGAAGTCATTGCATGAAAGTGGCTTGCCATCAAGATACATTAACATGCAATGCCAGTTCAGGTCCTCTAAATGCCTCCATGCAGAATGGGTAGTGTATTGCAACTGGACCAGTGCAACCACAGTGGGTTAAAAAAACAAAGAGCTACACAAAGATGAATCACTGCCAGGAACAGCTGGTTCAAATACACACATGATTTCTTTACCTTTGACGTTCAGGTGAATATTGGGACTTGAATGGATTCCTCCAGAAAACATTATGTTTGAGGTGATCTTAGAGTTCTTTCCATCATGGCTCATCCCCCCCCCCCCCGCAAAAAAGGTTGTTTTTGTGATAATCAACTTATTAAAATGCTTGTGAACCATCTGAAGAACTGTCGATCAACTGTGATCACGATGGGCCAGAATTTACTTCATCCACTCACATTTTACAGATATATTCTATATAGAAAGCTTTGAGCATCTGGACTAGGATGTAGACTGTCCCTGACTTCCAAATAAATGCATTGCTTCATTTCTAAACTGGTAGATGCTGGGGTTCAACCCTGCCAGATATCATGCCTTGCATATTTTTGAGCCCTAGCCCAAAATCAGTATACTGAGTGTGGCAGGACATCACATGCTTGGAAGTACCCCAAGTAATGCTTAGTAATTAGATAACACCTTAGGATCTTCAAAGTGCTTCACACATGTTATCTCAACAATGTCTGCACCATCCTTGTAGAATAAATCAGAATCACAATCTCTAAAGTCAGGGGCTGAGGCTGAGACTTGGTGGGTTTTTACGGACACCTGGTGAACTCAGAGCTGAAATGAGGTTCAAAGCAGGGATTTGCTGACTCTCTCACTAACACTATTGCTGAATGACTGTGTTATATTTCACTACATTACATTACTGTCATCCCAAGTATATTTGCATTTTCATGCAAACTTTCAGGCTTCATTACAGATTCCATTGTGCAGATGGTGTGCCAGAGACACATGTGATACCTTCTGTCTATGAGCAACATGGGCTTAACTCAAAATGGAATAGTAATTTCTTTGGAACTCTGGTAACGAATTTTAATGCTTGTTTTATTATATGATTTCTTTGTCACAATAAATCCTTTTTTCCTTTTTTTAAAGATTTATTGTTTGCCCTGGTTATTTAAAAACAACAACTCTAATTAAGACCCATATCAGCTTTCACCTGCTTGGTTCTATGTTGCTTGGACAATTCTTTGGGAAATTGTATAATGTGGTTGCAACATCTCTGTGCTGTCCAAGTGGCATTGACTCTATGCGCCTTGCATTAGGGACTAAGGACAAATTAAACATTCTTCTTGTCTACCGGCTACCTAGTTCCCCAGTGATCACCCTCTATGAATTGGCTTGTCAGAAGTGGTGCTAGAGTTCTGGGGGGCTTCAACATTCATGCTGAGAATATCTCATTGGGATGGGCCCAAGGTTTTATAGCTTCTTTGACTGCCTTGGATCTCTCCCAAATTGTGACTGGTCCAACACAAGAAAGAGGTCAAATTCTTGACATAATCTTTTGCAGCGAACCTTTGAGGGAAGGTTTGGTTTCAGGGCTGGAGATTGGCCCTCCACCATGGTCTGACTACTACCTACTCAAAACCAAGGTGAAGGTGGCCCCAACGCCTTGCGTGACAGGAGGCCCAGTTAAAATGGTCCTCCCACAGAGAGGCTCATGAATCCTTCTGGTTCCAGAATGCTTGGGGGAATTTTAGGATTCCAGACGTGTGTTCTGTGGAAACTGTGGAATGAGAAGCTCCCTGAAGCTATCAACAAGGTTGCTCCTTGCCAACCTCTCCCAGCCATGGGATGAAACCCAGCCCCCTGGTTTACCATGGAGCTTGGTGATCTGAAAAGGGCTGGGAGATGTCTAGAATGGTGCTGGCAGAAAACTCTTACAGAATCTGACAGATCTTGCCATAGAGCTCATTGTAAGACCTATGAAGTGGCGGTGATGGCAGCAAAGAAAAGTTATTTCTCTACTATCATAGCAGCAGCTAGTTCATGTTCAGCCAAATTGTTCAAAGCCGCTCAGCAACTACTGGTGCCTAAATCTGAACCTCTAATGTGGGGGTGTTGAACTCATTTCTTACAATGGCCAGATGTGACATCACTGTCACTTGGCCAGGCCGGGCCATATGTACCATAAAAATTAATGCCAGGTACCAGAGATACAAACTTTACAGAAGACACAGGCAACACCAATTCATGATATATTTTTTCATTGACACCTTGTGACTGGAGGAGGTGGCTGACAAGCTTGCAGCAGGCTCACCAGCCTAGATTGGGACTGGGGGGGTGGGTATCTGCCATGGCTGGCTCGTGGGCTGGATAAGAGCTCTCAAGAAGCCAAATTTTCCCCCTGGGCCTTATGTTTGACACCTCTGCTCTAATGTCCAGGAACAGTCACTTAGTTCTGATACCTTTGCCAAGTTTTTGGCTGTTAAAATATTGAGGATACACTCTGATCTGAATGTCAGTTTTAACATAGGTACACCAGAAGAAACACCTGATACACCATCTGGGCTATTTATGGATCATGTTGACCCACTTTCCATGATGGATATGGACAAGATCATGGGATTTTAGAAGGCCACTAATCTTACAGTATTCTTACCCACCGCGGCTGATGCACAGTGCAATCCCTGGGGGTGGGGGGTGGGGAGTAGCTGCACTGTAGCCGGGGATGGCACAATCACAGCACAGCTGAGCAGTCTCCTAAGCGGCTTGCTGTGCTGCAGCCAGCAACCCAACAGGGACACTGCCCCAGCCCCTGTTGAACTCCTGTACGCAGCTCTATAGGGTGCACCTACATTTTTGCCGGTGTAAGTTCATACTGGCAAATGTGGACGTTCCCGTGCCAAAAGGGCTCAGGGAGCTGACTAATGCCAGCCCTGCCCCCAGGCATACCCCTTTGGTGCTTGCGCGAGCCCCTACACCGGTGGTGTGCCAGCATGCATGGCTGCCATGGCTGCACCAGCACCCATACGTGGCACTGTCACACTGCTCCCTGGCGCCGTCATAAATGCCCCTTATGCCAAGACAAGTGCCATTTATGCTAGCACCAGGGTCACACCACCTCCACATCAACAAACCCTTAGCATCTATTATAAATCAGTCACTAACAAGGCACCTTCCCTTGGCTACTCAAAGAAGGGGTACTCACCCTCTACTTTAAAAACATCCCTACAGAAAAATGGTGTGGCCAATTATCGCCCAGTTTCTAATCTACCCTTTCTGGGCAAAATGACTGAGAGAGCAGTAGGGGACCTACTCCAAGTGTTCTTGGATAACTCATCTGCCCTAGATCCTTTTCAGTCTGACTTCAGGCCAGGCTATGGGACAGAGATAGCTCTGCTAGCTTTCGTTGATGACCTCCTTCTGAATTGCTGCCTGATCATGGTGGTTAACTGACTAAAAGTGGACAAATTGAAACTAAACCTTAACATGAGTACCCAGCTTGCTGGGAGTAAAGGGAAGATGACTGGGGAAGGCACTGGCAAACCACCCTGTAAACACAGTCTGCCTAGTAAACGTTGGGATGTGAAATCACCCCATTGGTCAGGAATGACCCGGTACTACCTTTACCTTTAAAGTAACCCAGATTATTTAAACATCAACCTTTAAGATCTTATTTACTTCTTCTTTAAGCACCTTGTTCATGTGTAATATATATTTTATCATATAGTTGGTGTTGCACCAATGGCTTTTTCATCAAACAGTTGTAACAGGTGAACCTTTACTACCACCATCCCCCAAATAAGGGAAGCATTCCTTTTAAAACAGACACATAAAAATGAAGGGTCTCTTGTTAGCCAAAATGCTCGGTTATGAATATTTATATGGGGGAATTAGCAAATCAATTACTGGCAATGGGCATAACGTTAGGGTTTAAGCCTGTGTCTACCAGAGTCCATACCGTGACCCTCAGAAATAAGGCAGAGGCAGTGGATTTGGTTAAAAAGGTGTTTACTTGATTATATGTTCACACACAAACAAAGCAGATTCTTACAAAACACACACAGAGCCTAGAGAATAAAAGGTGGTAGAGTAGAGACATTCGCCAATGTGGCAGTTTTCCCTTTGAAGGGGGGAGGTGATACTGCACCTAGGTTGATTCGGTTCGGCCCGAACTAAAAAACAGCCGAATTTCCCCTGATTCGGTGGTTTTTAGTTCGGGACGAACCGAACTAAAAAATGGAGGGCAACCGGGGGAGCCGAATTCAGCGAGTTCTGGAGTTCACGAATAAATCTGGTCAATTCGGGGCCGTCAGTAAGCAGCATAACCGTCAGTAAGCAGCATTCTCCTTCCCCGGCCAATCGGTGGCCAAGCTGAGTCTTCTTCTGGCCAATCAGTCAGGATTGAGTATTGGAGGAATCAGCTGATGTGCGGCCCGGCCGGGGAGAGAGAGAGAGAGAGGGAAATCCTTGTGTGTGTGTGTGTGTGGGGGGAAGTGCTTGTGCACATTTGCTCCTTTCTGTGGCTGCAGGGGGCGTATTTTTGGGGTACAGACCCAAAACCTTCAGCAGAGATTCAGACAAGCCTTCTTAAGAGACCACCCAAGTTTTGTAAACATTGGATCAGGGGGTCCTGAGATATGGGCTCCCCCCTTTTTTCTTTCCATGGCTGCAGGGGGCGCATTTTTGGGGGTACAGACCCCAAACTTTCAGTGGAGCTTCAGATGAACCTTCTTAAGATAACCCCCAAGTTTTGTAAACATTGGGTCAGGGGGTCTCGAGATATGGGCTCCACCCCTTTTCCCTTCCCCCCTTTTCCATTCACGTGGCTGCAGGGGGCGCTTTTTTGGGGATACAGCCCCCAAACTTACAGCATAGCTTCAGACAATCCTTCTTAAGATACCACCCAAGTTTTGTAACGATGGGTTCAGTGGGGGCAGAAATATTGGCTCCCCCCCTTTTCTCTTTCCGTGGCTGCAGGGGGTGCATTTTTGGGGGTGCAGATCCCAAACTTTGAGCGGAGCTTCAGACAAATCTTCTTAAGAGACCACCCAAGTTTTGTAAACATTGGGTCAGGGGGTCCCGAGATATGGGCTTTTCCCTATTGGGATGAATGGATCAGCTGATCCTGTGTGCATCTCCAGAGCAAAACGTTCCGTGCCTAATTGGAATCATCTTGGATTACAAGTCCTCCCCAGCCCCTCCTGATGGAATAGAAGACAGCCACAGTAAGACCCCTTTGGGGGCTTTAATCTATAATTTTTCTCCTGTGTGTGTGTGTGGGGGGGGAAGCAGAGTCTCTCTGTGTGTGGGGAGGGAGCAGTTTCTGTGGGTGGGGTGGGGAAGCCAAAGGGAGCTTTTGCCGGTTCTGCCTGGGGGTGTGTTGCCCCTCGAGTCTCTCTCTCCTTGGTTTGAGGGGGGGGGGTTCAGTTGTGTGTCTTCAGGTTTTCCCTCATTCATAAGAGCGGTTAGGTCTATTTGGATGCTTGCTCAAAACTGGTTTTCAAATGGTGACTTAAAGAATGTATTTGGAGTCCCATGCAAAAGGGGAAATTCCACCCCTCCTGCTCATTATGCATAGCTAGCTGCCTCTGTCCCTTTCCATGGTTTGCAAACTCCCAGGTATCAGGTGTTGCTTTGCACAGTTGCAAAGGTGTTGCTTACAAGGTTGTGTTGTTTTGCAGTCGTGTTGCAATGCTTTGCAAACTTCTCAGCTGTTTGTCGGGGCTGGGAGCTTTGTGCGTGGGCGGCAAGCTCTGCTCAGACATGAACATTAAGGGTGGGGGACCCCTTTCGGGGCCCATATCTCAGCCCCCCCCCCGACCCAATCTTTACAAAACTTGGGGGGTCTTTCAAGAAACGGCCTTTGAAGCTCCGCTGAAAGTTTGGGACCTCTACCCCCCAAAATGCCCCCCCGAGCTGCGGAAAGGCGCAGTTGTGTTTTTAATGGCTTTATTCGGCTGAATTATTTCCCCGAACTTTGAATTCCCGCCGAATTGCACGGACCCGAAGCGGGGGAGTTCGGACTTTGGTATATCCCGAATCTAAACGGGCCGAATTCAGCCGAATTCGAACTATACCGAATTTTTTTTAATTCAACAGCCCTAACTGCACCTGATCCTGTAGAGGGGACTTCCGAGGTTCCATGCGGCTAAAGGAAAGGGAAGGGGTAGGGATTCCCATGGCTCAACCAGCGAGGCTGGAGAGCTGTGTGGTCTGACATTGCTACCCAGACCGACAGAGTAACAGCAAGGGTGGGAGAGAGCAAGCTTCCTTATGGCTGAGAATGACCTCAGTTATACTCTTTTTGGGGTGGGGGATTTCCCATAGAAATATACGTATCAGCACTATGTACTATTAGATCAACTAATTTTTTTGGTAAACCCAGAATAAGCTGAATACTCATACCTGCAAAGGGGTATTTCAGCTTTATTTCCGGGTTTACCAAAAAAATTCAGGTCCATTATAGCCTATGGGGATTTTTTTTTTAAACTCCTGAGGGGCATTTTTGGAGGTAGAGTCGGCAAATATGCGGCGTAGCCCAAGGGACTCTCCTCAGATGGACACTGAAGTTTGGTAATGTTGGGAAATGGGGTTCAATTTTATGGGCCTGCAAAGGGGTCACCCCCATCCTCCAGGGATTTGCAAGCTGAGTTGCCCATCAGTTTTCAGGTTCAGAAGTTCAGCATTGCTGAGGACTGGTGGAAAGAGCTGATTGGTAATCTGGCACCTCAAAGTCTGGGGGCTCCCTTCATACCTGGGCTCACAGCATGACGTCCATGCTTCCAAACTGAGGGGAAAGGCTTAAATGCAAGAAAAGCAAGGCACAGAAAACATTACTTTTGGTGGCAAATGACATCTTGTGAACAGTCCTTTATTATAGTCATCAAAAATCTGGTTTCAAGAGATGGTCACATTGAGGGGAAACAAAGCCTCAGGGCAACCTTCAGTTTCAGAACAGGTTTTCAGGGGTGGTGATGGTGATATTGGAGCCAACCGAAGTCATGACCAAGGCAGCTCTTGTGAAGGAGATTGTTCATCCGCGTGGGTGTGGAGTCTTCTTCATAAGTCCAATAAGTCACAGTAGAAGTGGCTGTATTTTAGTTGGAGGCTACATCCCTCCGGATGGGACTGGGTGAGCCCCATCTTTTAAAATGACCCTTCAAGACTAGTTTGGTCTGACCAAGCTGGCTCCAATTAGGGCTGTTGATTAGGTTCGGCCCGAACTGAAAAACAGCCGAATTTCCCCTGATTCGGTGGTTTTTAGTTCGGGACGAACCGAACTCAAAAATGGAGGGCAACCAGGGAGCCGAATTCAGCGAGTTCGGGAGTTCACGAATAAATCCGGCCAATTCGGGGCGGCAGTAAGCAGCATAACCGTCAGTAAGCAGCATTCTCCTTCCCCGGCCAATCGGTGGCCAAGCTGGGTCTTCTTCTGGCCAATCAGTCAGGATTGAGTACTGGAGGAATCAGCTGATGTGCGGCCGGCTGGGGGGAGAGAGAGAGAGAGAGGGAAATCCTCGTGTGTGTGTGTGGGGGGGTGCTTGTGCAGATTCACTCCTTTCTGTGGCTGCAGGGGGCGTATTTTTTGGGGTACAGACCCCAAACTTTCAGCAGAGATTCAGACAAGCCTTCTTAAGAGACCACCCAAGTTTTGTAAACATTGGGTCAGGGGGTCCCGAGATATGGGCTCCCCCCTTTTTTCTTTCCATGGCTGCAGGGGGCACATTTTTGGGGGTACAGACCCCAAACTTTCAGTGGAGCTTCAGATGAGCCTTCTTCAGATACCCCCCAAGTTGTGTAAACATTGGGTCAGGGGGTCTCGAGATATGGGCTCCACCCTTTTTCCCTCCCCCTTTTCCATTTCCGTGGCTGCAGGGGGCACTTTTTTGGGGATACAGCCCCCAAATCTTCAGCATAGCTTCAGACAATCCTTCTTAAGATACCACCCAAGTTTTGTAAACATTGGGTCAGGGGGTCCTGAGATATGGGCTTTCCCCTTTCCCCTTTCCACTATTGAGATGAATGGGATCCTGTATGCATCTCCAGAGCAAAATGTTCCGTGCCTAAATGGAATTGTCTTGGATTACCTAGTCCTCCCCAGCCCCTCCTGATGGAACAGAAGACAGCCTTTGGGGGCTTTAATCTATAATTTTTCTCCTGTGTGTGTGTGTGTGGGGGGGGAAGCAGAGTCTCTCTGTGTGTGGGGAGGGAGCAGTTTCTGTGGGTGGGGAAGCCAAAGGGGGCTTTTGCCAGTTTTGCCTGGGGTGTGTGTTCCCCCTCGAGTCTCTCTCTCCCTGGTTTGAGGGGGGGTTTCAGTTGTGTGTCTTCAGGTTTTCCCTCATTCATAAGAGCGGTTAGGTCTATTTGGATGCTTGCTCAAAACTGGTTTTCAAATGGTGACTTAAAGAATGCATTTGGAGTCCCATGCAAAAGGGGAAATTCCACCCCTCCTGCTCATTATGCATAGCTAGCTGCCTCTGTCCCTTTCCATGGTTTGCAAACTCCCAGGTGTCAGGTGTTGCTTTGCACAGTTGCAAAGGTGTTGCTTACAAGGTTGTGTTGCTTTGCAGTCGTGTTGCAATGCTTTGCAAACTTCTCAGCTGTTTGTCGGGGCTGGGAGCTTTGTGCGTGGGCCGCAAGCTCTACTCAGACATGAACATTAAGGGTGGGGGGGACCCCTTTCGGGGCCCATATCTCAGCCCCCCCGACCCAATCTTTACAAAACCTGGGGGGTCTTTCAAGAAACATCCTTTGAAGCTCTGCTGAAAGTTTGGGACCTCTACCCCCAAAAATGCCCCCCCCAGAGCCACGGAAAGGCGCGGTTGTGTTTTTAATGGCTTTATTCGGCCGAATTATTTCCCCGAACTTTGAATTCCCGCCGAATTGCACGGACCCGAAGTGGGGGAGTTCGGACTTTGGCATATCCTGAATCTAAACGGGCTGAATTCAGCCGAATCCAAACTATACCAATTTTCTTTAATTCAACAGCCCTAGCTCCAATTACACGACCCCTACCACAAAACCAGTCAAAGATAGAAACATGGGAGAAAGCACATGTCAGATTCTAGGACTCCGTTGCCTCTCAGGAATCATCAACTTTACTCCAGACGTTAGCAGAGAGTTAAAGTAGAATTTATTTGAAAGGAAGGGTACAGTAATCTATGAAACACAACGTTACAATGGCGCAAAATCATTTGGAGGGCATTCTTATAGAGTACACAAGCTAGAATGTTTACAAGTAAAAGCTTTGAAATGCAAAACATCAGAGGTTCCCCAACACCAAGAGAGAGAATTCACACCTTAAGATCAGAGCAGGATTACAATCAGGAAGTCACTTTGAAATGGAGATCTCTCGAGCCTTTGGCTGTTGTCTCTTCCTTCCTTTCTCTTTCCCACGGGAAGGAGAGTTGAAACGAAAGTCACCTCGCTATCCAGGGTCCGATTGCATGCCCTCGCTGACACTCCGCCTCCCCAAAGCCCCCCCCCCAGATCTCCTGGTTTGTCAGGGTAATGGCGATGGAAATCCGCTACAAGGGTTGGAGCCTGTACGTGAACAGCGGACACCCACTCATCGTGACTGGAATTTAAATGTTTCCAACGCACAAGATATTCCAGTCGCCCCCTGCGCCTCCGAGAATCGAGCACCTTGGAGATTTCAAAGTGCTGTTCGCCCTGCACCATGATGGGAGTTGCCGCTTTGGGTTTGGGGTGCCATTCTGGTGCTTGTAGAAAGGGTTTTAGCAGACTCACGTGAAACACTGGGTGTACCCCTTGTAAGGATTTGGGTAACTCCAACTCCACCGTAACCTCATTGATAACTCGGGAGATAGGAAATGGACCCACAAACCGTTGACCCAATTTTTTACACGGGTGTAAAGACCTGAGATTCTTAGTGGAAAGATACACCTTCTCTCCGACCCTCAATTCCCACTGAGGTGCTCTGTGTTTGTCTGCTTGTATTTTGTACCTGTCTTTAGCCTGTTCCAGGTTTTTTACAAGCCAGGGCCAAGTGTTCCTCACTGTGTGAGCCCATTTAGACACCTCGGGGGGATCGCCTTCTGGTGGGGTAGATACAGCCCCTAATGGTCCAAAATCCATCCCATAAACCGCTTTGAATGGGCTCATCCCAGTTGCAGAGTGTACCGAGTTATTGTAGGCATATTCTGCCAGTGGCAGCAGGTCAACCCAATTGTCTTGGTGATAATTAACAAAGCAACGCAAATAACATTCTATCACCGCATTGACCCTTTCGGTCTGCCCATCCGTTTGGGGGTGATAGGCAGATGACACACCCAACTGCACACCTACAAGTCCTACGAACGCTTTCCAGAACTTAGACACGAACATCGAGGCTCTGTCCGAAATTATCTTCTTCGGAAATCCGTGTAGTTTAAATATGGTATGTATGAATAAACGAGCCAGTTTGTGTGCAGATGGCATCCCTTCGCACGGCACGAGATGAACTTGCTTAGAGAAAAGATCCGTGATTACCCACAGGACAGTCTTCCCTGACTGGACGGGAGGTCTGTTATGAAGTCCATCCCAATCACTTGCCAGGGTGCCTCGGGAGTTTCTAGGGGCTTTAGTAATCCCGGGGGCTTTCCCATCTAACGTTTACTAGTTGCGCACACAGGGCAGGATTTGATAAATACCTCGATGTCTTGGCGCATCCCAGGCCACCAAAACTGTCTTCTTATTAGGTGCAAGGATTTAGCAAACCCAAAATGTCCCCCTATAGGTGAACTGTGGCTCCGTTCCAATATTTCCCGCCTCAGCTCCCTGGGCACGTAATGTTTGTTCTTACAGATACCGTTTTTGTCCGTCACCTGGGATGGGATAGATTCTTCCTCCCGCTCTCGCTGAAGAGCCTCCCCCCACCTCGTCTTGACTACCTCCGGGAGGCTTTCTGGAACTGCCCAGAGGCGGGGAATGGCAGCATCCGACCCTGGCAAGGAGGTGGGTACCGGCCCTTCAGCCTGGTCCCTTCGCTCTATTTGGGAGATTTCCCCCCCCCTCCCCAGCGGTTGTGGTTGAGAGTTCTCCGGGGACTGCTGGGGATGAGGAGGTGGGAGCGACCACTTCTCGAGGGGGACTCGAACTCGAGTCTTGTGCCGCCGCGCGGCTTTGTGCTCTGGTCAGAACTCCTGCACTATTCCCCTCTGGAGTCAAACCCAGGTGTTCCCGTGTGAAAAGAGAACCCACCGGCCGCTCAACCTGACACTCATATTGCGGCATGCGAGACAGTCCGTCTGCTAAGCAGTTTTCTTTCCCAGGCATGTATTTGATGGTAAAATGAAACTTAGAGAAAAAGGTTGACCAACGCACTTGTTTGGCGGACAGCTTCCGCTGACCCAAAATCGATTCGAGGTTACGGTGATCTGTACAGACCACAAAGGGCTCGGCCGCTCCCTCCAGGAACTGTCGCCAAACCGTGAGTGCATGTTTAATTGCCATGGCCTCCTTTTCCCCAATCGGCCAGTTGAGTTCAGGGCCAGAGAACTTCTTAGAAAAATAAGTCTCCCTTGATCATCCCTCTGAAGTAGTGCGCCTCCCATCGCCTTGTCAGAGGCATCTACCTGTAAGGTGAATGGCCTGGAGCAATCTGGCTGCGCCAGAATGGGTTCAGAGGTAAAGCGCTCCTTAAGAGTTTCAAAAGCCGCCTGACACCTGGCGGTCCAAGGTACCTGGTATTGTGCAAAGGTGGCCTCTTGCCCCTTCCCTTTGGTTTTAAGCAAATCAGTAATAGGCAAAGCTATTTGAGCGAAATCCTGAATAAAACTTCTATAAAAGTTCGCAAACCCCAAAAACTGCTGAACCTGTTTGCGAGTTCTGGGAGGTTCCCATTCTAACACTGCCTGCACCTTCTCCGGATCCATGCTTAACCCTTGGGGAGATATCACATAACCCAAAAACGACAATTGGTCCTGGTTGAATGCACATTTTGATAACTTAGCATACAAATGATTGTCTCTTAGACGACGCAACACCTCCCGCACCAACTCTCTGTGCTCTGCGGGATCCTTGGAGTAAATCAGCAAATCGTCGAGAAAGACTATTACACCTTTAAATAGGAGATCGTGTAGAATCTCATTAATTAATTGCATGAAGCACGAGGGCCCCCCCGACAGACCGAATGGCATGACTAAAAATTCAAACAAACCATAACAACAAGAAAAGGCTGTCTTAGCTTCATCCCCCTCCTTGATCCGGACCCTGTAGTAGGCTTCCGCCAGGTCAATTTTCGAGAAAACACAACCCTCCTGTAACGCGCTCAGGAGGTCCGGGATTAAGGGAAGGGGGTAGGCATTAGTTTCAGTAATTGCGTTAAGCCCCCTATAGTCTACACACAGTCTGAGATCAGATGTACCTTTCTTCTTCACAAAGAAGCAGGGGGAAGAAAATGCAGCCTTGGACGGCCGTATGAAACCCCGCTTCAAGTTCTTGTCCAGAAATTCTCGCAGCACTGCTTTCTCTTGAGGACTCATGGAATAAACTCGGGCCTTGGACGGTTTAACGTCCTTAATCAGTTCGATGGCACAATCCGTAGTGCGATGAGGAGGCAATAAGTCACAGTCTGTCCTCTCAAATACATCTGCGAAATCACTATATTCTGGGGGCAACGTGGGTTCCTCCAAAGCAGCGGCGCTTCCCCCTTCGCCTCCGGGTAAATCATCCCGGCTGTGTTTTTCGCACTGGGGAGCTCCAAACACCACCCGCCTTTGTTCCCAATCAATGCTCGGGTTATGCCCCGCCAACCAATTGATGCCGAGAACCACCGGGTAGGAAATCTTAGGAACTACCGTGAAGTGGATCTGTTCCCAGTGGTTTCCCACCCCCAGCCACATCTTGCGAGTGTGCAAATGAACCGGCCCTCCCCGCAGGTCACTCCCATCCATCTGATGGAAATGTAAGGGCTGATCCAGTTCTCGAGTCCCAATTTTCAGACGTTCTACCACCGCCTGATCAATTAGGGTCCGGGAGCACCCGGAGTCCAAGATAGCCACAACGGCCACCGGTTCCCCCCCTTGGGGGTTTCGTAACACAACAGGTATCAGCAATGTCTCTCCCTGATCACTCACCCTACATGGAGCCGGTTTGGTTTCTTCCGAGGGTGCCCTCTGTGCCGGTTCCCTCACAGAAGGCCGTCCTCGTTTTTTGCCGGTGAGGGGCTTCGGAAAACTATCTCGGGTACAACGGTTGTGGAGATCCGACGAGGTTTCAGCTTGCAGGGCCGCCGCCCCACGGCGACCGTTCATCTCCTCCGCTCTCCTGTGCTCCAGATTCCGAGGTGGTGTCGCCTCCCGCTCTTGTGTCGCCCTGTTGCTCGTCCCTTCTGACGGCGTGTTGGTACACTTTGCTGCAAAATGGCCCATCTTCCCACACTGAAGGCAAGCTCCCTCCCTGAACCGACGCGCCCTGTCGAGACTGTAGACTCCTCGATGTCTTCCCTCTCGCCGGGGGCCTACTGCGTTGTCCCCTCTCGTGGGCGGGATAGGGATCGTCTTCGAAGGACGATCCTTGGAGAACTGGAGGGTAAGCTTGCGATTCTCCACCAGGGCTGCCAAACTTATCCACTCCTCCACCGATTCTGGATCTCCCAAAGTCAAACAGCCATCCAGCACTTCCCACCGCAACCCTTCGCGGAAATGCTGGACCTTTGTGGCCTCACTCCACTCCCGTATCTTGCACGACAAAGATAAAAAGTCCTGTGCATACTCACTTACTGAGCAGGTTCCCTGCTTCAAACGGCATGGCAACCTTTGCCTTTTCCCCCCGGTGGGGGTCTTCGAACCGGCGTCGCAGAGCGGACAAGAACTCATCCAGGGATGCCAAAACCCTAGGCATAGTTTCTGCCGCCGTCACTGCCCATTCCACCGCCTCCTTCTCCAACAGGCTGATCACATACCTGACCCGAGCTTCTTCCGAGGCAAAGGTCTCCCCCTGGTCCTTCATGAAGCCGGAGATTTGGAGTAAGAAGTGAGGCAACTGTGAGCTGGATCCGTCGAAAGATACCTTCAGGTCTCTGGCCGTAGGGCGTCTGGGCGTGGGAGCCTCCCCAACAACGAGCGGCCCTGTAGTCGGCCGCGAATCCGTTTGGGGTGGTTGCACGGGCTGTCCAAGCCCCCTCACTGCCCCTAGAACAGCTGCGAGATCCCGCTGCAAGGTGTCTAGCTGAGTTTGCAGGTCCCGATTCTGCAGAACGAGCATCTGATTCTGTCCGCGTATCAGAGTGGCCGCTTCTGCAGTGAGGGTAGGGGTGTGAGCGAGCGTGGGGTCCTTCCACCCTTCCCCTTCTCCATACCAAGCGGCCAGCGGTCCCCGGTAGAAGTCGCCTCCTGGTTCTGACGCTGCTCTCTGCCGCTGCCCGGCCCCCGAGAGTCGGGGGGTCCACGTCAGCCTCCCAGGGACATCGGTAGGCCCGGGTGGGGGCTGCTCCGGGGTCGCTGCTCCTTGGCCAACCTCAATATCAGCGGGAGTCTGCCGAAGCCCCTCTCCCGCGTTGAGCGGCACCGAGGGTGGTACAGACATCCTAATACTACTTCTAACCCGAAGACAAAAAAGGTTGGGATTGTAACGTACTGTCAGATTCTAGGACTCCGTTGCCTCTCAGGAATCATCAACTTTACTCCAGACGTTAGCAGAGAGTTAAAGTAGAATTTATTTGAAAGGAAGGGTACAGTAATCTATGAAACACAACGTTACAATGGCGCAAAATCATTTGGAGGGCATTCTTATAGAGTACACAAGCTAGAATGTTTACAAGTAAAAGCTTTGAAATGCAAAACATCAGAGGTTCCCCAACACCAAGAGAGAGAATTCACACCTTAAGATCAGAGCAGGATTACAATCAGGAAGTCACTTTGAAATGGAGATCTCTCGAGCCTTTGGCTGTTGTCTCTTCCTTCCTTTCTCTTTCCCACGGGAAGGAGAGTTGAAACGAAAGTCACCTCGCTATCCAGGGTCCGATTGCATGCCCTCGCTGACAGCACAGAGCTGTGCATCTGAGCAAAGGTGAATAGCCGAAACCTGAATCAGCTTTTTCGGAAATTGCCTATTTGGCTTCAGGCAGATCCCCAGGTTTTGGTATTCGGTCAGCCCAAAACCCAAATATTGCCAAAATGGCTAATTTCAGGTTTATTTTCAGTTTCGTTATGTCGATATGCACAACCCTAGTAATGGTCAATTGAAATATATCCTTTCATCATTTCCGAATCACATTTGGAAAACAGAGTTGTGCTTGCTTAAAGACTCACATATTTGTAGTGCGATCCTAAGCAGGTCAAGTAAGAATCCTGAAATCTACTCAGTGTGGCTTACTCCTAGGAAAGTGTTTTTAGGATTGTGCTGTTATTGAGTAATGCACTTTCATGGAGCCCATTTCATCAGATGCAGAATGTGATGCTTTTGATGGTGGCTCTGGTCCATAAAACCTCATGTCCCAGAAAGTGGCAAAACTCCTGTTTGTTTTTGTTGCTACAAACTCACATGGCTACCACTTTGGAATTCACTTTGGAAACAAAGCTTAATGTCTTAGGACCTCGATTATTAAGAGCTTAATTGGTTTTCCTTCTGTTTTTAAGTGATCTTGGATTACCTTAATTTTAATATTGCTTTCATTACATTAAGGTTCTCAATATTATAACAAGTGATGTGGGCTCCATGGACATTCTAAAAACTTCAGTATTATGTTTTTATTCTACTCTTGATTCATTGCTAATATCCACAGAGGTGTTCTTTCTGCAAGTAATGGTTTTGTTTCGTCCTTGCCTGCATTGTGGGAAGTTGAAGGAAGCCTTTAAAAAAATTTTAAACTTTTGAGATGAAAGCATGATCTTGTCATGAAATTTTTTATAGGCTGAGCAGGCTTGAGGGGAAAATAGAAGCAAACACACCAGGGTTGCCTCCTAAATTCTATCCTAGCCTCCGTCCAAAATGGTGGCTTTCACCTTTTCCAGTATAAGCTCTTCACCTGCAGGGTAGGGTTGCCAACCTCCAGATACTAGCTGGAGATCTCCTGCTATTATAACTGATCTCCAGCCGATAGAGATCAGTTCACCTGGAGAAAATGGCCGCTTTGGCAACTGGACTCTATGGCATTGAAGTCCCTCCCCTCCCTAACTCTATCCTTCTCAGGCTCCACCCCAAAAATCCCCAGGTATTTCCCAACCTGGAGCTGGCAACCCTACAGCATGGTGTAGTGGTTAAGAGCAGTGGTTTAGAGCTGATCTGATCTGGAGAACCAGGTTTGATTTCCCACTCCTACACATGAGTGGCAGATGCTAATCTGGTGAACTGAGTTGGTTTCCCCACTCCTCCACATGAAGCCAGCTAAGTGACCTTGGGCCAGTCACACACTCTCAGCCCCGCCTACCTCACAGCGTGTCTGTTGTGGGGAGGGGATGGGAAAGTGATAGTAGCCGGTTTGATTCTTCCTTAAGTGGTAGAGGAAGTTGGCACATAAAAACCAACTCTTCTTCTTCTTCTTCTTCTTCTTCTTCTTCTTCTTCTTCTTCTACTACTACTACTACTACTACAAACCAACATGTCTTCTACCACCTTGCACAAGGGTATCATTCTAAGAACTATACTCAGTCTTGATAGGATCATTGTAGATCAGCATAAAGTCTTCTAAAAGGAAAAAACACACACTAATGTTATATTCCAGCACTGACTACATAATCAAGAAGCTGTAAAAAAGAACGACTGAGTGCTTCTAGTCAGCCGCTTCCTCATTCCTTCGTCCGTCTATGCCTAGCGAAGACAGGAGGCCATTAGCTCCTCTTAAGTCAATCTCTTTGCTTTTCCCCCTGCACTATGCTCACTGGTTTTTTGAAGACATTGCACCAAATTGGCAGGCACTTCTTTTTGCCCGTGATTAAATGATATCTTTCCATTGTCGTTCTCAAAGCCTCTCTTTTTTTACGGTCATTTACTGAGTGAATGGCAGTTTGATTTCAGGAGCCCTTGTCAAAGCACGCACGATCCTGCCGTCATTTCTCAGAAAATCATGCACCTGCAGCTGGAGTGAGTTACCTGCCATCAACGGAGGAATTGTCCATCTTGCAAAAGCATTTAAATATTGTCTTCATTGTCAGGGATAACAACAGCAGGAGGGAAGCTTCTGAAGGTTAACCACATGCTGATTGAGCCTTGTTGCTTCGAGAGGTGGGATGATTTGTGGTACTCAGACCAAAAGAGAGAGAGAGAACAGATACTTTGTTAAGATTATTTGAACAGGTTTTTTTTGGTTACATCATCATTTATAATATAATAGCAGCAGCCTGAGTCTAGTAAGAGGTCAAACCTTCTGCACACAAATGCAGCTCTTGATACAAAAGCAGTAAAGGAGATCAGAGAGCATGGCAAAGAGCTAGGGATGGAAGGGCGGTGAGAAGGCAGCTATATGTCCAAATAGAAGTAGTGGGAATATATATATATATATATATATATATATATATTTTACACAGACTATGACTATACTTGTGTCTTTTAAATATGGGTATGTCCTGAGCTGGATAGCCCAGGCTAGACCGATTTCATCAGATCTCAGAAACTAAGCAGGGTGGGTCCTAGTTAGTATTCAGATGGGAGACCACCAAGGAATACCAGGGTGGCTATGGAGAGGAAGGCAATGGCAAACCACCTCTGAACGCCTCTTGCCTCTGAACGTCTCTTGGGGTCGCCATAAGTCAGCTGCATCTTGACAGCACTTTACACCCACACAAATATGGGGAGGTGGAGTTAAAGCTCAAGAACAGGGCACAAGACACACGGAGGCATCCCTCTGCAATGGAACATTGTATGGGGGTGCAGAGCTGAGGCATTTCTTCAGACTCTGAAACCAAGTAACATTTTTTGCATCCGTTCTGACTTTGGCTTACTCCTTGCTATCTAGGTACTTTTCCTCACATCATCAGTTCAGTGTTCCCACTCACAGTGGTGTGTGGAATCCAGCTGAGTTGTGAGCCATCTCCTGCTGCTGTGTTCTGCTCCCATCCATCTGAGCATGCCCAGTGTTTTCAGTCATTTTCTCTAAAGGGGAATGTAGATCATGATGATGATAATTGTTCTATTTCCCACTTCCTCTGCTGATTGTATCACTGCTGTTGGAAAGGAAGACTATTGGCTTATAATCAGTTTTTTTCTGGGTGGAAGGAGTCTTAAGGACATAGGGAGAGAGTCCAAGAAGAGCATTAAAAGTATATGAGGAATGATGGGATGGGAGCATATCACATAGGCCATTGTGATGATCTGATCACATAGTGCACTTTTCAATGGCATGCAAAGATGTGTTCCCTTGTTCAAAAGATGACTAAATCAACCTATTAATTTCCTTAGTAGCTTACTGAAGTTTGCTGCTTGGAAGGCTATGCATGGTATGATTGGACCACAGATTGCGCTCCAGTGATTCATATCAAGTGGAAAGCCAGAGTCTCTTGTTCTTTCTGAGGAGTTCTATTTCTTGCTATTTTGGTTTTTGTGAGAATAGAAAACATTATACAGCTGAGTTTTGATTACAGAAGGTTAAAGGTCAATCCCTGGTGACATTGGCATCTGCAGATAAAGGACCTCAGTTATCAGGTTGAGATCTTGGAAAGCCACTGCTTGTCCTTTGTTTGTGTGAGGTATGCCATTATTTGGAGTTGCACCCGCCAAACAAGGCCACAGTTTTTGCTTGTGCATAGTGGTAGGCAGGCAGGGAAGATTCAGGCTATGGCTCTCCCACCAAATAGGCAGCTTGCCTACAGACTGGGGGGTGGGGGTGGGCAGAGGGAGAGGGTAAGACTTCCCACACTTCTGCTATGCAGTCAACCATCCTGTCTTGCCAAAAAGTCAAAGAATTTGCTTGCAGAACATTAAAGATTGGGGGGAGGGGGAAGCAGAGGCCCAGGCCTTGCCTCCTAGTGATGGCAGGTCGCTCACCTGTCCTGTTAACTGGAGGGAAGAGAGACAGGTGCTTAATGTTTCTTCCCATCAATGTCAACCACAAGCATTCACATGCAGTTAGAACCAATGAGAGAGGACACTAGTGATCAACAAGTGGGGACCCATAAGAAATTTGTGGAGAGGGTGCATCCCTTCCTACTCCTACCCTTGGCACTCCTCTCACCTCCACCCTTGCTGCTCTCCCCACCTACCCCCACCCTTGGCATTACTCTCACCCCCCCAGACAACACTATTGTTTACGTTGGAGGAATTTACCCCCCCCCCCGGTTTTATTTTTTTAATTTTCTGATTTTTCTTCAGACCTAGGGGGTACCCATGTCTGCAGAAAAACTTGTTGGGGGTCAGTCTGCCCCCTATCTGCAGATTTTGAAAATAGTCATTTTAACTAG
Source organism: Euleptes europaea (assembly GCF_029931775.1). Taxonomy (NCBI): domain Eukaryota; kingdom Metazoa; phylum Chordata; class Lepidosauria; order Squamata; family Sphaerodactylidae; genus Euleptes; species Euleptes europaea. Next base: position 38,460,524 of record NC_079317.1, read on the forward strand.
GATTGAATTTTCCTGTATATTTATTGTATATATTGTTTTTATCTGATGTGAACCACTCTGAGCCTGGCCTTGGCCGGGGATAGAGGGCAGGCTACAAATCCACATATACACACATACATACATACATACATACATACATACATACATTTAATTCTGCAGACAGGGGGTAGAGTTGGGAATTAGATATATAGATGATCCAGATTATCTCTGTGAAAGAGAACTATTGAGTGCTCTTGGATGCATTTCTTGCTTTGAAAAAGCATCCATGGAAGACCCAACATGCATGAACCCACCCATTAATGGGTAAAACATAACCAGAGCACATGGGTGAAGGGAGCAGATAACCCCGCTCTCCCACCTTATCTCTCTGTGCTCTACCCTTTGAAATGCTACAGGCAGACATCAAGAGGTATGTATTAACCATACCAGGAATAAGTTTCAGGGAGAGGACTTGGGAGGGTACTAGATGGCTACCTTTGCCAGTAAAAGGGCCACATGTTTTCCATTTCTGTTTTAAACTGATGGACTTTTCAGTGTCCTGCTTTAAAAACAAAAGGCCCTATATTTAAGCCTGCACGTCTGAGTTTTTTTCTCCAGCACCCAACACCTGTGATTATAATCAACCATGTTTTATGTCAGGCTAAGTTGAAAATATGTACACAGTTAAAAGAAGCCTTTGATATACACCTATATAATACACAACTGGAATTCAAATGTATTTGTGATGAGAAGACAAACTTATGAAGTGCTGCAGCTATTTCACTACAAGGTAAATAATTCTCAGAGCATTTTACTGTACTGTGGGTTACTCTTTTTAGAAAAAGCCCTGATGAAATTTTGGGTAATGCACAATCTGCTGACTATTTCCACCTTATGGCTTTGTTGCCCTATGTTTCATTTTAAAATCTTTGTGGGCCTCAAATTTAGAGATTGGTTAAAAGGCCACTTCAAACATTTGGCCTATAAAATTCAGACAAAAGGATCAAGAAACTTTTTGAAGTTCGGAGCATCTGGTAAGCACAGATATCAAGAATGCAGATCAAAGGGAACAATGAATTCAATGCACAACATTCATACAGTACATGTGTTTGATAGCTGATTATGGTTACTGGGTTTCCTGAGGAATGTTTGCTCAGCAATGCAGGAGAGAAATATTTTGCTCCATCAATAAGCTGCCTTCCTTTGTCTGATCAAAGCTGGGTTCATCCAGAGAGTCAAAGGGTATAATTCAATGACCACTTAGGCTGATTTAGACCTCAGAAAGTCAATGGGGCTAGATCACAGTGAGTGGTCATTGAACTGCCCCCCCCCCCAGTGTTAACTCAGAAAAGACCCTGATGTAAGACAGATGAATGGTGTATCATGCATCTATTCTTGTTAGCACATTATATTTCAATGTACTGCGCATGTTCTCTGCATGATGACAGCTGCCGTCCTAGCATGGTAGAAGATAGATCAAGGCAGCCTTCTCAATTGTTTTCAGTCCTTATAAGAAACAATAGTTTTCATTTAACAAGGGTTTCCCACACACCTTGTTCACTTGCTCATCTCCTTAATGGCAGTAGTCTACTTTATCACAGCTGAACTGGCATGTTGAAAACATGGCCAAAGGGAATCATGAAAAAATTGGCAAATGGTGGTCCAAAAAACATTGATGGCACAAATCTCCTGCCTACTGTGTGACGAATGGTCAGATATCTATGAAGAATGGTCTGGTATTCCAGAATTACAATACTATCTGTGACAATTTGGATCACTTATCTCGTGGAAACATTGTATTGTTTTTAGGCATGTTCTGATCCATTTAGACCAGCAGAACACAACAACAGTCTCAGTTAGCCAAATGCTTTAAATTGTACTATCAATATTTTGCACATATGTATACTACCATTTGCGAAGTGCAGGGGAAGGCATTGTATTGCCTAAGTAACTGTGTAAGACTCTATACCCATCATGCATCATAAAGCTGAGCATGTTCTAAGAGTGGTGGATACCAAAGAAGCACATACACTCAAAACACATATTGTTTTCAATTGTGAACATATCAGCAATCTAATAGTGTGAGACTCTCACTTGAGAGCATGAAGATCATCACAAGCATGGGGAAATGTTGAGTTCAAGGTGGTTCCATTATGTTGTCTTTGGACGTCATTAATTGATATCTATATCCTGTTTCTATGACAACTATGTATCAACACAAGCTACTGCTAGACTTCTTCATTCCACATCATTCTGTGGCATGATAGGGCTTGACACTTGCAACTTAAGGTACTTTATAACTTAAGGTATCTTAGGTGACTCATGATCCTAAAATGTAAAGCAGAAACTCACAAGAATCCTTCTTTCTTACTGGATATGACCACTCTAGACTGTCACAAATGTGAGCTTGCTGTTCTTGCTGGCATACTGACAATTCATGGAAGCCCCACAGGACAAGGCCCTTGGGTTCAGGCAAGCACGGCTAGTTTGGAATTTCTGGATTCTGTACATCTTTCAAGAAATAGGCTTTGCCTAACTAACTAATCAGGAAAGAGACAAATCTTAGAAATGAGACAATTATGGAAATCAAGATGCAATTTAATTGTCTGGAAACATCTTAATTGGACTGAATATCATTTTCTTAAATGAAAGCAATCATGTTGCTGGGGGTTAAATAATAATAAAAATATGATTTTTTAAAAATGTAACTTTATAAGCCTTTAAAGCAAAGCGTGAAAAAAACCCATGAGTGTACGATAACAGTAGTAAAGTACATATTGTCGCTTTAATCCTATATCTGAACCTGGACCCCATTAGGTTTGCAGAAACATGTGAAAATGAGGGGGGGGGTAATGGATGGGAAGAAGGAGGAGGAGGAGGGGGGAGGGGGAGGAGGAGTTTTTACACCCAATTTTCTCTACCTTTAAGGAGACTCAAACCAGCAAACAATCGCCTTCCCTTCCGCTGTCACAACAGACACCTTGTGAGGTAGGTGGAGCTGAGAGAGTTCTGAGAGAACTGTGACCAGCCCAAAGTCACACATCTAGCTTCATGTGTAGGAGTGGGGAAATCTACCCAGTTCACCAGATTAGAGTCCACCACTCTTAACCACTATACCATGCTGGATCGTATGGATCAGACTCAAAAGATTGCCATTGGAGATGGTAAGGGATTTGTCCTGTGGAGTTCAATATGGTGCAGTCTGATCACTGATGCTATTCAATCTTCATATAAAGCCCTTAGGATAAATCATTTATAGTTTGGGTATTGGATGCCATCAGTATGCCGCTAACACCAAGCTCTGTATCCCTCGGCTCAGAACTCCTGGGAATGCAGCAGATGTCTTGAACCACTATCTGATCACTGTGGTTAGATGACTGAGAGAGAGCAAACTGAAACTGAACCCTGGCAAAGCAAAGATAATGCTGGTTGGGAAACCTGAGGTCTTGAAGGACATTGTGCTTCCCACTTTAATGGGGTTCAGCTGACCCTTGGTGACTTGATCAAGAGCCCAAGGGTTATCCTGGACCCTTCATTACTGTTGGAGAACCAAATTTATGAAGCTAAAAAAAAACCCTTTTCCCACCTTTGGCCAAAAACGCAAGGCCGTTTTGTCCGGCGAATCTCCCGCGAATGTTGCAAATCTCTCCAAGCAGCACACATGCTTCTCTTCCTTCCCCGGGATCAACCAACCTCCTTCCAGAATTTCAGCAGGTTTTCCAAGACTTCCTTTATCATGATTATAAATTGTAGTCTCACAGCAGCCGTGGCTGTTTGTTGGTGCGTTTCCGTGCCAGGGTCGACTCCCAGCTGATTAGAAGTCACTGCCCAGCCCCGGTGGCAGCAGCGGCAGCGGCACCTTTCCACCCCTGGCCACCAAACCGAGCCTCTCTCTCTCCCCCTCTATCCATGCGTCCTCCGCCACCTCCCCCTAGCACCAGCTGGGGTTTCATCTCACCTTCCAGTAGCCAGCTGCCCAGAGCCCCACCGTCATAGGAGGAGCAGCATCGGCTCCTTTCTGCACCAATGGTTTACACTTTCAGCCACTGCCTCCACCCCTCAAAGGCCAGCTTTGATGGGTGGAGGTAGCATCTGGAAGTGTGTGCCATCGGCACAGGAAGGAACCAACGCTGCTCCTTCTATGATAGTGGGGCTCCGGTTGGCAGGCTATTGGAAAGTGGGCTGAAACCCTGGCTGATGCTGGGGGGAGGCAGAGGAGGGCACGGGGGTGGAGGGGGAGAGAGAGGTGCAGGGGCCAGCAAGTTGCCGCCACTGTCGCCGCCACCAGGGCTGGGCAGTGGCTTCTCCCAATGGGGAGGGTGTCCCTTCTTCTGGCTGTCATTTGTTTGTCCCCGTCTCCGCATGCGTTCAATTTTTGGAACACAGGATTAGAAAGCATGAGACAGAAATGGCACAAACAATTGACAAGGAAACAACAACGCAGTAGGGATTATAAGTACCTCATATCAATCAGCTGTCATTTTTTGCAGGCTTGTGTGTGTGTGTGGGCAGAGCAACGTGTGTGCGGGGGGGATGGGTGTGTTTCAGCTGCTGGCAGGCAGGTGTATGTGTGTGTGTGTGGCCATAGCTCTCTGTACAGGAGGGGGAAGATGGCTGGGAAGTTTCCCCAGTCGGTGGGGTTGTAGAACACCTCTGAGTGGTGAGTGGTTATTTTAACCCATGCCACCTTCAGCCAGGAGATTACCCAAACATGTTGTTTTTTACATGCCTGAGGTTTTTTTTAGCACCCTGTGTTTAGGACACAGAGTGTGCTTTACACAATAGCGTGTTTCAGAGCCCCCTTACAGAACAGGCAGCCTAAAGTCCTGTTTTTTTCTATGCCAAGCCTGCTTGCCATTTTTTCAGCCCCCAAGACAGAAAGAGAGAGAAAGAGCATATTTTCCCCTTAGAACGGCTTCGGGGCACACAGGGAAGTTAAAACATTTGCAGCTTTTCTAGGCATGTTTTGCACAGAGGCAGAGAAAGACCCTTTCCCCTAGAGGGGGAAAGAGAGAGGTGAGGGTGCTCATGCACTTTTCATAATTTAAGCAAGTACCCAGACAGCTAGAGAGAGCCTGGCTTTTAGTCTCTGTGTAGTTTTAAACCGGTCTCCCCCCTCCCTGCGCTCTATGGAGTGAAAGGAAGCAAGACTGCGTTTGCCCCCCAGCGTTTATACAAACGGAGGAAACGCCTCCGTTCCCTACCACCTGATCTGGCTTTAAGAATTTGATAGGACTAGTCCCCAGAGGGAGAAGGGAGGGGGGCTGAGAATCCCCAAACTTTTTTTTTCAGGCGTGGCTAGCACAGCTACAGTTTTAAGTTACCCTCCTACAGGAAGCTTGCTATGTAGAAGAGATAACAACTAACTAGAAAACATCTAAATTAGCAAGAGACAAATGACAGCCATTTACAGCTTCTTACACACGGGGGGGGGGGAGATTTTAAGCAACTTTTTTCTCCTTTTAGCTAGGGGGTGGGGGGGGGAGAGAGAGATTATGGGGCTGGAGCCACATTAATAGCTCCCCCCCCCTCATATACACAGCCAAGGTCCTGGGTCTTGAAAGAGGCAGGCAGACAGGATGTAGGGAGAGCCCAGCCTATTCTCTCCCCCCACACACACACTCTCTTTTGGAGAGTCAGAGCCACGCGTTCTGAGAGAGACACCCACAGAGAGAGAAAAGAGAGAAAGTTTCCTGAGAAGCTTTTTTTAGCAGCCAGACAGACAGAGTGACACGGTCTGCAGAGAGAGAATTTGTAAGACAAAGACAGGGGGCTGTGAGCCCCCCCACCCCCAGTTTATTTGTGCTAATGTTCCACCAGATCTTACTTCAAGCAGAGAAGGGTAGCAAAAGAAAGAAAGGCAGGGGCTCCAACTGTCTATACAGCGAAGAGGTGGTGTTGGGTATTTGAAAAAGCCTACATTCCCTACCACCTGATCTGGCTTTAAGAATTCGACAGGCTGCTTGCAGCCCATGTGCTCTCCAACCCAGGGAGGGAGGGGGAGGGTTGAGGGAGAAAGGGTTCTCTCCTTATCTTTTACCAAACAGCTCTCTGCAAAACTGCCATCTCACAGGCACACTACAAACGGGGAAGTGCTTGACAACTCCAAGGGGGGGGGAGGGGAGGGGAGGGGACAGGGCTTTAGACAGTCTATGGCAAGCATGCAAGGGAGGGGGGCACAAGATGATCAGAGGAGCCTTCTATTTTTTTCTAAGTGGCTGAACGAGCCCAATCTCGCAAGGAGGTCTAAAGGGGCTGAATGAGGAGGGCTCGGGGCTCAGACTCTTGCTTGCTTAGCTGGTCCCCGTGAAAATAAAACACAGAGGGTAAGGTTTGGAACCAGACCCCCGCAGCTTTTTTTCTTTAGCCTTAGACAGGATGGCTAATTCACATGAACAAAACACTTGCAAGGACACACCACCCACGCTGCCCCGAGAGAGACTGAACAGGGCCTCCTGGTTTTTTTGCCCCACAAGGGTGGGGTTTTTTGTTTTTTTTTAAAGCACCACCGCCCTAACCGGCGGACCACCCCCAACAGCTCGCGGGGAGAGCCGGCCAGAGTGGTGAGCTTTGGCACAGAGGTCAGGGCCGGCGAGCCTGGGAGCTCTGCTGATTTTTGTGGCATTCGGAGCTGGTTTTTAAAAACACACCGCCGACCCTGCCAAGTAGGCTGTTGTAACATGTGCCATGCTTGTGTCAGCGGGAGGGTAGCAAGTGACCTATCGCAGGATGCGGTTAGGGGAGGGATGAAGGGACTGTGACCCCCGAGGGTCTGCAGGGTTGCAGGGAGGAAGGGGGTTGCAAAAAGCACCCCCCGATCAAAACAAGATTCTGATCGGGGTGTGATGAGCCCAGGTCTCGGCAGGCGGTGGGGAAGAGAGGGCCTCTGAAGCTCGATAGGGTGGAGCGGGTTGCGGTGTTTGGGTGGGAATGTGTATTGGCAAATAGAGCCAAGTTGTTAAATGAGCCGTCGCATTGTTTTTTCCTCCTTACGTTGTTCAACGTGAAGGTATTTTTTTTCCCTACAAACAAATAACAACCTAACCATGCTTTAACAGCCTTAGTTTAACCTGGAAGATGGCCCTCTACTTTGACTTGGCTGATCTGTCCACCTGGATCTATGCCATGGTATATCAAGACTAGACTAGTTAATGCAGTCTATATAGGTCTCCCATGAAAATCAGCTCAGAAACTCGAATTAGTGCAGAATGCTGCCGCTTGATTATTATCAGAAATTAGGTGATGTGTGTATCATGCCCATTCTGCAGTCACTCTGTTGGCTGCCCATTAGTTACTAGGTTCAGTTCAAGTCACTGGTCAACTCATACAATGCCCTTCACAGCCTTGGACCCTCATTTCTGCCGGACCACCTCTCCTCCTATGCCCGTGTTGGCGAACCTATGGCACGCGTGCCGACTCTGGCACGCGTAGCCCTCTCTGCTGGCACGCGCCCGGCCGCCTCCACTCAGCCCCCGGGGAAGCAGCCTTCCTTCCCCTTCCCTTCCCGGGCTGGAGGCGAGGGGCCGAGGCGCGGCTTTGCCTGGCCCCGCGCCACGGGCGGTCCGCAGCGACTACGGATTGGGGGCGGGGACAGCGGGCGAGCCGGCAGCAGTCGCCCTCAGGGCCCGCCCGCCCGCTGCAAAAGGCCCCTGAAGGCCAGGCCGCCACCTGCGGCGCCTCCCCCGCTTGGCCAAGAGGAGCCGCCGCCGCCGCCCCGGTTCTGCCCAGCCGAGCGGCCTGTGAAGCGGAGCCGGGGAGCGGGAGCGGCCCGTGCGGTGAGGGGGGGGGGGCGTGCTGCGGTGGCGGCCGGCGGGATTTGCGCCCAAGCAGCCCCCGGAGCCTCTGGCCCAGCCTGGGCTCCGCTGCAGCTGCCAGAGAAACGCAGCGCAGCACGGCCCTCTCTGAAGCCGCAGCGTGCAGGAACGCTGCGGCCCCTTTAAATCCCCTCTCGCCATCGGCAAGAGGAGGCGGGAGGCGGGAGGGAGGAAGACGCTTCCCCCAAGCCGGGAAGGCGAAGCGTCCCTGCACGCCGCGCGGCACAGGGGTTGAAACCTCTCTCGGCCGCTGCAGAGGGAGGGAGGGAGGGAGGGGGGGGAAGAAGAGGAAAAAGCCAATCGCTCCCTCCCGGGGCCGGAGCATCCGCGTGGGAGCCGATCAGGTGGAGGACTTTTGTGGACTTGGGGGTGGGGGAGAGGTGGGAAAGCTGAAGCCCGGTCGCAGGGAGCCGGCTGTGTGTGAAGGCTTTTCTCTCTTTTCTTCCTTTTTCAGTCACTCTCCTATTCTTTCTCTCCTCTTTCCCCTTCTCTTTCTCTTTCCCCTTCTCTTTCTCTTTCCCCTTCTCTTTCTCTTTCCCCTTCCCTTCTCTTTCTTTCCCCTTCTCTTTCTTTCCCCTTCTCTTTCCCCTTCTCTTTCTCTTTCCCCTTCTCTTTCTCTTTCCCCTTCTCTTTCTCTTTCCCCTTCCCCTTCTCTTTCCCCTTCCCCTTCTCTTTCCCCTTCCCCTTCTCTTTCTCTTTCCCCTTCTCTTTCTCTTTCCCCTTCTCTCTCTCTCTCTCTCTCTCTCTCTCTCTCTCTCTCTCTCTCTCTCTCTCTCTCTCTCTTTCCCCTTCTCTCTCTCTCTCTCTCTTTCCCCTTCTCTCTCTCTCTCTCTTTCCCTCTCTCTCTCTCTCTTTCCCCCTTCTCTCTCTCTCTTTCCCCTTCTCTCTCTCTCTTTCCCCTTCCTCTCTCTCTCTCTTTCCCTCTCTTTCCCTCTCTCCCCCTCCCTTTCCCTCCCCCTCCCCCCCTCCCCCCTCTCTCTCCTTTCCATGCTTCCTTTCTGCCTTCTTTCTGTCCTTCATTCTTTCCTTCCTTCCTTCTTTCCTTCCTTGCAGATCGACCGCAGGCTGCAAGCTGCGCCCCCCTGGCACCTTGGTTGCCTGGGCCCACCGCTGGCTGCCTTCCCACCTGGGAGGAGGGGGAAGACCTGGGGGAGCTGAGACACCCTCCAAGCCTTCTCTGCATACCCTCCCCTAAGGTTGCCAACCTCCAGGTGGTGGCTGGAGATCTCCTGCTATTACAACTGATCTCCAGCCAATAGAGATCAGTTCCCCTGGAGAAAATGGCCACTTTGGCCATTGGGTTCTATGGCTGTGCAGTCTTCCTCCCCAAACCCCGCCCTCCTCAGGCTTCACCCCCAAAACCTCCCGCCAGTGGTAAAGAGGACCTGTCAACCCTAGCTTCCCCCCACACACACACACACCAGGAGATCTACGCCCGGTATGGCCCCCGAACGATGTTATAAATATGCAAATGGCCCTTGGCAGAAAAAAGGTTCCCCACCCCTGTTCTAAACTAAAACCTCAGTATTCAGGTTAAATTGCCGCATTGGCACTTGGCGATAAATAAGTGGGTTTTGGGTTGCAGTTTGGGCACTCGGTCTCTAAAAGGTTCGCCATCACTGTCCTATGCCCTACCACAACAACTTTGCTCCTCTGAAAAGGGTCTTCTATGGAGTGCCATCCTGCAAATGGACAAAATCAACAACTGCCTGTCCATGTGCATTCTCTGTTCTGGCCAACGCCCTACGGAACAGCCTGCTTAAGGAGGTCAAACTTAGGAAGGCTTGCACATTTTTGGCTTTTTACAAACTACGTATAACAGAACTGTTCAGGATGGCATTTTTATAAAGGAACAGGACTGCATTTTAACAATGATTCAGGAAGATGTTTCAATACAGGGAATCGGACTGCGGACTATACTGCTAATATGTGTTATATCTTGCTATATGTTTTTATTTTGCTCTCGCTGCATTCTGTTTCTGCTTATGTAATACCATTTTTTGCATTGTTTAGCATGTCATGTTTGATACTTTTGCCTCATTTCAGATTTCTGTTATCCTAATCCTATTACATTGTTTATTAGATGTTTCCTCAGTCCTATTGATTGTACTGACATACATTATGAAATCTGCCATGAGTCTCACTAAAAAAGGCAGACTATAAATAAATAAACATTTTTGTACAGAAAAGTATTCTACAACAAATACAATCAACCAACATAAAATTATCAGAAAACAGCTGTTAATACAACAAAAGAAATAATAAAAGTAGTATCAGTATAGAATAGAAAAAAATGGTAGCTGATATGATCAGCAGGAGTTTTCTATGGAATTAGGAAAAAGACTGTGTAGTCCATGAGTAAATAAATTGTAGCATTATGCTGTAATGTCTGAAATAAGTAATTCTGTATGAGTAAAGAAAAGATAACAGAATGACCGATCCTTATAGAAACTGGTCAGTACTTATTATATTTGTCAAATAAAATAACTATAATAAATAACTATAATAAATGTCAAACATCTATAATAAATGTCAAACATGGCTTGAACACTGTTCTCCTCTTGCTGCTCTCCAGCCTGTACTTGCCCAACCATTGGCTGTAGGCTAATAGAGTATGTGAGTCAGTGTGGTGTAGTGGTTGGAGCATCAAGGTTGAACTTTGGAAATTCACTTTCAAATTCCCACTTGGTGACAAACCTTACCGAGTGATCCTGGGCCAGGTACATTCTCTCAGCCTAACCTACCTCTCAAGAATGTTGTTATAAAAAGGTTATGAAGGATGTACAGTGCTTTGCATTCCTTAGAGGAATGGTACAATGTGTGTTAAGTGCTGTCAAGTGGCTTCCGACTTATGGTGACCCTATGAATGAATGATCTCCAAAATGTCCTATTATTAACAACCTTGCTCAGCCCTTGCAAACTGAGGGCTGTGGCTTCCTTTATAATCCATCTCATGTGGGGTCTTCCTCTTTTCCTGGTGCCTTCAACTTTTCCTAGCATTATTGTCTTTTCCAGTGAGTCTTGAGTTCCCATGATGTGACCAAAGTACGATAGCTTCTGTTTGGCCATTTTAGCTTCTAGGGAGAGTATCGGCTTGATTTATAAATGTACTAAAGACAGATAGTTCAACGCATAGTTAAATTGTGGAACTCTCTGCCCCAGGATGTGATAATGGCTGCCAATTTGGAAGACTTTAAGAGGGGAATGGACATGTTCATGGAGGAGAGGGCTATTCATGGCTGCTAGTAAAAATGGATACTAGTCATGATGCATACCCATTCTCTCCAGGATCAGAGGAGCATGCCTATTATATTAGGTGCTGTGGAACACAGGCAGGATGCTGCTGCAGTCATCTTGTTCATGGGCTTCCTAGAGGCACTTGGTTGGCCACTGTGTGAACAGACTGCTAGACTTGATGAGCCTTGGTCTGATCCAGCATGGCTTTTCTTATGTTCTTATGCGATTACTTGTCTTGCCTGAATATTCCTATTCCCCTTTCCCATCAATGCATTTATGATGAACTTGGCAGGAGGAGACCCCACTACGAGGGATGTGGAGTTAGAACTTGACTGATCACAGTCTAATCAGAAATGCTTCAGGTCTTCAAAAAATTCAGAACAAGAATATTCATTAACAGACACCATGCAACAGACCCACTTACTTCTTACGACTTATACATGCTTTCATATATATAACTTTCCGGTCTTCTCCACTCTTGTCTCCACCTTAGCTCTTCCTGACTTAGCCCGTGTTCTTAAGGCAAGGGTGAGTACTGACACAGATCCTAAATCACTCATCGTCATCATCATCATCATCATCATCACCACCATCATCATCATGATGTCAAAGACACATTTTATGGCAGAACTCCAGAATTGGGAGTTCTGTGGGTGCATTGTTCAGTGGCCTGAGGCACACAACTACCATAGCAGGCAACTGTTAATCCCATTTTGCAGATGGGGAAAGCAAGGCTAAGAAGAAACAGCTTATTTAAACCTATCCACAGAGTCAGTTGATGAACTGGAAATCAGGACATCTGTATTCCACTGTGAACTGTGGATGTGGCCATCCATTCTGTACTCATTTCAAAGTGCTTAGAAGAAATTAGTAAATAATACATGAAATTATTTATGTGAGTTGCAGTTATCTAAATTTTTTAATATGACTATCTGTTGGAATATAAAGAAAATCCTTAATTAAAAAGGAGGGAAGCCCCTAATAGAAACAATGAATTAAGAAATTTTAATAAAATAAACCACAACTAGAGATATATGACTGATCCCCTAGAGGGCAGTATGACCTAAATTAAACCAAGCCAGTCAATTAGTATTTTCTCCACCAGCTGTCTTGGTTAAACAATTTCTTTTTCGGACCTGCCCTTACACTGTCAGGTGGAAGTGATAACCTTTTTTCTCATCTGACTTTTACCCATCTCAGATCATCATAGCAGAAGTTATTATGTTGTTGATCATAAAAATAATTAGATGCATAATTATGTATTTTCAGTAATATAAAAATTCCCTAATACGGTAATTAACCTTCAAGTCAACCCCAGTTATGGAAAATTTTCATTTATGTGCATTAATTTACTCATGAGTAAAAACAGGACGTAGTCTGAGACCCAGAACCTGTTCTCTGTTACCAGAGCTGAGTCCTGGCTTAGTAGTAAAATACAGGTGATGACAATGATTTTATGCGATGTATAATAAATGCTGAGAGCCAGAATGGTTTACTGGATAAGAGCGGTGCCGGCAGACTCTAATCTGGAGAACTGGATTCAACTCCCCACTCGTCCACATGAAGGCTGCTGGGTGATCTTTGACCAGTCACAGTTCTCCCAGAACTCTCTCAGCCCATGCGAAGGCTGGCAATGGCAAACCACCTCCATATCTCTTGCCTTGAAAACCCTACAGGGTTGCCATAAGTCAGCTGTGATTTGAAGGCGCTTTCCACCACCACAATAAATACTGCCCTGACCTGGATCGCCCAGGCTAGCCTAATATCATCAGATCTCAGAAGCCAAGCAAGGTCAACCCTGGTTAGTACTTGGATGGGAGACCACCAAGGAATACCAGGGTCATTATGCGGAGGAAGGCAATGGCCAACCACCTCTGTTTATCTTTTGCCTTGAAAACTCTGCTGGGTTGCCATTAGTCGGCTGCAACTTGATAGCACTTTACACACATAATAAATGCTGTATTTGTAAAGTAATTATACAGCACTTTAAAAGGAAAGGTCTCTGCCACAAAGACTTTCAATAAATCTCCTTCCCTGGAGGTTTTTAAGAAGAGGTTATATGGCCATCTGTTAGATGGCCATCTGCTGATTCTATGACCTTAAGCAGATGATGAGAGGGCCATCTCATCTTGGCCATCTTCTGGTAATGGAGTAGGGGTCACTGGGGACGTGTGGGGGGAGGTAGTTGTGAATTTCCTGCATTGTGCAGGGGGTTGGACTAGATGACCCTGGTGGTATCTTCCAACTCTATGATTCTATGAAAATTCAGCATAGGGGAGGCTATAGAGGGAGAGAAGAAAATGATGGCCAGCATCCATTTTGTTTTGTTGAACACCTTTGGCTTAGTTTCAGCAGGGATGAAGACCTTAGAGCACAAAGAGAGTTGCTTCCCTTCACAACTTGCTTATTCCACTGTCCTGGTCTGCCTCACTGAACACCTGGACAGTGGGTGGCCAGAGAATTCCCACTTGCTGTCCTCTGCTTGGCAAAATTCCTGTGCAAACCTCTACAAACTCTAGAGCATTTGCCGAACAGTGACTGTAGAATATTCTGTATTAAAGATATCTATATTTCATGTAGGTTGGAGAGATAAAGCAATGTTTTATAGATGATACCAATATTTTATATTTCTCTTCATTATTTCCTGTAATTGATCACTTATATAACACACAATGGTAAAAGTATTTGACAGAGTCTGTGATTTCAGAAATGAAACTGTATTAAGTGAATGTAGGCTTTTGCCTTCGTATCACTGTTCAACTTTGAATTTTGAGGTAACATTTTGATTTATAAATGTCTGCAGAAAATCTCAAAATCGGAAATCTTTTCAGCTTAAAACCCCCCCAAAACATCTCTACTGCCTATTTCCACACACAAAGCAAGGCCAGCTTTCCAACAGCCAAACAATCATTCGGTCCATTTTGTTTAAACAGGATATCATGCTATTGTCTCCGAAAGGTTATTGTCAGGGTAACTTTGTCAAGATGGAGAGCTATACTTTCTTTAGATATACACATATCTACTTGTCTGCTGCAGTCCTGGGATAAGGAATGCCTCCGTTCATGGAACGGTAACTGATTAAAGAACAGAAAGCCAAAGCAGGAATAAACTGAGTATTCACAATGGAGCAAAACTGTAGTAGCCACATGGGGCATTTTTGGGCCAAAGCTGGTCTTATTACACTGCTTTTAGTTTTATCAAATGACCTAATACAGCTACAATCTTTACCTGCTTCGGGGGATAATGCACTTATCTGTATGAGAGAGGCATTCAACAACAGCTGGAAAATGTTCTACTGCTACTTCATAATGGGACTTTGCAGAACATTGCTTATGGGGGTTAAATAATGCTTTCCTTTTATTTACCTAAAACGAATCCCCTTTTTGTGATTATAAGGACAGCCATGTTTTTCTTCTTCTTTTACTCAAAGGACCAGGATGTTCTGATCAGTTAAAGGGGAGAGATTAATTGATGACCTTTTTAAAATTTTGAACAGAGAATGGCCCTTCCGCCCCAGAAGCATTGTTAGCCTACCAGGGCACCCTAGACTATCAGGTATGCCCAGTGAGGTGTACAGGACCGGAGTGAATGGACAAGGACAGGGCACTGGTGTGTAGCCAGAGACAAAACTGAAATTTTCTGGCATCCATCTTTGTGACAAACTCCAGAGCTGACTGGGCAAGTTCAGCACTCTCTGCCTGCCTCCCCCAGACTTATGCCAGGTGCAACCTGGAGCACTACAACACAAACACACCTTCTTCAGCATATGTTTAGCTTTCTTCTGCAGCCAATAAGCAAACCCCAGTAATCTCCTCAATAATTAAACCCCATTCAGGGAATCTGGAATCCTTACTCAGCATATCCAGATGTCCAAAACAAACCCATAAAGTTGCCAAATAGCCAAAAACCAAGCCACTCTGAGTCATCCCTTCCTTCCTGGAAAACATCTCCTAAAAACATCTCCCCCTCATCTAGAAATCTATCTCATAACTTAATCAAGAAGAACCTTGGTATTGTTCCCACCTTCTGTCTTTTCTCACTCAAACCTCTAAACTAATCAAAGAGCGATCAAGCTTTTGTCCACTGGTAATGTTTGGTCTCCGGTGACGTCACAGCACCCCAGGATACATTTCAGGTATAAATAACTTCCCTCTTGCCTTGGCAAAGTGTGTCCATTTTCTTGGATCCAAAACATGCGCACCCTATACTTGCTTGTACAGCCCTTTTCGCTTCGCTTACAGGAAATTCTTACATTCATTCCATGCATCTGCCACTCTGGACGTCGCCCCTCTGATCGGTAATTATACTTTCCCCTGGGAACCTCATATCCTTGTGTTCACCCCCTCTTACCTTTTATTTCCTGGTTCTTGAGTGTATCGAGTTTTGTGTGTGTTGTGAGCATGTATATAATTTGATTCTTTAATAAAACTCTTAAACTTATATAACACTTTGTTATTAAGAGTGTTTCCACTGATTTGCTCATCCCCAAAAAAACAGGTCCAAAACATTCCCGACGCCAACCTGCTCGCAAAGCTCTACCAGTCTCCTAGGTAACTCCCCCAAAACAAGGAGACCTCTCTAATTGGTGTAACAGCATAGTCTCTTGCAGCAAAATGATGCATCTTGTGGCACTTTAAAGTTTTACTCCACCAAAAACTAGGGCCTGCCTCATCAGATGTGATGGTTGCATTTGAAGAAATGGGTTCTATTTCATGGAAGCTTATGCTGGAATAAAATGTGTTAGTGTTTAAAGTTCCACAACATACCTAGTTATTTTTGCCACTTTTTAGTTTTTGTAGCTTTTGGTGCATCTTGAAGCCTGTTTTGTTTGCAGCACTATTTAATATAACTAAAGATGCAACAAGTATTATCCATTTGTAACTGCTACAATCTGCAAACTTGGATTTTTTTTTTTTGTTCTTTGTCACATTCTGCAAACTTCAAATATACACAAATGGGAATTGAATTTACTCTCCTTGAAAGAGTTATCAGGACTGTAAAAGCTTGTGTCTGGGATTACTAAGGAGGGAAACTGAATATTCAACAACCAGTATATTAATGCTTTTATTTATGGCCCATCCCCATCTGAAAATATAGTGTGGAGCTGGAAAAGTGCAGAAAATTACAAATAATTCAAGGGAGGAGTATTTTAAGTAGAGAAGGTGGCATGATCTTGTCCGAGCTCAGAAGCTAAGCAGGATCAGTTCTTGGAAGAGAGACCTCCAAGGAAAACTCTGCAGAGGAAGGCAGTGGCAAACTTCCTCTGCTTAATCACTTGCTTTGAGAGCCCCTTGCTGGGGTTGCTATAAGTCGTCTGTAACTTGACAGCACTTTACACACACACACAGAAAGAAAGAAGAGTTGGTTTTTATACCCTGATTTTCTCTACCTTAAGGAATCTCAAATTACAATCCATGCCTCTCCCCACAACAGGCACCTTGTGAGGTAGGTGAGGCTGAGAGAGTTCTGAGAGAACTGTGACTAGCCCAAGGTCACCCAACAGCTTCATGTGGAGTACTGGGGAATAAAACCTGGTTCTTCAGATTAGTCCACTGCTCTTAACCACTACACCAAGCTGGGCCTAAGGCTAATGTATCTGCAATTTTTAATACAGCATGACAGACATTTATAAAATTATACATGGAATAGAGAAAGTGGCCCTGACCTGGATAGTCCAGGCTAGCCTGATCATGTCAGATCTCTAAAGCTAAGGAGGGTCAGCCCTGGTCAGTATTTGGATGGGAGACCACCAAGGAAGTCTCTAGGGTTTGCTATGCAGAGGCAGGCAATGGTAAACTACCTCTGAATGTCTCTTGCCTTGAAAACCCTACAGAGGTCTCCATAAGTTGGCTGTGACTTGACCCCCCCCCCATAGGAAACTGAATAGAGAGAATTGTTTCTCCCTGTCCCAAACTATTAGATCTTGGGGGCATCCAATGAATATGATGGGCACTAGATTCAGAAGAAAGTACTTCTTCATACAATTCATAATTAACATATGGAAATCATTGCTAGATGATGTAGTGCTTAGATGATTTGAAAAGGGACTAGATAAATCTTGGAGGATACATTTATCAACAGCTAAATGAAATCTTAGAGATCCAGCACGGTGTAGAGGTTAAAGTGTCAGACTAGGACCTGGGAAACCCAGGGTCGAATTCCTACTGGTGCTATGGAAGCTTGCTGGATGACCTTGGGCCAGCCACACACTCTCAGCCCTGACCCTGGCTAATATTTGAATGGGAGACCTCCAAGGAATACCGGCATGATGCGGAGGCTGGCAATGGCAAACCACCTCTGAATGTCTCTTGCCTTGAAAACCCTACAGGGCCGCCATAACATAGCTGTGACTTGACGGCAAAAAAGAAAAGAAATCTTCCATGTTCATTTTACCAATAAATACCAGTTGTTGTGTGGCAGACTATGAGAGAGTGATGTTGCCGTCTAAATCCAGCTTCTGGGCTTCTTCCCTGAAGTGTTTGGCAAGTTACTGTGAGAAACAAAATTCTGGACTACAAGGATTCCGCCCCCGCCCCACCGCCGCCGCCCCTGTCCAGCAGGACTTTTTTTACATTCTTATATTACAAAAGTATGTTCTAAGGGTTTCAAGGCCATTGAATACTAACAGGTGTATCAATTCCCCTGCTCTGTTTTCTTGTTGGCTGCAAGTATACATTTCTTTTGAAAAGGAATTTCTTGGTGACGCTTGTGATCCTGATGTAGCATTCCCTGCTTCATTAAAGCCTGTTTAGAACACAGGGCTTAATATAGACTTTACTCAGTGTAAAATCATGTACCACTAATTTGAAATGATCATATCAACTAACAAACACATAATCAAGAACCTCTTAAAATGTATTAAAATTCAGTTCTCCCCATTAGCAAACCTGCTTCATTAACATATTAATAGACAATGTGCCTTTTGTAATTAGCTTGTATTTTCTTTGCACCATTGAAGTTAATTCCAGACGGATTTATGGAAAAGTTCACATTTTCTCTACAGAGGAATCTGGTGGAAACCTGGGGTTCCCAAGTCACTGTTTTTAATTTTCCTTTGGCTTGCCGCCACTCCCCCCCATTATCTGCCTGCACTGCCCTCCCCATAATTCTCTAAGTAATAACCAAGACAATTAGTTCGATTTTGAACCACAGTTATTAAAAATGGACATGTTGCGGCTAGTTTCAAAGGACCATGCACCATCCACTTAGTAAGCATCAAGGCAATAAGAGTTGTGTATAATAACCCCTAAAAACAATAAAAAAGAAGGGTCTATGCTGAATAAAGCTAACTTAACATAAACGCATATGAGGCTATAAAGCTCCTGTACATCCATTAAACGGTTAACTATGAGCAATTTTACTGATGACTAATACTGTGCTCAAACATACAAAAATTGCTCTACAGGGTTACAAGTACAGATTGACAAGATACTCAAAAATAACTATATGTACTGCTATATGGTGGAAGACGTAATCAAATACATTCCAATATCAACTGGTTCAGTAATCAAACCATCAATGTCCATATAGTGAACAGACGAAAGCAACATCAATAGAGTCACATGAAGAGATATGTAAGGCAGAATTCCAGGCCATATAACAGTACATATAGTTGTTTTTGAGTATCTTGTCAATCTGTACTTGTCACCCTGTAGAGTGATTTTTGTATGTTTGAGCATACAATATTAGTCATCAGTAAAATTGCTCATAGTTAACCATTTATAGGATGTACAGCATCTTTTTAGCTACATATGCTGTTGTTTGTAATAATCTTTAGCCAGCCCAGTCCACTGGATCAGGTCAGCCCAGATCCTGCACTGGAGCTGCCTGGACTCTCTGTGACAGCATTGAGCCCAAAGGCATGGACCTATGCAACTGTATACAATAATTACTGGTATTGTTGGCAGTAGTTTTGAGTGAATAAAGCATTCCAAAATTCTTCACTATACCAGTGCCCAACCTGATCTCATACTGTATCACCATTCTCTCCCCCCCACATACATACAATAATCAGTGCCAGTGATTTTAAAAGCATCCTAGTACACACACAGAGAGAGACAAAGACAGAAAAGCAATAGCTTTCTTTCATTGTTTCTTTCATTGGCATTTCTTTCATTGGTGTTTTGCTATGGGTGCAGATCCAGTCCTTGAACTCTGGGAAGGTCATTCACAGAGAGAACAGCGAGATGACCTCCCTCAACACACCCACCCATGGAGCAAATTTATCTTTTATAATATATTGAAACAAAATGTTAAAGGAGGCATTACCCTTTTATTTGAAAATTTCAAACATCATGAATGAAATTCTATCCAATATGTGCTGTCTAAAGATGGCTTATCGGTGACTGAAATAAAAAGGTTCCTAGTTGTATGCTCATTCTTGCATCCACTTTTCTTCCTGGAGTACCTGAAGTACACTGTATCTGTGTTTTCAAAAACAATAGGAATATTTGTGTTTAAAAGAATGGCTACAGATAACCGACATAATGAGATTCAAATGTTTTGACCCGCACTGCAAGGTCATCATTATCATCAAGAACAACTTTGTCATCTATTACTTGTAAAGGCAACTGAAATATACTAGGTTATGTTCATAGGAAATGTACACAAATCCCTGTGCTGCACCTGTAACCAGTGCCTACAAGCTCAGCACTACTCTGGATCGTGGGACAATTTTGAAGCAATAGCAACGGCTCTGCCCTGAGCTGGATGGTCCAGACTAGCCTGATCTTGATCTTGGAAACTAAGCAAGATCAGCCCTGATTAGTACCTGGATAAAACAGAGAGCCCGCGTGGTGTAGTGGTTAAGAGTGGGGGTTTGGAGCAGTGGAGTCTGATCTGGAGAACCAGGTTTGATTCCCCTCTCCTCCACATGAGTGGTGGAGGCTAATCTGGTGAACTGGATTTGTTTCCCCACTCCTACAAACAAAGCCAGCTGGGTGACCTTGGGCTAGTCACAGTTCTCTTAGAGCTCTCTCAGCATCACCTACCTCACAGGATGTCTGTTGTGGGGAGGGAAAGGGAAGGTGATTGTAAGCCAGTTTGAGTCTTCCTTAAGTGGTAGAGAAAGTCTTCTTCTTCTTCTTCTGTTTCCCCAGGCTCATAGTTGAGGGCAGCTATGATTTCCCATCAGTGCTGGCCTCCCTGCTCCCTCTCACCCCCCACCCCACTCTCCCTCTTGGGCTCAGATATTGTTCCAATTACTTGTGGGGGCCTTGTACATTGTTTCATGTGGGGGCCTGGGCTTCCTTTCCAGACCCACAGCGGCCTCTATGTAACAGTAACTGAGCATCACTTGTTTGCTAATTTATTGTTGTTTTACGGGATTGTTAAACTGTTTTTATTTATACTGTGATTTTATTGTATTTGATATTATGTTGTTAACTGCCCTGAGCCCGGCTTTGACCTGGGATTGAGGGCGGGGTAGAAATCTAATTAAATAATTAATTAATTAAACAGGAGACAGACAAGGAAGGCGAGGGTTCGATTCCCCACTTCTCCGCCTGAAGCCTGCTGGGTGACCTTGGGCCAGTCACTGTTCTCTCAGAACTCTCTCAGTCCATGCAGAGGCAGGCAAAGGCAGACCACGTCTGTTTGTCTCTGGCTTTGAAACCCCTATGGGGTTACCATAAGTTGGCTGCAATTTGACAGCACTTTCTATCACCAGCAACAGCTTTAGCTTTCCTGTCTACCGTAGGTCAGAGTAAGACTTCTGTGGAGAGTAGCAGCAGAACAACTTCTGTTTTCAGGTGCAGTGCCTCTCTTATGGTAATAGTAGCCACCTTCAGCTAATAAAGGAAGTACACAGTCTCCTTCCTCCTGCAGTTGCTACCATTGGTTAGTATTTGGCAGGTCTTCCTTTTCCTTTCTCCTCTTCCTCTCTTAGAACATGAGAGAAGGCACTAGAGAAGCCAGACTTTGCTACATGGCTCTCCATAGCACTTTGCCTGTTCCTGCCTCTGATGAAAAGAGCCAGCATGGTGTACTGGTTAAGAGTGGCAGACTCTAATCTGGAGAACCGAGTTTGATTTCCCACTCCTCCACATAATGCCTGCAGGGTGACATTGGGCCAGTCACAGTTCCCTCCAAACTCTCTCAGCCCCACCTACCTCACAAGATGCCTGTGAGGGGAAGAGAATGTGGCTGTGAGCTGCTTTGAGACTCCTTTCTGCAAAGAATAGTGGGGTATAAATACCTTCTGTTTTTCTTCTTCTTCATATATGAACTGTTCATTCAAGAATGTGAATCAGCCTTATCATGAATCTGTTCCACTCTGATTGCCATATTTCTATATGCTCCAACTCTCCTTATGTTCTTGTATCCATCCCTGGTAAAGCACGGTCCCTATTTGCCTTTAAAAGAGATGAGGGATGCCTTTTAAGCATTTTGTTAGTGTGTCCATAGATGCATTAGTGTTGTTACATATCTTCCAAGCAACTGATGATAGAGAATAGCAGATAGAGGATTGCATTCAGCATTGTATAATAATAGTAGGGGCAGGGGCAGACAGGCAATTTCTCCTTGATATGAGCTGATAGACTTATAAGTAGACAAAAAAAGTTTCTGCATTTGCATCTGTGTAATGTTGGAGGATACACATTTAGGATTTCTAGTGCTATAGTAGTTACCTAGTCCTGCCCAGGAAGCTAGAACGTGTTTGTTTTTTTAAATTATTCAAAAGACGCCCCAGAATGGAAGAGTAACATCAAACAAACGAACATTGAAAATAGAATGCCGTGTTTCAGAAGTATTTAAACAAACACTAATACTGCTTATTTCCTGAGAGCACCAGCGAGGGATGTTGCTGACACAAGGAATGAGATCTCAGCATTTTGGACAAGGTTTTAATTTTAGGAAAGAAGTGACTCTAATGTGGCCACCTAGTGGTGGCAGCCCTTCCCTGCCATCAAGCAGACACAGTTAAAAACAACTTCAGGTAAGGAAGACAAAAGAAGAGGGCTGTGGCGTACAGAAGGTTAACAATTTTATTGCTGCAGAAGCTTTCATGGGCTGGAGCCTACTATGTCACATCCATTGATTACACAAGGAATATGAAATATTGGTTTCAAGGGTTTGATGCATGTTTGATTGCAGAGTTGCACCAAACCATGTAGGGTTTTCACATTCCTGAACAGGCGATATAATGGGGGGATTAACGCACCAGGATCCAGCTGAATCAAATGACTTTTACATATGTATGTAAACAAGAGTCTGACAAAACAGCTATAAGCTTAATATTATTTTGTTAGACATTTTGGGACAATTTTTTTTTAATCCTGTTGATATCAATAGGACTCTTTAAACATGTCCCCAAACAACTAATAAAACAGTATTAAGCTTATAGCTGTTTTGTCAGTTTCTTGTCTGCAATGCATGCACATGCACAATAAAAGCAGCGCTCAATGTGAGTGTGTGACAGGATACATTTAATGGAATTTGGGCTGGATTGCATTGGGAAGGGAAAGCATAGTGCTGGAGCAACCACAAAGCCATGTGAGAGAAAGGATAGAGAATGGAATGGGGAATCCTGAATGGAAGCAAACCAGAGTGAGACTGAAGGAAAAGATGGCCTGGCAGCCTTGATGGGGAGGAAGTGATGAAATAGGGATTTGAAATCTTCAGGGAGTCATGAGGGACGTCATGGCTTCAGTCATGAATGATCCAGCTGATTTTTTTTCCAATCCAACAGAAAGCCCCATCTCTGATGTCAGAGTCTCTTGTTACCAACCAGAGACTCATAAAATATAGTCTCACCCCCATTAAATAATGGCTCTGAACTTCCATGACAAATAGGTGGTCTGGCCCAAATTGGATTATCCTTTGTACAGAAAGGATTAAGTCTGGCAGGATGGTCCAATGTGGAATGGAAATGAATGGGTTATTCTAATGTAAACCCCAGGTGTCCAAGATCCCATATGCTCTAGGTGGCACTCTTGTGCCCTAGTAAGGTTTTACGGTTTCTGTCACAGAGCCTAGCTGAGATATATTTCAGCAAAATCCTTTGAGAAGCCATTCTATAACCTGGAACAACCTACTTGCATGAGACAATGATGGAACTTAGAGCAGGGCACCTGATGTAGATCTTATATGAGATGGGGGATCATATGGGAGAAGATGTCCTACAGATAATTCAAGATGGGGTCCACCTGTGCCTTTGGCAGCATAGGCCCTAAAAAGTGTTGAAAATTCTAAGGGTAACACATGTAAGAAAGAAAGAAACCATTCCCAAATGAGCACTGTAACCCCACCTACTTGTTATAGCCAACAGAGCAAAATGATATGGTCCATAATACTGAATGACACCAAGAAGCAGAAGTCCCAAATGGAAAAAAAACCTCTCCAGACACAAATTGTCCCTGGGACTTCTAAGGCTTCTGTGCCTGAGCCAGGCTGGAAGGAACCCCAATTTAAATGGGTCAAGGAAAGATGCTTTGTGCTTGAACTTCAATAATATATTCAATAACTTTCACCAAAAGAGGGAGGTTGGAAACAGGCCTGCGGAATTTATTCTAAAATAAATCTTGATTGCCTTACAGCCTTTACTCGTTACACTTTTACAAAGTGGAAATGCTAAATAAGAAAAGGCTTAAATGTTACAACAGGAAGAGGTGCCTAAAATCTGTGTCAGCCCCACGTTTATCCTTGTTTCAGGTTTACCTAGCTTACGGAATAAAAATATGTTGTGGTGATGGAAACAAGTAATCCAAAAACATGAATCTCAGCTTAAAAATGGAGTGGTCCAATCCCCTTGTAATCCAGTTCAAAAGTGACACTTGAATTTTGCCTCAGAATAAGCCGAACGATTACTTTGTGAGGTCACCCTGGCTTTAAGACAGTGATTCTGATCATGTTTCTGATAAGTATACACTTAATCAATAAAAATTATTCTGGGATGCCTTCACCACATCAAAAGTGAATCCTGGAATTCTTCCTTAGTGGAGCATTTAGAGAAGATAGAACAAGCCACATTTTTTACTTTTGCCAGTTTTCTCCACCAACACCCACCCTAGATTTTCCTTCTTCCAAATGTCATGGAGAGGGAGCAGGGGCTGGAGTGGGTGGGTGGGTAGAGGACCAGGTTAGATTCCTACATGAGTAACAACAGTGAGGCAATTTGAATCGCCTACTCCAGGAACAACTTTCAGTGGCAAGAGTTTGCTACGTGTTGCCAATTGCTATGGAGACAGTCGCCAAGGCTCTGTTCTTTTTTCTTTGTGTACACAACTCTCAATGATATCAATGGACACCATGCGTACACATAAAGGCAGAGAGTTTGCAGGTGAAGAGGCTTATCTTGTGTTCATTTGAATGACCATTCCCATGAAAGAGAGAATGAGTAAGAGAGTTCACTTGCTGGAGGTCTGGAAAACTTGGGTGGAAAATGTTTACTGCGTTACAACCCAGTGAGCAACAAGCCTACCTGGTGTTGTTTGTCACGACGCCCCCCTGAAATCACAATGGCTCAAGCTATCAGAGGAACAACAGGTTTAATCCAAGGGTTAACATTCAGGCCACTCTATTCAGATTGAAGATGTTTCAACGATTTTACAGGCTGGTTTTCTAACCATGGCAGGTTAAGGGTCTCTGTCAGATCCTGAAGAAAATAATTTGGGACAATGGTAAATAACCACTCAATAGAAACCTTTCACACAAATAAGTTTTAAATATTGTATGAAGATCTTTTCTACTTGGACACAGAAAAACAAATGCATGCATAATATTTTTATAGCAAGTCCAGTCATAGGAGCTGCACATTTTGTTAAGCAAATCCTTAAGCAAATGTTTAAAGGAAGGATATGAGCAGCTTGAAAACTGATGGTATCATGTGTGTTATCAGCTAACCCACCAAGGATTTTGGTCCATAGTTTTTTTCATAAGGTCATTTTTCTCTAGGCTGAGGTGTCTGGGCATCAAAATCAGAGTAATAATTGGAAGTGCCAGGAGAGGAACATTGTGAACATCCTGCATTGAGTAGGGGGTTGGAATAGATGGCCTTTATGGCCCCTTCCAACTCCATGATTCTATGAGTCCATGATATTTGGCCCAGCTGTCTGAAATCTGGGCTGAGTTTCTATTCCTCCTCTGTTGTAGGCATTTAGCCTGAGTGTGGCCAGAGGCACAAGCCTCTGGCATGGGCCAAAGGGCAAGAGTCAAAGGGTTTGGGGCGCTTGACTCTTAACCCTGGCTCATAGTCCTGGACCGGCCCAGCAGCTGGAGCTATGCTGTATATATTTTTCTTTATCTAAACTATATTTTCTGGGATTTTTGTAAGCCATTATCAAGTCCCCAGTGGGAAAAAAACCAGGATATTAATACCTAAATAAATAAATAAGTGACCATCTGGGAAAGTTAAGGAGCAGTCCATTGGAACAGTGGTTAGACAAATCACTGAGCCTTCTTTGAGAGGCAAAAGTACTGTACTTCAACTTTAATTAGATCTTCTTTCCCCATCAGAAAGGATAGTTTTCAATGTGAAGGGAGATTTGTTTCAGCTCTAGAACTCACAGAAAGTGCCCAGAAATCAGTCCTAAGAAAGCAGATAAGTAAATGTCCATGGCTGACATACAAACATATGAAGAAGAGATGCATTATTAATAAAACAGCTACCAGCTTCCTCAGTAATGTTCTGCAGCCCAATTCTGCATTGAGTCTGAGCGGGGTGGGAAAAGAAGATTCTCTTGGTATTCTTCAGAACTCTCCACCATTTGGCTCAAGTTGATGTGAAGAGATCACACACAAGGCCATCTCTTCTCAGATGGATATAATTTCCCTAGGGGGATAATCATTTTTGTCATGTAAAGATAGTGAAGAGCCCTCTGTGTCAAAATCTGGTCTAACTAGCTTGGAACTGAAATGAAGTGAAACCATCTGAACAGAAATAAAATATTTTAAAACATTTTCATGCCATTATAGAAATATTTCAAATAAACAGAAATAGAAAGAACAGTGATACCCCATGGTTTTGAACTCAAGGTTTCAGAGTATCCCACATAAAGCCTCAACTTAAAAAAAATTTTTTTTTAAAGAGCCCTCAATCCAGGGCTTCTCATTTCCTATATCACCTTCTTATCACAGTTATAAACTTGTATGCATTAAAGGGGAGCTTCCTCTGCTTAGGTTATTACTATTATTGTTATTGCTGAAGACTTTTACCCTTTAAAACTTCTGATTTTGATACATGTCTAGTTGAGTTCGATCCCAATGGTTGGTTTCAGGTAGCAGGCTCAAGGTTGTCTCAGCCTTCCATCCTTCCGAGGTCAGTAAAATGAGTACCCAGCTTGCTGGGGGTAAAGGGAAGATGACTGGGGAAGGCACTGGCAAACCACCCCGCAAACAAAGTCTGCCTTGGAAACGTTGGGATGTGATGTTACCCCATGGGTCAGGAATGACCCGGTGCTTGCACAGGGGACCTTATATTGTATTCTTCTGAGTGGTGTACATGGCCCTCCATTTAATCCTCACAGATGGTGAGGTAAAGGCAACTCAGCATGCCTGGACTCCTGGGGGGGGGGCTATATTTCCCTTTGCCCTAGAAGGAGACTGTGCATATGTTTGATGTCTCTCTTTGTCTGTGGTAGAAGCTTCTCTCTGACTCCTCCTTCTGTGCCTTTGTTCTGTCTCCTGGTGGTCTTGCAAAAGGCAAAATGCCAGGACCATACTCAAACTCTAATACTTGCAAATAGGTGGTGCTGGATTAGCTAGCCACATGTAAGGAAATAATCACGTTTAGTTAGGCTTCTGTATCTTCTTCTACTGCAAGATGCATGGGAATGTGAATAAGCTTCAAAAAGAGTCAGCTTTTTATTTGTTGCAATATACTGACTTGAAGAGTGTGATTCCATGCTTTCCTGATTGTGCAACTTTTCTATACTAATCAATACATATACCCAATAACAACAATCTTGTGAGGGAGTTAGGCTGAGAAAGGATGATGGTCCAAAATCACTTAGTACACTTCATAGCAAGTAGGTCTCTGTGGTCCCAGTGGAACCCTTCATACTGCTTAAATCTCATCTTGGATTACTGAAATGGCTTCTGCTGTTATAACCTGCAGGTGATTAAAGTAACACCATCCTGTCTTCTGAAGCAATAAAAGATAAGCGTTATAAATTAATATGTATGATTATCCACTGGTGGTGATAACATGTGAGATATTAAAATGTCTAAATCATGAAGAGGTATGCATGCTGCCTATCTAGGACAACATGCCTTAAACAAGGCAGGACTTCCTCAATATAAAATGGAATAATTTGACCATCTTCTGTAACTTCATCAATTTAATAATATTTCCAGCCCTGTTTCTCTCCCCTGCACTGGATTAATCTGAACAGCCACATCTGGCAGACCCACCTGGACCAATGCTTCAGATTGTCAGTCCCTGTTATTATTTTTTAATTAAATCAGTTTGAGTTACAATTTCCTGGCTGGGTAAGGTGACGTCCAAAGCAGCTCCTAGAATCTAGCATAAGGTCCCTAGTGCTGTAATGAGGAGACAAGTTCTGTTCTTCATCCTACATGACCTACCAAACTGATCCCTTCTGACAAGAAAACCTGCTGTCTTCAACCTATGGGCAAGTGCTTGTCCAGCCTCTGCTTAAAGACTGCCAGTGAGGGGGAGCTATCCACCTCCCTAGGTAGCTGATTCCACTGCCGAACAACTCTTACTGTAAAAAAATTTCCTAATATCCAGCCGGTTCCTTTCCGCCCACAATTTGAACCCATTATTGTGAGTCCTATCCTCTGCTGCCAACAGGAACAGCTCTCTGCCCTCCTCTAAGTGACAGTCCTTCAAATACTTAAAGAGAGCAATCATGTGCCCCCCCCTCAACCTCCTCTTCTCCAGACTAAACATTCCCATCTCCCTCAGCCTTTCCTCATAGGGCTTGGTCTCCAGCCCCCTGATCATCCTTGTCGCTCTCCTCTCCACCCACTAGATTCTATTGTGATTTCAAGAGATCTCCAGGATCTACCTGGAGGTTGGCAACCCTAGAAGGAGAGAAGGAAGCTGGAAAAGGGGGGAGGCTATGGGGGCTTTCAGTAAAAGGAAATAGTGGGGGAGTGGGAATGAGATGCCTCCCACAAGTCCTTGTGGGTTTTCACTTGTATATTCTAATAGCGAAGAGTGGCCCCGTCTGAGGATGCTTAAATCCAGCTACTGGAGCGCTGAATGGACAAGACAGATCTTTCAACAAACCTAAAAAATGCCTCAAGTTTGCAGGAAAAAAATGAAATTAAAAAAACAAACATTGAGCAGTAAAAAAAACAAAACCCAAATGATAAAAAGTGCCTGTACCTTTACAGATATACTCAGTGGCTGTTGCTAGGCAACCAGAACAGTTTGGCTGATATTCCAGTCTTGGTTTCTGCTTGGTTTCTGTCAGGAAAAGGCAAGGGCAGTGGCAGGGCCCTTTCCAGGGCCATCTTGGCCTTTGAGGGAGGACTCAATGGGACAGACTGGGCGGCAACCAAAGGGCAACTTGATGCCACCCAAATTGTATGACTCACCCAGGCCTGGCTGCTTGCTACTGTTCAACAGCAGCCACCCCAGAAAAGCCAGCGGTTAGAGTTTCAGATTGGGTCCTCAAATCTCCACTCTGCTGTGAAAACTTACTGGTTGACCTTAGGGCAGTTACACACTCTCAGCCGAACCCAACTCACAGGGTAGTTTTTGAGGATAAAATGGAGGAGAGGAGAATGGTGTCAGCTGCATTGGGTCCCCATTGTGGCGAAAGGCAGGATATGCATAAAGTAAAAAAGATGGAGGGCAGATAAAAGGTGGATTTGTGGGTGGGTGTGAGAGAAGGAAGCAGGGAAAGTGAAGATATTGAAGTTGCTAGGATGAGGAGGGAAAGAAATAGTGTGGGGAAAAGGATTCAGGACAAAGTGAGGTACCTCACACAAATCCTTGCAAGTCCACCCCCGCCCGCAGTGCAAATGGGCCCAGCTCAATTGGTATCATGTGAATGGGCCATAGTTTTCCTGGGGAGAGGCTGGCAGGGGGAGGGAAGGAAGGAAAGCTGAAAACGCTGGGGCAGATAAAGGTAGTTTGGCTAGTGTGTGGAACAGAGAGAAGAAAGCAAGAAAAGAGGAGATGATATGGGGGCTCTCAGGAAAGGAAAAGAAGATGTAATAAGGGAAGGGGAAATGTGATGCTTCCCACAAGTCCTTGCAGGTTCACCCACTTGTCTTCATCTAAAGCAAACAGAAAAGTGCTCTGTTAGAAACATTCGATAATCATCATCCACGAAGTGGCATTCAGCTGAGTCAGACCTTTTGGTCTGTGAAGATCACTATTGTACACTCTGACTGGCAGCTGCTCTCCCGGATCTCAGGTAGAGTCCTTTCATATCACCTTCTACCTGAGTTCTTTTTAACTGGTGATGCGCAGGGATTGAACTTTGAACCTTCTGCATGTTAAACAGATGCTCAACCAGTGAGATACACTGTTTATCTTTCCCTCTCTTCCTCCATCCCTACTTGCTGTTTTACTTAAGCCTGAGATTCTGCCATGACTGCTCAGTGCTTCATGATGTTTCAACTGGACCCAATAAAAGTATTATCCAATTGTCGCTTGTACAATATTATTGACTTCACCCTAGATACTAATATCTACTAAAGCCATATACCAGGGATGGCCTAAACCTGTGTTAATTAATCTTGTTGCTTGTGCAATAGACCACTGGCACAACTGCTAGTACATGAACAGATAGTTGGAAAATATGCCCTTCTTAATGGTGTCACTTGCCTCCACATTCAGAGGGGGGGAACTGACCAGAGTCAGATAGATAGGCAGGACACAGAAGGTCATCTCTAGTTACACCTCTCCCTCATTTCCTGTCCCCTTTGATGTTTAGCATTATATTGTCAGGGAAAACTTCCCTTCTCTCTCTCTCCCTCTGGCCCTCATCCAAGCAAGCTGCTAGAGCCGGGCGCTGTCTCGCTCAGGCCTTCTTATCCCACAATGGAATGGAAGGCAGGTTACCTTCTTATATCTAGAAAGCTATCAAGATAGATTAGGATAGGGGACCCTGTTTGTCCGTCCTTTCCTATCCTTATTGTATTTCACCAATAAATGAGTTTAGTTTAAATAGAACAGAAGCCTGATGCTTCTTTTGTTTTTAGACTTGCACACACACACATGTTTCAGGCCTAAAGAGTGATTCCGTTGCGCTGAATGCCTTTTGCACACTCTGCTGAATATTGGAATATCAGACCATATATATTTCAGCACAGCTGGTATACAAAGCTGGAGTAGTAATTCTCCTGAAGCTGAAGGACAAGTTTATGTCCTACACATACAAACAGGGAAGCACAGGAAAGCTATTTATTTTTTATATATTTGTCTTATTCAATTTCTATCCCAAGGTTGGGCGCAAGGCAGCTAACATAAAGAAATATACAGACATTTTGTTAAATAAATATTCAAACATAATAATAAAACATATTGAGAGCCAGTGTAATGTAATGGTTAAAAGCGGAGGTTTGGAGCAGTGGACTCTGATCTGAAGAACCAGGTTTGATTCCCAGCTCCTCCACATGAGTGGTGGATGCTAATCTAGTGAACCGGGTTGGTTTCCCCACTCCTACACATGAAGCCAGCTGGGTGACCTTGGGCTAGTCGCAGCTCTCTCAGCCCCACCTACCTCACAGGGTGGGGAAGGGAAGGTGATTGTAAACCAGTTTGATTCTTAAGTGGTAGAGAAAGTTGGCATATAAAAACCAGCTCTTCTTCTTCTTCTTCAAAACAGTAACAATTAAAACCTCACCATAATAAATTATGCCAAATAGACATTCCCTAAACATGTGAAGCAGTTTTTTTTCCTTATGTACATCTGTCTTCATTGTTCCTTGGAACAAGATGGGAAGACACTCAATTTCTACAGTTTCTAGGGGGTGAAAAAAGCAACTGACATAGTGGAGGGGATCAGAGGAAAGGGGTGTGTCTGTGTGTTCTGTTTTTATTTTAAAATATAGAGTTCTTAACTGAGAATTAGCATAAGTGTTCTCTCAACAGCAAAGGGACTATACCTGAATCTTAATTCCAGATTGTGTGTGGGGATTTGATTGCTCAGTGTGGAGGGAAAGGCACTCTGTGCATGCTCAGGGGCACCCTTGACTTTCTTTTTTCATGCTTACCATGCTGAAAGCTAAAGGCTAAAACCAGAAAATTGAAGGTACAACAGTCATAAGAACATAAGAAAGGCCCTGCTGGATCAGACCAAGGTCCATCAAGTCCAACAGTCTGTTTGCACAGTGGCCAACCAGGTGCCTCTGGGAAGCCCATTGTGAAAGCACTGAACGGGCTTTTAGAAGTGAAGAGGAATGGTTACAGTCAAACCCTCCTGCTCTGTGTTTCTCATTCACGTTTCTAGGACGAGGAAAGACGCTCTTCTCTCCGGCTGCAGTTCTCCAACAGCCCAGTAGAGGCTACTGTAGATCGCCTCAAGCTGAAGTCCCCTGAGTTGCCCTACCTTTCCGAGGAGGCTGGAAGCCACAAACAGAACTAAACTGAATTTTAGACGCGAGGGCTCCCCGATGCCGGGGTTTGCTTTTTAAAGGTTCTTTGGGTAACGATTTCCAGGGATCAGTTGCTGGAGAGTTGCGGCTTCTTTGTGGTGCATCCGTGAATCCCGTCTACAGCACGGCTCCCTCCTCCCAAGGGCTCATGAGACATTACGGTCCCAATGACGAGGGAGCGTTTTGTTGTTGGTTTTTAATGCGTGGTTCTCGTAGGAGCGTCAAACAGCTGGTGCGACCCCCGCTCAGAAGTCCAGCGGATGAAATGGTGCACCCCCCAAAAAAAGGATCTCGCTTTTGTTTGGCGTAGAAAGAGAGACTTAAGAAAAGCAAAACAAAGAAGTCTGCGACAGGCAACAAACACATTGCTTCGTTTGCATGCAAGGAACTGTACGTGGGTGCAATTCCTTCCTTCCTTCCTTTCTTCGGAACAGCATCTTCCTGTTCCGAAGAAGGCGAAATTAACTAGGAGTAACTGACAGTATCTAAACAGGCGAGTAACAGATAATGTGAAAACAAGCGCCGAGGGCTGGCTTCGAGTTCTGCGGTATCCCGAAACGGTCCACCTGCTTTCCTGGGGTTACCGGGTGCTTCTGGAAGCGGACTACAGGCCCTGCCGCTCACCTTCGGCAGCTTGCCTCAGCTTTCTAGATCGGAATGCCGATCCATGGATGCATCATTTGACCCCATGACTTGTTGGAAGAGTTGCAATGTCTAGGGTGCAAAGGAACTGAGAAGGAGACCCGGCAGGGGGCGGGCAAGCGGTCAGCTAGTCAGGGCTGTCAGGTTAGAGACCTGTCCACCCTTTTTTCACACCTCTTGTCTGTCGTTAGGCTGATATTCTTAGGGGACAATTTCCTCCTCCTTCTCATAAGCCATTCTCTCCCTCCTTAGTTAGACAGCTAGAGGCTCCGTCTCTCAGCTTTTCCATCCTAAAATGTAGTTCCCTCAATAAAGGCAACTTTAGTGAGTCTGGCCCTTCTCTGCGCACTTGGCATCCTCTGCCAACATGACTTTCATGCTCAGGCACGTCATACACACAAAAACGCGGAAGCAAACCATCCCTGATAATAAATACTTTACACGTCGGGAACTAAAGATAAAGTCACGGGAAATACCATCTGTGCTGGAAAAGAGCCTGGGCTTCTAAAAAGGCCTGGGAGGGGGAGTCGGTTCGTCTGGCCTGTATCCAGTTACCACGCTAAGAAACCTTACTCCGTTTACATTTTCTTAACCGAGACGCCGCAATTTTGCAGCCCTTCCGCTGCAGGTCACGGAGTCCCCAAAATGTTGCTCTGGAGGATGAGCAGACCCTCAGAAAGAGCATAGTGGGGGCTGCTGTGGGGGTCGGGGGAAATCGCCGCCCCTCTGAAGCAAACTTCAGCGCCCTTCATTTTTCGGGTCGTGGTTTGGCGCAGGACACTGTTCGAAGGGGGGCGTGACCTCTTTCCTCCTTTCTTCATGCCATCCTCCTCCCCATCCTACCACTCTTTTAAAAGATCCAGCGCACTGTCATGGCAATATTCAGGCAGTGTTTTCTCCCTTCCATTTCGCAGTGAGCTGGTTCTCATATTGGGGACCTGCATGGTGGTTATGCCCTGACCTGGATGGCCCAGGCTAGCCTGATCTCGTCAGATCTCAGAAGCTAAGCAGGGTCAGCCCTGGTTAGTATTTGGATGGGAGACCACCAAGGAATAGCAGGGTTGCTGTGCAGAGGAAGGCACTGGCAAACCACCTCTGTTAGTCTCTTGCCATGAAAACCCCAAAAGGGGTCGCCATAAGTCGGCTGCGACTTGACGGCACTTTACACACACACATGGTGGTTATAGCAGAGTTCCTAACTGGGCCAAAATCTGAACTTTCCCAGATCGGAGATTCTGGATAAATGAACTGACATCAACTCCAACCGGAAAGGGGTCGCCTCCCACGTAGAGATGGACAGTGCCCTCCTAAAGCTATACTGATCAGGACTGGGCTGCTGTACATAAAGACCCGGGAGATGAAGCTGGATAGACTTGCTTCTCCAAACTAGTCCTCTTTCTTATCCATGGCAACTTCTCCCTCCACCTTAACAGAATAATTAAAGGAATCGATTCCCCCCTCCCCCCCCCCACACACACTCTGATCCTCAGAGCATTTATTGGGAAACCAATGGATTGAATCCAACCAGCTGTTTTCCGGTGAAGAAGGGAAGAGGAACCTTTGGGGAGGGGATGTGGCTCAGTGGTAGAGCATCTGCTTGGCATGCAGAAGGTCCCAGGTTCAATCCCGGGCATCTCCAGTTCAAGGGACTAGGCAAGCAGGTGATGTAAAAGACCTCCGCCTGAGACCCTGGAGAGCCGTTGCTGATCTGAGTAGACAATACTGACTTGGATGGATCAGGGGTCTGATTCAGTATAATGCAGCTTCATGTGTTCATGTGACCCCAAAAGCTATGCTGGGAATCATGGGAGCTCTGCACATAAGCCCTGTGTGTGCTCTGTGTGTGTATGTGTGTGTGTGTGAAATAAAGAGGCGAATTGAGCAAACCTCCAGCAAAAAGTTGGTGGCATCCAGTCCCCTGCCTTGAATATGGGATATTTTGGGATGGCAGCTAAAGAGAGGTCCCCCCCCCCAAAAAAACAGAGAAATTCTGCAAGCCGTCTGAGCCATATTGATTTATTTTGGTTCTGTCTGTCAATGCCAAACAAACCTCGAAAAGCTGCCTGCGACCACCTGAAGGATATTTGGGGAAACATTGCAGTTCATTCGTTTTAAATGTACAGCCTGCAGTGAATTACTCTGAGGATCAGTTTACTCCCAAGAAATAAACTAATGGCAGATTTCACTCTAATGGCAGATTTCACTGTCAAAGATAGGACATTTTGGAGGACTTTCATTCATAGGGTCGCCATGAGTCGGAAGCGACTTGACGGCACTTAACACACACAAACAGAGAGAGAGATTTCACTCTTAGGAAAACAACAACGATAACAACAAAGACACTGGCCCCGGTGCAACTCTGTATTGACTGTGGACACCCACACCCCACTACATTCAGAAGCAGTAATTATTGTCTCTCTCCAATAATAGCATAATTGTATACCAAAAGGCAGAGTAACCCCATCCCCAAATGAAAGGGGCATTCTTAATTTGGGCAAGGAGTCTGGGGGCGTTCCGAGTCATCCAGAACGAAGATAATAAACTAATTAATCGACCACACTAATCATATGACCATTGGTTGCCGGGTTGTTGGTTTGTTTGTCTTTGTTTATTGTTTACTTACTTCCTTTATAGTCCGCCTTTCTCACCGAGGCGCAAGGCGGTTTAATTAATCGATAGTTCTAATGATAGCATGGAAGACGGAAGACTTGCCAGCCTGAACTGCTGCCCTTAAGCCGGATCATGTGTTGTCAAAACTTTCGATCTGAAGCGAGGATGTAGTGTATCTTTGAGGTGAGGTCAGTCCGTGACTGCCAGGAGCGCAGCAGCCCAGGCCCAGCGTCTCACCAACATTTCACCGCCTTGGCTTTCTGTACGACTTTATTTCCATGGAACTCCAACCACACAAGAAAGGGTTTGCATCAGGGAGGGGGGGCGAAGGTGCCGCTGAAAGAATGGGTGTCATTTCTCAAAGTGATCAGAGCCAGTCCCTCAGCAGGAGCCAGGTTGGGGTTGGAGGGAGTCGGAGAAGATCTTTCATGCCTGAGATCAACCTGTGGCTGTGGAGGGAGGGGCTGTGGCTCAGTGGTAGCGCATCTGCTTGGCATGCAGAAGGTCCCAGGCCCAATCCCCGGCATCTCCAGTTAAAGGGACTAGGCAAGTAGGTGATGGGAAAGACTCCTGCCTGAAACCCTGGAGAGCCGCTGCCGGTCTGAGTAGACAATGCTGACTTCGATGGACCAAGGATCTGATTCAGTATAAGGCAACTGCAAGTGTTCATGTGTTCAACTTAGGAACGTAGAATTTCAAAACAAGGGAGTGTTTTCGATCCTTTCCCTGATTCCAGACTTCTGGGATCAAATAAAGCCTTGAGCCCCTCCCTCTGCCTTGGGTCATTATGTGTGGGGGGTGCTGATTGCTAAGGCTGTGCCATTGGCTGACTTCCCACAAGAGAAGGAGGCTTCAAGAAGACTTTGGAGGTGGCCCTGGGTCCAGGGACTGCTTAGAAACTTGCCAGGGCCAAAGCTCCATTCCTTTTGCCCGTCGGACTGGTAGATTTTTACTCAGCCTTTCCTCCAGGGAAGCAGATCGGCTTGTGGTTCTCCCTTTCCCATTTTGGTATCACGACAACCCCACGAGACAACCCCACGCCGCCGCTTGCGTCTCTGGTGAGCGCTGTTTTCCAGCTTAGCCCTTGCCAGAGTTTCAGAGAAGTGGGCCGGTAGAAAAATAATAAAAATTTTATTTAAAAAAAAAGAGAGAGAAGTGGGCCGGGCCCTTGCCCCGTAGGACATGTGGTCGACAGGTGGCCACCTTGATACAGCTGCTGGCAGAAGAGATAAACTGAGAGCCTCGTGCCAGCTTTTTGGGTGATCCTAATGGTGGATGAGAGCCAGTGTGGTGTAGTAGTTAAGAGCAGCAGACTCTAATCCGGAGAACCGGGTTCAATTCCCCACTCCTCCACCTGAAGCCTTTGGGTGACCTTCCTGGGCCAGTCACACTTCTCTCAGAGCTCTCTCAGACCACCTGGATGCAGGCAATGGCAAACCACCTCCGAACGTCTCTTGCCTTGAAACTCTACTGGGTGGCCATAAACCAGCTGTGACTTGACAGCACTTTCCACCATCACCAATGATGGATGGGGCTCTCTGCAGCAGCCGAGTGTGTACCACCGGGTTAGGTTGAGAGGGAAGAAGAAGGAAAGTTGGTTTTTACACCTTGCC
This sequence comes from Euleptes europaea, assembly GCF_029931775.1. Classification (NCBI taxonomy): domain Eukaryota; kingdom Metazoa; phylum Chordata; class Lepidosauria; order Squamata; family Sphaerodactylidae; genus Euleptes; species Euleptes europaea. Next base: position 38,496,936 of record NC_079317.1, read on the forward strand.
TTTTAGGAGTCTCAAAGAGGCTTACAATCACCTTCCCCTCCCCACAACAGACATCTTGTGAGGCTGAGAGAGTTCAATGAGAACTGCGACTGGCCCAAGGTCACCCAGCTGACTTCACGCGGAGTGGGGAAACAAACCCATTTCCCCAGATTAGAGCCCGCCGCTCTTAACCACTGCACCACACTGGCTCAAAGTCGCCCAACAAACTTCAGGGCAGAGTGGGGATTTGATGCACAAACTCCCACCTCCCGGTTCAGCAGCCTACCCACTGTGCCATGCCGGCTGTAACTCCTCCTCTTTTCCCAGGCCCATCCTACACTTACAGCCTAATGAGTAATGAAATAATTCTATTTTATTTCTGAAATGACACCCACAGATCTTTTAACGGTAATCAATGTGCAGCCCAAGTCGGTCCCCTAAACTCCTCCGCCGCCTCCATGCCTGGGTTTGGGAAACTGTCCCTAACCACAGTCATGTTTGGCCTGGTTCACACCTGTATCTTCATCATTCGAGAGCAGCAGCATCTCCTGGTGACCTCCTGTGTTAATGTGTGAGTGTGTGTGTAAAGTGCCCTCAAGTCGTAGCCATTTATAAACCTCTTATAGGGTTTTCAAAGTAAGAGACTAACAGAGGTGGTCTGCCAGCGTGGTGTAGTGGTTAAGAGCGGTGGTTTGGAGTGGCGGACTCTAATCTGGAGAACCGGGTTTGATTCCCCACTCCACATGAGCAGCTGACGCTAATCTAGTGAAAAGGGTTGTTTTCCCCACTCCTCCACATGAAGCCAGCTGGGTGACCTTGGGCTAGTCACAGTTCTCTCTGAACTCTCTCCGCCCCACCTACCTCACAAGGTGTCTTTTGTGGGGAGAGGAAGAGAAGGATCCTTAAAAGGTAGAGAAAGTCAGCATATAAAAACTAATTCTTCTTCCCATTGCCTTCCTCTGCATATCAACCCTGGTATTCTTTGGTGGTCTCCCATCCAAATACTAACTAGGGCTGAGCCCGCTTAGCTTCTGAGATCGGGCTATACCGTGCTGCCTTCCCTCCACCCTGAGTCTACTACAAACAAAACACCAGAGAGGGAATGTAATGCTCAGCTCCTGGAAAGCTGGAAATATTTCAGCGACTCGTGTCCGGCACCATCAATCGGGTCATCAAGGTCACCCGGTAATCAAGTGCAGATAAATCAAGTCCTGCCTAATCTCTACACAGCAGTAATAGCCAAGCGGTTCATTCAGAGTTCTTGGATTTGAGGTCCGATTACTTGAAAGCAAATCCACTGAGGCCATTTATGCACGAGAGGTTTTGCCTTGGATTTGCCGCTCTCTAAATGCACATTTCTCCCATCTGAATTCTCAAAACTCTGCATGGGGGCTTACTTTTAAGTTTTGAGAATTCGGATAGGGAAAATGGGCATTTAGAGAGTGGCAAATCCAAGGCAAAATCTCCCATGCATAAATGGCTCTAACTTCCGAGGTAGGCACCTTCCGGACCAAAGCGCAGCTGAAATTACGTATCAAAAACGCATCTTCTTCAGCGCATATCGGACAAGGGCCGACGTAATTGCTGAATCGCAGCGGCTGAGTTTCAAGAAACTGGTGCTAACTCGGTCCCAAAGGGCTGGCTGGGTTTATTTTCGCCTGACGACCGCCTAGCCAAGTTTCAGAGACCTTTGTCCAGAAAATAGTGACAATGCCAGGAGAAAGGTCCTGTCCTTCGCCAGACTTCTCTAAACACAGCCCTTTCCTTTTTGAACCAGGCATTTGGGCTTCTTCAGACTGAACGGAGAAAGGCGGGCTCCTGCAGATCTCACCATACTCCCGGGAAGAGGGTCCAGAGCGGCTGAATTGGCCTCTTGGCTTTCTGGACAGAGCCCAGACCGAGTCGAGTTTGCCGGCTGGTGGGACATCTTGTAGCCCCGCAAGAGGCTGCGGGTTTTCTCCGTCGCTCGCCGAGGGTTCCGCCTGAATTCTTCGCAGCCTGCGGCCGAACATCCTTCAGCCCCTGAGAAACAGGCTGTTCGACGGGGTCCCCGAGCGATCTGGGGCTGCAGGATCTCGCTTCGTCAGATGGGCACTGGGATGAAGCAGACGAGTTGTGAAAATATTTAATTCGGAGGGAACTCGGGAATCCTCCTGAGTCCTGGCGCCTCACAAACGAGGTCGAGGTTATTATAAACATCGCCTTACTAAGGACCTCGGAGCATCCTTTTAACCCCCAGAAACCTGCGAGGTGTCTTCGGCTGACTCGGGCAAGACTACCCAGCGACCTTCATAGTTCAGTGGAGGTTTTATGAAAGCCAAAGTTTGCCCATCACAACATCCACGCAGCCTCTGCATCCCACAGGTTGGGAGCAGCTCCTTCCGCGTAGCGGCTGTCATCGGTCATAATAACTATAGGAGTAAGCAGAGGAGGAGGTTTATGAAAGCCCTTCTGTCGATAAGGGATTGACTGGCACCCCCAACCATCACCATTGACCTTATTTATGTATTGACTTCATTTGGGTTCCTTTTCTCCCCAATAGGAACCCAAAGCTTATATTCTTCTTCTCTCCTCCATTTTATGGTCACAACAACCCTGTGAGCTAAGTTAGGCTCAGAGTGTGTGACTGGCCCAAAGTCACTCAGCAAGTTTCCATGGCAAAGTGTGGATTCGAACCTGGGTCTGGCAGAGCCCAGTCCGGACGATCTAACCACTACACTGGCTCTAGACAGTACACACTGAAGTTGAAAGACAGATCACAATTACTTCAACGGAACCAGCCTGCCACAGTGGTTACAGTGTCAGAGTGGGATCTGGGAGACCCAGGTTCAAATCCCCACTCTACCACAGAAACTAGCTGAGTGACCTTGGGGCAGTCACGCTTTCTCGGTCTAATTTACCTGGCAGGGTTGGTGTTGAGAGGATGAAATGGAGGAAAGGGAACACTTTAAGCCTCTTCGGTTCTCCATCGGGGAGAAAGTCTGGGACTAAATAAAATAAATATTTTCAAGCAGAGTTATGAAACTGGGGGCTCATGGTGACCCTTGCACCCTCTGGGAACAGTCCGTGGTCTACTTTGCTCCGGAGCTGCTCTATGAATTTTAAGAGGACTCCTTCGGGGCACCCTGCCTTTTCTTACAAAAAAATTTCGGCAGTGTCCAGTGTTCGCCCAGGCAGGAAGGAGGGCTGTGACTGGGATCTGGCTTTTGCAACTTCCAGTTATACAGCCCTTGATTTTCCAGGGAACGTCTAGGGAAGACAGCCCCACCCCCTCCCCAAACACCGACCTATAGGGAAATGTCCATGTTAGCAATCGTGAGACCCCCTGTTCAAGAATAATCCTACACGAGTCGCTGCGGTTACTCTCGTTCGTGGTTGGGAAGATTGCAAGGCCAAGCTAAAGGCACCTGCAAATTACAGGCAACTTAGCGAGAACCCTTCCATTTAAGGCGAAACCCCCCCCCCCAATTTAAAAAGGCTCACACCGGATTCTAAATACTTTTGATTTGGACTGTAGCCTTTGTTTCAGCGGAATTGAAATCTGTCCAGAGGGCTGGAGATCCGGGTAGGAGGTCACTAAGGCCGAGCTTCTCTAGCTGTTTACTGGGGGAAACTATTTTGTTGAAGTGACGCCAAAAGTTAGGGTGGGCTGGTCTCTGCCAGTTGCACAGAGTGGCCTTAAGCAATGGCGAAGGCAGCGGTGGAAGCCCGAGGATTTTGTTTTACCGGAAATCATACCAAAAAGTTGTTGGGGGGGGGGGGCGCACAGAATAGAGAACGATTTCGGAAATCCGAGCTTTCCACACTCGGAAAGGATCCGGAAAGTTTTCCTGGAACCTCCCGTGCAGAGAGAAAGGAACTGTGTTGGGAAGTAGGGTGTTGGAGAGCACTTCGGGTCGAGGATGTCACATTCATTAAGCTTTTGGAGCGAAGAGTCTAAACCACTGCTTAATTCCAGCAAGGGCTTCTCTTCTAATGAAGGGCACCATTTTAAGCACACTTGCTTGGGAGTAAATTTCATTGAAACACATGGGATTTATCACCAAATAGTACTCTGTTGTGGTTCTGAATTAAGCGAGCTCTTTCAGGCCCGGCTGAAACAAGGCCTTCCATCACCCCCTTCTTTCGACGCTGCTTGAAAATATCTTTAGACTAATGTATTGTGTCCAAACTTTTAAAACACGCGATACCACATCAAAACAAGATACATCATCAGCCTGCTAAAATCAGGAGTATATAATCCTTTCTTTCTTTCTTTCTTTCTTTCTTTCTTTGAGGACCGCTTCCAGTTCTCCAAGATGCAAGCAAGGGCAACTTTTAATAGCCTTGTCTCTGGTGGAGCTGAGGACTTTTCTCTTTTCATTTCAATGTGGGCGCCTCGGCCTCTATATTTAAGGGCCTGCGGTCCTTCTTGCTGGGGGTGGGGGGGAGGCGGCCCTGCAAACGCTTTAAGAAACAACTTGTCGCGGCCGCGGCCCCCGCAATCCTGGTGACGAGGGAAGACGCCTTGGCTTGGGGTGGCACCGTCCTCCTTGGGCTGGGCACTGTTTGATTGGCAAAGTTCCCCCCTTCTTGTCCTGCTGGAGAGTTATTCAGAGGGAGTGGGGGGGGCAAAAGCTATTGAAAGCTTGTCTCTGTAGCCGCTGGGAAGAGAGTCAAAGCCATTCTGCAGACCCGGGGAGAAAGACGAGCCAATTCCGCCAAAGAGCTCTCCTCTTCCTGGTATTCCTTGTCCAGTCCTTTTAAAACCGCATTCCACCCCCACCCCCCAAGCCAGGTGAAAGGATACCCAGTGATGGGGCTGGCAGTACCCGCTGAAAAGGAGGAATTCGGGCGTTCCGCAAAGGCGGGTCCCGGCAGACCAAGCGGGAAAGGTGGGGTTCGAAAAGGAAACTTTCCTGGCCAGTTCTGAGCAGGAGGAGCTCTACAAAGGCATGATTGGTTGCGGGGAAACAGAGGCCTAATCCGGAGTCAGAACCTAAAGGTGTGTGTGTGTGGGGGAGAGAGATGTCGCTGGTGAAGGGTCTCAGAATAGTGAACCTGGAATTGTTTTAGAGGGATTCAATTTCCTATTCGTAGGCAAAGTAACTCTGCATCTAAGCAGCAAAACGTGCTACAAACCACTGTCCGTTTGCTTCCAGGAAGTAAAATTGATTTCAACTGAATGATTCTGGAGTACAGGCTCGTGTGGCCCATTTACTCCAGGAGACTGCAATCTAAGTCACCTGGAGTGACCCTGAGCCAATGTGTTGTGGACTAAAGTCAGTGGATCGCTTGGCCCTTACGCATATTACATTGCACTGGGCTGCGGAAATCAATAGGCTTCGCTCCGCAAAGTATAAACATCCTCATTGGAAAACGTTTAAATCAACAAAATTTACTCTTAAGTCAGCCTGCTTGGGACAAGGTTGATCGCGTGAATCGGATGATTGGGTGCGATCTGTATTCCGCTGGATTCTGAGAGGGAAATCCTTATTTCAGTGGCTCTTCGCTGCACCTTTAACGGGAACACAGAGATAATTAGGGAATTCTGGCTACCCTAACCGAGTGCCTGAATGGAAGGAGGTGTTCTCTCTTCCTAATGACGAGTTTGCCTCACAAGGAATGTTACCTTAATAATGCACATTCAAAGAGGAACGCAAAGGAAGCCGCAACTTTCAATTCCAAAATACAGGCCAGATAAAATTGGGGGAGTGGAGGACTGAAGGGCTTCCACATCTGCATTTTTAGGAGAATAAATGGGACCCCTATCTGTAATTATATACACACATATATATCTATACTATATAAAATCACGCAGCAACGATGCTATCCTGAAATTTGAGGCAAGAAGCAATTTAGTGGATTCGAGTAAGCAAGGAATGCTTGGAGATCCGTGACATGTTCTTGCAAAAACTGTGGTTTGTTTAAAAATTAAAAACATCTCAAACACCAGCTGAAATAATTATATTCCTAATGATGCTATTTTTTTCACTTTTGCAAGGAATAATTGTTATTAAACCATTCTGGACATGATCCTAACTTCTAAACGCTCAGATTTTTTGAGTAAATTATGTATAGCTGGGAAAAGAAGGAAAGAAGTAGAAGCATAAATACAGATCTACCTGGGCACTGATGTTATGTATTCCGAAATCTATAACTGTGTTTAGCAAGGTGTTGAATAGTTTTCAAGATATCCCAAAAAGTTAAATATAGTCCCTGCATGCGCGGGTGTGTTTGTGTACCTATATATGTAATATTTGGCATGTCATTCTGCGTCTTCGCAATGCATTTTGTTATTGCTCCGTGTTTAGAGGAATTACCACAAAATTACCAACGGAAACACATTTGGGAAGAGCAGGAAAAAACCTTTTAATTTACTCACAGTGCAATCCAATGCAAAAATTACTCCAGTTGAAACTAAACAGTTGGTTTAGTTTGGAGTAACTTTGGATCAGATTGCACTGCGAACATCTCAAGTATTTTAAATAATGAAAATCAACAGTTTTTTTTAAAAAGTGTTAGGCAAACCAAGGAAAATAAAAGAAGCTTTCGCCTGCCTCCTTCCCGCAATGCTTTAAAAAAGCGAGCTTTGCATATTTAAAAAAAAAAAAAAAAAAAGAGGAACGGAGGGGTCCAGAGGGTACATATCCAACTTTTCAAATTTCCCGTCTTCGCTGGGAGAGCGTCAAGTCTCCAGGCAAACTCTCACAGAAATTAACCTGGCGATTCTCATTCCCGTTAAGCACCGGGGGAAGGAAGCCCCATTGAAATGAACGGGGGCCGCCCGGCTGGCCACTTTTTCGGGCCCCTGCGCGACTCGTCGGGCATCCCCGGCCCTTGGCTGCAGCGCCAGCGATCCCCAAGCCCCAGCGTTCAGGGCTGCCGCCAGGCCTCCCAATCCGACGCCGCTTGACTCGGAAGTCGGTCCCCGTTCAGGTCAGCGGAGGCGGCGGGCCAGCCTCGGGCTGGGCGAGCGTCGGCCGGAGAACGGGTGGCGAGCCGACGGGCCGCAAGGAAACCGGCGCGGCCGGGCTGCCCTCTCGCCGAGCGGGGAAGCGCGGTCGGGGCTCCGGCTCGCCCTTGAAGGAAGGGCACTCTGGCGCGGGCAGCGGCTTTCTCCGCGGCGCTTTCTTGCCCACTCACTGAGCGGCTCCCAATTGAAGCCAAATGATCCTTATGCGCTAATATGGAGCCGGTGACAAAGCGGCTGGCCATTTACGCCGCCACTTTAGACAAAGATATTTAGTTATTCCCGGGTAGCCAGGGCACTTTGGCATATTTCTCTCTCTCTCTCTCTCTCTCTCTCTCTAAAAAAGCACAAACCAGCCGAGACGCCAACATATTTACCGGGGGCAATTACCGCACCGTTTATACGAGGCTGTAAAATCACCAGGTTAACTGCCCCTTGGCGGCCGCTTCCTTCGGATTCAAAGCGCCGCTTTATTAAATTAGGTGCCTCCGCACACTCCAGGCCTGGGAGGGGAAAGGTTCGGATCCCCCTCCCCACGTATTTCCTCTCTCCCGCCCACTCCTCCCCCCGACCAACCTAGCCTTTATTTCCCGCAGGTTGTGTGGAACTTGCAAATTGCAAATGTTTCTGAACGGCCGAGCGGTTCCATCCCCAGGCCCGCTAAGCCGAGGGTTTGGGGATTCGAGCAGTTATGGGGGACCAGTCCTCAGGCCATTAAAATCAACGGGGAGATCGCCGTTGACTTGCGAGGGTGTGGATCGTGTTCCTCCAGGCTTTCTCCCCATCCCCACCCCCTTTCTAGGTCTTGCGCCTTAACCAGCTTGAGGATCGGGCCTGGCCTCCAGCCCCAGTCACATGGGCAGCTGGGCGCTCTCGATTTCTCTTGACACCGAGGTGGCGGCAATTAGGCTGAGCGGAATATTAGGAAATGAAAGACACAATTCTCCGCTGGCGGGGTGATGACCCAGCCGGTCTTTTTCTATCCCCCGCGTCTCTGATTCATAAATAACTGGAGAAGCCGCCTTTAAGCTGGAGACGCGGCCCGGAGGAGCGCGGGACACCGTCCCTACTGGAAAACCACAAGCCGGGCTCTAACGCGTTTTTCCAGCAGCCCCAGCAGCCTCACACAAACGCTGGGCCCATTTCTCTCCGCCAAAGTTCCGGCTTCCCTCCGCCTGGCCAAGTGAGGAGCCCAGGCGGAACAGCCGACGGTTGCCTGTGCGGAGAAGAGAGAATAGATAGAGATCGGGGGGAAACGCGGGCGGAGGATGCGTTTGGAGGCTCGGACAGATGAGCTCCCTATAGGCTCGGCGGCTCACGCCGTCTAAGCGGCACGAGTGCGTTGCTCGAGACACCCTCCGCACTCCTCCCGAGGCTCCCTCCCATGTCTGGCCAGAGACCGCGTCTCTGCCAACTTGGCGGTGCGTGAGCGCTCCCTCCACCCGGCACCCAGACCGTCCTTTTCTGCCTGGAGCGTTTCCTAGGAGGGGGGGGGGGCTCAATCCGGCGCTTCAGACCTTCCCGGCTCAGACTGAGGTAGGAGGACCGGTGGGGAGGAAGTGTGTAAGGTGGGGGGGAGAGAGAGGGCTAGAATTTGAACTTCTCCTTGGAAATTCAGTCTCGGGAGCGTGGGGGGGGGGAATAAACCCCCCTCCGCATTACAGCATATTTTATTCATATCCTCAACCTTAGGGTTAGATCACCCTCCGCCGCCCCCCTCCGCCCAAATACAATCGGATTGATTTGAGGGAGGGTAAGGGCAGAGATACTTCTTTATTATTACGATTATTTAAAGGAAGGCGTTTTTTTTTTCCTTTAAAAAAAGGGGGAGAGAAAACCCGGGCGAAGTAAAAACTTAAAGGTGTTTACCTTGTCATCAGCATGTACGCTAATTATCTCGGGCAAGATGTGGGGCTCTATTGTCTTGTTGCTTTAGACTCTATGCCCCGCCTCTGGTGGCTGCCTAAAACCTGGCGTCTGGCTAAAACAAACGAAAGGCAGCGCTGAGCCTCCACTCAATCCAATTAAGGCGGACTTGGTCCACTCGGTTACGTGTTCATCCAACAAGATCGGCGTGAAGGCAACACACCAGAATATTTGGAAAAAAAAAAAAAGGAGAGAGAGATTTGCCTCCCCTTTCCCTTGTTTTCCCTCCTCTCCCCCCCAGCCGCCGAATCATGTCGATGAGCCCAAAGCATACGACTCCTTTCTCAGTGTCTGACATCTTGAGCCCCTTGGAGGAGAGCTACAAGAAAGTGAGCATGGAGGGCAGTAACTTGGGGGCTCCCCTGGCAGCCTACAGGCAGTCGCAAGTGGCGCAGCCGGCCATGCAGCAGCACCCCATGGGCCACAACGGGACGGTGGCCGCTGCCTACCACATGACGGCCGCCGGCGTCCCCCAGCTCTCCCACACCGCCATGGGGGGCTACTGCAACGGCAACATGGGTGACCTGCCGCCCTACCAGGACACCATGAGGAACAGCGCCTCGGCCACCGGATGGTACGGGCCCAACCCGGACCCCCGATTCTCCACCAGTAAGTCTGGGCACTTTGCCTTCCTTCGTCTTTCCCGGCATGGGGTGGGGGTGGCACCGGAGCCGAGCTGGCCGGACGGGGCAGCAGCGTGGGGTAGCGGTTAGAGCGGGGATGGGCAAGGTAGGATGAGGTGAAGTGGTGGTTGGGGGATATCCATCATGGAGTCGCCTAACCAGCCGGCTGCCTGGCGTTGATCTGGATACAGCCTCCCCCCCACCCTCAATACACACACTGTTTCGTGCCTTCTCCTGGGCTCGGTCCTGGCGGTGCCTGCCCGGGGGGATGGACGGCCCTTCTGATTAAGCGGGGAGACGGATGGCTTTAGGGGGGAGAGAAGAGCGCCGAAGGACTTTCTGGGGCAAATCGGAGTGGTTTAAGCCCATGACCAGATAGATGGGAGACCCCAATATGGAATAAGGCAGAGCCGGGGTGTGGGGACGGGGTGGGACGAATACATTTAAACCACCTGGAAGTCCCGGAAATTCTCCCAAGGAACTCCAGGCTGTCGGTTAAAGCAACGCCGTTCGGGGGGTTAAAAGCTACGGCAGCGTAAACTGGGTCCCAAACTGGATCTGTAGTCTCTGAACGTGCATGTAGGTGAAATCGGCCTCCGCGGTGTGTAAAATAGACTTCAGAATCCACTACCGGAAAGACAGACCTTGTGAATGACGGCAAGAGGAGGGGGAAAGAACTGCTGATTTGACAGGTTTTAAGATGCAAACTGTAGTCTCGAAAGTGGAGGCGGAGGTCCTTCGGGGATTCGGTCCCGTTTGTTTGTTTTAATTTGTAGGAAGAAGGGCTGCTCGTATAGAACCGCAGAATGTACTGTGTTTACATAGAAAAACGCCTAGCTTTCTTGACTAGAATTATTATTATTATTTGCCCTCAAATCGTTTGTCTCTGTGTAGACACTTCACAAGCGGGGCTGTGCTTGCGATTTTTTGGGGGGTGGGGAAGAGGCAGAACTGTGCCAGAGCGATCCCTGCAAAGCCCAGAGACCCCCCCAAACTTCACTAAAGTGAAGTTTCCAATCTGATGTCGGAAACATTTTCTAAAGATTTTGTAGTCAGGGAAAATATAAACTGGAAGTTTGTTGGGGTTTGGATTGGGGTAGTGTGTGACTGTGTGTTTGGATCGCCCCCCCCCCCCCCGCCCTTGGGATGTAAAATCCGGATTCGGCTCCCAGGGCCGGGGGCCTCGATCCGGCTTGCGGGCCCACGGCCTGCCCCCCCCCTCGCCCTAACCCTCTCTGGCTTGCTGTTCTGCTTCCAGTCTCCCGCTTCATGGGGCCGTCGTCGGGGATGAACATGGGCGGCATGGGCGGCCTGAGTTCGCTGGGCGACGTGAGCAAGAGCCTGGCGCCGCTGCAGAGCACCCCTCGGCGGAAGCGCCGCGTCCTCTTCTCGCAGGCCCAGGTGTACGAGCTGGAGCGGCGCTTCAAGCAGCAGAAGTACCTGTCGGCGCCCGAGCGGGAGCACCTGGCCAGCATGATCCACCTGACGCCCACCCAGGTCAAGATCTGGTTCCAGAACCACCGCTACAAGATGAAGCGGCAGGCCAAGGACAAGGCGGCCCAGCAGCAGATGCAGACGGAGGGCGCAGCCTGCCAGCAGCAGCAGCAGCAGTCGCCCCGCCGGGTGGCCGTGCCCGTGCTGGTCAAGGATGGCAAGCCCTGCCAGGCCGGCTCCAACGCCCCCGCCGCCGCCCTGCAGGGCCACCACCAGCAGCAGCAGCAGGCGGCCGCCACCGCCATCAGCGTGGCCTCGGGCGGCGCCGGCCTGGGCCCCCACCCCAGCCACCAGGCCAGCAGCGCCGGCCAGTCGCCGGACCTGGGCCAGCACGCCGGCAGCAGCCCCTCGGCCCTGCAGAGCCAGGTCTCCGCCCTGTCCCACCTGAACTCCTCCGGCTCGGACTACGGCACCGCCATGTCGTGCTCCACCTTGCTATACGGCAGGACCTGGTGAGGGGGGAGCGCCCGGCCTCGCCCCCCCTAGCCGCCCCCCGACGACGGGCCGAGCCTCTCCGGCTTCTCCCCCGCCTCCTTTGCCTCCCTTGACTCCCCCCTTCTTTTTTATTGGGGGGGGTCCTTGCCTCTCCTTCGTTTACCCGAGAAGGGGAGGGGGTCCTGCTTGTGACAGTCGGCGAAAAAGGGAAAACTCCGGCCTGGGGGGGCGGCGGCGAAACGGCGCTCCTCGGAAGGCCTTCTCCTCCGCCCCGTCGTCTGGAGAAGCCGCGGAACGCAGGAGAGCGCGGAGGACCACCGAGCCGCGCCTGGCCCGGATCTCCACGGGACGCTTGTATGTACATATCAACCCGGAGGGGGAGGGGTGGGCGTTTTCTCCCCTCCCCAAAAAACAACGACACTTTAGCGTCCTCCCCCGTCCTAAAATACACACAGGAAGAAATTTGGGGCCCCCGGCCCAGCCGGTGGATGGAGACACTGATCCTAATCTCGGTTTAGCATTTCTCCTCTTACCTTTGATGTGAACCTGTAGCTGTCTGAAGCTGTCAAAAAACGTTGGACTGAACCTATAGTTTTTAGTAGCCTGAATATTTTGTTGATTTAAAAAAAGGGGGGGGAGGGGGAAGATCTACCAAACAAATTTTAAACTTCCCCCCCCAAAAAAACAAAAGCTCCACTTTTTATCGGACGTCCACAAATTCATGTAAATCCTTTGACAGTTTGTTCTTTCTCGGCGCACGTTTTCCTGCTTTCTTTTTTTCCCTTGTAACTTATGTAGATATATTGGGCTTTAAATATACTTCCTAAGAAGCTTCTAATAAATTATCAAGATCAAAAATATTTGTTATTGCCCTTTGCTATCCCCCTTTTTAAAAAATGGGAACCGAGAGGCCGGATACTTTCCTCAAAGGCCCACAACCCGTTTCCCCTTGGCTTCCATTGGGAAACTGGCCCCGCCATTGAAGCACCGCCAGCTCACATTTTGGGGAAACTGACTAACAAGCATCTACATGGGACTGATTCACATATCCCGGTTTCACCCTAGCTCGAAGGAAGCGCGTCCTACCCAAGTAACGAGCAAGCCACTGAGAGGAGGAAATCAACAGGGGCCTCGTTCCTACAGGAAAGCATTTAGACCCACCAAACCAAATCTCCAAAGGGTGCCCCTTAGAACGCTACTAATGCGGGGAGAGGGGGCCGCTAAAGAGGAACAAACTGACAGGGAAGGGGGGGTTCAAATCCTTGTAAAGATCGCTCAATTTTATTAACTTGTAAAAGGCACCATTTCTACAAGGATTTCCTATGTAATTGTATTTTAAGGAAAGTACAGTCATCTTATTTATAATCAAAATAAAACAATAGTTTATTGTGCACGAGGTGTACTGTGTAGCTTGAATTAAGTTTTGGGAAACGAGTCCATTGGGTGGAAATACATAGTTGTTCTCCCCCCCTCCCCCAATCCATCCACGTTTGTTCGGCTTCTTCTTGAAATATCGTTAAGGCCAACAAAGCAGATCGGTAGAGTGTGCGTTGACCTGGCAATCGATTGATAGTCCCCCCCCCCGCCACCCCCTCTTGTTGATAAGAGTTCGTAAAGATACAGGCTGGGGTCGAAAAATAAGTTCAGCGGGACTTTCTTGACTTGAAGCAGCCGGATTTTTAAAGGGGGGCGTAGATCCTGATAAACCCCCAGGCTATCTACATTTAATGGGGGGCATGCTATATGCGAGCAAAACACAGACCTGTCCCTGCCCGGGGAAGGGAACGCAAGAGAGCGCGAAGACCGGAGGCCTTTGGGTTGCTGCCGGGCGCTGGAAACCATCCCCTGGGCCCATCCCTGGTTCGTGGATGAGACTCCGCAAAGGCGTTTGACGGCCCTGGGTTCCAGAGCCCTGCCTGGCTCCGCGGTTCCAGCCTTGTGCCCTCAGCATCCCGAGAATCCACAGACCACCGGCTTCTCCTTGCCTTCTCGCATCCCCTCCGGTGTGGTGTGCCACCACGTCAAAAATCCAAGCGTGGGAACTAAGCCCGGAGAAGCTGGGAAAGGCAGAGAACCCCGGAGCCCAGACAAGTGGGGAGGTCCGCGGCTGGAAAGGGGCGCGACTCCCAGAGAGAAGGGCGGCAAGGTCGCAGCCTACGAAGCCAGTTGGGGAAGTCTGGTTGGCGCAAGATTCCAGCTTGGCTTCAAAAATATAAATATAAAGACGGGTCTCCGAAGCGATCACGTGCTTGAGCGCAGATATTAAGCCTTCTGTCTAAAAATTCTATATATACCTCTTGTTTATAGAGATGGTGAGAAAGAGATCGACTGTGGTCAAGTGCTGGAGAAACAGTTCCAGCTGCCCCCCCCCATCTCTCTCTATATTTCTCCTTTTATAGCTCCATGCTAAAATTAGCCTCCTCAGATCCCAAAAGGGAACACTCTAAGCTGTCATTTAAAATGCCCCCCCCCCCGCTTTTCTTTTAAGGGAAAGCTGTGTTTGTTGCCGTGCCTGGCAAGGGGAATTCAGCGCCAAAAGCCTCGCCAGGACTAAATCTGTACATTCGGGAGGGAGAATCGCATCCAATTCAATGCGCCACCCCCTTCCCGTTGGAATACATTTGGCGGTGTGGACTCTCTCGAACTGCGAAGAAATCTCTACCTTTTAAAAGGTCATCACATTAATCGTGGACTGTACTGAAACCAAGCCAAGGGAGGGAGTCGCGGTACAAAACAACATTCTTGAAAGGTCTTTGGGTTTCTCCCCCACCCCCGCACCCACACGCATCTTGCCCCTCCAGCCCTAAAGTTAGGCCTTAGAAGAATAGCAGGGAAACAGCTAGCCATGGCCCCAAAGAGGGGGAGGGAGTAAATGGATTTATTGTATCTGGATCAGCTCATACACACATTTTTGGTGGTGGGAGTAATTACTGTAATGGATTATTATGTACACTGACTTATCTTTCTGCGACTAGATTTAGTTTCGATTAAATAAACTGGCTTCCACTTTGTCTTGATGTCGGCTTACAGTCTGTTTGCTTATTCCTCAGAAAGGTGAAGTCGCCTCTTTATAGACCTCTAGAGCCCAAGCAAACAAAAGTCAACCTGTATTTGAGTTAGGAGAAATGCAAACAGAGAAGGGCTCCGCAAAATTATAGCTCCTTCTCTACAGAAAGGAGGCCATCTTGTCGCCTTTTTGATCATAAACTTTATTTCTAGGGGAAGTGGAAGCGACTCGGGATTTCTTGTTTTAAACAAAGTTTTAATCGTAATATCTCTCAGGCGACCCGGTGGGGATGGGGTTTGGAGGAAAAAAAAAACCGGTATCGTTTTCTAAGGCCACTAATGCATGGGAGGTTTTGCCTTGGATTTGTCACTTTCTAGATGCACGTTTTCCCCATCCAAATTCTCCAAACTCAACGAAAAGCCCCCATGCAGAGTTTTGAGCATTCGGATGGGGAAAACGTGCTTCTAGAGAGCATAAAATCCAAGGCAAAACCTCCCATGCATAAATGGCCAATCTCTCTGGTCTTTTGATGCGGTTTTCCAGTTGTTTTGGAAGTGAGTCGGTGAATTCACTGTGCACCCCTTCCCATGTCCGGTTGTTATTTTGTTTGGTTCTTCTCAAAGGGTTCACCTGGCTTTTGTTTGGGGTTTTTGTTTTGGACCAGGACGGCTCCATGGGACCACTGTCCGAGAGAGATGTTGGGGGATGGCAGCCTTAAGGAAAAATAGAGGCGTGCCTGTGCCGCCATAGAAGAAACAGGCCGGCCTCAGTCAAACTCTTCCTGATTCTTCTAAAGGCTGAGACGCCCCCCAAACAGGGAAGGGGAAAGGGGGTGATTGGAACTGAAATAATGGGAAAGACTGTTTAATTTGAGCCAAAGTTCTATGAGTGGCCACATGAGACCAATCCCAGACCATGGGAGCTCATCCTGTTTTTTAAAAAAGGTAAAGAGAATGGATACTGGCTATTTTTCGTCCTGACTCTTCTTATGGGTTGTGCAGGGGTCGTGGTTGTTCATGTTCCAACCTGGGTCATAAAGTGAGAGAAAGGGAATAGGACAAAACAGCTGAATTTTAGCATGAAAGCGTCTTTTTAAAATCCCCAAACAAAAATGTAAGCGCCAAGAACCCTGGAAGTTCCCTAGTATCTCCTGCTTAAGCTGGAGCCCAAGCTGCTCCAAGGCCAGAGCGCTGAAAACCTCCCCACTTCTATGCACGGGAAGTTTGGCCTTGGATTTGCCCCTCTCTAGATGCACCTTTTCCCCATCCAAATTCTCAAAACTCAACAATAAGCCCCCATGCAGAGTTTTGACAATTTGGCTGGGGAAAAGGTGCATCAAGAGAGGGGCAAATCCAAGGCAAAACTCCCCAGGCATAAAAGGCCATCAATATCTTCCCTTCTAAACGAACGGTTTCGGGCTAAGCACCGCACCGCCCTATCGGGAGTTTGAGCCCCAGGCGCCCCAGTCGTTTGGGACGGGCAGGCTGCAGTTTTGCCAGGACATCCGCGGAAGGACTAGACCCGATCCCGAGCCTTGCTTAAATCCCCCTTCCAAGAGAGAAAGTCTCTCTGAGCAGTTCTCTGTGGGCAGCAGGTTAGAAGGCTCTGGCTGGGGAGGAACCCGCTGCTGCCTGAGTGCCGAGGAGGGCTTCTTGGACAAAGGGAACCTGGAGGTAAACACTTCGTGGCTGGTGAAGATGATCAATCGTTGTATGGCCGGGCTGGGGCAGAGATGACAGCATCTTTCTCATCTGCCCAGTTGGTCGGCTGATGACTTGGGGGGGGGGGAGGTGAGGGGAGGTCATAGTCCATGGAAATAGGCTGTCTGTGCTGTCAAGGTAGCAAATACCGCCGGCCAGGGCACTTTGGCGATTAACCCGGAGTGACTTGCGTTTCTTTCCCACAGCAGGCACCGGAGGAACCAGGTAAGGCCAGCCATTTCTCCGCATTACGCCCTTTCTCGCTCTTAGGGGCAGCCGGCTGTCAGTCCCAGTCCCGGAGTCCGCAGAGGGCGGATGAGGAGCCGTCGGGGCTGGACGGCGGGCCTTCAACACCCTGAGCCAGGAGGAAAGCCCCCCCCCTCTTTTAACGGGAATTACTCCGGCGTTACCGCGCTTGGGAAAGGGCGTCAAGTTACTTGGAAGTCAAGGGACAAAATGGGTGGGACTTACTTCTGAGCGAAAGAGTTTAAAATAACGGTTGTGAGCCCAAATGGCCTTTGGAAAGGAAGGAAACAAGCGGGCCCGCTTGGGGGAATTTTTTTGCAATCGGAAAAGTTGTGTCTCCGCTTGGTTTTAAGAGGGTTGTGAAAGGGATCCATTGTCTACCAGGCCTGCCATTTTCTCCATACCTGCCTGCAGGAATCTAATCTTTCTTAAGTGGAGGAAATTTGGTTTCATCAGTCTGAGCCGCCACGAATAACTCCCCCTTGCTTTCTCTTTAAAAAAGCGTGCGTGTTAGCTGAATCTCTGTGGCAGATCTCCTGCTTTCTAACTCTTGCTTGGTAGTTGAATTATTTCCGTGCGCCAATTTCCCAAGAGATGTCTGTAAGACCGCAAGGGAAACTTCTGCGTCTGCCGGGCGTTAGCAATAATATTTTTACATCTATCTGTTTGGGTCTCCCGCTTCTGCGCCTGGAAAGACTGAAATAACGCTTTCTTGCACCGTGGCATTCGTACATTTTTATTGAACTGATCAAAACTGCCCACTTCATGTTTGCCGAGGCCGCAAATGAAAGTTTGATTGTTTTCATTTGAGACGTTGTCAGGGCGGTCGTTTGGTTTTACAGCCTTCGAAGGGCAATCAAGTTTCAGCTACCAGGCCCGGAATCGTGTTGGGGTGGGTTTCCGAAGAGTCCTTCCCTTTCTGACAGGATCCCGAATACACACACTTAGGAGAAACCTGGGAAACTTGGCGTGGGGGGGGGGGGGGAGGGCAGTCCAGCAGATTAGAGTTTGAGTCCATCTGGCCTTGTTAATGACCTAATTCAGGAACTCCCTATCCAGGTAGAGTTTCTCAGAGACCTTTTGATCTTCAGATCCTTTTGCTCTTTGTTTGTTTGTTTGCCAGAAAATCCCCTGGCCGTTTCCCCTCCCACAGCTGGCAGATATTGTTGTGACTGTAGAGGCAGTAAAAGAGACAGTACCACTTCCTTATCCCCCCTTCCCAACTGACACCCCCTCGCAACTAAAGCGGTTCCTGGGTCTTTTTCTCTTCTGTATTGCAGGTTTTCTGCCGTTGTCCGCCCCAGGCATTGGTGAACACCCCCCCTCCACACACACACACGCTGATATTTTCTAAAATTTAAAATACCAGAGTTTGTGTAGAGCATAGGCAAGGTATGCTGATACCGGGCATATGAAGACATCACAGTCCCTTTTAAGATCCATTGAGTTCAGTTTGAAGAATACATTTCGATTCAGATCCGCAGGTTTACTCAGAAGTAAGGCATCTGACTCAATGGGGCTTATTCCCATGCACGGCAGCCTAAAAGGTGTTCTGTTTTGATTGGATCGTGCCCTATATTAAGAGGAAGTGCGTGTATTTAAAGCTCTCTGACGCTGTGGTAGACCTGCTTTCTCGGAATGGACTGTCTTTAACTGCTTCCTTCGAGGATCCCCAGTTGACAGCAGAGAAGCGCCTTCAAACTCTCGGCCAACATGACCGTGGCTTTTAGGGGAAGTGGGATGTATTTCTTAAGGCAGATGGATTAATGCCTTGATTTATCTCACATATATTTGTTTTATTTTATTTTTAAAATAGGCAAGGGGGTGGGGAAGGGAATGGTCATGGGGAAATGCCACACACGAAAGGCTTCCTTCAGCACAGGGCCTATCTAGGCCCTCATTCTGTTGTCAGATATAGGCAGGGCCGTTCCTCGCTTGCTTCCTTGGTTTAAAGAGGAAGTTGTTTAGAAAGGTCCCAAACTTCTGAAATCAGCACTCGGCTTTTCAAGGCACCCCGGCGGTCTGAGTTTTAGTGGAGCAAAGCGTTTAGGAAGAGCGTTTGCAATGAAACCTGTCCGTTTCAGATTGTCTTGACCAGCCGGTTGTGGTCAGAAGAACTGCGCAAGAGCCGCCTGAATGAAGCTGCGCTGCGGAAATCTACACACAACTCCTGTATCTTCCTCCCGAAGTATATCAGAGCGACACCTATGCCATTCAGTTTTACGAATGAATAGGCAAGCAGTAAAACAAAAGAGCTCCTTCAGCTACAGTTCGGGAGCGAGTCTCAATGGGTCTGCTCAGAAGTAGGTCCCCATTATATTCAGCTGGGCTTACTCCCAGGAAAGTGTTCTTAGGGTTGCAGCCTTAAGCACTTCTTAGATTGCTACCCTGCGCGGGCTAATTTAAGAGATAATGTCGCTGAAGTTAGCAGGACCGGCTTCCAAGTAAACCTGCCTACTTCATTGGGGCCAGCGTATTGCGACGTGGTGTAGCCTGGATCTCAACCCCACATTTATCCTATGGCAAAATTCTATCAAGAGCGCTAGTTTTACCGAAGGAGAAGTTTCCGGACCCTGGATCGGGGTTCGGACTTCTAGAAATATAAACCAGGATGCTTTTGTGTTAGGGGTGTACAATTGTGTGTGTGCAATGATGGCGCCGTTTGTTTTCGGGGGCCCTGCCTATCGAAACAATCTCCCATAACTTCAGTCTAAACCGGGCTTCTCCCTTCCTGAAATATGTTTCTCAAGAGCACCCGGCCAACTGAGAACCCTCACAAATGAATTCCATGTTCAAATAAGACCCTTTGCATGTTCGGTTACATAATTTCGACTAATGGCAATGATAAATACTACCTACAAGAAAGGAAGAAAGAAACTTTGACGCATACCCGTAAATAAATAATGCAATGAAGACTAAAGGTGGCCAGATACTGGTTCGTATTTGGGTTTCCGATTAATTTGCGACTGATACCACTTGCTCTTCCGCCACTTGCTCTTCCTTAACAGACGTCAGCCCCGCTCCCCTGCACAGGGGTAGGGGAGCACCTGTGCAGCCCAAAGCCAGGCGGGGTTACTCGGGAGTAGAATCACAGTGTTGAAAGGGATCACCAGGGTCATCTAGTTCAGTGCAATGGTGTTTAGTGGTGCTTGCCCCCCAAATAGCACTGCCTTGACCCCCAAATGATTCAGGTCAGCTATGAATGTCCCGGGAGGTTCCAATAACTTTGCGCAGGGTGCATCTCCTCAGCTCCCCTGGCTTCTTCAAAAAAACATAAACTTGGCGAACCCTCATCGGTATAATATTTTCATCAGTCTTTAAGGTAGCAAAATAAAACAAATCTAGTAGCACAACAGACTGACCCGGCTACTGCTCGATAAACAGCCCCGCCTACAGCCCTGTCCAGCAGAAGCTGGTGGGTTTAAGCACTGTCAGTCCCTTGGGATTAAACTGGTTTAGCTGCTCGGTTGGACAGTGGGATTTGGGGGAGTGGACACGTTCATGGAGGAGAGGGGTAGTCATGGCTACTAGTAAAAGTGGATACTAGTCATGATGCCTACCTAGTCTCTCCAGGATCAGATGAGCATGCCTGTTATATTAGGCGCTGTGGAACACAGGCAGGGGGACAATGCTGCCGCACCTGGTTGGCCACTGTGCGAACAGACTGCTGGACTTGATGGACCTTGGTCTGATCCAGCATGGCCGTTCTTATGTTCTTATGGGCGTAAGGGGACCTCCCCCCCACTTTCATTGAGCTGACCACTGACGGTGGCGGAGTTCCCCTGGTCTCTGGGGCTCAGTTTTTGAACTTAGTGAATGCTGGCCTTTCCCCGAACTCTCAATCCTACAGACGCGTTTGTTTCCTTTCGCCCGAGGGGGTGATGCCAGAGACCGGCCTTTCGCTTCGCTCTCCTACGCCCGGGTGTCAGAACCCGAGAGGATAATCTAATTACAGGCCCGCCATTGATTAAATGAACGCGGAAGCGACACAACCCAGCAACTGTGGCTATTTATGCACGCCAAACAATTTGCCTTGGATTTGCCCCTCTCTAGATGCACATTTTCCCCATCCGAATTCTCAAAACTCTGCACGAGAGCTTATTGTTGAGTTCTGAGAATTTGGATGGGAAAAATGTGCATCTAGAGAGCAGCAAATCTAAGTCAAAACCTTCCGTGCATGAATGGCCTGTATCTGAAGGACTTATGAAAAATGTACATTTGGTCCTCGGGCTGACTGGAAGCGCTTCTTGCCGGTTTCAAAATATTTCCCATCGTTCCTCGTCATCCTGCGTCTGAACGGATCGCCGCTGGGAGGGAAGAAGGGAACCGCGCGCGCACGCCGACACCGCAGGGAGCTTTCGGCTAGAGCCAGGCGTTCATATTTCGCCTTGCCAGCTGCTGATCGCTGCTGCCTCCCAGCCGCACGGGCTGGAGAGAGGCCCCGGCCAATCAAGAGCCCGGAGGGAGAAAGCTGGACGAGGGATTCTGGCGAGGCCGGAGAGGTGGAGGGAGGGAGGGAGGGAATGGAAGATTGGGCGAAACCAAGGGCGGAAGGAAAGGAGGACACCTGTCCCTTGGAGGCTGAGGGTGGAAGGCTCTCCCTCCCCCCCCTCCCGGCCATTTATGCATGGGAGGTTTTGCCTTGGATTTGCCGCTCTCTAGATGCATCCTTTCCCCCATCCAAATTCTCAAAACTCTGCATGGGGGCTTATTGTTGAGTTTTGAGAATTTGGATGGGAAAAACTTGCATCTAGAGCAAATCAAAAGTAAAACCTCCCATGAATAATCTCTCTCTCTCTCTCTCTCTCTCTCTCTCTCTCTCTCTCTCTCTCTCTCTCTCTCTCTCTCACACACACACACACACACACACACACACACACACACACACACACAGAGAGAGACAGACAGACAGACACTTTCGCCTCTGAACCTCTGATCTCAGGCTCCTTAACCATTCTAAAGAAAGTTTTTTCCAGACTCCCTCATGTCCAGGATGAAGCCAGGCGCCTTCTCAGAGGTTGGAAAAGGGGGCCGGCGAGGGCCCAGGCTCCCGAGAATAAACGGGCGAGAGAAGGCCTCCAGGGACAGGATCTTCGGGGGAGTAGGGCCAAGCTCACTCCTCCCCCTATTAAGCGGCTTCCGTCGACAGCGGGTGCGGCGCTCGTGTTGCTCACGTGCATCCGACGTGGCCGAAATCCGCCGGCTCAGGGCCCGTTCTGCTCATTCGAAGTCACTGCTGTGAACCGAAGGGCTGGCGGATTGCGGTCCTCGGGAGAGCGTGTGGGAAGGGCAGAGGCTGGCCAATTCTCCAAAAAGAAAATAAAGAAGTCGCCGATTGCCTTTGTATTGGGACCCCGCGAAATGCCCCCAAGCTGTCCGCGGAAGCTTCCGAGTTCTCTAGGACTCTTCATCGGGCTGGGTGTTACGTACCCAAGACAGGAGGGAGAGAGCTGGAAGCCCGGTGGCAAAAAGGCACGCTGCCGTGCAAGTCTGAAAACGGGCCGCTGGCTGAGCCAGCCGAGCTTGGCCGGGGCTGGGCTCAAAACAGGTCTTCAAGTTTCGCCAAATAGTTGGTGGGACAAAGAAGGGGAGGGGGCATTCTCCTTTTGCGAATATGAAAGGCAGCTGTTGGTGAATGATCTCTAGATTGCTTTAATATAGGGCCAAAGTAAGCTCGGGAGTCAGTGAATTAGTTGATAGCCCGCCTTTCTCACGAAGACTCGAGGCGGATTTCAGAGTAACTCTATAGCAAGTGTATGGATTATTTTAACTGCACACGCTGTCTCACACAAAATGCCTCCGAAATATGCCGCTCCAGCCCATTTTGTGTGGTTCTCCCCCCCCCCCCCCACAATTTAGTTATATATTTAGAATGTCTCTAGGCCAGGTTTCCAGCCCTGGGGGTCCTCAATTGCTAGTTTCTTGAACTTTCGCGGAAATCTTTGCGGCTTTCCCCATCAATTGACTTTTCCTGCCACTCTCACAGAAAAGTACAACACACTTCTGAGGAGGAGGCCATGCGCGGTGTCCTTAAAAGGCAGGCTCCCGATGGTCGGAGAAATAACGAAGTTTCCGAAAGGCGGGGGGGGGGCATTCCGCAGGGCTGCCTGGTTGCTTCGCCCGTCGTCTTGGGGGGGGGGGTGTCACTCCTCCAACGGAGGAACAAAGAAGGGCCATTGGGAGAGCCGGGGACACCTAAGCAACCGCCCGCGTGGGATCCCTGCCGTCGGTGGCCGGCACAGGCACATAATCCCCGGCACAGGTCCGCTGGTGCTTAAAACCCCCTCGGTCGCCTGTGTCTCCAGGCAGCTTTTCTTGAGAGGCTCAGCGCAAATAGGGAGGCGGAGGGGATCAGGTCTTCAGCCTGCACACAGCTGTGTAGGCCTCCGAGGGGTTTTATTCCAAGGCCCCCGTTGGACAACCCGTCTCTATGCGTTTCCACGCAGCAAAGGATATTCACAAGCAGCCCCTGCCCAAAACTCTGGCGAGCTTGCAAGACTCCTGGGTCCATCCGTGGCCGGTTGTGGTTGGCTGTTTCCATTCAGGATCTCAGTAGCTTAGAAGAAGACTTGGCTTTTATACCCCGTTTTTCTCTACCTTTAAGGAGTCTCAAAGCTGCTTACAATCATCTCCCCACCCCTCCCCTCCCCACAACAGGGAGGTACCATGTGAAGTAGGTGGGACTGCGAGAGTTCGGAGAGAACTGTGACTGGCCCAAGGTCACCCAGCAGGCTTCTTGCGGAGGAGTGGGGTAAAAAAACCGTCTCCCCAGATTAGAGTCTGCCGCTCACCTGGAGAAATGGGGAATCAATGCCGGTACTTAACCACTACACCACTCTGGTTTAAGCAGCACACCGCCCTGCAAGCCTCTGAGGTCTACAGTGCCAGGTGCAGGATCAGGACCCCTTCTTGTGCACGGGAAATACTTAATGGTTTTATGGAAGACAGCATTCCCCCACCCCCAACACTGGGAAAATAAGATTGGCCTACCTTAAAAGGTTGTTGTACGGAATACCGTGATCATTTATATGAATAGATATCAACACAGCACTATATGAAAATCTATAATATGATCGAGAGAATTGGAGGAGGGCTATAAGCGCCTTGGTTGGGGGACTCCCTCTGGGGGCCTAAAACTGGTGGTAGGGTTCCTGGACCTTTTATATGTACATGTCATATATACCTATTTATATAGGATTTTCTCATTGTTAGGATTTTCTCAGCGCTGATAATGGTTATTCAGAAAAGCGATACTTTGTTTTTCTCTTTGAGGGCCATCAGGAAAGACATCCCTCGAAGCTGGTCACCCTTCCTTTAATCCAGTGCGATGGTCCTCTAAAAACTCAGTGTACTCCTATCACCTTGGGAAAGGAACCAACACACACACACCGCCCGCTCGTGCATTCCTATTTCAAAGCAACACAGTGGTGCAGTCCATCCCTGTTTCTCCAGGGCTCTTCAGAAAATGGCCAGTGGAACATTCCCTGTGCACACGGGCAGGCACACCAATGTGGCGCTGGGACTTTATTTCTGGTACTTTGGGGACACTCTCTGCCTGGTGGAAAGGGACGCTGAGAATTCGAACCTGGCTCTCCCAGATCCTATTCCAACAATTTAACCACCACACCACGCTGGATTTCTACCTTCCTTAAATGCCCGGTCACTCCTGTCCCAGAGCTAGTGGCTAAAAAGGCTGGTCTGAATTAATTAATCCACGTGTGCTTTGTGCCAAGAACTTATCAGATGGCTCCCCACCACCACCCGTCACATTGAAGAGGCGCCTCATCTGCAATAAGGTGACCAGACTCACGCCAGCGCGACAGGATTGTATGGGAGGCGCTGTCACTATTCCAGAATGGTGGTCGGAAGCCTCTCTGAGCCCGACTAGGTTGGGAAAGGGTGGGGTATAAATTAAATAAATAAATAGACGTTAATATCCCTGTTCCCTCTCTCAAAGCCTTTTGGAGCTTGGATTCTGATCTGGAGAACCGAGCTTGATTCCCCGCTCCTCCACATGAGGGGCGGAGGCTAATCTGGTGAACTGGATTTCTTTCTCCACTCCTCAACAGGAAGCCATCTGGATGACCTTGGGCTAGTCACAGCTCTCAGCCTCACCTACCTCACAGGGTGTCTATTGTGGGGAGGGGAAAGGAAGGTGATTGTAAGCCGGTTTGAGTCTCCCTTAAGTTGTAGAGAAAGTCGGCATATAAAGACCAACTCTTCTTCATCATCATCCCCATCCACAACCAGCCTCACTTTCTCTGCTCTCCTCCAGACATCTGCCACCCTCTGACCCTTTGTTACACAGAGTGTAACAGTGTGGTCTAGTGGTTTGGAGCGGTGGACTCTAATCTGGAGGACCGGGTTTGATACCCCACCCCTACACATGAAGCCAGCTGGATGACCTTGGGCTAGTCACAGCTCTCTTGGAGCTCTCTCAGCCCCACCTACCTCACACGGTGTCTGTTGTGGGGAGGGGAAAGGGACTGTAAACCAGTATGATTCTTCCTTAAGTGGTAGAGAAAGTCGGCATACAAAAACCAACTCTTCTTTCTGGACTCGGGTCAGGTCCTTAGGCAGCGCCTATCACATCACTAGACCAAATAAACCTCAAAAGGGAGGCAAGCATCGAAGAGGCGATGGTAGCTGGAGCTCCTGCAGGCCTTGCCTGTTGGAGGTTAGAAGCCGGTGATGACAGTGGGGAGTGTGTCTGTGCCTGTGTGCGTTGCTCGGGTAGGAAGAGTGTTTGTGTGACACAGCCCCGCTGCACTCCCCCCCCTTTGCTACTGTAATTATCTAGCTAAAATATTCTCCAGTGGCCAAACGTTGCAAAATAAATCGACCTCTCCGAGCTGGTTCCAGAGGTCTGTCGCCATCATCCTTTTTTCAATACATTTTAAACAAGAGGCTCTAGCGAGCGACTCCGATTCAATACACATAATCAGTTTGCAAGTCTTATTTCCATTTGAAAACAGACCTATTTGCAATCATGAGAGCCGGACATGCTGAAAGATACAGAATACGCGCTCAAGGAGAGGAGAGGAGAGGGGAGGGGAGAGGAGAGGGGAGGGGAGAGGGGGGGAGTCGGGGCAGGAGAAGAGTCAGGCGAGCACTCTGTTTTCCGCTCGTTTCTTAAGACTTTCTCCCCTTTTTAATTTAAAAGACTGTGCACCAATCAGGACGTATTATTATTTTTGTTAAAATCTAATATTCCTTTGGAAAATATAACTTCCTTGCTTTCTAAACCGCGCTGTGTGATCCCCAGCCAGCACTATTGGGGAGGGAGGGGGAGGCACCCTGAAAGAATGGTGATTGGGGAAACATGTTGATTGTCCCTCTCGCCTCTTAGGGTTAACAGTCATTTAATCAAGAGTAAGTACATCACGGGTAAATGATTTTCTGCAAAATGCTAACTTGGTTTGCGGTTATTGTTATCATACTTCCCCCGCCCCCCGAGTGTAGCTGCTGAAAGAACATTGGCAAGGGTGGGGAGGTTTGGAAGAGGCGGTGGTCTCCATATGAATGGTGGGGCCGGGAAGCAATAAGGACCCGCGCCGTTTCCCAGCTGGACCGGATGTGCTTTCCTTAAGCCTTGGGGAAATAGGGGCAAATCCCTCGAGAAGGACTTCCAAAGAATTGTGTTTAGGACCGGTCTGCCAAGGAACACAAATCTCCGCCGCTGGCAAGTTAAGGAACTGGAGAAAGGGGGTGGGGAGAGGCGCGTTTTTTACCGGGCAACTGAGACCTTGGTGCAGGTTCAAGATGACGCTGGCTTCTTTGAATGGATATGATACGTCTGCCAAAGGGTGCTTCAGAAAGCCATTCATGCCAGAAAGTGGACTGGTAGGTAGGTAGGTAGGTAGAAAGAAACCCTATAAATAATGAAATAGGAGAGATTTAGGTCAACGCCAGTTCTTACTACTCTAGATAGTAGGAATAATACTATTACTACTAATAATAGCTGCCACTTCTACAAACATACGAAGCCGCCCTTAAATCAGTTAGACCGTTGATCTATATGCTCTGCGACCCTAAAACACTTTCCCGGGAGTAGGCCCCACCGAATCGACCCCAGTAGGATTCCTAACGGTCTCCTTGGACCGACAGGCAGGTCTGTGCCAGCCCCGCTGCCCGAGAGAGATGCCGAGGGTGAGAGGCCCCAAGCTGCCCTCTCCCCGCCCCTTACTGAGCTCTGCCCTGTCCCGGGTTTGGTCTGGGGTACAGCGCAGGCCGGCCGAAGGGGGAGAACCGCAGCAGTCAAACGGATCCCTCCTTCGCCTCTTTGATGGCACGTCACAATCGACTACCCCCCCCCCCGCGC
This sequence comes from Euleptes europaea, assembly GCF_029931775.1. Classification (NCBI taxonomy): domain Eukaryota; kingdom Metazoa; phylum Chordata; class Lepidosauria; order Squamata; family Sphaerodactylidae; genus Euleptes; species Euleptes europaea. The sequence goes on from NC_079317.1 coordinate 38,523,619, forward strand.
GCGCCATAACCTTAGGTTTGGGCCAATCAACACAGCCTGGTCGTGGCCGTCTCCCTCTACGTCATCCTCCTCTCTCTTCGAGATCCTCCCCCAAGGTGGTTCCCCCCTTTTCTGTTTCCCCCCTTTTTTAGTGCGTTTTTAACCATCCACTTTTGCAGCGCGTCGTAGCGAGCGCCCCTCCTCGCCAGTCAAGTGCCGGCGGCTAAGTGAAAGTTAAGAGGCCCACCGCTCCTTAATCATCATTATGATCGCTGTTTATGACGAGCAGGTTGACGGGAGCCGCCGAGGACGGGGCTATACAGAACCAATACGAAATTAGGGTGCGATCCGGGACCACTGAAACCCGCGGGGGTCGGCCGCGCGCTCCGAAGCCCCCCGCTCATGCCGGAGCGGCGGAAGGAAGGGAGGCACGGGCGGCTCGCCCCTTCTTAGCTCGACCTCTCCCCGGAGTCAGTCACTCTGAAGCAGGCCGGACTCCAAGCGGAGCCGGTCGCCTTCGGCCCTGCCTTCTTTTCCGAAGGTTGTTCCGAAGACTCCTTTCGGCTAGATGGGCTGAAGTTCTCCCTCTGCGTGCTTCTGGTCTGCGGCGCGCAGCGCCATCCTCCGCCTGCTTCCTGGGAAGCGAAACTCTCCCGGCCTTTCGTGACGTTCGGGCGAAAACGCATGGGAGGTTTTAGGGCTTGCCTTGGATTTGCCACTTTGTAGATGCACGTTTCCCCCATCCAAATTCTCAAAACTCAAAAATAAGCCTCCATGCAGAGTTTTGAGAAGTCGGATGGGGAAAATGTGCATCCAGAGAACAGCAAATCCAAGGCAAAACCTCCCCTGCATAAATGGTTTCCCTTGGATTTGCCGCTCTCTAAATGCGTATTTCCCCCAGCCAAATTCTCAAAACTCAAAAATAAGCCCCCACGCAGAGGTCTGAGAATTCTGATGGGGAAAATGTGCATCTAGAGAGCGGCAAATCCGAGGCAAAACCTCCCGTGCGTTTTCACGCTTCAGAATTACAGCCCGAGATTCTGGCGGGTGGGAAGGAAATCGTGTCATTTATTTAGCCGATTTCAAAAAGGAAAGGGATTCCAGAGACGGGCAGCTGTGGCCGAGAGAGGGAAGGGGGCGTTGTATGTCTCGGCTGCTTTATTTTGCCGGAGCCGAGTGTGGTGGACGAGGCTCACAACCCCCTGGTAAGGCTTCCTGCGCAAGCTCTCCGCGGTAAGGAACGGGCAGTGAAATGTCCGAGTGTTGCCTGGCAGGAGAAGCTCCCGAGGAGCAAAGGCCAAGCCAGAATCGGCGACAGTCGCCCTTTTGTAGGTCTCCAGCTTCTACTTTCAGAGCAAGAGGCAGAACGTTGCATCAAACTTAGCCTCCGACTGGCCACAGGAATTCTGGTTTCAGGAAGTTCCCAAGCCTGCTACCTTAGACCCGTTTAGCCGGAGAGGGCAGGGACTGAACCCGGGACCTTCGCTTTGCACTGTAATGCATCTTTGATCTTAAACACGAAAGCCACGCATCAGGAATGTCTCCTGGCTCACCGCCTTGCTTCTAAAGCAGGGGCCTCGAACTCATTTGTTACGAAGGCCGGATGTGATATAAATGCCATTTGGTCTGGCTGGGCCACGTGTACCAGCCAGATCGGCCATGTGTACCAGCGCAAATCGCCGCGGGCTCGCAGCCCGGATCAGAAGCGGGGTATCTACCTCGGCTGGCAAGCCCGGCGCTTGGATCGCCCACCCCAGCCCCTCCACGTGGATCTGAAGTTCCTGCAGCCCACAGCAGGGGAGGGGGGCTGCCTCGGCTTGTAGGCGGATAACAGCCCACAAAGGGCCTGATCCCCAGCCCTTATCTTTGACACCCTTGTTCTAAACAGTGGTTCCCAAAGTGGGCAGTACCACCCCCTGGGGGGCGGTGGGATTACCTAGGGGGGAACTAAGAGGCAAGGGGGCAGCAGGGGGGCACTAGAGGTGAGCCCCTTCAACTGTGTTGTTCACTAATTTACAATAGATCAAGCTATGGCACCATGCTGGCACATTTGGTGGAAACTATCAGAATTTTTTTCTGGGCTTTGTAAAGCTGGTACCACTGGATCAAGTTCATCAGTTTTGTTGAACAAATTTCAACTAAAAAGTTTTAATTTGATTTTGACTGGATGTGCAATTAATTGTTACTGTTTTGAAATTTTATTATTATCTTCTTTGGTGAGTCATGCAAACCCCTATTTTGAATAATGCTTTTTATAGGGTAGGGTAGGGGGAACTGGGGTGGTGGCCAGAAAAGTTTGGGAACCACTGTTCTAAAGGGTTCATTAAATGTTCATAACATTAGGACAGTTGCGTCGACCAAATGTTGGTGCATCTTCAAACCAGTGGTAAAGCCATTTGAAGCCCCCCCCCCACAAAAATGTGAAGGTCTTGTTGTAGACATTATTCTTAATTTGAAGGGGGTTGTCCCTGGACTCCAGAGTGGGAAAGTCAATACAAATAAAACAAAACGCTTTAAAGCAAAACATCTCCTTTTTGTGCCTAATAGAAAGAACTCACATTGCTCCCTGAATATGCTCCAGTTAGGGTTCCGGCGGTCCTCCAAAAAGAACGGGGCTCCATAAATGTAGTGCGGTATAGGGGAAAGAACTGGGTCACTAGGAGTAAATACCACAACAATTTCTCTACCTGGGTGCTTTATTAAAATTTCTCTTTTAATGACTGCTGTGTGAGCATGTTCACCAAGTCAGGTGTTGAGCCCTGAGACGATCTTGCAATTGCTGATCGAATAACGTGAAGAAGGGAACTTCCCACCTGGCCTTTCTTTGCCACGCTCAGCCTGCTGCCCTACAACCCAATCCAGTTAACTGAGCCCGTTTAAAATTCAATAAAAGCTCAATCAGATTAACTCGAGCTACTTCGAGTTAGGCGCTGATCGGATTTTTGGCTTTTGGAGCAAATGGGTAGGAATGTGTCTAGAAGAGAACATTAATAATTTCATAATGAGAAGGCTTGGTTGCTTCCCCGCCCAGAAAGAATAGGCAACCATTTCCAAAACGTTTGCAGATCACAGTATTCTTTGGTTGCAATCCGAATTGGGTTTAGGTGTTACTAAAATGTATGTGTCTTTTCACCCCAAGTAAAAGTGTTTAAGGTCAAATAATACTTAAAAAAAAAAAGGACTCGCTTTCATTGAAATCAATGGGCTGTATTTCTGGGAATCAGAATTCATTCGTTGGAATTAGGGGCGCGGTCCAGGCCAAGCTGAGCACTGAAAAATTACCACTGATTTCAAAGGGAAAGCTTTTGCTCCCCCACGAAACTCCTCCCTGGGAACAGAACTTGATGAAATTTGTGTGGCTGGTGTGGTGGTGTTGAAAACCATGGGGATGACTGCCATCTCAGCCTGCTCAGGACAGAGGCCTTCTTGACTACCTGCATACTCTTCTAGATCCAGAATGTGCATCCCAAAGAACTGCGTTGGAAGAAGCCCCGAAGAATACAGCGTCTGCTGAGTACGCTAGGAGCTAACACGCATTACATGAAAAGATTTCACAGGAGGAATACTTTCGCGTGGGTGCCTGCGCGCTCGCTAAGGCAAATGTCCAAAAGGAATACCCCGACCTTATATGGGTGTTGAGAACCACATATACTCTTGGCAGGTGTCCGAAAACTCAGAAGATGCTTCAGGGACGAAATGCAATTGGCAATATCCACTTGCGTACGTGTGCGGGTACATTCCCACTTCGGGGGCATAACCCAGCGAGCGCCGGCACTGCATGGGTGTTGAAATACGCACGGGTGCACAGACCGCCGTTCCTCACTTGCTAAACTCCCGTGCCACGTCAGATTTATGCATGGGGGGTTTTGCCCTGGATTTCCCACTTCTAGATGCACATTTTCCCCATCTGAATTCTCAAAACTCAAAAATAAGCCCCCCATGCAGAGTTTTGACAATTCGGATGGGGAAAATGTGCTCTAGAGAGCGGCAAATCCAGGGCAAAACCTCCCATGCATAAATGTCAGCGCTCAGTTGGCTCGGAGCCCCGAAGGGGGAATCTTTCCGAAACACTCAAGCATCCTGCGCCTAGTACCGGTCGCTTCCACCGCCAGGCGGTTTTAGCCTCCCGTCCAAGGCAACGGCCGCGCTCCCGTTGCTCGGAAAGGGCTTTGGATCGCACCCTGTACGGCTCGGCTTGCTGAAGAAGTGTTGCGATGAAGGGCCCTTGAACAATTACTTCTCCCTCCCTCCCTCCCTGCCTCCCCCCTCCCCCTCCGGATCATTCAAAGGGACTTCAGCCGAGAGCTCCCTACTGCGAGGCAGGAAACCTCGGAAGGAACTTTGTCCGCCAGAAGCCTTTGAGGCTCCAGCGGCTGTCGATCGGAGCTGCTATAGAGACTTGTGGGGGGGAGGGGGTGGGGGGGAGAATGGTGAACCAGGGCATGCCTCTGCAAGCCAAGGCGAGCCCGAAGGGCCGCCGGCGCCGGTGAATGGCAGCTGTCATTCAGTCCCTATCCCCAGCGGAAGAGGCAGCAATTAGATCCTCTCCAAACGCACACATATAACGGAGGCACTTTCCTTTGGTATCTCGAAGGTCATCTCCAGCCTCCACAGGGGCCAACGGGGTGTGGGTCCCCCAATGAAACACGGTGTGTCCTCTAGCTGAGGTCAGACCCTTAGGAGAAAAATATTTAAGGAGGGCGGGATGTGTGTGTGTGTGGGAATACTCCAGTAACTCAAAATACCCCCTGGGGTACCAGCCGGAGCGGAGGCGGGGGTGGGGAGTTTGTTAACCAGGCCGAGTTTCTTCCACTGCACATTCCCCCCTCCGCAGATCTTTTCTACCCTGTAGATCTCCCCCCATCTTTTATTCCCCCCTCCGCAGATCTTTTCTACCCTGTAGATCTCCCCCCCCAATCTTTTCTACCCCGTTCTCTCAGCTGGAGGCTCTCCAGGCAGCTTGCAGAACTACTTAAACCATGAAAACCACCAGTGGTAAAATGTCCCCAAACAAGAAGAAGTCCTGCACAATAAGAGTTTTTGCAAAAGATCCACCCTACCCCGGTTGTCCGCAAACAGAATGTAAAGCCTGTGCTAGAATCCAATAAAGGAAGCCACAGTTCTAAATTTTCAAGATCTGAGCAAGACTGTCAAATATAGGACATTGTGGAGGACTTTGATTCATAGGGTACCCATGTGTCCGAAGTGACTTGACAGCACTTAACACACAGAGACAGAATCCAAAGAAGGTTGGATTTCGGTGGAGGTCTCCTCTGGCTCCACATTCACAAGAATCCCCCCCACTCCAGAGTAACTCCCACTGAGCCCAACACCAAACCAGAAGGAAGTGGTGTAAAGGCACTCCCTGGCACACTTTTCTTAGAAGAATCCTGTTTCTTTTAGCCAGAACTGACACTGAAAGTAGACAATGGTGAGTTTGTGACACTGTCTCACAAGGAAGTCAGGCAACTGGGCCGAGCAGAAGGAGAAGGAGCTGTAGGGTGCCCCATTCGGACAACGTGGATCTGGGGGATCCTTGGCGCCCTCGTTTGCGCCACAGGCACATCCCCAACTGCAGTTCTGCCTTTCCTATCAGCCCACCAACCTCAGGAGAGAGGATAAAAAAACATGAACGCTCCATGTCAGTGGAACGCCTACTCAGCAGTAACCCGCGTTTGTTGGTGACTTACTCCAGACTGAACATTTGGTGTGAAATTTTGAAAGACTAACACAGATTTTCTAAAAAAAGAAGGGGAAAAAAAGAAAACATTATTTCCAGAATCTCTATATCTACAAAGTTTATTTCAACTCCCTGCAAGTGATGACTTACACTGCGATCCTAAGCATGTTTACTCAGCAGTGAATCCTTTGTCTCTGAGCAGGCCTTCTTCCCAGGCAAGCAGGCTTGACCCCGTACTGCTTTAATTCGTGTGTGCATTTACCTTTGGGGCTAGACTTCCCAAAAAACACGGGAAAGCCATGCATTCAGCTCAGCATAAATCCCTTTACCTTGAAATAACACCTAGGAAACTGAGAAGGCAATCCTACAAAAGGAGAGGGTTTTGTGTGTCTCCTGTGTGTGTGCGTGTGTGTGCTGACAACCGTAAGGTGATTTTTCCCCAATTCCCCTTTGTTTTCACCCCAAAGCAAAATACTCTGTCCCGAAATTATTTCTGAGTAATTCAATCTCTCTGTAGATATCACAACACTGGATGGGGAGAGGAGCGCACCATGAAGTCATTCCTGCACAGTATAGTGGGACGTTTCTAATAAATATAATTAACAGGACACTGAATTGAATTCTATAATGTGCTCCAAAATACAGAATCTGTTATAGATCTCCAAAGGATCTGTCAGTTAACATCAGTTAAATTTCTCTCTAAGCGGGAAACAATCATTTGAGGAGGAATCAAATTTGTCCCAGGAGGTGATCCTCAGCACACTGAGCTGGGAGTCAGAAATCAGTTTAAATATCTCTATTCGATGGATGGGATCTGGATGTGACACTGCATCCTCTATATTTAATTGGAAGGAAGATCCACTGAAATCCATGGGACTTGTTTAACAAGTGAAAAATGGTTAGGATGGGGACTATTTCCCTCTGTGCTTTTTTTTTTCATCGTATTCGAAAGGATTATTCTTTTGTCCAATGAATACCAACTGAAATTATCCAAGAGGAATAAAGCGAGAAGATTATCATTAGGGTTTGTCTAATATTTCACACGGGGGAAAAACACTCCCATCCTCCTGGCTACCTTTTTACACGTACTTGTCCTTAACCTTTAAAAGCAACGGCTGTAAATACAAGATCTGTACTTTCTCTAATAGATTTTCCTAGGAACTGGTGACAGAGAACTGATTTCTTTTCTATTAGGCTTTAGCACATCTTTGTTGAAGGCCCGCAGAATGACCAGGGATTAGAATTCGATTTGCATCTCTTAGGCTCCCTGTGTGGTCTTTGTAAGGAGCTTGTAACTGTTAAAATGACTTGTTAGGAAGCGTGTGGGCTCTCATCCCTCCGCTTTTGACAGAATGATTGAGAAATTCAGTTCGCCCCTATAGGATTTAGCCTGCGGATTCCACCTGAACCTTAAGCAATTAGACCCTAATCTCAACGCAATCATATTGGAGTTAGGATTTCTTGCACTTTGTTTACTCCAATTAAAAAAAAAGAAGGGAGAATGAGACACAGAGAGAGAACTTCTCGATTATTTTAAACAGTCTTTTAAATGACATCTCCCAAACGAAGCAGAAATGTACCCAACTGGGAATGTCATAAAGATGTTCCCTTTCAACGGGATCTTCCTGCATCATCCTAGGATTGACACAGTTCTTTGGTCAAGAGTTCCCCCACCTTTTTAATACAATGTAGGCAGGCTTGTCAGGTAGGACAGAGTTTGATATGATATGTGTCAGTTTGATATGAAGACTTCTATCCTGAGCAGGCTTCTCCAGAAAGGAAGGTTACCATTCTGGCATATTTATGATGGGGGTAAGTCCCATTGAACCCAATGAGATTAAACCACTGAATGAACATGCACGAGACAGCAAGAATCTCTAAAATAAGTGATGTTTATCCTTAAGTAATATGCTGGCCAAAGGCTGTAACAATAAATTAAAATTACTATTACTATCCTTAAGTAAATCAATAAGATGCAAATCCTACTCCAGTAATAGGACAGTGTGAATTCTGTGTACTTAAAAAAAAAGAAAATTGTTAATATAACCGAAGCAGTCTATTTGAAGAAATAGACTGCCCTCCTGGAGAGAAAATAAACAGGTTTTAAACAAGCAAAATTTGTCTAAAGTTTGAGCCAGGTGTGTGTGAGTGTAGGTAACCAATAATGCAATTTCACTCCAGATGTGACAAGTGCCAATTTGCAAGGAGGAGAGCCATGCTGCTGGAGGAATTAGCATCCTTTGGGGGGGGGGAAGAGAACAGAATAAACATATATGGGCAGAAACAAAAGGGGAAAAGAAAAACCCCACCTATAAACAAAGTTGGGTACCCAAAGGTTGGGTCGAAAAGAACACAATTGTGTATGGAAAAGTGTTTACTTGAAGGTGCTAATGTCATTATTAAAAGCATTAAAAATTATATTAAAAGAGAGCACAAATGGCAACTAGTACAGGTTGATAGACTGAAACCACAAACCAAATGCATTTCAGCCCCCTGGCCTTTGTCAGTGGTCTAATAAAATCACTTGTTATGCACACATCTACATAATACAACAGGTATAATAGTATTATAGCAGTATTATAACAACCCAGGTATGTGCATTAGGATATCTGAAAAGAATAAAAAATATTGACTGGTTAACCTCAATTACACTTTATCAAATTTAGTAATTCTTCAAGGGAGTACTTACATTCAATTAGACTCCATGTCCAATATATTCTATAAAATTACAGTGCCCACTGCCATGGAATACATTCTACTTGTTCTTTTCTGTAAAATAATACCAAATAAACTGTTGGAATACCAAAACAATAATAACCGAACAAGGTCAATTTTAAATGTTTTTTCCCCCCAATTTTTAAATATATAATCCACATACCTGGGCTGTATTAGCCTTCCATACAAGGTGTGCATACCAGTATCAACCAGATAAATGGTACTATCTGATGATCCTAACCTCTTTAAATAGTATGGGTAAAATGATGTAATCACCATCATTTTACTCATACTATAAGATATTGATTGGCTTTGTCCATAATGGCTATTATGTTTTAACTTTAGGCTGTCATGCATCTCTTAATCTTTTGGCTACAGTGAATAATAGCTTCCTTCCTTACAACCCCCCCAACCTTGCTGAGTCATGTTGATTACATCATTTTACTCATACTCATTCCCACCTCTTCATGTCCACTCCATTTTCTGGACATTTTAAAGTTTAATTTTTTAATATACTTTGAGCACTTGCTCATTAACCATTTAAATGCAGGAACATTCTTAGTTCACAGCAACAAAAATGGAACTATGCAAACTGTTTTTATTTATTTTTTTAAGCCAAGAGTTTGGATTCTAAACTGCCTTGGGTTTAGAATCCTGGTTGAAACAAAGGGCGAAAATGCATGGTTGCTTTAGCCTCCTTTATTTCCTGTTTCAGCCAGGATTCAGCCAGGATCGAATGCATGCGTTTCACCTAAAGTGCGATCCTGGCTGAATCCTGGTTGAAACAGGGAATAAAGGAGGCTAAATCGACCATGAGTTTTCACCCACAGGGTATCAAATGAAAGGATGAATTGATAATATAAAATGAGGTTACTGGATAGTAAAGCAACCCTTCTTGAATGCTTTACCATTTCAAGATATTACTTTCATATAATTTAAAAGCTCCTTCTCAGCAGTGCACTTTAGCCAGATCTGAAATACATGACTCTTCTATTTCCCTCTCCCCAATTCCTAATCCTTCCAACAGTAAAGTTGTCTTCCTCTTGGATATGGATTCATCATATCTGACACAAACATTACATTGTTGATTCCTGCTTTTTCATTGGCTCCTGTGATACTGTAAAAGTACCAACTGAATGTGACAGACCAAAATAAGAGGCAGTGCCTCACACAGACTGCTCACACAATAAGTTTGGAAGTAAAGGGAATAAATGAGATGAGGGGGAGAGGAGCAGGTCAAAGGAAGGCTACCACAGCCTGATCCTATGCATGCTTACTCAGAAGTAAGTCCCCTGAGGTCAGTGAAAATTATTGCCATAGGAGGGCAGCAAGTATGAACAAGTATGCTAATATATGAACAAGTATGACATTTTCCTCTAATGTGCGTTAAATGCAGGAAAATGCAGATATAAATCCATGCAGGGGAAAAGTCACTCTGGGCAATGCAGGTCAAAACAGAGGGCGGGGGGAAAGGGTTGTGCCCCCACCTCTCCATTCTCAGTCACTTCACTGGAAGCATTTTTCATGAATAGGGAACCAATTTCTTTATTGATTGCCCTTAAGGCTTCTCTGGAAGGCTTCAACTGGTCCAGAATGCAGCAGCGAGGGTCTTTACAGGGACCCCATGGAGAGCACACATCCAACAAGTACGTTGCCAGCTGCACTGGCTGCAGGTTGAATACTGGATCAGATTTAAGGTTTTTGGTACTAACCTTTAAAGGCCTAAATGGACTGGGATAGGGTTGCCAGGTCCCTCATAGAACTCATAGAGTTGGAAGGGATCACCAAGGTCATCTAGTCCAACCCCCTGCACAATGCAGGAAATTCACAACTACCTCCCCCACACACCAGTGACCCCTACTACATGCCCAGAAGATGGCCAAGATGACTTCCCTCTTCATTACTAGCAGGAGGTTTGGGTGGAGCCTGAGGAGGGTGGGGTTTGGAGAGGGGAGAGACTTCAATGCCATAGTCCAATTGCCAAAGCGGCCATTTTCTTCAGGTGAACTGATCTCTATCGGCTGGAGATCAGTTGTAATAGTGGGAGTTCTCCAGCTAGTACCTGGAGGTTTGCAACCCTAGCCTGGGACCATCATACCTACTGGACCGCCTCTCCAAATAGACCCCATCAGAGAGTTTTACGCTCATCTAGTAACAACTTGTTAGTGGTCCCCAGCCCAAGAAGTATCCAGCTGTCCTCAACCAGGGCCAGAGCCTTTTTGGCTCTGTCCCCGGCCTAGTGGACTGCTTTGACAAATGAGACCCGGGCCTTGCTGGATTTGGTACAAATCCGCAGGGCCTGTAAGATGGAGATGTTCCACCAGGCCTACGGTTGAGGGCAGCAATGGTTCCACCATAACTGGCCTCCCTACATTCACCTGTACCATCTGTATTATCCTGTTCTTTTCTAGATTACGTTCAACCAGCCTTTCGTACCTGACTAGATGGATAACTCTACGCCTGTGGTACCTATGGATCTATGAAATTGTGGGATTTTTAGATTTTACTGAAGTCTTAACAGAGTGCTATGTATTATTATGCTATTGTTTTAAATTGAATGTGCTTCACTGTTGTTATCATGAAAGATGTGAGCTGCCCCAAGCCCAGCCCCAGTCTGGGAGGGGCGGGATACAAATTAATAAAATAAATAAACAAACTTGTTTGTGGATGTTCGTCTGGTTGCTTCATTATATTGTTTCCTAACAGTGCAGTACAGTGCAACTGGCTTTTTGTGTTTGTGCATTTTCACACAACCCTGTTGAATTCTGCACCCCCTCTCATCCTTGCTGCACTGCTCAACAGGCAGTTGTTAAAACAGAATCAGTTGTCACAAATCATATAAACTCATCATAAATACATTTGGAGGTTTTTAAAAATCCTACCATTTGGTGTTCATCTAAGTAGCCCTCTGTGATCTTAATGTCTGCTGATCTGTTTGGATTGGTGATGGTTTCATACATGAAGAGTTTTGAAAAACCTGATGCAAATCTGCTCAACAGCATTCAAGTCATCTGGGGCCAAACAAAACCAATCAAGTGATTGTTTGGTTGTCCCCAATGGAACAGGGAAAGTTTGACTGCCAACCTTCTTCAGTGCAAAATTAACAGCAGCTCTAGTTTTTCTTCAAGCCATCAAGGTACCATTATATGCATTTGTATGTGTGATATAGTTTGGGCCTGAAGATGGGAAACAGGGAGGGGATAAGAAAGAAAGCGAAGGTAAGACCAAGGGAGTAGATTGTGGGGCTGGAGGTGGACATCTGATGAGCCAATTCAAGCCAGAGACAGCAGCAGAAAGAAGGATATTGTGTGTGTGTGTAAAGTGCCTTCAAGTCGCAGCCGACTTATGGCGACCCCTTTTGGGGTTTTCATGGCAAGAGACTAACAGAGGTGGTTTGCCAGTGCCTTCCTCTGCACAGCAACCCTGGTATTCCTTGGTGGTCTCCCATCCAAATACTAACCAGGGCTGACCCTGCTTAGCTTCTGAGATCTGACGAGATCAGGCTAGCCTGGGCCATCCAGGTCAGGGCTAAGAAGGATATTAGCAAGTAAAATATGATGTATAAACACAATAATGATGACTAGGATGTATGAACAAACGATAGAAAATGTTGTCAGAGATCAAGCTGAAAGATTAAACATTTCTGATGGGCTTTGCATAATTTCTAGTGGAATCCATCCATACTAGTTCTCAGGACTGGGAGAAGACACTAGATTGTTCCATTCCCAGATGTGTGTGAAGTGCCATCAAGTCACAGCTGACTTATGGCGACCTCGAATGATTTTCAAGGCAAGAGATGTTCAGAGATGGTTTGCCATTGCCTGCTTCTGTGTGGGCTGAGAGAGTCCTCAGAGAACTGTGGCTGGCCCAAGGTCACCCAGCAGGCTTCATGTGGAGGAGTGGGGAATCGAACCCAGTTCTCCAGATTAGAATCTGGTCCATTGTTCTTAACCACTATGCCACACTGGCTGTTCCATTCCCAGATATTACATATAAATTATGTATCTTGTTTCTCCAGATAATCACATAATAGGGGAAAAAATTGGGGCTCTTTTCCCAGGAAATAGCAAAAACTATCAACCGGAAACACATATAGTCAGTGTGACAAAAATATTAGAGAACAGCAAGTAAAAACCCTTTAGACATCTGCACAGTACAGTCAGAGCCAGGAGAGCAGGCCTTCACAACTTGTGACCCACCTAGCTAAATGTTACACACTAGACCTTTATGGCAGCCCACTAGGAGCTTGATCCACCTCTCACTTTTGCTGCCTCTTTGGAGTTAAATTGTGGGACTCCCTGCCCCAGGATGGGTAATGGCTGCCAACTTGGAAGACTTTAAGAGGGGAGTGGACATGTTTATGGAGGATACGGCTATCCACGGCTACTAGTCAAAATGAATACTAATCATGAGGCATACCTATTATCTCCAGTATCAGAGGAGAATGCCCATTATATGAGGTGCTGTGAAACACAGGTAGGATACTGCTGCAGCCGTCTTGTTTGTGGGCTTCCTAAAGGCACCTGGTTGGCCACTGTGTGAACAGACTGCTGGACTTGGTAAGGCTTGGCCTGACCCAGCATGGCTTTTCTTATGTTCTTATGAGTTACAAAAGCAGGGTAGCCCAGAATGGGCCACTTCAGACTGCAGGTGAGAGATCATGGGACATCACATTTTTAAATACTCCAGTATGTTATAAACCCCATGGAAACCAGCAGAGCAAACAAAGAGAGGGGTTAGACTTTTGTCTCTGATGTGGTAGGCTTGGCTGCTGCACCTTTCTGCTTTCACTCCTCTTGGTCCATTGCAAAGATGGCCATCTGCTGCTGAGTGTGCCTCCTCTGGTGGTAGGCCCTTCTGCTCATACTAGAGCAATGTCTTTCAAGGAGCCAAAAAGTGCCTGATGTGAGAGGAACATAATCCACAGCACAAGACAGTCTCTGCAGTGAACCAAGAGGAGAGTAAGCAGAAAGGATCCAAACCCTAGTCTTCTATTTATGTTTTTTTTAAATTTGAAAGAACATGTAGAACTGGAGTCTATCACCTGCAGGCACAAGTGATGCAGTTTATTCTGCTATGTTTTGCTACCTCATTACCACCCCATTCTCCTGCATGTGTGAACTGGGCATAAGTGCTAGCATTGATATTAGCAGAAATGCATCGACAGCATATTTGTTAATTGGAAATGTCGGTTTGAAATCTTGAGCTATGAAGGGCTGAGAAATGACGTGTGAATAAAATATCATTTTTCCCCTGATACACAAACATTCCTAAGGGACTGGCAGAAAATACTCACAGAAACAAAGCTTGACAGCAAATTCTTTGGGTCTTGATTGTTGTATAAACCAGGGAATGAGGATACAAAACACTATCCTGTTAGAGTAAGTGGATATAGAATCCTGAGCTGATTAAATTTTCCTTTTTTCCTTTTTACCCCGAATATGGACAGTGGTAGATATGACTTTCACATCCCTTGATCCAGGCCTTTCACTTTTCATTTTAACGACCCTAAAACTAGTTGTGAAACATCTCATCGGTCACACTTTTTTTTTCTACTACAGGTCCACCTTCAGATTTAGGAGTCTGGGGCAAAGTGGATTTCTTTCTTTTTTTCATTACACAGGATCCCTTAATCCTTAAAACAGAGAGCACAGTAGATACTAATCAGGAACCCTTTTCCCAAATCCTATAGAGTTTGCCTTGGGTCATATAGGTTGATGGGAACACAGGAGGCAAAGGTAACAGACACAACTAAATCTATTAAATTTGTACGCATGACGCTTAATGCCTTCCCACTCTAGTATGATAGACGATACAAGTAACGAGAGCTGGGAGCTGCTCTGTGCTTAGTGGATATGAAGTTACAAAGTGTTCTAAGAGGCTCGGACGTGGAACAAATAATCAGACCTCACAGTTCTTTTATAGGAACATCACCCAAACCCTGCCTGTCTAAACAATTCTCTGAAGTGCCTCCCTGCCTATCCCTTCTCCCTCCAGAACCCAACTCCCTTTTTTCAGTTGGTTGTTGGATATTAAACTGTCTCAGCCCACCCAACTCCAACATTCAATTCAGTATTTCAAATCTGATTGGTCAAAGCTGAATGGGGAAGAAAAGAGGGCAGAATCTTCTGCCCGTCACAATGATCCGTTTATCGACCTAGCTTCACTCGGGCCCAAGAGCAGCATCACAGATGAAAATAGTGTCGGTATTAAAGCTGGTGGTTCAGATGACAAATTTTGATGTGGAACAAAATGAAAACACTGTCAAGATATGAATAAGGCAAGACAAACCAGAAATCCTTATGTTAGAACTAAAGTTGGAGCAGGTAAGAAAAGTTGAAGGCAGTAGGAAAAGAGCAAGACACAACATGAGATGGGTCTACTTGATAAAGGAAGCCACGGCCTTCAGTTTGTAAGACTTGAGTGATGCTGTTAATGATAGAACATTTTGGAGATCTTTAATCTCCAAAATAGGATCACTATAAGTCAGAAGTGACTTGATGATACATAACACAAACTTTGAGGAAGCCAGAAATTTAGCAAACAAAGTTCTGAAAATAAAAGTGCAGGGCATTCTTGTGTAGATCAGAATGGATGTTACCAGTGCATTCCATTCTGATGTAAACATGAATCAATACATACATGAGGCAAGAAGCAGAATGTGCTTGATGGAAAAGGCAAATTGTGAGCAGGAAAAAGTGAACAGAAAACAGGACATCACCTTATAAATCTATTTTGCAAGCTGCTGTGTGACTATCATGATGGCCAGGTACTTTGGATACATGTTTCTGCCTATATTTTCTGCAAAACAAAGGGTGTTCAAAATGACAAGATAACCATAATTTGTCAGAGCAGAAGAATTCTAGAAGAGTTGTAAATTTGGTTGGTCTGGTCTGAATAGTAGAAGTAAGCTCAAGATTGGCAGGATCTTAAAGAGGCAAACTTGCATATCATAAAGCAGCTCAGGTTCTGCTCAATGTTGGTTATTAACAGGCCTGTTGAAATTGGCCCAAATGAAATGGAAGGCTGTGAGAAGAAAGAAGGTTTTGGGAGGTGCACGTCAATATCAAACCCTTAGTCTCATACATCCTTCTTAGGAGTCTGCCCATTGCTGAGTCAAACCAAAGGACAAGTACTGAAGATGATTTAAGGATAGTGTGCACATTACAGTTCACATTGGAGCAATAATTCAGGAATTCCATAAGTGTTCGTATGATTTAGGTCCTGTTTAGACACCCTAGATCTGCACTTGCTACCCATCAGTTTCTGGGCACAATTCAAAGTGTTACTTCTTAACTATAAGGCCCTAAATAGCTTGGGGCTAGGGTACTCGAAGGGCCACTTCCTCCTATATTGTCCAGCCCTAGGGTTCCAGGTCCCTCTTCGCCACCAGTGGGAGGTTTTGGGGTGGAGCCTGAGGAGGGTGAGGTTCAGGGAGGGGAGGGACTTCAATACCATAGAATCCAATTGCCAAAGCAGCCATTTTCTCCAGGGGAACTGATCTTTATCGGCTGGAGATCAGTTGTAATAGCAGGAGATCTCCAGTTAGTACCTGGAGGTTGGTAACCCTATCCAGCCCACCAGTTAAGAACTGCCTCTCAAGCACTGCTCTCTGTGCCTCCACCTTCAGAGGTGAGGCAGGTGGCAACTAGAGACAGGGCATTTTCTGTGGTGGCCCCTTGCCTCTGGAATAGTGTCTCCCTTGATGCACGCCTGGCTCCTGCTTTACTTAGTTTTAGACTGCCAGCTAAAACACATCTTCTAACCCAGTCTTTTAATTAGGGGTTTTATCTTACAGTCTTTTAATGACTTTCTTCTATTTTATGCCTAGTTTTTATGCTGTTTTGTCCAATGGCTCATTTTAATAGTTTGTTTTTAATATTATGTCATGGTTTTAATTGTAAGCTGCCTTGAGCGGATTCTGAAGAGGCAACACAGAAATATCCTTTCCCACCAGTCCCTTTTCCAGCCTTCCCATTTCTTGTTTACAACCAGGCTGTTATGAATGTGTAATGTAACTTAGATGCTGTTTAGAAATGGAGAGTTGTCGATGATTTAGGTGCCACTATTTAAGATTTGTTATATGCTTTTATATAAATCATACATTTTATTGTTATTTGCTTGTAAACTGTTGATTCAGTATTTTTTATCTCCCTGTTGTTAACCGCCCTGAGTCCTGCTTTGGTAGAAGGGGGGAGGAATATAACTAACTAAATAAATAAATATGTTCAGTCACCATTTAAAAGCTTTTAAATTCTTCCTTGCAGCAGTAAATCACATAGAAAGCCATTTTATTCATCCATCCATTCATTTCCACACTTTTACACCACTTTTCTCCACAGCATGGGAATTCAAATAGCTTTATTTATATATAAAACAGCACATCAGTATCTGGATGTCTTAGTGCATGCACATACACACACAAAGAAAATCTATCAAGAAATGGGTAGCTCAGGACAAATTGTCAGATTCTAAGACTCCGTTGCCTCTCAGGAATCATCAACTTCACTCCAGACGTTAGCAGAGAGTTAAAGTAGAATTTATTTGAAAGGAAAGGTACAGTAATCCATGAAACACAACGTTACAATGGCGCAAAATCATTTGGAGGACATTCTTATAGAGTACACAAGCTAGAATGTTTACAAGTAAAAGCTTTGAAATGCAAAACATCAGAGGTTCCCCAACACCAAGAGAGAGAATTCACACCTTAAGATCAGAGCAGGATTACAATCAGGAAATCACTTTGAAATGGAGATCTCTCGAGCTTTTGGCTGTTGCCTCTTCCTTCCTTTCTCTTTCCCACGGGAAGGAGAGGTGAAACAAAAGTCACCCCGCTATCCAGGGTCCGATTGCATGCCCTCACTGACACTCCGCCTCCCCAAAGGCCCCCCCCAGATCTCCTGGTTTGTCAGGGTAATGGCGATGGAAAGCCGCTACAAGGGTTGGAGCCTGTACGTGAACAGCGGACACCCACTCATCGTGACTGGAATTTAAATGTTTCCAACGCGCACAAGATATTCCAGTCGGCCCCTGCGCCTCCGAGAATCGAGCACCCTGGAGATTTCAAAGTGCTGTTCGCCCTGCACCATGATGGGAGTTGCCGCTTCGGGTTCGGGGTGCCATTCTGGTGCTTGTAGAAAGGGTTTTAGCAGACTCACGTGAAACACTGGGTGTACCCCTTGTAAGGATTTGGGTAGTTCCAACTCCACCGTAACCTCATTGATAACTCGGGAGATAGGAAACGGACCCACAAATCGTTGACCCAATTTTTTACACGGGCGTAAAGACCTGAGGTTCTTAGTGGAAAGATACACCTTCCCTCCGACCCTCAATTCCCACTGAGGTGCTCTGTGTTTGTCTGCTTGTACTTTGTACCTGTCTTTAGCCTGTTCCAGGTTTTTTACAAGCCAGGGCCAAGTGTTCCTCACTGTGTGAGCCCATTTAGACACCTCGGGGGGATCGCCTTCTGGTGGGGTAGGTACAGCCCCTAATGGTCCAAAATCCATCCCATAAACTGCTTTGAATGGGCTCATCCCGGTTGCAGAGTGTACCGAGTTATTGTAGGCATACTCTGCCAGTGGCAGCAGATCAACCCAATTGTCTTGGTGATAATTAACAAAACAACGCAAATAACATTCTATCACCGCATTGACCCTTTCGGTCTGCCCATCCGTCTGGGGGTGATAGGCAGATGACACACCCAACTGCACACCTACAATTCCTAAGAACGCTTTCCAGAACTTAGACACAAACACCGAGGCTCTGTCCGAAATTATCTTCTTCGGAAATCCGTGTAGTTTAAATATGGAATGTATGAATAAACGAGCCAATTTGTGTGCAGATGGCATCCCTTCGCACGGCACGAGATGAACTTGCTTAGAGAAAAGATCCGTGATTACCCACAGGACAGTCTTCCCCTGACTGGACGGGAGGTCTGTTATGAAGTCCATCCCAATCACTTGCCAGGGTGCCTCGGGAGTTTCTAGGGGCTTTAGTAATCCCGGGGGTTTTCCCATCAAACGTTTACTAGTTGCGCACACAGGGCAGGATTTGATAAATACCTCGATGTCTTGGCGCATCCCAGGCCACCAAAACTGTCTTCTTATTAGGTGCAAGGATTTAACAAACCCAAAATGTCCCCCTATAGTTGAACTGTGGCTCAGTTCCAATACTTCTCGCCTCAGTTCCCTGGGCACGTAATGTTTGTTCTTACAGAGACCGTTTTTGTCCGTCACCTGGGATGGGATAGATTCTTCCTCCCGCTCTCGCTGAAGAGCCTCCCCCCACCTTGTCTTGACTACCTCCTGGAGGCTTTCAGGAACTGCCCAGAGGCGGGGAATGGCAGCATCCGACCCCGGCAAGGAGGTGGGTACTGGCCCTTCAGCCTGGTCCCTTCGCTCTATTTGGGAAATTTCCCCCCCCTCCCCAGCGGTTGTGGTCGAAGGTTCCCCGGGGACTGCTGGGGATGAGGAGGTGGGAGCGACCACTTCTCGAGGAGGACTCGAACTCGAGTCTTGTGCCGCCGCGCGGCTTTGTGCTCTGGTCAGAACTCCTGCACTATTCCCCTCTGGAGTCAAACCCAGGTGTTCCCGTGTGAAAAGAGAACCCACCGGCCGCTCAACCTGACACTCATATTGCGGCATGCGAGACAGTCCGTCTGCTAAGCAGTTTTCTTTCCCAGGCATGTGTTTGATGGTAAAATGAAACTTAGAGAAAAAGGTTGACCAACGCACTTGTTTGGCGGACAGCTTCCGCTGACCCAAAATCGATTCGAGGTTACGGTGATCTGTACAGACCACAAAGGGCTCGGCCGCTCCCTCCAGGAACTGTCGCCAAACCGTGAGGGCATGTTTAATTGCCATGGCCTCCTTTTCCCCAATCGGCCAGTTGAGTTCAGGGCCAGAGAACTTCTTAGAAAAATATGCGCAGGGTCTAAGTCTCCCTTGATCATCCCTCTGAAGGAGTGCGCCTCCCATCGCCTTGTCCGAGGCATCTACCTGTAAGGTGAATGGCCTGGAGCAATCTGGGTGCGCCAGAATGGGTTCAGAGGTAAAGCGCTCCTTAAGAGTTTCAAAAGCCGCCTGACACCTGGCGGTCCAAGGTACCTGGTATTGTGCAAAGGTGGCCTCTTGCCCCTTCCCCTTGGTTTTAAGCAAATCAGTAATAGGCAAAGCTATTTGAGCGAAATCCTGAATAAAACTTCTATAAAAGTTCGCAAACCCCAAAAACTGCTGAACCTGTTTGCGAGTTCTGGGAGGTTCCCATTCTAACACTGCCTGCACTTTCTCCGGATCCATGCTTAACCCTTGGGGAGATATCACATAACCCAAAAATGACAATTGGTCCTGGTTGAATGCATATTTTGATAACTTAGCATACAAATGATTGTCTCTTAGACGACGCAACACCTCCCGCACCAATTCTCTGTGCTCTGCGGGATCCTTGGAGTAAATCAGTAAATCGTCGAGAAAGACTATTACACCTTTAAATAGGAGATCGTGTAGAATCTCATTAATTAATTGCATGAAGCACGAGGGCCCCCCCGACAGACCGAATGGCATGACTAAAAATTCGAACAAACCATAACAACAAGAAAAGGCTGTCTTAGCTTCATCCCCCTCCTTGATCCGGACCCTGTAGTAGGCTTCCGCCAGGTCAATTTTCGAGAAAACACAACCCTCCTGTAACGCGCTCAGGAGGTCCGGGATTAAGGGAAGGGGGTAGGCATTAGTTTCAGTAATCGCGTTAAGCCCCCTATAGTCTACACACAGTCTGAGATCAGATGTACCTTTCTTCTTCACAAAGAAGCAGGGAGAAGAAAATGCAGCCTTGGACGGCCGTATGAAACCCCGCTTCAAGTTCTTGTCCAGAAATTCTCGCAGCACTGCTTTCTCTTGGGGACTCATGGAATAAACTCGGGCCTTGGACGGTTTAACGTCCTTAATCAGTTCGATGGCACAATCCGTAGTGCGATGAGGAGGCAATAAGTCACAGTCCGTCCCCTCAAATACATCTGCGAAATCACTATATTCTGGGGGCAACGTGGGTTCCTCCAAGGCAGCTGCGCTTCCCCCTCCGGGTAAGTCATCCCGGCTGTGTTTTTCGCACTGGGAAGCTCCAAACACCACCCGCCTTTGTTCCCAGTCAATGCTCGGGTTATGCCCCGCCAACCAATTGATGCCGAGAACCACCGGGTAGGAAATCTTAGGAACTACCGTGAAGTGGATCTGTTCCCAGTGGTTTCCCACCCCCAGCCACATCTTGCGAGTGTGCAAATGAACCGGCCCTCCCCGCAGGTCACTCCCATCCATTTGGTGGAAATGTAAAGGCTGGTCCAGTTCTCGAGTCCCAATTTTCAGGCGTTCTACCACCGCCTGATCAATTAGGGTCCGGGAGCACCCGGAGTCCACGATAGCCACAACGGCCACCGGTTCCCCCCCTTGGGGGTTTCGTAACACCACAGGTATCAACAATGTCTCTCCCTGATCACTCACCCTACATGGAGCCGGTTTGGTTTCTTCCGAGGGTGCCCTCTGTGCCGGTTCCCTCACAGAAGGCCGTCCTCGTTTTTTGCCGGTGAGGGGCTTTGGAAACTATCTCGGGTACAATGGTTGTGGAAATCCGATGAGGTTTCAGCTTGCAGGGCCGCCGCCCCACGGCGACCGTTCGTCCCCTCCGCTCTCCTGTGCTCCAGATTCCGAGGTGGTGTCGCCTCCCGCTCTTGTGTCGCCCTGTTGCTCGTCCCTTCTGACGGCGTGTTGGTACATTTTGCTGCAAAATGGCCCATCTTCCCACACTGAAGACAAGCTCCCTCCCTGAACCGACGTGCCCTGTCGAGACTGTAGACTCCTCGATGTCTTCCCTCTCGCCGGGAGCCTGCTGCGTTGTCCCCTCTCGCGGGCGGGATAGGGATCGTCTTCGAAGGACGATCCTTGGAGAACTGGAGGGTAAGCTTGCGATTCTCCACCAGGGCCGCCAAACTTACCCACCCCTCTACCGACTCTGGATCTCCCAAAGTCAAACAGCCATCCAGCACTTCCCACCGCAACCCTTCGCGGAAATGCTGGACCTTGGTGGCCTCGCTCCACTCCCGTATCTTGCATGACAAAGATAAAAAGTCCTGTGCATACTCACTTACTGAGCGGGTTCCCTGCTTCAAACGACGCATGGCAATCTTTGCCTTTTCCCCCCGGTGGGGGTCTTCGAACCGGCGTCGCAGAGCGGACAAGAACTCATCCAGGGAGGCCAAAACCCTAGGCATAGTTTCTGCCGCTGTCACTGCCCATTCCACGGCCTCTTTCTCCAGCAGGCTGATCACATACCTGACTCGAGCTTCTTCCGAGGCAAAGGTCTCCCCCTGGTCCTTCATGAAGCCGGAGATTTGGAGTAAGAAGTGAGGCAACTGTGAGCTGGATCCGTCGAAAGATACCTTCAGGTCTCTGGCCGTAGGGCGTCTGGGCGTGGGAGTCTCCCCAAGAACGAGCGGCCCTGTAGTCGGCCGCGAATCCGTTTGGGGTGGTTGCACTGGCTGTCCAAGCCCCCTCACTGCCCCTAGAACAGCTGCCAGGTCCCGCTGCAAGGTGTCTAGCTGAGTCTGCAGGTCCCGATTCTGCAGAACGAGCATCTGATTCTGTCCGCGTATCAGAGTGGCCGCTTCTGCAGTGAGGGTAGGGGTGTGAGCGAGCGTGGGGTCCTTCCACCCTTCCCCTTCTCCATACCAAGCGGCCAGCGGTCCCCGGTAGAAGTCGCCTCCTGGTTCTGACGCTGCTCTCTGTCGCTGCCCGGCCCCCGAGAGTCGGGGGGTCCACGTCAGCCTCCCAGGGACATCGGTAGGCCCGGGTGGGCGCTGCTGCTCCGGGGTCGCTTCTCCTTGGCCAACCTCAATATCAGCGGGAGTCTGCCGAAGCTCCTCTCCCGCGTTGAGCGGCACCGAGGGTGGTACCGACATCCTAATACTGTTTCTAACCCGAAAACAAAAAAGGTTGGGATTGTAACGTACTGTCAGATTCTAAGACTCCGTTGCCTCTCAGGAATCATCAACTTCACTCCAGACGTTAGCAGAGAGTTAAAGTAGAATTTATTTGAAAGGAAAGGTACAGTAATCCATGAAACACAACGTTACAATGGCGCAAAATCATTTGGAGGACATTCTTATAGAGTACACAAGCTAGAATGTTTACAAGTAAAAGCTTTGAAATGCAAAACATCAGAGGTTCCCCAACACCAAGAGAGAGAATTCACACCTTAAGATCAGAGCAGGATTACAATCAGGAAATCACTTTGAAATGGAGATCTCTCGAGCTTTTGGCTGTTGCCTCTTCCTTCCTTTCTCTTTCCCACGGGAAGGAGAGGTGAAACAAAAGTCACCCCGCTATCCAGGGTCCGATTGCATGCCCTCACTGACACAAATCCAGCTTCTCCCAGCTGTTCTCTTTCTGGTTGGGGTGAGTTCACCAATCCAAGCTCAGAGGAGGTCTTCCTAGAGCCCAGTAAGGCTGATCAGGGCCAAACTCAGTGAATCACAGGTTAAGAGCCAAAGGACAGTATCCCTTTAGTTCTTGCCCTCTTCCTGACTCTGTACTTTTCAGTGTACCTCTGTAAAGGGCACAAGTTCTCTATGCCTAAACTTCAGCCTTCTCATTGGCTTTGTTTTCATTAATGAATTGTTTTCATTAATTATTACATGAGTGGCGGATGCTAATCTGGTGAACCAGATTTGTTTCCCCACTCCTCCACATGCAGCCAGCTGGGTGACCTTGGGCTAGTCACACTCTCTCAGCCCTGCCTACCTAGGGTTGCCAACCTCCAGGTAGTAGCAGGCGATCTCCTGCTATTACAACTAATCTCCAACCAATAGAGATCAGTTCACCTGGAGAAAATGGCAGCCTTTAGCAATTGGACTCTATGGCATTGAAGTCCCTCCCCTCCCCAAACCCCGCCTCCTCTGGTTCCACCCCCAAAACCTCCTGCCGGTTGTGAAGAGGGACCTGGCAACCCTACACCTACCTTACAGGGTGTCTGTTGTGGGGAGAGGAAGGGAAGGTGATTGTAAGCCGCTTTGATTCTTCCTTAAGTGGTAAACAAAGTTGGGATATAAAAACCAACTCTTCTTCTTCTTCTTTAAACCATTATGTGGCTGTTATATCATATGGCTATTATAAAAGTACAGATAATTCAAAGATAAAGAGAAGTCATTCTGGGACTTTTATGGGTTTGGAGCACCGCTTCCTACCCCTTTCTCTGAATCACCACACCACATCTTCTCCCGATGAAGGGAACTTTGACTCTCAAAAGCTTATACTCCAAAATCTTGTTGGTCTCTAAGGTGCTACTGCACTCAAGTCTAGCACATCTACTCCTATTAATTAGTACCGTGACATTATGATTCTAAATGGAAGCTGCAAAGTTTTTTAAAAGGGGGGTTAGTATGTATGAATGTATTACTCTGTTAAAGCTTGGACACAGGCATGTGTTTGTGTTCTTCCTTTTTATCCCTTTCTGTTTCTGTATCCCATTATATAAAATTTAAAAAGCTATAATTTAAAAAGGTGGGTTAGTAATGTGGATGTCCTCTGCTCATAACACTGATGTTTATTATGGGTCGATCCCCCTTGCCCTGAAATTATTCCTTTTTTGCAGTTAAAATGAGATGTATGTCAATCATATATACCATTTTTGCAACAATGTGGTTTACTTTCATCAGACCAAGCACCTAAGTTTGGAAGCTATTATTGGCACAGGCTTACAAGTTGACTTCTTTAACCCCTTACTCGGTTTTGAGGATGATTCTGTCCTGATTGTGGAAACTAAGCTTTTAGTACATGAATTGTTAAAGCTGTTAGAGTTACTGCTGCTGCCGCCGCCTCTTATTTAGTGCAGATTAAATCCATCAGGAAATTATTTTGACTGTTTTGGGATTTCTACCCAGCCTAGCTAAACCCCCACATTTCCCCCCACTAAATCATAGAAATAGATATACTACATAGAATATAATAAAAGTGTAACTGGAAGAGCTTTATTGTAATGCTACTTTCATTGGGCCCCTGGAAACCCTTTTTGGAAGGAAAAAAAAACCAGGCGTGTAAAGAAAAGTTTTTTTTTTCTTCTGGAAACTAGGAAAGACCAAATTTCTAGCATAACAAAGAAGTTTTGATTGATGTCAAAGATAAACTACCAGTTATTCAAACTGAAATAATAAGGAACACTGAAATTCCAGGATGTGTACACTGACCACAAAAAGAAGATCACTTATATTCAATAACATTACTCCTGAAGATATTTTAAAATTGCTGTTTCAAGGAATGGGCCAACAGTAATTGTCTACATCCTTGGACAATAAACGTTTTGCTGTTCAGCCTTTATTCAGAGCCTTTTGATATGCTTGCATGAGCAAGCTACTTTTTTCTGTTTATACATCTGTAAGTGCCATCAAGTTGCACCTGACTTATGGTGACCCCAGCAAGGAGCTTTCAAGGCAAGTGAGAAGCAGATGGGGGGTTGCCATTGCCTTCCTCTGCAGAGCCTTCCTTGGTAGTCTCCCTTCCAAGTATCTGCTTAGCTTCTGAGTTCTGATGAGATTGAGCTATACCATGCCATCTTCCCTCTTTTTTCCCTTTGTAGTAGCTAAAACATTTTTTATTGAGGAATTATATGTGACTTTTAAAAATCAGTTTGCATATCCTTTCACTAACTAAAGTAATTTCAGTCAAAGATGCAACTTTTCTTGCAGATGAGGTCAACTGATTAAAGATTCCCCCCCCCCAGTTGATCAATTTCCTGCCTTCTGAGAGAGCAATCATGTCTTCATGTCTACTTGGATGCAAGTCTCATTTTATTTGTGGGGCTTGTTCCCTGGAAAGTGCTCTTAGTATGGCACTGTGAGCAACTTATCCTATTATCTATGCCTCAACAGAAGGGTCTTTTTGGAGATACTGAAAGTAGAGTGTGGTAGTTTAGATTGTAATGAATAAAAACACCCACATTCTCAGAAAGAAATGCTAACTTTAACAAATTCCTTTTAACCCACCACTGCACAAATTCATCAAACCCCAAAGTGCTTCTGCAAATAACCACATACCCTTTACTCTCAACTTCACTGATTCAAACTGGCATCCACCAGTTAATCAACTAGTGCTGACATGCACATTTACTTGGGAGTAAGCTCCAGTTGGATTTATTTCTGAGTAAGCCTGCACAGAACTGGGTCGCACAGATCAATCAATCTATTAATTAAATTCCTTAATATATCTATATAACATTGAACACAAAATATAGAAAGAAGTCTGTTACGTTCTTCAGGACTCCGTTTAATTCAACCACCATGATTTAGGGAACTGTTGGTATGAAAGGTTAGGTTCATGAGCTACAGATTTATTTGTATATTTACAAAGTTTATATCTCACCTTTCTCCTAACAAAATGCCAATATGGCACAAGCATACAATGAGACGTTAAAACAAACCATCAAAATCACCAGAAGTACAGCCAGAACAACAGTAACATCATTTCCTTAACTGTTTCCTTTCCAATAATCCCATCAGCAGTCTCAGCGGAAGGGACTGTGCAAGACGATAGGCTTGCATACTTTCTTGAAAACAGGCAAAGAACCTTTGAACCTTCTGCAGAAGTTCATGCAAAAAAAAAAAAAAAAAATCAAATGTCCTGAAAAATATCTAGCCCAAATGAGCAACACATAACTCTACAGTAGTGCGCCATAAGTGATGTTGGTCACAGCAACACAATTCACACATGGAATTATACAGGGGCATAAAAGGCAAACTGCATAGGATGAGAATAGGGTTACACATGTGCACTGACCTGTTGCCTTCATCCCACTGAATCCTGCCACTAGAGATCAACGTTTGGAAGCTTGTTTCTTT
Organism: Euleptes europaea; assembly: GCF_029931775.1. Lineage (NCBI taxonomy): Eukaryota > Metazoa > Chordata > Lepidosauria > Squamata > Sphaerodactylidae > Euleptes > Euleptes europaea. The sequence continues at coordinate 38,549,871 of NC_079317.1, forward strand.
ATGACGATAGCCACTATTGTAGTGAGGCAAACATGTTTACATTTGGCATGTGAAACACTGAAAAGCACTCATATCTTTTGCAGATGTACCCAGAAATTGTCAGGAGCACAGCATCCCCAAATACTAGTATGTACTTTAATCTTTCACTTTATCTAGTTCTGGGGATATATAACTTAACACCTTCAGTGCAAAACTGATACAGAAATTCCCTAAAGACTGCAGTATTGCTTGTGCACAGAAGGTGTTGAATCACAGACATAAAATGAGACAAAGCAAAAACTATAAGCATACACAAGTATCTTAGGGTGCTGCATCCCTGACAATGTCTAGGTATACCAGCAGAATATTATAGATATTAATGTCATTATAGATATTAATGTCATAAAGCGTCTTGGCTTTTTTTGGTTTTTTGAGGGGAATTCTTTGTTCCAACTTAGGCTCTAAAATGTTTGCTTTTAATTTTCAGCTAGAGATGGGATGATTAAACATGTTCAATAAACTATGAAATCAAGCCTTTCAAAAAGAAAAGAAAAGAAAATCAATTCTTATATTGGCCATATTCTGCATGAAAGAGGCATTGAATGAATATTTGGAAAACCTGTCGCTAATTTTCTGTCTATGTGTGAGATTTTCCAAAGCCTAAATGACTCTATAACTTTAAATAAAAACTGAAATGAATTATTAACATTGCCAGGAGAAAATGGCTTGGAATTTTGGGAACCCCAAAAGTGTTCATCTGTTTTTAAAAAGAAACTTTCAATTGAAAGCCAGATAAAAGGTATTGTGTAGTATGTCCCTGCTTAAAATGAGAACAAGAATTGGAGCATCGCAGTTAATTAGCTCTAGTCAGCCCTGGCTGCTTTGCAACATTTCTTATGGCCGACCGTGGTCTAACTGAGCCTTAGAGTAAACATTTCCCACATGCTTCGCTCGATGCAGAAACCGGCCAGAAGATAAACATTTTAGTCATTCAAAAATCTAGAGGCATCACAATGAATCTTTCCAATATCAAATGAAAGGAGGATTGAAGCTCTTTTGCCAAAGAACAGAATAAGCCATTGACCATTCCTGATTGTGGTCCTATTTGCTTGGCATCTTATTTTATTCTTCCAGGGCAAGCCACACACACACGAGTTATGCCAAAAGCGGTTGGATTTACTTATGTTGATTTAGTCCCAGTGAAACAAATGGGACAAAATTGGCTGAAATCCAAGTACTTCAGGATTAACTGGGCTGTGGATCAGGCTGCACATTATCTAGCTGTATTTACTGTTTGAAAGTGGATCTTCAGTGTGTGCATTTTATTGTCATTTCATGTGCTTCTTATTTACAAGATAACTGTTTTTTTCCTTTCATGTCAACTCCTCATGTTAAAACAGTTGAGTTAATGCATTGCAAGTAATGAAGTGCTATATTGCATCAATTATTTCTATATTAAACATATCCTGAGCTAAGTTAGATATAAGGAAGTATTGGCACTTTGCGTAATATCATCAAATAGCATCTGATTTAACTCCCCATTTTTTCCTCTGCAGCCAAGATTTTGGTCTAGCTACAAGAAGATGTACTTGTTGACAGTTCCATCCAAGTATCTTTCTATAGGAAAAATGCACTCATATTTTTCTTCTTCTCGGAGAATTTGTGCTTCACAATTGATTTATAAAGTCAAAATAGCATATTTCAGTCATTCTAGTCTGTGAGTAATCTGGCTCCAGCAGGTATGCATAATTCTTTGTGCAGCACTTTAAAGAGAATATGATCTAGTGTTTTCCCTTCAAATCAATAAAGCATGATTTATTCCAAAATGGTTAAAGTTCAGATTAAAATCAGTTTTGCAACATATACTGGCAGTTTAATATTACAATTTCTTTCCTAAAAAAGAATCACACTCAAAAACCAAAACTCTGGTAATGTTCACACATAATGTGCAAATCTAATTTTGCATTTGTAAATATTAAGAACATAGCCTTGTTTCAGCTCTTTTGTAGTTTTTAAAAATTATTAAATACTATATTGTAAATTGTTCTTTTTAATATATAAATAAAACTTAAAGATGACAAAATGATTCAGCGTGAGAAAAAGTTTCATATTAAAATTATGTGCCTATTGTTTATTATTGCTTATAGAATAGGTAATACTAAGAAATGTCTATCCTTCCATCGTAAATGTGCATAGTCACCCTGGACAGAGCCACCTTTATTGGGAAAAAGTGAATGGCATTTTGGAATGGGATTAATTAGGTGGAGGGACTATAAGGACTTTGGCTTTCAGAGACAAAGTACTCCGCATCATGAATCTGCTTGTTATTTGAAGGGGGAGGGAGGGGAACCTCTAAAAATCAAATCCCAAATAAGTTTTGGTTGGTTTTAGACAAGTATTTATTGCTTAGAAACATTTTTTGCTGTAATTCATTACCATGCTTCACTGGGGGGGGGGGGAGAGACCAATTTATGACTTTTCATCTAATTTTCAAACTAGAAGATATTCAATGCAGAAAGCAATGTAAATATCCAGTTAATTTATTTATATTTTAATTAAAGGAAACCTTTAAATAGGGGGATCTTTTCTGTGTTATACAAATATGATAGCCAATTATTTGGATTTTCCAAATAACTGAACAAAAGGTATCACAATAAATCTAGCCATCTATCTTTCATGTAAACATTAACACACACATTTCTGTTATTTGTTTTAATTAAGAAAATGTTAGTGCTTTAACATTATATTAAAGTGTTCAGATACTCACAAAACATACCTTTGAAGGCATTTTTATAAAAGGAAATACTAGACTGATAGTAAAACAGTATTTTTGTCCCTTGGGAAAATTTACCATTACTACCAAGAAACATAGATTATTCCATTAGCAAGCCTCATGTCTAAAGAAATAACTCAAATAAAGAAGAGGTTTGTTTTAAGAAAGCTTTTACATGCTTAATCCAAATTTACATCTTTATGTAGGCTGGGGAGAAACTGAATATGTGTTCGTTTCTATATAACTTCATCTCTGGATTGTATTGAACTCTCAGATACCAAAATATAATTTTGATCATTCCACACTCACATAAACAATATGAAATCTTAATCTGGTTCTGTGGGACTTTATGCATTCTTTATTTATATAAACCCATTCAAGCAAGAACTCGTGAGATCATTTTCAGTGGTGCAAGATGTGCATAGACATTCTGACATGTATGATCTTCATAACACATACAAATTAAGATTGTCACCACATCAGAGAAAGAAATCCTGGTGGCTGACTCCTATGAGTTTTGATCAGTTAATTAGATACGTTAGCACATATTTGCAAATGTATAAAACAATCGTTCTGACGGAAGAGGCTCTATTTGTTTTCAGAACTGGATCAAATTTATGTGTCCTGACCATAGGTCACAACAATTTAGTTACACATACTGAAATCATGAAATCAAGAATCATAGGAACAATTTACTAATTATAGTGCTACCTAAGAACGTGCTCTGGTTAAAGATGTGCAGAGATGTTTTGTTCCCCTAGTTTGGCCATTAAGTGCTTCTTGGAAACTTGCGTAACACCACTTGGCTTTACTGAGTAGCCTCAGTAGCTGCTGATGTCTTATAGATCTTTGAGCCAGGGAATGACTTCTGTATAATACCAAGTGATAGGATGCAAACCAGTAATGTTCTGTGATGGCATAATTTAGTAATTGTTTTCGTTGCTGGGTTGCATGGAACCATTTCAAATGAAGACCAAAAGAGGCCTAGAAAAAAAGCTGGAAATAGGACTAATTTTTTTCTTATTTAGTCTAACCAAACACATAAAGGATAAGTAATTGGGTTCAGCTGACAGCTAGAACTATTTTAAGAGAGTGAGAATGACACTCAGTATGTGTGTATGTAAGTGTACTAATCCTCATGTACTAACCCATTGATTGTTATAGATCAGCGATGTGTCTGGCTATAGGAGTTTTCATTAGCTAAGTTTTAGTTATTCCTTTCTTAGTAAGCAATTGTAGGTATTAAATAGGGAGAGTGTTTGATTTCTTACAACACTTCTTTTAGTAGCCAGCTACACAACTCATCTTACAACTGTACTTATCTGGGAAGGTACCTTTTTTGTGCATTGGTGCAGAGTCAAAGCATTTTGCTAACTGAGAAGAGAGGGGTGGGGAGACTGTTAACCAAAACTGTGAATTGGTGAAAAAAGAGGGATCCCTGGAAAAGCTGAAACAGAATGGATAGATTTTTATAAGTATATGTATATCTGTCTGTCTGTCTGTCTGTCTGTCTGTGTAGAGTTATTATTCCAGTATATGCATATCCTCTCCCAATTTCTTTTCAGGGACTCCACCCCCCACAGGGAAAAACCCTGGATGGGATGAGTTTTAAATCCTGAAACTTTATGATTATGATTATGACAATTAATGAATCCACACATTCATCCACTTACTGATCCGATAACTATTTTCAGTCCTTCTGTCTATATGTGGCCTGCTGATACGTCTCCACACACAATCCCTGCTATCATTTTTTCCTCTGACTAACTTCAGATGAATCATCTTGATATAAAAATAAACAGCACATTGGCTTCATTGTGTTATAGGTATTATTTACTGATATCAAATGTCACAAGGATTAATTCAAACAAATTAGAGTTAATAGAGATTATTAAAATTTTCTAAAGGTAAGTGAAATCTCTTTCAATTATGGCAATGTATTTTCCCCTCTTCCTTGTACATTATATTTAATTAAACATAACCAATATACACATCCCTAGCAGCAAATCAGAAGAGGAAGGAGGAAGATATAAAAGGCAGAGTTGCAAGAAAATGTATTTTATTGCTAATGGTTGGCAGGAAGACATTAAAGCACAAAAGGCAGCCCTGTATAGTTGGAGGGAAAAAGAGGAGCAACATAGAATAGCAATAGAAAAGCAGAAGTTTGAAAGATGGGAATGAAAAAATCATTCTCCAAGGCTCTAGTGCTTTAATATACCAGAACACCTTTTGTTAAATGAGCTCCATTTGACTGTGAATAGAAACATTTGTACCGATGCTTCCATTAAATGACTTTGTATATTTAAACAAATGAATCAGAATGATGCTGCATACATTTAGCAAAGCATCAAGGCTGTTGGCCTGATCCACAATCCAACAAACTTTCAGCAACATAAATGATGTGAATGCTTCAGGTTGAAGAACTGAAAATATATCTCAGATCTACAGCTCTACCAGTTCTTATTCAACCAGAAGTGTTCTGGACATCTGATCAAACACTGAAAATAGCAATGCATACTGTGGTTCTTGAGAGGAGGAAGGTTTTTTTAAAAAATAATATACTTTCCTTTTGGGTAAGAAAAAATCTCTTTCAGCCACAACCTTGTTTACAAATGCCAAGATCTATACAAATGCCAAGATTTCAAAAGCTTTAAATTGCCTTCCAGCTTTGCTTGAACTTGTGAAGCATTACCAACCAAATAATAATTTAAATTAAATAGAATTGGTACTATTAAGTTAATACTGCTGCCTATTTTTTATTCTACCCTGTTATTGATGCTTGGGGAGAGATTTCCACCCCATTTGCACTTTTTGGGGGTATAAGGCCTAGAGAAATGTCTCTAAATATTTGTCCTTCATCAACTCCCCTTTGTTACCTACACATTAATAAACAAAGCCTCCAAAACACAGCTGCTTACAGTTTTCTTTCTGCAAACAAAAAAGGTGTCTGAAGTACACAATAACCCCAGAAATCTTTTGATTTTGATTTGGGGTGCTTTCTACCCCACTCATAATATATTGGGGTACAAAAATACCCCATGAGGTTTTTCTTAAACAGAAAATATTGATACAGGGAAGCACGGTAAGGGCTTTGGACAGATAAAACCGTTTCTGACAACCTGATGACCTTCTTTGATTACTTGGGAAACATTTACCTCACTCCAGCTGCAAACAGCATTAGAAATTATTAATTGTATATGTTTTCCATTAAAATTTATGAGACTCAAAACACAGTTTTTGTTGTTTTAAATGGAAAGTGAAAATTATAGCTCTGTAACTGGTATGAGTGCTTCGATATGTAAAAGGGGAGGGGCGAGTCTACTTAAAAGAAACATTCTGCTTCATGTGAAAGTGTGTTTTCAGGTGGTTGCTACTTTAGTACTGTGAAACATGATGACTATTGCCACCACCAAAAAAAAGAATACTGTGGGACATCTTTTACTTCCCAAAGACATTCACATTTGGCTTCGAGTAAAAATATACTTGGGAATGTGAAATGGGAACGTGTTTTTTTTCAGGGTGTAGTGAGAGGGAGAAGTTAGTGTACAGGGCCATCAGACAGACAGCAGAATGATGCAGAGTTTCCAGCGTCATGTGGTGGTTAAGAGCAGTGGTTTGGAGTGGTGGACTCTGATCTGGAGAACCGGGTTTGATTCCCCAGTCCTCCACATGAGTGGTGGATGCTAATTTGTTGAATCAGGTTGGTTTCCGTACTCCTCCACATAAAGCCAGCTGGGGGACCCTGGGTTAGTCACAGCTCTCTTGGAGCTCTCTCAGCCCCACCTACCTCACAGGGTGTCTGTTGTGGGAAGGGGAAGGGAAGGAGATTGTAAGCTGGTTTGATTCTTCCTTAAGTGGTAGAGAAAGTCAGTGTATCAAAACCAACTCTTCTTCTTCCTTCTTTCTACCGCACATTCAATAAAATGATAAAGGGTTTAGGCTTCTTGTGGTGCCATGAGCTGTAGGCACTAGTGAAAATGAGCAAGAATGGAAGGAATCATGGCTTCAGAAAACTTGCAACTCATTTTCATCACTCAGCAGCTTCAGGGTGTGCGTGCGTGCTTGTGTGCTAAAATTACTGGAAAAGGGGAAAGATTTAAGCAGATTTTCTGTGACACCCTGTTATTAATCCAGCCGTGCCTGTAATATGGCAGAGATGGATATTCAGTGGCAAGGCCTTTGTTATAAATTTGCACCCAGTCCTATATACTATGCCAAGGCACCATGGCAGGTTTGTATATTCAGCAATCATGTGGGAAAAGGCCTTAGGAAGTGGAGACTAGGGGCTCAAGATTCTGGAGGGGAGGCAAGGTACTCCAGGCGCCCAGAGAACCACTGATAGAGGATAATAGCTGAGTTTGTTTGAATCAAATATGATGTGTGTATTCTTCTGACTATGAGGGGGTCCCAAATGTGAAGGGGGATGAAGGGTGGCTCTCAGCAGCCCTGTGTGGCAAGGGCAAATCACATGGACTCTTCCCACCAAATTATTTCTCTCCCTTTTATGCAGAGCAAATCAGGTGGGCTTGATCTCGGTCCCAATATTTGTAATATACATGATCTTTAGCAATTTGGGGTTCTCATAGGGAAGAAGTTCCATATGGCTCCTAGTACATGTGAAGGAGGAATGAATGTTTGCAACCAAAGGTGAGATTCAAGACATTGGGCAGGATGAATCATGTGGCTATTTAATTTTTGTTTAAAACTATAGCTTGCTTTTGCAATAAGGTCATTCCCATTCAGGACTCAGGGTGAGAAATGTCACATGTGGTGCTGGACTTGGAGGAATGCAAAATAATGCTAGCGGATTCTTTAATACTAATCTGGAAAGGCACTATATATATATATATATATATATATTATATATTATATATATTATATATATATATATATATATATATATATATATATATATATATATATATATATATATATAATGTAACCTTTTGGATGTGCACAAACATTTTAGCAATTGTGGGCACAATACTCTGGGAATTTCTCTCTTTACAGCTTCCATTCGTTTCGAGCAGGCTTGTGAAGGAAATGTTGTAGGTGGATTGTGTGTTGTGTTTTAGAAGTTTTACTATTAACTCTATATTTGATTTTATCTGATTATGACATAAATGCAGGCACATTAAGTGGGCTGATGTCAGCAATCAGGACTGCTTGTTACACAACATCAATAACAGGGACTCAGGTGTGAAACAACTGTAATTATAGGTATTTAGCCCAAATGTACGTCAGTTGTAACTGATTAGCTGTGTGAGTCTTTATAGTTAATTGAAATACTTTATCAATGAATGTCTTGACTTAGCAGCAATGCTAACAACATAAACACAGGATTCAGCTGACATTAGACAGACTTTCTGACACACTGACACACTTATGTTTCTTCTCCCTTTGCTTTCATTTTCACCATGATGTTTCATCATTAGAGCTGTTGAAAAAAATTCGGTAAAATTCAGATTCAGTGAAATTCAGCCTGTTTTTATTCGGGAAATGCCGAAGTACAAACTCCCCCAATTCGGATCTGTGGAATTTGGCACTAAGTTCGGATTTCGCGAATAAATCCGGCCATTTAAAGCCATTAAAAACACATTCGCAGTTTTCCGTGGCTCCGGGGGGTGCATTTTTGGAGGTAGAGGTCCCAAACTTTCAGAGTAGCTTGAGGGGACCCTTCTTACAAGAATCCCCAAGTTTTGTAAAGATTGGATCAGGGGGTCCTGAGATATGGGGCCCGGAAGGGGTCCCCCCCAAAATCGCCAATTGGAATAAAGGCATTAAAACACATTTGCGGCTTTCCATGGCTCCAGGGGGCATTTTTGGAGGTAGAGGTTCCAAACTTTCAGTGTAGCTTGAGGTGACCCTTCTTGCAAGCACCCCCCAGTTTTGTAAAGATTGGGTGAGGTGGTCCCGAGATATGGGGCCCAGAAGGGGTCCCCCCCAATCTGCCCATTGGAATAAAACCATTAAAAACACATTCGCGGCTAAGAGATCAAGCCCCCCCAAGACAGGTAACCCCCCAAATCACACTCCACAGAGTCAATCAAGCCCCCCCCCAGCAGAACAGCCCCCCTGAACCAGAAGACGCACATTCCAAACGAAGGAGAAGAACTGGCCAGACAGAGACTCACTGACATGGGATGTACTAAAACAAATGACAGGCTAGCCCATTATAAACAACAGGAGCGGCTGCACAGCCCATTGGAAACAATGGGAGCCAGCCAGAGAAAGACTCTGTCAACCCACAGTTAACTCCAGACGAAGTCGGCAACCGGTGAAAATAGCAGAAAGCACAGTCCCACACAGAAACAATCGAGCCCACCCCCCAGCAGAACAGGTAAACCCACCCCCCTTTGGCTTCCCCCCTCACACACACACACACACACACAATCTCACCCCCCCCTACATACACATACAGGAAAAAAGTTATAGAGATACGCCCCAAAATGGGTCTTACTGTGGCTGTCTTCTTCTCTTCCATCATGAGCAGGGACTGGGAGTCAGGACTCAGGAGTAATCCAATATGATTCTAGCAGATTCACACACAGAGACTCTCTCTGGCCATTTATGCACGGGAGGTTTTGCCTTGGGTTTGGCGCTCTCTAGATGCACATTAAGGATCGCCAGCTCCCAATCATTCCTATTGGCTCCTATTGTTTCCAATGGGCTGTGCAGCCGCTCCTGTTGTTTATAATGGGCTAGCCTGTCATTTGTTTTAGTACATCCCATGTCAGTGAGTCTCTGTATGGCCCGTTCTTCTCCTTCGTTTGAAATTTGCATCTTCTGGCTCGGGGGGGGGCTGTTCTGCTGGGGGGGCTTGATAGCCTCTGTGGAGTATGATTTGGGGGGTTACCTGTCTTGGGGGGCTTGATCTCTTTACGAGTGGAAAGCCGCAAATGTGTTTTTAATGGCTTTATTCCAATGGGCAGATTGGGACCTTTTCCGGGCCCCATATCTCGGGACCCCCTGACCCAATCTTTACAAAACCTGGGGGTTCTTGCAAGAAGGGTCCCCTCAAGCTACACTGAACGTTTGGGACCTCTACCTCCAAAAATGTACCCCTGGAGCCGGGGAAATCTGTGAATGTGCACACATACCCCCCCACCCACGGGGATCTCACTCTCACACAAACAGACTCTCTCTCTCCCCCCCCCCCGGGCCGTGCAGCAGCTGGGCTCATGCACTCATCCATGACTGATTGGCCAGAAGAAGACCCAGCTTGGCCATCAATTGGCCGCAGGAGAATGCTGCTTTGGGGGTGCCGAACGTTTATGAATTTGTCCAGCATCCACCCGAACTCGCTGAGTTCAGTTCATCGTTTTCCTGCCTTTTTTTTACTTTGGTTCTATCCGAAGTAGAAACCGCCGAATCAGGGAAAACTCGGCTGTTTTTCTTGTCGGATGGAAGCGAATCAACAGCCCTATTCATCATTCTAATTATGCCAACAAAAAGAACTACAACAACAAGAAAAAAAACGATGATACTCATAGGTGGTAAAGATTTAAGCTAGTGATCCAAACTGTCCTGGATCCCATCCCGGCTCAGTCTTCAAACACTTTGGATAGCATCTCTGAGGCCCCTACACAGATACGTATTAGCCTTCCTGTCCCAGAAGTTCAACATTTGTCAAGGATTCTCAAGGCCCAGTCTTTGGGGAAACACTTTATAGGTCACTAGAAAGAAGAGGATTTAACATTTGACTTGGTCCTTGAGGCCGGAGGCTCAGATTCTTCAAGTGAAAAACTGTCTCCATGCTTCCAACACCTCAACCAACAAACAAGTCTCCTCTCTTCCTCAGAAGTAAACCTGGGGATATTTGAACAGGACTCTGAAGAGGAGGCATAGAAATCTTCTAAACAAACAAACAAAAATGTCACAATACATGGCTCCCGCCCAGGGCATTGTGTTTTTAAATAATAGCCAGGCCACAGACCAAAGGGGGCAGGGGGTTGAACACTCAGCAGGCTGGAATGCTACTAAAGAATTAGATGGGTTCAGGATTGTTAAAATGACTGCCTTTTATGGGAGCTCACCAAATCCTACAGGTCCTCAGATATGCGCCTGGAGCTCCATTCTGGGAACTCAATTGCCAGGTATGTGGGGGCTCGGTTTGGTTTTAGATCACGTGGCATGAAGGTAAGAGGCTTTTCTCCTGTGCTGTTGTCTCAACCTGAGACAGTCCAGGGAAGCTACTATCTGCCCCACTGTGAAAACATGCACATGACCATCAGAACATGTAAGGTTCCCCATTGGACAAATAGTAGCTCCTCAAGGGAGTTTCAGGTCAGGAAAAAGGTGCAGGAGGTGAGGGTGAAGCCTCTTTTCCTCGTGCTCTGATCCAGCACCTGGGAATTAAGTAAAATTATACACCTGCCAGAAGTCCTTGTGGGGGACATCTGGACTTTGTATCATGTGAATTGATACTCAGTCCTCTACAGACCTTCCTTACAGGCTGATTAGAAGGTACCCATGTTCTGGGACTTCTCACTTTCTCCTTTCATAAACAGCTCTTCATGATGCCTTTGAACTTTTTGGAATACCCAAGTTTCAAAAGCATCTTGCCAAGAAGACATTGTCATTTTAAAAAAATGCTCAAAATATCTGCTGCAAATAGGAAACTTGATACATAACCAGTGTGCAAATCATAGGCGGGGTGGGTGTACGGGCCCTTAATGAAATCAACAAGCCCCACCAGTTTCCCCACCCATACCGTTTAAAAGTAGCACATGAAAGGGACATCACAAAAGGCAGGCACAAAAAGGCACTAAACACCCTATAATTCAATCACAGTCCCCTGGATTGTGGACTGAACCTTAAGGTTAGGACCTTGATATCCAGAATAGTCAAGACAGGTATAATCCTGCATTGTTTGAAGTTTGCAGTTGACTTTAGTGAAGCATTGCCAAGGTCACATAAAAGTAGCAGCTTGATTGTAGCACAAAGTGCTGTAGCCCTTAGACATCTTTAAGCAGCAAATGCTGCTTTCTTACTGTGTCCACAAGAATCATTTGCTTTTTTATTACACTCATTCCAATCATCTCCCTGAAATCAAGAAAGAATTAACCTGTCATAATTTTAAAAATAGGACTAGGATGCTTCCTTACAGTCAGCAACATTTGTTGGTCTTTTTATTTTTGGTAAGAAAGACCTAATAAGAAAGAAGAGAGGTGCTCATATTAGGGGCAGATTTTTGGAATATCAGCAATGGCCAACAACACATTGTTAAATATTTATCATATTTTTTACCACCACAAGGATAGAGCATCATTTGGATTTTGTTCCTCAAGCATCCAAATATATTTGGCCATCTCTGGCAATACTCTATGAATAGTATGACCAATGGATCTGTTCATTTTGCTAGTCTTTATAGAAATCAAAGTCATGAAGCTTCCCCACTGATGATGATGCCAGAAGATGATGCCTCTTATAGCCAAACACTTCCTCTGCAATCTAGGGTCACTCAGTACTAGTTGATTTGCACTGGTTAAACATGCATCTGAATTGCACAATCTGCACTGTGCTACATACCTTTACTAGAGCTCATCATTAGGGAGAATGGAAAAGTATATTGCTCAGAAGAAATCTGGCTACAAATTACATATATATAAATAATTCTTGTGTGTGTAAAAGGGAGGGAGGAGATAATTTTGGCTAGACCATAACATATTGTAAGTAAACAGGATCAACAATTGCGTTTGTAGCCAGATTTCTTCTGAGCAATATTAAACTTATAGTTGTTACCCAGGAAACAAAGGGGAACTGTGCATCCCCAATGCATAAATGCATCCCCAATATTGGGTTTAAGATTGTATGTCCATGTATACACAAGCAATATTAAGAAGGAGAGGCAAACCCTGAAACTAAAATATCAATTTTATTGGCTATAAAAGGGTGCTACAGAAAGACAAAAAAAGAGGCAAATTTACAATGTGGCCAAAACAAAACAATTCAATGGGTTATGTAGTAGTTAGGGTTGTGCATATCAATAACCCCGAACTGAAAATAAACCCGAAATTAGCAGTTTTGATACTTTTCGGGCTTCGGGTTTACCAAACACCAAACCTGGGGGTCTTCCTGAAGCAAAATAGGCAATTCCCAAAAAGCCAAATAAAATTTTGGCTTTTCAGGTTCGGCTGTTCACCTTTGCTCAGAGGCACAGCAATGTGCTTTCTCCCATGTTTCTATCTTTTTTTTACTGGTTTTGTTAGGGCCCCATAGTTGGGGCCCTTTTGAGATGGGGATCATGTAATTGGAGCCAACTTGGTCTGACCAACCTTTCAGTGGGTTGATCTGGTCAAGCATAAGGGTTTTTAAAAGACAGGGCTCACCAAGTCCTGTCGGGAGGTATATACCCTCCAACTAAAAAGAGCCAGTTCCACTACTGCTGACACCACCAGACTTCCAAAGGAGATTCTTCATCCCTGTGGATGAGCAAATTCCTTCAGACAGCCCCCCATGGTCGAGGCTTCGGCTGGCTCCGATATCACCCCCCCTCCATGAAAACCTGCTTTCCAAAAGAAGGTCACCCTGAGTAGAAGCTTCATTTCCCTGCACTGTGACCATCTCCTGAAATCAGATTTGTAATGACCATAATAAAGAACTGTTCACAGGATGTCATTTGCCACCAAAATAAATGTTTTCTGTGCCTTATTTTTCTTGCATTTAAGCCATTTTCCTCAGTTTTGAAACTAATTTGCTTGGACATCATGCTATGCGCCCCAGATATGAAGGGAGCCCCCAGACTTTGAGGCACCAACCTGTCAATTGGCTTTTATCACCAGTCCTTTGCACAGCCATAGTAGTAGTCATATCCAAATGTGTCCCATTCATAGACACTGCAATAGAACCCAACTGCAAGCAGTCACGTGCTGTGTCCCCAAGTGAGAGGGAAAAGAGGGGCTTTAGAGCAGTGGTTCCCAACCTTTTCAACATGATGACCCACAAGTCCACATCTACTTGGTACAGTTACCATCCAGGTTTGACCCAAGGTTTTCTGGCACCCTAGGCCAGCTATGACCTTGGTGCTAATTTAGTTCAGCATTCCATTTTCATCAGTGGCCAACCAGATGCTTTTGAGAAACCGACCAACATCACAACATACTATGAATCCCAAGCAAGTAGAATTCCAAAGAACACAGCCTTTGCATATGAGGGCTACATTCCAACCTTTGACCATCCTCTTCTTCTCCATTATTCCTTCTAATATTCTTTAAGATGCTAAGAAACTTGCTCTAATAACCATCAGGACAGTTTTTACTTGATACTTTATCAATCAACATGCATATACAGTGAAGAAAAAATGTCAACTAATGTATGAGATGGAAGATACTGTTTCCACGGTCAGGTCTTCATTTCCAAAATACAAATCAAATCCTTGCCTTAAATTAAGCACTGAAGTTGGTTCTTTTAGGAGCCACTTCATACTTTTTGATTTTCCTACAGAAATATCATTCTACATAGGAAAATGGGTATACCTATCATTTGTAGTAAAATGTCACATTTTACTTATTGAGATAGCACAATTGGTTGCATTCATCACACATGACAGGATGTTCATTTCTCTACAAAGCAGAAATATCATTGCAGAGAAATCACATAAGGTGGCCTAGTTTTCAACCTCAGTACAGTGGAAAGTTCTCAGTGTGGTACAAGCTGTGAAAAGCAACCCTAGTTTCCACCTAAACTTAGAAGACAGACCTTTTACCATTTGGTAAGAACAGCCATGCATGAGAGGGTTGAAACTACTCAAAAGCTGTTTGCTCAAATATGCTTAATGCTAATAACAATATTTTTTAAAACGGCTTAATGCTGAGCATTATACCACCTTTAACCACCTCCAGAGAAAACTTTCATCAGCGCCTATGTTGTGCGAAGAGGTAAGATTTAATCCACACATTACTGATTGTATGAACAGGGAAATTAAAAGGTCTATATTACAGCAACCAAGTCCATCCATAAACATGCCACTCAAGGGGGAGAAAGTATTATGACCACAGTCCAAGTGCAGCTACATGGTAGTAGAGGGCAGTTTTGTGGACTGGTCTTTGAAAGCTGGTCTTTTAAACTTCTACATAAACAGGCTTTCTGGTCATGCACTGATAGAAGAGGGGTAGAAATGACCTCATCAGGAGTTATTCTAGCAGCTACGCTAATTTATGACAGGAGATGATCCTGTCTTTGAGAGTTAACTCATGAAGCCTGCTTGATTGACCTATCAAATGGTTCAGTAATCTTTGGGATATATATTTGCTAAATATGTGGAAATGTCTGCTAATGTTTCACAGCATCCAGCTTGTTGGGCTTTAAAGTGGTCTCACAGAGTCACAAGACAAGCCTTCCGGAAGAAGGGTTACACAGTTTCTTGAATACCTCAGTGTAAGGAAATATTTTATTTTATTTCCTTGAAGGATCACCTTAGCTTGACTAAGATTGAGTATGCCTGCTAAAATGGAGTCTTCTCCGGAATGTGGATTATAGGGTTTGGGGACAACATAGTCCTTTATATTCTATAAGTGATGAGTGCTAATGTATACACATATCCTTTATTTATATAGTTATTGCACAACATGCTGTTTAACACTGGAGTTCTCAAAATGGTTTAGGTAAAACAGCTTTAAAGGAAATTACATGTTTCTTTCTTGGACAGGAGCATATTGGTTGCCATCTAATCATAGGTATGCTGCTTCTCCAGCTTTGAGACACAGGGGCCAGAGTTCAGTGGTAGAGCACGTATTCCCACAGTCCTTGATTCAATTTCTGCCATCTCCGATTCAAGGACATTAACTAGCAGGAACTGGGAAAGACCTTGCCCTCTCTGTCTGAGACACTGGAGAATAGCTTTCAGCAAGCACAGATAATGCTGACATGAAATAATACTGACATGATAATACTGACATGAAATGACCAGCAGTTTGACTGTAGTGCAACCTTTATACATCTTCGGGAGTTCAAGAATGGAAAGGAGTTTTGAAATATGGGAGTCTGACAGTGCCGTCTGAGGAAGAGCCACACCCTTCTGTCCATTGAAGCTTATTGTAAAAGTAGAGCACAAACATTTTGGTCCATTAATTGAATAAAAGTCTACTATTTAATTTGGTGGGAAATTTGTTTCCCCAAGGCCTTTGGTCTTCAAAGGAAAAACAACCACATTTCAGCTTGATGCAGTCAGCCCCTTGCTTTGTTTGTCGGCTTGTTTTGCAAAAAGCCAAGGTGTCTTTGCTCTTCAGAAAGCTACGATCAGTGGATAGAAAGGTAATGAGCCTCTTAGTGAAGCATGATAAATAATGTGATAAAGCTGAAGTGCTTTTGCTTACTTAGACAGAGGCAAGGGGTAAGTATGAGCTTCAGAATCCCATGCTTCATCTTAGGGCTTACTTTATACATTTTCATTCCATCCATCCTCTAAAAAGCTCAGTATGGCATATATCGTTCCCCCCCCCCCAATTTTGTCCTCTCAATAAACCTATGTGGTAAGTTATACTGGAAGAGAATGGCTAGCCCAAGGTCATCAGCAAGAGTACTGGTTTGAACTTGTGTCTCCCAGATTCCAGTCCACCATGTTAACTGATATGCTATACTAGCTCTCTAAGTAGAATGATATCACATAGCTTATTTCTTTAGCTACATATTACTGCATCAGGAAGATGTGGGTAACAGCAATCATTCCTCATCATAGGCCTTTAGAAGATTCTGAAATACACAGCCATGGTCCTGAACAAATTGGGCAATGTACCAAAATTGTTCAGCAGAAGATAACAGAACCCAGGGACTAGGTACTCAAGAAGAAGAGTTGGTTTTATATGCCGACTTTCTCTACCACTTAAGGCAGAATCAAACCAGCTTACAATCATCACCTTTCCTTCCCCTTCCCACAACAGACACCCTGTGAGGTAGGTGAGACTGAGAAAATGTGACTTGCCCAAGGTCACCCAGCTGGCTTCCTGTGTAGGAGTGGGGAAACAAATCCAGTTCATCAGATTAGCCTCCGCTGCTCATATGGAGGAGTGGGGAATCAAACCCAGTTCTCCAGATCAGACTCCACCGCTCCAAACCACTGCTCTTAACCACTACACCACACTGGCATCCCAATCCATACTCATACTGTTGTGGTTGCTATAATCAGGTTAGAGCTTCAAAATCAGAGTATCTGAAGAAGCACTACTATTTATTTATGTATTGACTGCATTTATACCCTACCATTCTCCCCAATAAGGACCCAAAGCAGTTGTCATTGTATCATTCTCCTCCCCTCCATTTTAGCCTTACAACAACTCCATGAGGTAGAGTAGGCTCAGAGTATGTGACAGGCCCAAGGTTACCCAGTTAGTTTACATGGCAGAGAGGGGATTAAAATCTGGGTCTCCCACGTCCTAGTTTGGTACTCTAACCACTACACCACACTGGCTATGCCAATAAGCAGCTTACAGTCATCTCATTTTAACAAGGTGGATATAAATTGTGACGCAGTGATGGACTGCCAACCACATCTGACTTAAACAATCACCTATTCAGCCTCAGTTATTTCACCTTGGTTAGTTGTATTTTGCGCATAGTTAAGTATGTGCAGAAGGTAGTCCATCCAGACAGTCCAATCAGTGAATCACTGGCCAGGTTCTGGTGGATCTCCTGGTCTCTGAGATTCTTGCAAATTTTTGGACTAGGTGGTTTATTCAAGAAAAAAAAGACATTTCTAATTCGTGCAGCTGTAAAAGCAAGGATAGTTGTGCATAGCTGTTAAGAAATCATGTGCATGTAGTCTTGATTCATAACTTAAAGAAGTGAGTGGATCAAAAGATTCTAGTAAAAAAATCAGTCCAGCAGGTTATGTAGAAGACGAAGAAGAAGAGTTGGTTTTTATATGCTGACTTTCTCCACCACTTAAGGCAGAATCAAACCGGCTTACAATCATCTTCCCTTCCCTTCCCCACAACAAACACCCTGTGAGGTAGGTGGGGCTGAGAGAGTGTGACTAGCCCAAGAAAACCCAGCTGGTTTCATGTGTAGGAGTGGGGAAACCACCCCGATTCACCAGATTAGCCTCTGCCACTCATGTGGAGGAGTGGGGAATCAAACC
Source organism: Euleptes europaea (assembly GCF_029931775.1). Lineage (NCBI taxonomy): Eukaryota > Metazoa > Chordata > Lepidosauria > Squamata > Sphaerodactylidae > Euleptes > Euleptes europaea. The sequence continues at coordinate 38,567,699 of NC_079317.1, forward strand.
CAGTTCTCCAGATCAGAGTCCACCACTCCAAACCACCGCTCTTAACCACTACACCATGCTGGCTCTATGTAAAACTGAGATCAGCCATCCATTCTATAAAATTTTAGAATTTAACTTTGCTATCCTAGAAACCTAACCTCACTCCAAATGGAATGTAAAATATCCTTTGAGAAAAAGAAACAATTGTTTGACAATTGTTCAGCCTTTAAATAAATAAACAAACAAATAAATAAAAACCTTCCAAGGACTTAATATTTGAAGCAAGTTTTTAGAAAACACATTTTTAATGCAGATCTCCCTCCAAAGTGTTCAAAGAGGAATACATGGTGTTATCCCATTTTAACCTCACAACAAACCTGTAAGATAGGACAGGCTGAGTGGTAATAAATGGGCCAAAGTTACCCAGGTAGCTTCATGAGTGTGGGGATCTGAACCCAGATCTGCCCAGTACAAGTCTAGCAGCTATATCATAAGGGCTCCAAAGAGTGAAAAATTACCAAGGGTTACTGGAAGCCAGAATGCTCTGAAAGAGCCAAACCAGGGTTTTCAAGCTTTTGATATAATGGATGGATCTTTTTAGCATCCGCAGCTTCGCAGAATGCTGCAGTGAAGAGGGAAAAACACCATCCGTTGAATGCCTGCCTGTAACACAGCTGCTAAACTCACAGGGACCCTTCTAGAAAATAAGATGGTAATCCCAGACATGAAAGGCTTTCCAATAAAATGCTTGCGCAGTCTGCAGAAGTGTTAGAGGAAGAAAGTGCTGCATAAGAAACACAGCATACTTATTTGAAGGTACTCTCAGCCTCAGACTCTTTGCCAAGAAATTTGTAAGAGCTGTTCCTTGAAGTAGCAGCCTGAAAGTGAAATATCAGATAGGCAGGGCCCTCATATGGTGGTGTCTGCGAGCTTTGTAACAACTGCTGTTACCCTGAATTTTCAAGAAATGTCTCCAATGAAGGCTCGTTTTTTAATAGCAATGCAAGCTTGTTTGTTTCCATGATTGCAGCCATAAATAAGAAAACAACATTGGCCCCGGGGGGGGGGGTGGAGACAGAGGGGGGAGCATTGTTTACAGTGGTTTTCTTCGGAAACCCAGCATAACCTTCCCCTCCTCGAGGGCAACGTGTGTGTAAGCTACAGGCTATGCAAATTACAGTTCCCCCAGCCGAGTGGGAAACCAGCCTCTCTCTCTCTCTCTGGCTCATATTGAGGCAGTCTGAAATGGAGATTAACAAGCTTGGTAATTAGGCAAACTGAAAGCCTGCCCAACACGCTGCACCTTTCCAAGGCTGTGCGCTGATTATTATTACCTTGATACAATGGCGTCCAAGTACAGTTCAATGATTTAAATATAAAGCACAAAACTCACCTTTGCACCAGTCTTTTTGTTGGGGGGGGGGGATACTGGGTTCTTTCTTTGCCAAAAAAATTGTCAATGAAAAAAAGGATTTTTTAAAAAATATCTGAACAAGCAGAGGGAGGCTGGACAGCAGTGGTTTCTTCTGGTAACGATTAATTGGTTGAGATCTACTTTTTGGTCTTCCAGGAGGGTCTTGTGTTTTTAACAGTTGCAAGATAAGCAATAATATAAAACTCCCCCCATCCCTGCATTTCCATGCCAAGAGAACTTCACTTGGTGAATTTGTGTCTGTCATGCAGCTGTTAAAGGTACATGAGCTTTGGCAGAACACATGAGCTTTAGCATATGCAGTAGCATAGATCGCAATCCTGTTTCCTGTTGCTGTTACCTTTACTGTTACCTTTACTCTTCAGATTGGAGAAAAGAGTGGGACTAACAGGGGCTTGTTCAAATGTAGGATTGGTCTTTCTGATTCCTAGGGTTGCCAACCTCCAGGTACTAGCTGGAGATCTCCTGCTATTACAACTGATCTCCAGCCAATAGAGATCAGTTCACCTGGAGAAAATGGCTGCTTTGGCAATTGGACTCTATGGCATTGAAGTCACTCCCCTCCCCAAACCCCGCCCTCCTCAGGCGCCACCCCAAAAACCTCCCACTGGTGGCGAAGAGGGACCTGGCAGCCCTACTGATTCCATATGTTCTTCAGCTGACTGAAAGCTATATTAGGAGCAGGGGAGGCATAGAGATTCCTTTTCTTGTGTCCTCTGGTGCCACAAGCTCTAGAAATACCTTTCTGCAGCATTGTTTGCTCATGGCACATGTTAAACTGAGTAACTGGGGAAATCATAGCTGTGTGGGCAGAGTAGATGTTTTGCATACAGAAGGCCCTAGATTCAGTTTCTGATATCTCTAGCACAGAGCTGGACCTAAGTCCTTAAGAGAGTTGCTACCTGTCTGAATAGACAATACTGAGCAAGATGAGCCAGTAATAGGGTGGTTTCAGATGTTCAGCTGTGGTGTGAGTTAAAAAAACCAACCTCTTAACATTTCAAGCTCTCAATGCAAAGATATCAAATACATAGAACCAGAAGACAACCATCAGCCACATAATACTAAAACACAACATCAACAGCTTCAATTGAGGAGAAAGGAAAGTCTTTACTATTTTTTCCTGAAGGCCAGGAAGGAAATCGTCAGGTGTGTGGTGCCCTTGGGATGAAAGTTCTAGATGTGCCTTTGGTCAGCACCAATTATTTCTGGCCTTTTGATACCTGAAATAGTTGGGTAGTCTATATAACACCCTCCCTTAAGTGACTATGGAAGAAATGTTAGCTCCCCATAGCATTTTTCTTGTAATGAAATGAACACAGTACACAAAAGAGTGGAATTGAGTATGCATATGTCAGAACACTAGAGTTATTGAAATGAAAGAAATGGGAACAACTGTTTTAAAAAGTCATTTGCAAATGCAAACTCTGGTCAAATGAACCTTGACCAGGCCAGATCAATGAGTTAAAATATCTTTAATAACCTGTCTTTTAAATAGGGTTGCATTTCTATAATTTGTGAGTTGGGTCAAATGTTTACCAAGCAGAAACAGTATGCCAGATATGCACATGGTGTAATACACGTTTGAATGCATCAGTTAAAATTTCTCAGCACGTGCAAAGTGAACATGTCAGGATGAAGACTTATTAATTAACCTTTAATAGGCATAGTTCAAAAGACATCTCATACAAATTCTCACAATCAAAATCAAATCACACCAACCCAAGATGAACAAACCAGGGCCCCTATCAGGCTCAGAAATATACAGAATATATAAAATACAAATAAATATAAAATATATAAAATATACCACATTATGGAAATTAAGCAAAAGGTTAAAATAATCTGCCCATCCAGCCGGACTGTGATATAATACAATAAACAATAATAGTCATAATCATTGACCATTCACAAGATAAACAGCAATCACAACAGCAACTTAAAATATTAGTCGTGCTCCATGGATCCCCGTCTCAATAACGTTACCCAAAATTTTGCAACCAAAGCAGTTGTTTCAGGCTTAGCATCAAACAATAGAGCAAATAACATTCGACTTTTATTATTGACTATTTCAGTATCAAGCAGATCTAATAGACAGTCATTACGAGGGCCCTCACCCAGGCGACATTCCAATATAATATGCATAAGCGAATCTGGAGATCCTGAACCGCAGGGGCAGTCTCTCCTGATACAGAATGTGACTAAATCTACCTAGTAGGACCTTCAATGGAAAGGCATTCATATCATACAAGCTAAGAAAAAAGCTCTTCTTTGGTCTGGATCAACTAAATTATGAAAATAATGAGCCATAGAGCTTAGTTGACTAGAAATGCCAAAAAAAAGCAGGTGAACATATATACGTCTTAGTAGGGAAAAGGGTTTGCAGCTCATGATCCAGAAGCCTTTGCTTGATTACTCGAAAAGCGGATCTTGATGAAGACTTCTAGCCCCACTTTCTCCCTAATGTGCTAATTCTTCACTTGCAGGGAAATGTTTAGATGGGACAAATCCCAACCAGCAAGCCAACCTTCCCATACATTTGAATGGGCTCTAGTTGGAAGGAGTCAATTTCTAGAAAAATTGCCTGTTAGATCCAAATGTCCTGCTCATAAAGCAATTCCTGCAAATGCCTGTTCAACTCTCTCTCAGGAGTTTCCAGGGAAAAATAGATTCTATTTTCTGGGCAGTTGGTTCCTTGCTGCTCATTTTGTTCTAACATATAACTTACATTCATCATCTTATAATGTAAACTATTGTTTCTGTCTTCCCTGAGTGGACTGTATATTTATTTACCCTGTGGTCAAGGCTAACTAGTGGGCTACTAGTGGCAATCAAGTGCTAGAGCAGATAAATCATTGCTATGATCCAGCCAGCGGGGTGTAGTGATTAAGAGCTACGGACTCTAATCTGGAGAACTGTGTTCAGTTCCCCACTCCTTCACATGAAGCCTGCTGGGTGACCTTGGGCCAGTCACAGTTCTCTCAGAACTCTCTCAGCCCAAGTGGATGCAGGCAATGGCAACACCTCCAAACACATCTCTTGCCTTGAAAACTATACGGGGTTGCCATAAGTCAACTGCGACTTGATGGCAGTTTCCACCACTACATGATCAATCCCAGCATGGGCATTCTTATAATATGTTCATTCAGACATTTATCCATTTTAAAGTATCAGCAGCATCCCTTGCCTCTCCTGATGGTTTTTGAACATGTTTTCCAAATTTTCTCTTATCTCTTCTACTTTCATATTATCCCAGTTACTCTCTCAAGACACCAAGAAAAGAATATTACATTTACTGCTAAAATTAGCTCCAAACCTTACTACTCTGATTTGGGCTAGTAACATTATATCTGGTTTGCAAATCATGGACAGGAGGGCTGTTGGAGGGGCCTTGTTATTGGAGGGAATTGCTTTGTGCGGGAGAATCATCTCTGTGCAGCTTGCCCTACCCTGTTCCTTAGATGTGTGCTTCAGTTGAACAGAAGGACACAATCTAAAGCCCGTTTTGAAAGCCCAGAGAGGGGAGAAAACCACTAAAAGGGGAGAGGGATACTGCAAACCAGCAATAGCTTTGCTACTTTCTACCATGACTGTCAAAACTTTTAAAAATTTATAGGCGTATCCCCTGGAAATAGTACAAGGTGGACTGGTCAACAGCTTTGAAAGGATCAGGGGGAAAAGGGAATTCTCAAAGTGACACAAGCAAATGATGGTGCATCATGGGTGATGTCACAGGCACAGATGACCTGCCATACAGAACCAACACACATGAACATATGAAGCTGCCTTATACTGAATCAAACCCTCGGTCCATCAAAGCCAGTATTATCCACCCAGACCAGCAGCAGCTTTCCAGGGTGTGGTCGTTCACATAACCTACTTCCCTAGTCTCTTTAACTGGAGATGCCTGGGACCTTCTGCATGCCAAGCAGATGCTCTACCACTGAGTCACAGCCTCTCCCCAGATTGTCTCTGAAAGAGAAACAAAAGGATTTGGTGGATAGGAAACTGACAAAACTGCTGAATGCTGGAAAATGCTATTTCCTCATACCAGATGCAAAAGCCCATAGGAACGCTGCTGAAAGGTCAGCCTAGGCAACTCATACAGGAATGTAAGAGGATAGGCCTTCCAGTAGGTTTCAGCCATAGTGCCCCCAAAAATCATAGAGTTGAAAGGGACCACCAGTGTCATCTAGTCCAACCCCCTGCACAATGCAAAGAATTCACAACTACCTCCCCCCCACCCCCAGTGACCCATGCCCAGAAGATGGGAAAAAATGCTCCAAACTGGCCTGGAGGAAATTTGTTTCCTGACCCCAAAGTGGCGATCAGCATTACCCTGGGCCTGTAAGAAAGGGCCATGAGAGCCAAGTACTGACACAACCCTTTCTGGGCGTGATAGCCAACCACTAAGAAGCTTCAGGTGCCTCTGGTTTCAGTGGCCTGCCATTCCCAACCCACTTAAGATAGGTGGGCTGCTCAGATCACGTGTCTCTAATCAAGCCACTCTCCCTCTCCCTCTCTCCCCGAACTTCTAATTAAATACAGCAGTCTCAAGAGTTCAAACCAAGCATCCCCCTTTTAAAATCACACCCTGTTTTGTATTGGCTGCTGCGCAAGGCTGAGAATGGATATTACAGCTTTTTATGATATAATATCCCCCCCTAATTGGTGCTTCATAGGGCCATGCCTGAAATTCTTGTCAATTTCATCCTAAAAACTCTGGTGGGCGATTTTCTCCCTGGCCTCAGCATGCTGGGGAAAGCCTTTCAAGGAGCGAGGCGGCTGGTATTGCACAATTCCAAAGTACCTTAATGTGTCAAAAATGTTTGGGGGAAGAAAGCGCCACTGTAAATGCAATCACCTACATTGGTGTCCCCATTGTTAAGCGAGAGGCAAAAGTATTGCTAATTGTCCTGCATTTTAGCAGGGTTTTTAAAGCATTATGTAGTAAGTACACCGAAGGGTCAATTTGTGAAGTAAAATACTTAGCATGCAAAGCGTCATACAAGATGCTGTGTAATACTTGACCTCTCAGAATAATAAATGTAGCAGTGAAACGCTGTGCATTCAGGCGGGTCTGAATAGAGCCTCCGCAGAGGAACAAAACCAGAAAATGTTCTCTTCATTCCCTTCCCCTTTTTTCCCCCCACTAAGCGAAAATTATTCTTTATAATGGCCATTGCAGCAATTAGCCAGCATTTCGGGAAGGGTGGGGGGGGGGGGAGGGAGGTGGCGAATAAATGTGCAGAAATAGCAATTTCTTCGTGGAAATGAGATTTTGTATGGAGACTGCAAATTACTTGGAGGTATATGAATAATGGCTGCCGGAGCATTCTCTGCTGCAGAATACGGTGTGGGTGGGTGTAAAGATTTCCTCTTTGCAGTTAAATGTTTAGACATTTGACTATTTTAATTTTACTCACAGTCTGGCTCGATTGACCCCGTTTCCCCCATTGATCATTTCTTGTATGCCTGGAAGCAAGTGTGCAGATGACAGGGGCCTACCAATTAGAGCTGTGTGTGACACGCAAGTACAATCGAGAGGGGTCCGCTGAAACGGCTCCTCCACTATTTTACATTTGGCTTCCCAGATCAATACTTTTTTTATATAATTCAGGTTGTTTAGTGGCCCGTTGTTGTTCTTTGCAATGGACACCCTCATTAGGGTCTGACGTCTTCTTCCTTTTTTAAGTTTAATTCTAAAAGTTTGATTTGACAGGAGGGAAAAAAGCCAAACTCCTCTCAACACTGTGTAAAGAGGCTCAAAGTACCATTACGTTTGTTACCAAAGGGCAATTTTTTTGGAAACTAGCATTAATTTTGCAAAAAAGAAGTTTGGCAAGTTTCAGTTCCTTGGACTTTAGAGTGGTTTCCTTTGTCTTGTGGAAAAGAAAGGCATTCCAGGGACAACAGCAGGTGCAAAATATTCTTACTCACAACACAGCCAGATCTCCGTTTTTTGTCTTGCAAAAAATCTCTGTATCATTATTGTGTGATTATACATTAACCCATCACTTCTTAAATACAGTTTGCTTGGAATAATTAGTGCTTCATCTTTCTTCTTCCTTCCCTCCCCTTTTCCCTTCCCTCAATGCTTTCATTTTGGCTATCAGCCTTTGAAACTGTAAAAATAGTACTCAGCCCTGTGGCTTCTTTTCCTTACAAACACTCAATTTCATCCAGTTCAAACAATTTGCTTTCTCAGTCATGTATGTGTAATTCAGAATCCACCAACATGTTCCTTCCAATGGACAAAAAGCTCCAGGGTTGGCCTAAAACACGTCCAAACAAGGAATATAGTTACTATTTCCAGTACATATATTTTCAGATAAGCATACTTTCAGAAATCAAAACTATCTCATTGTTGTTGTTTTTGCCCCAATCCAAAAAATTATGTGCCTAAAGCCTCGGCTGTACTTGGGGCAGAAGTTTGAATGATAAGTCTCATCTTTATTATTACTATTAAATGCAACATTTCTTAAACTCCTTAAAAAGAGAAAGTTCTTATGAATGAAAAACTGCAAAGCTTGGCTTATTAAAATTGATGGAAACATAACAATGAGGTTAGATTTACTATATCATATCTTGAACTGCAAATATATAATATATTTCTACTCTTCTGATTTTTATGAAAAGGGTTTCTTTGCTGATAGAATTGTTCTCTATTATGTGTATGTTTCACTTGATTCATAATGTGATCAATATAATTTTAGAAAGAATAAAATAATTGTCTTGTCAAAATGTGATCAGTATGAACTATGATAATATTTATTAAAATTCATTAATCAATTCGTTTGTTAGAAACAAAGGCAGTTAAAACACTCTATGCACTAGACAATCCATACACACACACACACACACACATATATATTCCTACTAAGTATGGGTGTCCTTTTGCAAAAATTTGTCCACAGCTCTGCTTAAACACACTAGTTAATTATGAGTTTGTCAGAAGATAAAGAAAGCACAATTCACAAATGGAAAAACAAACAAACCTGGTACTACGTAAAACACCTGGGGAAAAACATAATTCACAGTTTGATTTTGAGCATCCATAAAACATGTACATTCAACACATTCAAAAACTTTTGTTAGTTAAATGTAGAACTTCCCTTCACTGAAGACCTGCAAAAGCTTCAATCCAAGGCTCTGCTGGAATCATTAGCCATTCTGCATTGTGTGGGACAATTCTGCGTTAGGGGAGATCACAGTACATGTGCAGTTCTATATATATGCAGTTGCCAATAAGGCAACACTTGCCAAAAAGGCAACACATGCGTTTTCCTGATTTGGTACATGTTTGATATATCATGGTATGTGTAAAGGTGCAATCTTAGGTACATTTCCTTGGCAATAAAAGAACAGGACTTAAGAAGAGCGTTGAAGTCAGAGTGCCAGACTGAAGAAGAAGAAGAATTGGTTTTAATATGCCAAGTTTCTCTACCACTCAAGGAAGAATCAAACCGGCTTACACTTACCTTACCTTCTCCTCCCCACAACAGACACCCTGTGAGGTAGGTGGGGCTGAGAGAGTGTGACTAGCCCAAGGTCACTCAGCTGGCTTCATGTGTAGGAATGGGGAAACAAATCCACTTCACCAGATTAGCCTCCGCCACTCATGTGGAGGAGCAGGGAATCAAACCCGGTTCTCCAGATCAGACTCCACTGCTCCAAACCACTGCTCTTAACCACTACACCATGCTGGCTAGGGGCTATGGCTAGGGACACCACATTTTTAGACTAAACTCTTTGGGACAGGAATCTTTCTACTTGTATGGTGTAAAGCAGGGGTGGTGAACCTTTTTTCCCCCAAAGGGCCATTTGGATATTTATAACATCATTCGTGGGCCATACAAAATTATCAACTTAAAAATTAGCCAACGAAGCCCCAAGCAGGCAGCTGCCCCAGATGACCCCCTCCAGCACGGGCATGCAGTCAGGCATCCAACCGGTGGTGCATTCACCCACCTGGTGGCACAGGATGGTCTGTTGCACCAGCCAAGCGTAACCGTCCAGCAGCACGCCAGAGTTGCTCCTGCTCTGCATGGTCGAGGCTGGATTCTACAGCTGGCTCTTGCTACCTCTGCCTGCAGGGATGAAATGATGACACACTGACTAAGAACTCACCGCCCTTTGCATTCTGCCCCTGCCCCCTTTAACCCCTCCATTGTTGCCACTTCCGCCCCCAGCTCTCTTGTAGTACAGAGGGAATACATTTCTCCATGGCCCGGGTGGGAAAGGGTTAACACAGCTTCTTGGGCAGTCCTAGCAGCTCCATAGCTAACAAGTCTTCTACAAGGGGGGAAAAGGTTCCTTTTCTCAGCAAAACAAACTCACATCCGCCTTGAATAGAGGCTATTCCTGTCCGTGGGAGGGGTCAGATCACCAGTCTTAGATCCTTCTGAGCTAGAGATCTGCCAGGACCCACAAAGGGCCAGACCAAATGATTTCGCGGGCCTTAAACGGCCCCTGGGCCTGACGTTCCCCACTCCTGGAGTAAAGTGTCATGTCCATTGAAAGTGCTATCTAAATAATAAATATGAAAATAGCACCAGAATTAAACTCATCCAGTGTTCTTGGTCCAGTCACCATCTCCCACTCTAACCTACTTCATGAAGTTATTGTGAAGATACAGTGGGGGAAAGTGAAATAGCTGTGTCCACTGTCTTCAAATCCTTGGAAGGAAGGTGGCATAAAAATCTTTTTGAAATATTGTGAGTAAACACAGAAGCTTGGATCCAGAGATATGCAAGTGGAAACATTAACAAATTTGTGCAGTTCTGTTTGTGCAAGGTCTTGAGCAACACCTAGTGCTTTCCTCCCAAAACTGGTTGCACAAGAGTGGGGATATAGTGGTTGCAAGTGGGGATATAGTGTTTGACTTAGCTCAAATGGTTATTATCACCTTTTTTCCCCTTTTATTCCAACTTGTGCAAAGAGCTCTAGCAGAAATGTTGTGCTGGATCCAACCCAGTATTCATAAGTATTTAGATATTCTAATCTAGTTTGTGTATAAACCTCTAAAAAAAGTTCAGGGTTGCTGAGAGCCATCATTTCTCCCCAGAAAAAGTTTCTTTCTGCCTTCCCCATGTCATATTCTGAAAAACACGCACAAGATACTCCATTAGAACAGTTATGCTGCTACTGTCTCCCAGTGTCACATTGCCCTCAGGGTACACTAGCCCCTCCCTCTTGGGGGGCCAACTAGAAAAATAATAAATAAACACAATTCTATATGGCCATAAAGGCTGGAACTACACAGTGGGAAGCATTTGCAAGAGAAAATTCACTTAACCCTTAACATTATGAGCACACGAAATTCCCCCCTGCAAATACTTCCTGCAGCTATTTTTTAAAAAATTGGCTTCTCCTTGCTGGGCTCAAAGAAAGGGTGGAAATGCTTCGAGCTAGGAAATGCTTTGAGCATTTTCAGGAGTAAATGTGAGAGGCACAAAAAGGGTTAAAAACCTCCACTATCTGCTCTTCCATATACAGAAACTCTCAAACTTCCTAACTTGCCAGTGATGTGTCCTGAATACAAAATGGGCCTGAAATTGTCAAAATCCCACAAGCTTTCCCTGAAGCCTCTAAGCCTCTTTGGGTATCCTACAGCAAGAGCCCCCAATCTGTTGATCATGTGGGCAACTTTGTAATTTTTAGAAAGGGTAGTGGGCACCACCACCAAATGGCTGCCACTGCAGGCAATCACAAAACATTAGGTTAGTCCATCCAGCTGTGATGGGGCAGCTCTTTCTGAATGGGTGCTCCATGTAGGCAGAAAGATATCTTCTGGGGTCCTTGAAGTGCCTTCTTGTCCAATGTAGCAATGGAAAGCCAAGATTGGCTTTTTGCTTTGGGGAAGAGGTTCTATGTGGAAGATGCAAGTGGGCACCAGAAAACACATCAATGGGCACCATGGTACCCAAGGGCACTGTGCTGGCAATCACTGCCCTAGAGGCTGCCCCATATCCTGCTCACTTCCTGGTTGAATAGCACCCCCTCTGTCAATTTTTGTGACCTTTTCCTTTCTTCATACTAATTATTAGAGAGACATAACTTGTCAGTGAAAGTGTTTGGAAGGCCCTGGACACTCCTACAAAGGGGTGGCTGGGCATCATAGAAATTTCATAGGTTCTCAAAGGGACCTGACTGATTTGTAAATAATGTGGAAAAGCTAAATTCAGTTTCAGGCATCTGCTAGAACTGTTTTTACATTGATACTTATCACAGCATGTCATGAGACCAGTTTTATGTTCTGTCTCCACCATGCAGAGGCACGTGTCCAATACATGAACATTATCAAACTGATGGCAGCAAATAAATGTTTCTCCTTTGCTACAATTGCAGCAGCTGAAACATATCATGTTGAGCTTTTCCAGATGGTGTGGAGTTTGCAAAATTGTAGATGGAATCCTAGAAGGTGAACCTTCTATAGCTCCCTGTGACATTTTTGAATCATTCATAAAAAAAATTGCTTGCATCTAGTCCAACTTGGATGCTGTAGTGAATATAGATGTATCCGAAACAAGTAATTGCTTGTCATAGTTGCTTGGAACATTTTAATATGCTTTGCTTGGCAGATGCTGACAATATTGTGAGGAATCTGAAGGCTCATGTAAGTTGGATCCTTGCTGACCAGAGCTAGTAAAAATCCATCCAGAATGAACTAAGTTATTTGCCAAAGTATTAACCAAGGTATCAACTTCCTGAGAGAAGGTCCCACAGGTTTTGAAAGAAGCTTTGCTGAAAAATACTTGTTGATCTAGCCAATTTTTGATCAATAATATCTAATCTCTCTTTTTTGTGGGCAAGGTAATCCAAGCATGCCTTGGCAGATCAACATCAGCTATTTATTTATTTTGGTTGGTATAGCTTTCCTTACTCACTTTTAATCTGGCTCCAGACCAGGTTATGAAACAGACAGTTTTGGTGGCTCTGGCCATAAAGATCTGGCTGATCTTTACTTGCAGATTGACAAGATAATGTCCTTGTTGATCTTCTCAAACTTCTCAATGGCTTTTGATATGATCGACCACATTGTTCTTTTGGATCCCATAGAACATGGAAGGAGAATTTCAGAGAGAGATCTCCAATAGTTTTATTCTTTTTCATCCTGTATGACTTGGAGGGTTATCACTGGGGATGCTTGCCTGTGTCTTCATATGTTAGATGCTGCCTGGGTCATCATATGTGGACTACCACAAAGTTCAGCATTATCATCCATGTTATTTAACATCTATATGATGCCACAAAGCAAGGATATATGTAGCTCTGGGGTTAGAGTCATCAGAGTGCTGGTGATAGCCAGCTATATTTCATTAACTAAACAGCTGGGAACAGCTATGGCTATCCTGGATACCACATGGAAACCATGGTCATATGGATGAAGAACAGATTATACCCAGGTAAAATGGAGGTGGTGCTGGTGGGAAACATTTGTAGGTTGATGTGGATAGTTCAGCTGGTGATAGTGTTTCTGTTATTTGGTCTGATTGCGTTAACAGCCCACTTTTTGAGAAGCAATTTTGAGATTTGTGAAAAGCACTTTTTCATTGATATTGAGTAAGTAGGCTCTCTTCTCTTTATGGGCATTTTAGAACTTGTTACATTAATCAAGATATCAGCAACTTTCTGCCCTGATGTCTGCAGTATAGGCTATGCCGAGTTGCCCTGGAAGAAATGCCCTTTAAGCCACTGTCAGTAACATGATCATTGGAAATACTCTGGGAATGAAGACTGATCATCAGCACAACTCTCATCTATAGCAAGATCCGTTTGACTTTGATTATGAATGTGCATCCTACTTTTCCAATCTCCAAATCTCTCCTGACTCTTGTCCCCTCCCCCTCCTCTGAATCTGAGCTCTCATTGAACTCTGTCCAAAGCTGATGCACAGTGTTGCTTTCAGGGCCACTGCAAATGGAGAGGTATGCACATTGGCTTTCATACATGGCAATTTTCTGCACACTTCCTCCTGCCTCTCCCCCCTACTTTTCCTTTCCAGTGACCCTGCCCTGGCTTTGGGGATGTGGTCATCCCAACTGCTATGGTGACCCACAACCCCTCGTTCTTACTTTTATGCACACATTATGGTCCTATGACAATTCTATTAAAATTTGAAATATATAAGTAGCAATAGATCATTACAGTGTGATTGTGCTATAGCAATTATTGACTATTTAAAAAATCCTCAAGAAGCCCTCCAGTGATGTGGCAGGAAAAAATGCTGGAAAAATGGCATCCATCCTGCAGGGCAGGAAAATGTGCACCGTTGCTTCTATGCAACACACTAATGTGCTTGGGGATGGCATTCTTTCCAAAAAGAACATAATACCATATATACTCGAGTATAAGCCGACCCGAATATAAGCCGAGGCACCTAATTTTACCACAAAAGACTGGGAAAACGTATTGACTCGAGTATAAGCCTAGGGTGGGAAATGCAGCAGCTATTGGTAAATTTCAAAATAAAAATAGATACCAATAAAATTACATTAATTGAGGCATCAGTAGGTTAAAAGGTTTTGAATAACTTTAGGTTTTGAATCAACAATAACTTTAAAAGTACAAAAACCTTAGCTCAATCAGCAACCAAGCTAAAACACAAGAGTTAAAATCCTTCAAAACTGGATTCCTCCTCATCATCTGTATGTCCAAACAGAGCTTCAGCTGTAGGTGGTATGAGGTTATCAGCATAGACATTGTCATCATCAGCGTGTATATTATGAGCCCTAACACGCGCTCCCCCGCCCCCAGCCATGCCCCCTCATCCTATGCCTTGCGCGCGCTCCCCCTCGGCATCAGGCGCCTCCATTCTTCTCCCCTCCTCCTCCTCACCTTTCATCCTCGCCGCTCCGTCTTTTTTCCCCTCAGCGGCGGCAGCCGCCGGAACTCTCTGAGAAGGAGGAGGGGGTCGGAGGCGCCCCTCCCCCCACACTGCTTTCCTGCCTCATAACCGCCGAAGCCCCCCTTCCCAGCCGCCCTCACTGAGGGGGGCCCCACCAGTCCGCCCTCCCTCCCCCCCAGGGACCCTCCCGTGCCCCCTCGCTTTCCCCCCCACCCGTGAGGCAGGTGCGCGGTGCATGCGCGGAAGATATCAGCAGTCATTGGACCACCTACAGAGGCTGCAGGCGCCCGCAGATGAGCGGGAGAGACCGGAGAACACCCGCACTGCACCGGAGAACAGGTAAGTGGGACCCTCATTCGAGTATAAGCCGAGGGAGGCTTTTTCAGCATAAAAAATGTGCTGAAAAACTCGGCTTATACACGAGTATATATGGTAATTCAGGTTTGGGACACAGCATATTAAGCATATTAAGGTTAGGGGAAACCTGGACACAGGACGATTCCAGCACAGTATCAGAAAGAAAGAAAGAAAGAAAGAAAGAAAGAAAGAAAGAAAGAAAGAAAGAAAGAAAGAAAGAAAGAAAGAAAGAAAGAAAGAAAGAAAGAAAGAAAGAAAGAAAGAAAGAAAGAAAGAAAGAAAGAAAGAAAGAAAGAAAGAAAGAAAGAAAGAAAGAAAATTAAATACTCGAGTTTGGAAGTCGAGCAAGACTGCTAGGTATTGGGGAAAATACATTTTTTCATTCATTGCTGTTACCAAAACAAATGTGCTGGAGATCACAAATGTCTATCAGTCCATAAATGGTAAATGGCACATGCATCCATGATGTGGATTGGAACTGTGCAGGAAGGAAAGGGAAGATTTACCTGTTTAAGCTCCATTCTGTTTTGCTTATTGAAATCAAGGTCCTTATCCAGTTATTAGCAGCTTCAAAGGGGAAAAAGGGACCTTTTAAAATTTATCTGCCCCCCCTTAAAACACTAATAATGATATGAGAAGCTCAGTTTCAATTAGCAAAACTGAACTGAGTTGAAGGGTTAAAATCTCTCTGGCTTTCTTATATGACTCTGATTAAAATTGTTGCTGTGTATATGCCCAGTTGACCATTTACAGACTGATGGAGATCTTTGATTTCCTTGAGATATGTTTTGTCCCTTAGTTTTTATTATCACCATTAACAGATTTTCACTCATATATATAAACGAAGTCCAAAATAAGGGGAAATGGCAGAGATCTGTTTTCTAGCACCTGTATCTTTTAAGCACATATTTCTCAATGTCTTCTAAAGAACAAATTGGGAAAGGTATGCATTTATAATATATGAAAAGTCCTAAGCTGTAACTTTCTAATACACTAATATGAAATTTCACTGTGCAGCCGTAAGGCACAAAACGTGCATTTCATGTACAAAATCATACCCCATCCTCAAACTCTGTTGCAAATATATCATACACATTGAGTTTCAGATTAAAGCCCCCTCCTTTATTCTTATCAGATACTTTTACAAAAGAATTCTGTATACATTACATTGAAAATGTATGAGGAGTCGTTGAATGATTATTGGAGGAATACTGGGGTACTGGAATATTTTGTGTTAATTACAGTATTCCTCCAAAGTCATACATAAATTAAGCACAGGCTGCTGTCTACATAACAAGAAGGCCAAATGTCTGTTTTTCTGTCAATTATTGAATGTTGTCATGTGGAAATGTTACAGTAAGGCTGTAAGTCTTTTCCTGTTCAATGGGTTGGAATTAAACATGCTAATTTAGGGTCTCTTTCAAGTATTTTATTTAACTACTTTGGCCTTTAATTCCTTTATGCTGCATCATTTAAAGTAATGTTATTTATATATATGAAGCATGTTATACTTATTAACCAATGTGCAAAAATCGAAAGTACAGATTTTACGTAATGGGCTAATTACAGGACTTTAAAGCCACCTACTGAGTTTTGCTAAGCTTAACAACAGGTTCACTGAACTGGATAAATTTATTCAAACTTGTGGAAATGAGCCCCATTCTATGTACAGCCATACTGGGAAAACACACAAATTATTCCTCAATACTAGTTTAATGGGTCAAACAGTGAACCTGAATGCTGAACATATATCTGCATCCTGAAACAGTAGATAATCTATAGGCCCTTGGAGAGAGAAGAAAGTGGCAATTTGCAGCCCCTTCCCCATGTTTGTAAATAAGTTTTTTGGAAACAGTTGGAATAAGCATGGCATTTTGTTTTAAAGATTTATACTCCATCTTTTGACCAGATGATCCTCAAAGCAGCTTACAAACAACAGATTAAATACAATAGAAACCTCCCCTTGCCATCCACTCAACCACCCTTGGACCTGTGCCTGATGGCATAGGGCAGGGTGTCCATCCTCTCAGATCTGTGGTCCCTGGCCAATGGCAGGGAAAAGAAGAAGAAGAGTTGGTTTTTATATCCCGGTTTTCTCTAAGGAGTCTCGAACCGGCTTACAATCACCTTCCCTTCAACTCCCCACAATAGACACTTTGTGAGGTAGGTGGGGCTGAGAAAGGTCTGAGAGAACTGTGACTAGCCCAAGGTCACCCAGCAGGCTTCATGTGGAGTAGAAATCAAACCCGGTTCTCCAGATTAGAGCCCCCTGCTCTTAACCACTACACCACACTGGCTCTCAGGGAGGGGAAAAACAAGATCAGTGTTGTCTGCAGGTTAATCTTCCTCTGGAGATGGTGTTTTTCCTCTGATGGAACAAGAAGGATGGCAACTTCCTTGATAGCCTTTGGACCATCAAACAGTGGAAGATGCCGGGGTGTCATTGTAATCTTGTCTGCAGACCCTGGTGTCTGGGAGTTTTATTAATTTATTTATCCCTTGATATTCCATCCATCAAAGGGGGCTTAAAGTGTCTTACAAAAAAAATTTGTCAAAAAAAATATATAGGCACAGCTAAATGTTTTCAACCTTGAAATAGTAATTAGTTATTATTACTATTATTATGGCTAAATTGTTGTACTTCACGATACCTGTAGGAAAATATCACTGTAACTGAAACACATGCACACATCTTTAAGCAAAGTACATTATTTATTATCTTCCTTTCGACTCCACTTTTTTTTTTTTTTGAGACTCAAGGAGGATTATACAATTTAAAATAATGCAATAGGAACAGTGAAATAAAACTGGATAACAAAGTTAGAGAATATAAGAAGAGTCCTGCTGGATCAGACCAGTGTTCCATCTTGTTCAGCTACCTGTTTTGCACAGTGGTCCACTAGTTACCCTGGGGGTCCAACATACAGGATACAGAGGCTTATGCCTTCCCCTGCTGATGCCTCCAAACACTGGTATTCATAGGTTTCCTGCATCTGAAGATGGTGATTCCTTTTAGTCATTATTCATGGACCCAACTTCCATGAAACTATTTAATCCCCTTTTAAAGTCATCCATATGTGTGGCTATTGCTATGTCCACTGGCAGTGAATTCCAAATCTACCCATCAACTTCATTTGGTGCCCTCTGGTGCTATTATTATGGGAGAGAAAGAAAAAGTTCTCTGTCCACTTGTTCTACCTGATGCATAATTTTATAAATCTTGATCATGTCCCCCATAATCATATTTTTTCTAAACTGAACAGTCCCTCTCAGTCCGAGAGAACAATGCACTTCAAACAGTACAGTCCATGAAACAAACACCACAACAAAGCTGAATTGCAAAATTACAGTATTTACTCCAATGCATGACTAGTTTTTTTTTTCCAGATATGCCCCCCCAAGAAGGAGTCATTTTACATACACATACTAGTTACTGTTATGTCCAGTAAAAAAAAAAAAAAGGTGCTTAACATTTTTAGGGGGGTTGTCTTACATTCATTTGGCTAAATACAGTAGAGAACAATGCAATAAAATAGTACATACACACACACAAGTGGGGCCCCCACAAGGACTTGCAGGGGGCATCACATCCTCTTTCCCTTTCCTGAAAGCCCCAACAGCCTCTCCCCTTTTCCTGCTTTCTTCTTTCCTTTCCATCAACCAGCCAACCCACTTTATCTGCTCCCCATCTACACCTTTCCTTCATTTCTTCCCCCTGTTAGCCCCTCCCCAGGAAAATTATGGCTCAGTTCTGTAGTGCTAGCTGAGGTGGACCCACTTGCACTGGACTTCCAGGGGGTACCTCACTTTCTCTTGCATCCCCTTCCCTCACTATTTCTTCTTTCCCTCATCCTAGCATCTTCCATATCCTCACCTTTCCCTACTTCTTTCTTGTCCCCCAATATTGAAGAAATATCTGTTTTCTTTCTTTGTGGCCCCAATCTGCGGATTTAGATATCCGCAGATGGGGCCACACTTCACTATTAGAATGTATATATGAATATTTATGAATATGTATTTTACTTATTTACTTATTTTATAACCCCTCCTTCTCTCCAATGCATCTCACACCATTCTCCTCCATTTTATCCTCACAACAACCCTGTGAGGCAGGTTAGGCTGTGAGTGTGTCCAAGGTTCCCCAGCAAACATCTATGATAGACTGGGGATTCAACCCTGGGTCTTCCTGATCTTAGTCCAAAAATCTAATGACTACACCACATCAATACAATGAACAAAGTAATAAACCTGCTTAAAAACTCACAGACATTAACTACAACCCTACTCCATTTAATCCACAGTACCCTTAGTTTAGAAGCAGAACATATGCTTTGCATAAGGAAGACCCTAGCATCTGACCCTGGAAAATCTAGTTAAAGGATGTCAGTAAATAGGGCTGGGAAAAGACCCCCATCCTCATGAGAGATTTTGATGAGGCTGTACTGGGCAGGATAGAGCAATGGTATGGAATGGTGTAGAGTGACTCTCATTATCATGGGTTTATTTATTTATTTATTTAAAACATTAATTAGCAGCCTTTCTACCTTATAGGGACTCTAGGTGGCTTATAATGTAAATAATAATAATAAAATACAATAAAACATATAAAATACATAAAAATCAGCATGTAAACCAACAATTTAAAACTGCCAGAAGGCAGAAGAATGCTGATGGTAATTATGAATTAGATAATGATGGTAATTATGAATTATAACTTTATCATATTGGCTTGAAAGATGCCATATCTGACACTGGTTAATCTGCTATTTAAAATGTACATTAAAAAGGAAGCCCGCCACAATGCCGAAAGTAGCACCTCAGAGATTAATTCCAGTCCAGGCTAGCTTTAACCTTGGCTACTGCAATAAAACAGTCTGAAAGATGCTCAGGTTTTGGCAAGTCTCTAAGGAAAAGGAATTCTACAGCTGAGGGCTTGCCACTGACAGTGCTTCTCTGCAGAACCTTTGTTGACCTAACTTGGCATACAAGGAATGAGCTCAAGAAGGCACCATATGGGAAAAGGCAGTTTCTTAAGTAGCTGGGCCCAAGCCCAGCACAACGCTAGAGTCATAGTAAGAGATTTATATAGCCAATATTGCCCCCTAGCAATTTTCTAGTGAACATAGGATTGGTGTGAAGACTGAAATGTACATTAAAATTTTGTGCAGTTGCTGAACAATAAAAATTAGCATGATCCAACCAAGTTCAAAATCACACTGCAAAACATGTGTACCCTTCGTTCTCCCTTTGAAATCAAGTTAGTTCCTAATCTGTGTAAACTATAAGTAAAACAAGACATTTCAAAAAGGTGAAAAAGATATTAGAATTCTGATTTGTTGCATGTTTCTCCATGATTTAAAAACCACATGCATTTACCTATATGTAAATAAACATAAGTAGAAATAAAATACACAGTTGTAGTCAGTGAAGTTCAGCAGTCTGTTTTAAATGGCATGTTTACCATAATGACAAGTATCTGAGCTTTTTATTTAGGGTGTTGTGTTTATTTTTGCATGATGGCTTCTTTTAGGGGTTCTCAATTTTTAAGTTAGCTTTGGGTGGCCCTTGGGATGGATATTTCCTGCTGCTGTTGACTTAGGAAGCATTTCTAAGCAGGTCTAGTCAAAAGCCAGTTCCGTGTTATTCAGTGGGGCTTATTCCCAGGAAAGTCTCATTAGGGTAGCAGCCTTTCTTTTATTCATTTTGTAATTTTATTCTTACCTTCGATTCAATTAATTGTAGTTTTATTTAGCTGATGTTATCGTTACATTTTTTTCTCCCATATAGTGCCCTGGGTAATTTTTTTTAAGTCAAAGGGCAAAATTTATTGATTTTATAAATCAATAAAATGTCAACTCTGACAACAGTGTAAAGCTGTTGTCCCAACATTCCTAAAAAAAAAAATCTCTGCTTGTGTGAACAATCTCCTTGAGAGAGTAGCGAGACATGAGATTGCAACAGTTCTTGCCCTATAAAATTGCAAATTGTAGCTTTAGAGTTCATGGAATCCATCTTAGGTGAGTAGTGCCTTGTATGAAATTTGGTCACCTTTATGGTTGGAACATATTCGTACTAAACCAGTTTTATTCTGTGCATTTGTGTAAATGTGAAAGTTGGCTGCCGGTGTATCATTAGAACCACAATCATAGTCATATTCCTCAATGATAAGAACTTTATCTGGGACAGGTGGAACTCAGAATCAGATGAAGTTTCAGGCAGAAACTGCAGTACTACAATCATCCACAGAATCAGATGGGGAAAACAGTCTACACTGTCTGTAAGCCATACCATACCCAAAAAGAGTAAGCACCTTTGGCAGCCATAAATTATATGCCATTGCCAAATCTATAAGAATGGTTAATATTTGCCTCCTGCTAAAGTCATCTGAATAATCTGTTTCGTTGGGTTTCGTGATGCTTGTGTATTGCTATATATACTCAAGTATGTGCTTTGGGGGGTAATTAGACTGTGCTCTATAACCCTGTTTGCTAAGGAGGAAGGCTTTAGTAGTATTGCTATAAATTATTGAAATGAATTGAGAAGTTATAAAAGTAGGAATGCAACCCTCCCCCTCTCTTTCTGCTCATACTCCTTTTCACAAAAAGGAGTTTAAAACAAGAAATGCGAAAACTTGGCAGCCTCCAAAACCACCCAAATGGCATAGGGCTGAGATACATTTGAGGTAGCTAATCAATGCTGTGTTTGTACATACCATTAAATATATTATACTAAGTTTAGATCTGATTTCTATGCTCCTTTTATACATTTAAAAGGGAATGCATTTGAATTCACGCTGATACTGAAAACAAGTTCCCAGCTCCGAGTTTCTTGGGTTTTTAAAATCATTTCCATTAACAAACAGCTATTTGCCCTCTAATAAAATATGTCATTATGCTTTATTCACATCACACAAAAGAATCACTGAAAAATCGCCCCAATGATGGCCAATAATTACACATTTGGCTCCTGCACAAGCAATGAAGAAATCGGTTCATTGGGGAAAGCAGGTGCTGGGGCATCATGCTAATAGTCAATATGTGCCACACTAATTAGCCATTGCAATTGCTAAAATTAACAATTAGCTAACATGCAATTCTCATTTTGCAGGCTGCAGTTTACTTTGGATAATCCTTGTATGTTCTTAGCAATTATTCTGACAGCTTATTATTTTTATTTTATTTTTTAAAGGTCTGAGCACAGCTTTAACATTTGAATCCGTCTACCCAAATGTTCAACAGGCATTAAAGAACAACGGCCTCTCTTGGCAATTTCAAAGGAATACATTTGGGGCTTTTTAAATTCATAACTTTATATTTGTTCAAACATATGAATCTTTGATAGCAGTAAGATGTCTATATCTCATTTGTAAACTGGGATTGTATCAGTGGCATTTGGGTTCCCCCCTCCCAGCAATAGAAACTAACAGACATTTCTTTTTTTAATTGAGTGAAAAAGCTACCGATTCAACATGAAGCATTACCAGAGTGATTTTAATAAAAGCTTCCGTGCAATCTGTGAGCACATCTACATGGGAAGGTGCCAAATTTTAGTGAACTCTGGAACTATGCAGGTGCAGTTCCTGAAAAGAAAAAAACCCAGCGTTGTGTGAGGTTCTAAATGCCATCCTTGCCTCCATTTCTTGAATGGGGTATATCACCTATGCATTGCCCACAGTTCTTGACAGCTGTTGTGTAAAGGGGCCAGGGATCAGCACAGCACATCAGCACCTTCCCTGTAACTTGTTGAGATATGTTTTTGCTATATGTGCGCACCCAAGCATTGTCCAATGTCCCGTGTTAAATCATGCTCTATCAGTACTAGTCTATGGTGAGTTCTTTACACTTGAACACATGATGATTCCCCGCTCTTCCACATGAGTAGTGAACTCTAATCTGGTGAACTGGGTTTGTTTCCCCACTCCTACACATGAAGTCTGCTGGGTGACCTTGGGCTAGTCACAGTTCTCTCAGAACACTCTCAGCCCCACCTGCCTCACAAGGTGTTTGTTGTGAGGAGGGGAAGGTGATTGTAAGCCACTTTGAAACTCCTTTGGTAGAGAAAAGCAGGTTATAAAAACCAACTCTTCTTCTTATACAGACTTGGTCTATGAAGATTAGCATAGTTCACTCTGTCAATGGTTCTCTAGGGTCTCAGGTAGAGTTCTTTCATACTGTGTGTGTTAAGTGCCGTCAAGTCGCTTCCGCCTCATGGCGACCCTATTATTTCATACTACCTGATCCTTTAAACTAGAGATGCTGGGGACTGAACCTGGGACCTTCTGCATGCAATGAGCCATAGCCCTGACTCTTTTTATATGAGCCACTGCCTCTACCCCCTTTATATGTAGATGAATGAGAGTTCAGTTTAGTTCCTTGCCAATTCCACTCCTGTAATATGTAGAATAAGAAACCACATGAGTCAGCCTCATCCTGTAGAGTTTCCTGTTCACCACTCTTTGATACCTGAGGAAAGAATAAGAGTTGGGTTTTATACCCCACTTTTCTCTACCAAAAGGAGTCTCAAAGCAACTTACAAATTCCTTCCCTTCCCACCCCCCTCAATAGACACCTTGTGAGGTAGATGAGGCTGAGAGAGTTCTGAGAGAACTGTGACTAGCCCAGCAAGCTTCATGTGGAGGAGTGGGGAATCATAACTGGTTCACCGGATTAGAGTCCGCTGCTCATGTGGAAGAGGGGGGAATCAAACTCAGTTCTCCAGATTAGAGTCTGCCGCTCTTAACCACTACATCACGTTAACTCTCTGAAGCCTGGAGACTCCTCTCCACACAAATGATAAAGGAGGGATTCCCCCAAGCTTCCTTATCTTGAATGTTTCTGCTACCGAAGCATTCAAAACCTTATGCAACCTCATTTCATTTAGCATCACCTTAGCTGTGCCTGGCTGATAAGAGTAGCCCAAATGAAAATCTCCCCAAAGTATGTTTATTAGTAGTGTAAGCTTTGGATGAGAGACCACCAAGGAATACCAGGGTTGCTGTGCAGAGGAAGGCACTGGCAAACCACCTCTGTTAGTCTCTTGCCATGAAAACTCCAAAAAGGGGCCGCCATAGGTCGGCTGTGACTTGAAGGCACTTTACACACACACAAGCATGGCAAAGTGATTAATGTCAGCTTTAAAAGTATGAAATCACATGGCACAGTATAAAAATAGAAGAAAGCCTTTAATTCTGAGAAAAGACGGCATTTAAACCCTAAAAGTAAGAAAATGGATACAAAAATGGGTAAAAGCTCTAGACAAAGCATGTGTATATTTGCATACTTTATACTATTTCTGTTCATTTGTGACTGATGGGTTTTATATTAATTCTACAAACTACAATCCATTGTCCATGATTTGGTTCTAAGATCTAGCAGGCATGTGGTTGCCCATCACACACCCCAAGCTGATGGGATGAGGATATTTTCAGTTGTGCAGCTCTCTTTGCAAAATTCCCTCCCAATAAACCATCTGTGAAACACAAATTTCATCATCTTCCAGGCAGTGTATTAAGATCATGGTACTCACCAGAGTCTTTCGTGGCTGAATTTTGGCTTTGCTATTCTCCCATTAAGGTCGGGATTGTATGATTTTATCAGCTGCCATTGTATTACTGCTGGGCTTGTTTTTATCAGCAGTTGTGTAGTTTATGTTTTGTTTGATATGATTGTCTTACTTGGTTTCACTATTGTTTTTAATGTGAGCTGCAATGAAGGTTTTGTAAGTGGAAAAGTGGTATGCAAGTATTTAAACAAACAAACAGCTGGCAAGTCCCCAGTCAGGCTGTAGAAGGAAGATCTCAAAAGACAACCAGAAAAGGATAAAGCATGAATAATGTTGTGCACTACAATTTGGGGGGAGGTCATTCATGTAACAACAGACAAAAGAATCCAGAACAGTTCTTGATAAGACCTGATTTAGGAGGGAGGTGTGACAGCCCCCCTGCTGTATGTAGCACAGAGGAGCATACAACAGAATGCATCACATCACTAGCAGTCTGAGGATTTGGGGGTTAGGAAAAAATGGATCTGATGCAGTTCAGCTGACCTAATTTCAGAGCCAGAGTCATCACAGGCAGTCCTGTGACCTGAGCTACTCTATGGTCTTTTATGCATGGGTACTTTGACTCATGTTCACTCTCGGACTGACTTGGTCGCTCCTTGGAGTTATGCATGAGTTTTCCATCCCTCAGAGTTGACCTTGCACCCACCCCACACTCTCTCCGGGTCTTCCTGATGCTCTTTTAATATGATTCTTAGTTCTTCTTCGTGTGTCTCAGCCACCATGTGGACATACAGCACAAAGTCTGTTTTAAGTAGCCTTCAGACAGCAGATCATCTGCAAGGGCTGACACTTTATACTCATTGGAAGAAGCCTCCTCCTCACTACCATCTCAACCACCATTGCAAACCACAACAAATATTATTGCAAGCTGCCTTGAACCACAAGGAAAGGCAGGGTATAAATGTTTTAATAAATAAATAAACATGGCCTCATTTGGTTAAAAGTGAATATTACTGGAATTATACCTGGCTGCCACAGAATGTACTCATAAGCATTCACCTTGTGTGTGTGTGTGTGAGTGTGTAAAGTGCCATCAAGTCACAGCTGACTTATGGCGACCCCAGCAGAGAGCTTTCAAGGCAAGTGAGAAGCAGAGGTGGTTTACCATTGCCTTCCTCTGCAGAGTCTTCTTTGGTGGTCTCCCTCCAACCCTGCTTAGCTTTGAGATCTGATGAGATAGGGCTATACCTTGCTGTTTTCCCTTCTGCATTTACCTTAGATGGATCAAAAAGGGGATTGTTCAACTTCACAGAGGAGAAGTCCATTAAAGGCAACCAAGATGACTAAATGGAGCTGCTATGTTCAGAGGCAGTATGCCTCTGAATACCAGTGCTTCAGGGGAGAGCAACAACACAAGTTGCCTTGGTCTCAGTGCCCTGAGTGTAGGCCTTTCAGGGGAATCTGTTTTCTCAGTATATGGAACGTGATGGACCACTGATGCAACCTAGCAGTCCTTATGAATCTTCACAGGCTCTAACATGTATATGGTGCTCTTCACATGTAAGAATCTCCACTGTGTACAGATCTAGAGAGAGCCAGTCTGGTGTAGTGGTCTGGGAGTCCCAGGTTCAAATCACTACTCTGCCATGGAAGCTTGCTTGGTGGCTTCGGTCAGTCATACACACTTAACCCAACCTACTACACAGAGCTGTTGAGAAGATTAAATGGAGGAAAGGAGAAAGATGTTAAGCTGCTTTGGGTCCCTATTAAGGAGAAAGGCAGGGCATAAATGATGAAGTGAATAAATAAATACATCTATGCACTGAAGCATAGAAGAGAACAAGGAAACACTTCTGCATATGGTATTCTGCTACGGCATTAAAGTTCTTCCATGAACCCTGGAGCGAACTGGATTTTGGTAATTGTTTGCTCTATAAATTTTGCAGATAATTAATGCTGAAATACCACAAAAAAGCCATTTTTCAAAATGAATAGATTTACTGGCAGTGCTTCTTAGCTTACTCATGCTTTGCAAGGGCAATAGATTCAAACACAGGTATTTGCTGAGAGACACGATGAATACTGAAGCAAAATGCACCGAATGCAAAGCAGTCCATTCATTTTTGCTTTATTCACAGCAGGACTAGATAAGCCAGGTAACTGGTGCATTCAGCAGATAACTGCTGCCTCTTGAGGCTTTATACACTGGACAATGGCCAATAGAAGGGGAGCTGTGAATGACCAATCAAAAGAATACCTCTGCAGCAGGGGCCAATAGGGCAAGTTCACAGACTATAAATGTCATGGGTCTGAAACAAAGCACAAGATCCCAGAAAAGAATTACCCCCTTCTATCCTTTAATTACCCTGCAGTACTCAGTTGGTATAGCAGTTCCATTAAAAATTGTAAAGAGGTATATATTTGACATCCTTTTGGTAGGTGCTTATGGGTAAACCCAGAGCACTGATTAATGGAATCAGGGTGTAATAGAAGAAAGAGTACCATGGTATATATGGCAAAAGAGAACTTTGGTGCCTGTAAATTCTCATTCAGTGCAGGAGTTACAAGTTACTTTATAAGATGGAAAGTTTTGAAATAAGCATTAATGTTCTGACCTTCAATTTCAAGTATGCACTGCCACAAGAGTTAAAAAATTCTACTTAAAGATAAAATATTGACAATTTTGAGAACAATTCAGAGATCTGCTTCCTTTTTATACATTTCTTCCCCAAGGAGTATGTTTTCCATTCTGAGAAACATGCCCTGAAAGCTAAACTTGCTTGAAAAGTAATTTTGGATTGTCAGCACTAAACATTGGTAATACTTGCAAAAGATTTCTATGAAAATCTGCAGTGACTAAAGATTTCTGACTCCAACTTGCAGTGGCATAATTCAGCCAAGTTAATTTGACATGATTAATCCTGGGTCTGAAGATCAATCTCTTTTTCCCCCCTGGCTCATACATAATAATACATAGCCGATCAGTGTGATGCAATGATCTCTAGTATCAGAGGAGCATGCCTATTATATGAGGTGCTGTAGAACCCTGGCAGGATAATGCTGCTGCAGTTGACTTGTTTGTGGGCTTCCTAGAGGCACCTGGTTGGCCGCTGTGAGAACAGACTGCTGGACTTGATGGGCTTTGGTCTGATCCAGCACTGCCTTTCTTATGTTAATGCAGCATGATCTTGGAAACCTGGGCTCAAATCTCAACTCTGCCATGAAATTCACTGATTGTCATTGAGCCAGACACATACACTCAGCCTAACCTACCTCACAGGGTTATTATGAGGATAAAATGGGGAAAGGAGAATTATATATGCCACCCTGAATTCCTTGGAGGAAGGGTGGGATAAAATTTTACTACCTATATATAGGCCATATATTATAGTACCAGTTACGCTCTGGCTATATGTCATTCTATAACCTTCTAACTACTGTTACCAAACATTAAGAACAGCTCTGTCTTCAAACAAGGCTATATGCTATATGGAGTCTCCATATGTTGGAAAAGGGAATAACTACCCAAGATATTTATTTGCTTTAAACATTTGTATCCCACCCTTCCTGCAAGAAGCTCAGGGCAGTACACAGGACTCCCCATTGGCCATTTCATCCCTATAACAGCCCTGGGAGATAGTGTAGAGGCACTTCCCAAAGCTCATCCAGTGAACACCCATGAACACATGAAGCTGCCCTATACTGAATCAGACCCTTGGTCCATCAAAATCAGTATTGTCTACTCAGACTGGCAGCGGCTCTCCAGGGTCTTAGGCAGGGGTCTTTCACATTGCCTACTTGCCTGGTTCCTTTAGCTGGAGATGCCAGGGATTGAACCTGGGACCTTCTGCATATCAAGCAGATACTCTACCACTGAGCCACAGCCCCTCCCCTTCACAGCAGTGTGGGGATTTGAACAGGTCTCCCATATCTTGTTCCAGCACTTTCTCCACTACACTACTCTGGCATAAGATGAACAAGATGTGGGTAACATGACTTTCTATAACCCACGGAGAGCCCCACAGAACGTAAAGGAGTTCTACACTAGCATGTCTGTGCCATAAGACTGTGGAGCTCCCGTCACTTTCATGTCTACTATGAAACACAATTCAACACAACCTGACACGGTGAAAAGGTATTTAAAAAACTTTTAAATGTATAGAGAAGTGTACATTTCTCCTCTGAATTCTATTTGCAGAACAGATAAATTATGTAGCCAAGATATCATTAAGAATTCATTTTATATATAATAGTGATTTGATTACTACCATGCAATACATTGTGCTGTATGTTATAATCTCAATTTGTGAACTGCAAAAGAAAGTCTATTGCTGCCACTAATGACTTTGGCAGGGAAGAGAAAGAGATACAGCACACGATCCCGAACACTTTGCAAGGGACTCAAACAATAGCAAAGTGCAGTAAGTTGGAAGCACTTAACCTATTACTGCTGTGATGGATAAGCGTGAAAGCCTTTAATTTAAATTCACTTCTTGATTAAGCCTGAGCTTCCTTACATTATCCTTCTCCACCAATAAAGTTCAAAACACACAGAAATAAATAATATATAATACTCTCAATAAGGCAAAAACCATTGAGGCTATGGAAAAATCACACTCAAAATCCTGTGATGCCATTAAAAGGCCATCAATACAAAGAATGCATAATGAATTTCCCATAATAGTAGGACTCAGCGGCACCCAAAGAACTTGATGGGCAATGGGTTCAGGATAAACAAAAGGAAAGTCTTCAGCCATTTATGCATGGCTGTTTCCTCGCGGTCACCCCACCGACTACTTCGGGGCTTTGCCTTGATTATGCATGCATTTTCCAACTGTCAGAGTTCGCCTCACTCTCCCTGCGGTTTCCACTTTAATGATATTGTTCACATAGCCAATTCAGCCCTGAACAATCTGCATATTTCCACGTGTTTTGCCTGGGTTTTCTGAATGCTGGCTAAACACAAATCCAGAAAACACAGGCAAAATGCGTGGAAACACGAGGGGAGAGTGAGGCAACCTCTGATGGTTGGAGAATGCATGCATAATCAAGGCAAAGTCCCAAAGTATTTTATTTTGTTTGTTTGTTTGTTTGTTTTTGCAATTTGTAGCCCACTCTCCCCAGCCAAAGCCACCTCAAGGCAGGTGACATCATTCGGCGGGGTGACCGTGAGGAAACAGCCATGCATGAATGGCCTTCTTAAAAAATAGAATAAGCTGCTGTCAAGTCACAGCTGACTTATGGGTACCCCATAGGGTTTTCAAGTCAAGAGATGTTCAGAGGTGGTTTGCCATTGCCTTATTCTGCTTAGCAACCCTGGACTTCCTTGGTAGTCTCTTATTCAAATACTAACAAGGGCTGACTCTGTTGAGCTATCCAGATCAGGAAGATCTTTACCTAATGAGGAATTAAATTGTGGGATTCTAATGCCAGTGGACAGAGTGATAGCCACAAGGGGTTTAAAAAGGGATTAGTAAACCTCTGAATACCATTGCTAGGAGGCAGCATCAGGAGAAGGCTTCATCCTCTGTGCCCTGTTTGTTAGCCCTGCAGAGTAACTGGTTGGCTGCAGTGTTGGACTAATTGGAGTACTCTGGTCTGATTCAGCAGGGATCTTCTTTATGTTCTTATGCATTCAAAGGGAATTGGTATTTCCTGAAAAAAAGAAATATTTCTTAAAAATTCAAACTAACTGCTGGAGTGGATCCTAAAATCTGTGAGCAGGTCTGCTGGACAGGGGGTCAAAATTCTGGGGGATCCAGTCATTGCTTTTATGTGATGGTTAGGTGGGTCTGGACTGTGGGAGGAGGCCCCCAGTCAGGTTTTGTCTGAAGACCCCTGGGGGATCTCAGCAGCCATGCCTGATAGCTCCAATTTCTGCTCAGATGAGATATCTTTCCTGATTTCGCCTGTCTGCTACACCCCCCTATATCTTCTTTAAAGCTGTTCCTGTGGATCATGGATCCCTCAGGAATGGAATGGGATGCAGCACAGGGCTTGGCATCTAGAGTGGGAAATCCATGAAAACTGCAGATCTCCTTGGACAAGTAGGTCCCTTCCACTTGTAAAAAGGCATGTTGGGATGCAACCTAGAGAATATGAGGACATCATGATGGGGCTTAGCGAAGAAGAAGAAGAGTTGATTTTTATATGCTGACTTTCTCTACCACTTAAGGAAGAATCAAACCAGCTTACAATTACCTTCCCTTCCCCTCCCCACAACAGACACCCTGTGAGGTAGGTGGGGCTAAGAGAGCTCTAAGAGCTATGACTAGCCCAGTGGTCGGCAAACCCATTAGTCAACAGAGCCAAATATCAACAGTACAACGATTGAGATTTCTTTGAGAGCCAAATTTCTTAAACTTGGCCTAGACAGATCCCAAGCTATGTTTTCTATCATGTTTACAAATCCAAAACTCAGCCGAAGAACCCCTCTGCCTAGAATGATTCAACAGCCCAAAAGAAAGCCATTTTTACAGGGATCCAATTTTTAAAAAATCCTCACTTGTTAAAAGCTGTAAACGCTACTCTTAAGGAAGCTGATTCAGGACAGAGAGTTAAAACAGGTCAGTAAAATGTAAGCTGTACTGGGGGCGAGGCGGTAATAACACCTGGCCAAAAAAAGAAAATGTATTTTCATATATTACACTCAACTGTACCTCTCAAGCCATACACAAGAAGAAGCACAGAACGTTTGAAATCTATCTTCTTTTTCCCCACCCTCAGACCACATTTTAGGGGACTCTTAAGCTTGTATAGAAAAATGCAGGAGGTGGCAGGCTCTCCCTTACCCCGTACATTGTTTTCGTGTTGTTACTTTGGGAAGGAGGGGGTGTTAGTTCACCTTCCAAATCCACTTTAATTCCCAAAATTTCCCTCTCCTGCTCCTTAAAATAGAGATGTAGTCTCTGAATCTTGGGGAAAAAAAACACCAAATCCTTGCCAGCAGTCAACTCAGTCTTCAGAAAACCTTTCCACCCAACAACAACACCAGGATCTCCTTACAATAAAACATGGCCCAAACAAAGGAGATTCTTCTCCTACTTTGCAAGGGAATTTGTCTCCTGCCATTCTTTCTGGTAATTAAGAAGCAGCAGGAAGCTCTGATTTGAGTTTATTTTTCCTGCCCTAGTTGGGGTCTGTCCCCCCCTTTTTTTTTAAGCATACGATTTTGCAGGATCCACCACCACAGTAATGAAATGTTTTCTCTGGGCACCCAGGCATTAGGAGATAAACAGGATGCCAGCAGCACCCAGTTAAAATGGTGGCACCGAAGAGGGAAGCCGAATCCACGCACCCAGCTCTCTTCTGAAGTGGAAAAGGTGGAATAAATCAATGGGGCGGCAAGAGGGGGAAAATCCCCCCTCCCAAAAAGAAACACTGAGAGGATCCCTCTCCCCGGCGTGCGCGACGGCTCTGGCGCTGCCTCGCAAAGGCGTCTTCCAGCCCTCGCCCGCCTGTCGGGAGAGATGCAAAATGCAGAATTCAAACACAGAATGAATGAAGGGCCGGAGGGCTTCTTCGCCCTCCCTTCCCCTTTTCCCAGGCTCCTGCCCCAAATGGGGGGGGGAGGAGAGGAGAGGGGAAAAAACAGAAACCCCCCCTTCCTCCTCTCCAAGCTTCTCACCCCTCCTGGCTCCTGGCTGCCCTTCCGGGGCAATGCAGCTGCTCCATTACAAAGGCCGGAGGAGGAAGGGATCCAATCCAGTCCGAGAGATCCTTTTTGCAAAAAACCCAAATTCTTCCGGAGGGGAGGAAATGTATGGTCGATGAGGAGGGGAGGTGTTCCTCCTTCTCCCCCTTCCTCGCGCGCCTTCACGCCTCCGGGTGGCCTCGGCCCCTCCAAGCTTGCAATACAGCGACACGTCTCCCATCACCCGACCGACCGACAGACCGGCATGCCTGCAAGCCCGCACATGGTCATTTGTGGCAGAGCCGCACTCAAGAAGCCAAAGAGCCACGTGCGGCTCACGAGCTGCGGTTTGCCGACCACTGGACTAGCCCAAGGTCACCCAGCTGGCTTCGTGTGGAGGAGTGGGGAAACAAATCCAGTTCACCAGATTAGCCTCCGCTGCTCATGTGGAAGAGTGGGGAATCAAACCCAGTTCTCCAGATTAGAGTCCACTGCTCCAAACCACTGCTCTTAACCACTACACCAAACTAGAATGAATGCCACAAAGCCAAATCATGGTTTCCATTAGGATAAATAGATTTACATGCTATTATGAGGAAGTAAACTTCACTGTTCTGAGTGTATCTAATATGTTCTTAAATGGATTTACAATCATAGCCTTTTGGGGTTGATGCTATGAACAAACAGGCCATAGCTCAGACAATCAAGCATGTTGTCCCCAACACCAGTGAAAATGGACAGACCCAATTTTTGGTTAAAAAGTTGTCTTAGTCCAGTAATATCAATGTCAGGACTTCAACTTGCATCAGTCTTGAACCAGTGATGCATAGGATAGCCTATATATAAACTAGAGTACTACAAGGAAGAAGTCTCACCAGACAAGGAAGACATTTTGCACTGAGAGTCAGTGTGGCACGAGAGCCAGCATGGTGTAGTGGTTAAGAGCGGTGGCTTGGAGCAGTGGACTCTAATCTGGAGAACCGGGTTTGATTCCCCACTCCTCCACATGAGCGGTGGATGCTAATCTGGTGAACCGGGTTGGTTTCCCCACTCCTACACATGAAGCCAGCTGAGTGACCTTGGGCCAGTCACAACTCTCTTAGAGCTCTCTCAGCCCCACCTACTCACAGGGTGTCTGTTGTGGGGAGGGGAAAGGAAGGTGATTGTAAGTCGGTTTGATTCTTCCTTAAATGGTGGAGAAAGTCAGCATACAAAAACCAACTCTTCTTCTTCTAGGTCACAGAATACTCCATAACTTCTATAAAGAGCTTTCGGGATCAGACTAGCATGCTGTGCTATATAATAGACTTGCTTGGATAGGGCATGGGCAAGATGGGGTGATAGGCAATTTTTGGTTTTGTGAGCCTTCATCTTGTGAGCAGCTTATTGGTTGTTTAATTTTCTGGGCTGCTGTACCATGGAACTGATAACAACACCTTCTGCTGTTAGTTTATGGCAATAAATGGATTTCAATAGGGGAGATAACAAAAATATTTGAAAAACGAAATAACTGAAGTTATGGGTTTGGGCTATAGGTGCACAATACTGGTAGATACATCTTGCATTCTGCAATGAAAGATCCATTCCTGTCTGCCACTGGAAACCCAGTATAGGCTGATTCAAGTATGTGAATGGGCCAGCCTAACATTGCATCTGGAAGATATTTTAGATTCCGTGCTGGAACTGTCTTCTATTGTAAGAAAACCCATGTCCTGAGTTTGGAGTTTTTTTAAATTCCCTTTTCAGATTTTTCTGAAACCCAGGTCTATACATATACAGATCTGGATTTCAGAATTTAAGCTTTTTATCTAGTGTAGGTGCATTTAAATTGTTGTGGAGTAGATGTCACTTCCCTTCTTTTTGGAAGAGGTGTGCTACTGCCCCATTCCAGGCCTTTCTTGAAACCAAAGTATCTGGAAATATATGAGTAGAAGATGGGGGCCCAAAACGAATTGTACATGTGAGAGAGAGGCAATTTGGAAATCCTACCTCCCCAAATATCCCAGGATCTCTAAGCTCTTGGGTATTTGAGCCAGCCTCTTCATTTTTTTTGGGCTGGCCCAGTTTTCCTGCTTTTGTTGTACTGGTGGACTGCTACTTTCCTTCTTAAACGAGGAGTCAGTTTCATTACTAAATTATAATTTACCTCCTCATTCTTTGATTTTTTTTCCAGAAGGCCACTGTCTGACATTTCCATTATTTCAATATAACAAACATATTTTAAAATTTTATAGGTTGGATGGCTACTTCCAACATGGGTCTTCCCAGGGTCTTTGAAGGAGGCAGTAGTAACACCCCTGCTCAAGAAAGCATCTCTAGATCTGACTGGTCTGGCCAACTACTGCCCAGTCTCAAACATGCCGTTTCTGGGGAAGGTAGTTGAGAGAGCAGTAGCTGAGCTGCACCAGGTATTCATGAATGACACATCGACCCTTGATCCGTTCCAGTCCAGTTTCTGGCCTGGCCATGGAATGGGGACTGGGCTGGCTGCCCCCAGAGATGATCTCCAAAGACAGCTGGATCGAGGCGGGTCAGCGCTACTGCTTTTGTTTGACCTTTCAGCAGCATTTGACATGGTCGATTATGATTTTCTGACCTACAGCCCCGCCGATATAGGTATTTGTGGAACAACCCTTCAGTGGCTGATCTCCTTCCTCTATGGTCCCCAATGCTCTTTAATATCTATATGCACCCCCTCACCCAGCTTGTTCGGAGATTTGGGCTGGGGTGTCACCAGTATGTTAATAACACCCAGCTGTTCCTGTTGATATACTGCTGGCCGGACACCATCCTGGATACAATGGCTGAGTGCCTTGGGGCTGTGGTGGGATGGCTCAAGCAGAGTCGGCTGAAACTGAATCCATCCAAGATGGAGGTTCTGTGGCTGAGCCAGAGTGGACTGGATTGGGCAAATCTTCTGCCAATTCTTGATGGAATTCAGTTCATACCATCTGCCTCTGCCAGGAGTCTGGGGGTGATCCTGGATGCTTCCCTTTCTTTGGAGGCCCAGTTCACTAGTGTTGCTAGGCTGGCTTTTTTCCACCTTTGCTGAGCCCAGCAATTTATGCCCTATCTGTCTCACTCTGACTTAGCCACAGTGATCCATCTAACAGCCACCTCCAGATTAGATTACTGTAACTTGCTCTATACAGGGCTGCTCTTGAAACTGCTCCAGAAATTACAACTGGTCCAGAATGCAGCTTCCTGGAGGGCACATATTCAACCTGTGCTCCACCAGCTGCATTGTCTTTGTATCCACTTCCAGATCAAGTTCAAGGTATTGGTGCTTACCTTTAAAACCCTAAATGGTCTGGGACCTTCGTATTTGTGGGACTGCCTCTTCCATTACACCCCCCAAAGGGCTTTGCATTTTTCTTCTAACAATCCCCTGGTTACCCTAGCTCAAAGACCATCTGGCTGTCCTCAACCAGGGCCTTGGCTTTTTTGGCCATGGTCCCTGACTGGTGGAACTCTCTGTCCAAGAAAACCAGGGCCTTGATGGATCTTTTCCAGTTCTGGAGGGCCTGTAAGACAGAGATGTCACTCCAGGCCTACGGTTGAGGGCAGCAATTGTTTTACATCTGTGGCGTTACATTTACTAATCTGGCTTCTTGCGCTCCCCTACCGCCTGCCTCTTCCTTCCAGCTCTCTTCCCTTCCAGCCTCCCTTTTTTGGTTTAACTAGGCTGGATTTTTATTATTCCACCCCACACTGTTGGACTATAGTTTAATGTCTCAACAGCTGGGGGTTGATGGATTTGCAGGCGCCATATTTTAAGTGTTGTGCTTTTCTATATTTTAAAGTATTAACGTTTGTGTTTTTATGTCCTATATTATTGATGTTTTTATCTTGTTGTAAACTGCCCTGAGCCTTCTTTGGCAGGGGGAGGGTGGCATATAAATAAAATATTACTACTACTACTACTACTACTACATATGTATACACAAGACCATACCAATTATGCACATGCCCATAGTGAACTACTACTGAGTGGAAATCTGCCACCAGCTATTCTATACCAGTGGTGTGCTTTGACTGAGAAGGAAAGCTAAGTTGCCTGCCTGGGTCTAGCCTGACTCAGGCTGTAACTTGTGAGTCCTGCTATTCTAACCCTTTCTCTTGATCTGCTTTTCAGCATATCTTAGAGCACACAGCTTGAAGCAGCAGGGGAGTTTCTTAGCAAAGGGCCACCCACTTGCATATTATTCCTTCCTTGCCTGTGACATGACATAAGAACAAAGTAGACATTAACCGCTACATTAAACCCAGAAGGAAAGTAATCAGTAACCTGTTATTCCCTTAATAAAGGGAAACACATGCAGAGTGAAATCCAGAAGACTAATCAATAGCCCCAGACAAAGCCATGTGCCAAACAAATTGCAAATCAATTAGAATCCTTGTTTTCTTTGAAATGATTCACGATAAGTAAAGCAATTACTCGTTCATTAGACCTAATTTAACAGCATGACTGCCCTAGCAACAACTGGCAGCGTCTGGCTATCAAATGGGAGAATGGCAGCTTATTTCTGTCTGTCTGTGGGTCTCTGGCCAATCCAAAAAAGAGGGAGAGAATTCCTTTATAGAGGACAGCTTTTAATGAATGGCCCAAATGTTTCTGTGCCAGGGAAGTATCGGGATGTCCGGTTGATTATCTCGCTTGTCTTAAGAAAATTGTCATTAATTTCCAGCTGAGTGGGAAATGTCCATAGGGTCTTTGAACTAAAACTGGACACAAGAAGCTACATTGGTGCCTCAGCAGCTACCATCTTGTTTCCTCTTGGAACTATATTACTGACAGTAATAATGTGGTTGCCAGTAGAGTGACTCCACGTAGCCTACTGTCAGCAGTATAAAATACTGGGACAATGCATTCAACTTATGCCATATTTCTTCTACCCGTCTCTGCTATTGTTAATACCAACCCCATCTGGAGAAAGAATAATGAGATATATGATAACTGAATTATTGGTTTGACTCCCAGTATAATGTTTATTTCATAGAGTGGAAGGACGTCCTGCAGAGCAAACACAAGGTTCACAACTGCATTTTTGCTCCCTAATTCTTATGAGGTTTGGGAAATATTTTAAGGTGAAAACTTGTGTTGAGGAGGAGTGCTTAATCCTTCCCATTCCTCCTGTTTCTCCCCTGGAAAGGCTGCACTCAAACATTTTTATTACTTTCCGTCTCCCAGGTGGGCTGCAAGAGCAGAATTATTGTAACACAAAAGTGCCTGGGGCCCATTTGCAAAGTAGTACAGGCAGACATAGGAAGTACTAAGCAGTCCAAATTCTACCAGCTGTTTTGCTGCTGCAACAAGCCCCTTCCCTACATTCATATTCATGTGTAGCATCATCATAATATGTCGATTCACACACTGTTTTTGGTAATCTTATATTCTAATAGCGAAATCAGCCATATCTTTGGATACTTAAATACAGTAACTGGAGCTATAAACACTAAGACAGATCTTTCTATAAACCTAAACAATGACCCAAGTTTGTGGGAAAATGTGAAATCTTATATATAAATAAATACATATATATTGGGGGGGGGGGGGTTAAACCCAAAAATGAAAAAAGAGTGCCTGCAGCTTTAAACAGTGGATTCTCTCAGTGGCTGTTGCTAGGCAACCACAGCATTCCAGGCTTTAGTTTCTGTGAGTAAAAGGTGGTAGGGCAGGGCCCTTTCCAGGCCTATTTTTGCCCTTGAGGGAGGACTCATTGGGGTCAGGTCTGCTAGGGTTGCCAGCTCCAGGTTGGGAAATTCCTAGAGATTTTGTGATGGAGTCTGAGGAAGGCAGCGTTTAGGGGAGGGAGAGGCTTCAGCTGAATATACTGTGCATTCCTGAGATGCTGGCGTGTGGGGACAGCAGGGAAGAGGTGTAGTCGTGCCTCCTCCTAAGCCATTTCCCGAACTCCGCCAGGTCAAAAAAAGCCTTTAAAAGGCTTTTTTCATTTTCAATGGGGCTTTTAGCAACAGTGAGGCTGCACCTGCTAAAAAGCAGACACAGCAATGCTGTCCTGGCCGCCGGCGTCCAGGGCCAAAAGGGCATAGGGAGCTGCCTAATGGCAGCTCTGCCCCCTGGCCTGCCCCGGGAACACCCCCCCAATGCTGGCGCCGCAGTTCTCCACCGTGCCCTGTGCCATGGAGAGACTGCACCAGCAGAGGGGCGAGGCTCGGGTGCTGCCAGAACTGCCCTTGCCACCAGTGTAAGTGTGTCTTGTTGCGTGATTAGACACACTTACACTGGCGGCAAGGTCACGCCTCCTCCTAAGAGGACTCCCCGCCCCCAGGAATGCACAGATAATGCCACAGAGTCCACCTCCAAAGCAGCCATTTCCTCCAGGGGGACAGAAAGAGGAAACAGTGTGGGGAAGGAATAGAGGGGAAAGTGAGGTGCCACCTCACAAGTCCTTGAGGGTTCTTTACAATGCAAATAGTAAGCCAGCCCTACACAACCGTGTCACAGTTTTCCTAAGTAGAGGTTGCCGGGAGAGGGGGAAGCTGACAACAGAGGGCAGGTAAACGTAGCTTGGCTGTTGGGTGGGAAGGAGATAGGGTTGCCAGTTCCAGTTTAGGCCTTTCTCTACCACTTAAGGAAGAATCAAACCGGCTTACAATCACCTTCTCTTCCCCTCCCCACAACAGACACCCTGTGAGGTAAGTGGGGCTGAGAGAGTGTGACGAGATCAAGGTTACCCTGCTGGCTTCATGTGTAGGAGTGGGGAAACAAATCCAGTTCACCAGATTAGCCTCCGCCGCTCATGTGGAGGAGTGGGGAGTCAAACCTGGTTCTCCAGATCAGAGTCCACCGCTCCAAACCACCGCTCTTAAGCACTACATTATGCTGGCTCTCATTTGGCTCTTTTAATTGAACTGTAACTGCTTCTTTCTATGTATTTGTTTTGTTACCTCTCTCACCAAAACTAGAAGATAGTTCAGAAGTATGAATGAATAATAATGAAAGATGTTTAAAAAAGACAAGAAGAACAATCAACTATCCTTCCAACTTCACGGTTTCAACTTTTGAAATACCAGGAGGATTGTAGGAAATATTGAGAACATGCTAAATTTAGCTTCTAGCGACAACTTTCACAACTTACAAAAAAGACCGCAGAGAAACATTTTCCCCTTTCCCCATTACTTATTGCTCCTTGAATCCCAATGGCGTGGGGTTCAAGAAGGACAGCATTCAGTCCTAGATCAGTGACGCACTCGTCGCCTGATACCTTGTGATCCTACGAAGCTTAAAATGAAGATTTGTGACACTGTAAAGAGATAAATCTCACCTTCTTAATGGAAGATGTGGTACTTGAATCAAGGGCCCAAGAAAGATTTTTTAAAGTGTTACATACTTAGACACAATTTTAACTGGAGGATCAGACATTAATATACCTTTTAATTCCCCAGAGGAGCTGGTAATATCCTATTCAGAGCTACAACAAAATTAGCTGACCCACTCCCAGTGGAGTGGCTCCCTGCCAAGTCATCTCCCTCCAGCCACTCTCTTTATTGTAATGTTGCCACAGTAGGACACAGGAAGGCAAAGTGCTCTTCTGAATACAAAAGAATGATCAAATAAGAAGCAACACGGTAGGAACCTTATTATACAGGCTTCGGTTAACCAAAAACACTTGGTTACCTGCATTCACAATGTGGCTTCCCGTGGGATCCCACGCAGGCAGAATCCTGCTAAAACACTGCTCTTATTTCCCAGTCTTCTAACCATCTGCATTTTGGATGCCTATCAGACCCAATGGATAAATATAGCTGCAGTGTGTAAAACTGTGAATGACTAGGGCTGCAGCCTTATGAGCAGTTACCTGGGAGTAAGTCCTATTGAATTCAGAGGAAACTACTTCTGAGCAAACAAGTCCAGAAGATCAGACTGCATATTATTTATAAATTGCTTTCAGCATGGGTGAATATGTGGATGATTCTACAACTCATTTACCTAAATGATCATTCTCTGTAACATTCTATTTTTAATAAGTATTTATAGAACACCTTCAAAGTGTTTTGCAGACATTATCTCAATAATCCTTGAAACAGCCCTATACAATGGGCTGTTTTATCATTTCTGTATTGCAGAGGAGGCTGAGGAGTAGTGACTTATCTATGTGACAGACTACAGACTACATACAAATGTGTATGACTAAGCCCCATTAAAAACCCACAAGAGGAAAAGCAGCTTGAGGGGACATTTTGAGTGGGAAAATGGCTGGGGGGAAAGGGCTAAGCTTTTCTTCTTACTGCTTCTCTGCTCACAAGTGCAACCTTCTGAGGAAAACTCACATTACAAAAATAAACATTAAGATGTTCTCTGCATGCCCATCAGAACTGGGAGGAACTGTGCAGCACTGACTTGCTTGTCTCTGCATAAGAACATAAAAAATGCCTTGAGACCAGAGGTCCATCTAGTCCTGCATTGAGTTTCACACAGTGATGAACCGGTTGCCCTGGAGGGCTAACAAGCTGTCAGGTCTCAGCAACACGTTGTGTTCCTGGTAATAAAGACTTCTCTCCAGACAGTGCAGCGAGTTAAAAGTTTTATTTCAGAAAGTCAGCGAGTTCAGCAGATCATAGAAACTTAAGGCTAGAATACAGACATGGGGAAACATCGGTACATATATAGGGTAAATACAATGGGGTTGATTAGGTTTTAGAAACAAAGAAACAATACAGAAGTTAACTACCGGTAAAGACTTAAGACAACACATACAGGAAATAAACGCGTGCATTAACTGGCTGATCTTCCTGGCCTCCCGGCATTGTCTTGCAGGACCCGGTATCAGATCAGTGATTACTCGGGTGGGTCTCCATTGAGGTGCAGATCTTGGGCAGGAGACCGGGTGCAAATGGGGAGGAATGGAGTGCACAAAAAACCCCATTTTGTCCGTGGGGGGAACCATCTTGTTTCTTATCCGGGGCCAGCAGAGAGCCTATCTGACACAAGCTGAGAGTAGATGCAGGGCCTTCTCCCGATGTTGCCTTCTAGCATTCAGAGGTTTACTGCCTTTCATTATAGAGGTTCACTTTAGTTGTTGTGACTAGTAGCCATTGATCTTCTATGAATCTGTCTAATCCCCTTTGAAAGCCATCTGTGGTTCTGGTCCTCACAACCTCCAGTGGCAGTGAATTCCACAATTTAATTTCTTGTTGAGTGAAGAAGTACTTCCTTTTGTCCGAGAATCCTGGGCATGGTGATGGAATTAACTCCATTGAGATTCTCTAGCACAGTCTGAGCTACAGTGAACAGGAGTACTGGAAACCCAGAAGCAACAGTATGGTTAAAAAAAGCACAGGCCTGTGTGCTGTTTAACTAGGCAAAGCAGAAGTTGGAATGCCAGAAGACAATATTAACTGACATGACCTGCAGTTTCAAGGAGGATACCTTGCAGTTGTTTAAGTACTTGCATCTCTTTTTCTTGGGCAAAGTGGAGTATATCTGTATAAAACAACAGTGATATAAGTATTAAAAGTCTGGGTAACACTGCTATTGTCAATTGCTCCCAGTTTCCTTGAGTGGTGTGAAGTTCCTACTACAAGATTACATTTTTGGAGACTTACAATGTCCCTAACATTGTTCTATTTAAAAATATACAAGCAGAGCATAATGAAAATGCTTTCTGTCAGTAAGCACCAACACTACTAACCCTGCATCAGATTTAAAGAGAGCTACTTGTGTTGCCCATTTCCTCCCTAGCTGTTCCAGTTTCAGCTGACCCTAGCTAAAATTTGTCCAGTTCTCTCCTCTTCATTTTTATTTTACCCATTTTAAACATTTCTATGCTGCCTTTCTACCCAATTCAGGGTCCTCAAGAACCCTTAAATTCAAAGTGTAAATGCTCTTTATAGCGTCTTTTCTCCCCTTTTAGCCCGAGGGCATTATTTTCTTTCCCCAAGCTCTGATGGGTTTAACACTGCAAAAAGCCGCAGAGTGATCCTCAGCTAACAGAAGAGCATCTTATATCATTAACTCTCATTGATGAAAAAACACCTAATTATTTCTGATCATGAGCAAGTGAGCAATTTAATAAAGCATGGTCACTCTGTATCTATAACAATATAATGTAATTTTGCACAACATAAACATAACCTGGAAGAATGGTCCAATAATTCGTCATTGGTTTCTTTCCCCTTTGTTGAAATCTGTTAGGTGAGGTGGGTTCCAATTGCATACACAAAAATCTCTACCATTTGCTTTTTCCAACATTTTATTATCTTTTCTAATCTCACTTGTACATCATGTTCCAGCATAGTGGTTCATAATTTAAACTGAACTGTATAAACACAGGTAATATTATTAAATATTATTAAAGTAATCTAACAAAGAATGGTGGATAACAGTATATGAACCCAAATGTCAAAAAGCTGGGGGCAGTAAGAAGAGGGAAGATGAGGGAAACAGGGATAGGAATGATAATACCCATAACAATAGTTTATTATAACATACTTGCAAGCAAACTACTAATGACTCAGTCCCTATTAGTCACTGTAAAATGAGGCACTAGCATGAAAACTTTCAAAGATGTGGTTAATAACACTGGATAGTTTTTTAAAAATAGGCACGATTACTGCAGCTCCATTAACAA
Organism: Euleptes europaea; assembly: GCF_029931775.1. Taxonomy (NCBI): domain Eukaryota; kingdom Metazoa; phylum Chordata; class Lepidosauria; order Squamata; family Sphaerodactylidae; genus Euleptes; species Euleptes europaea. The sequence continues at coordinate 38,610,046 of NC_079317.1, forward strand.
CCACGAGTTTCGTCGCTGCCCTGAATAAGGATATGGATTGTAGGTAAAGAACAAATGAAAAAATATTTTATATTGTTACCTTGCTTCATAAGATAGCTATATTTTATGATAACTTGAGTTTCATGCCTACTAACTAGAACATATCTACATTGCATCTATGTGTGTGAATTAAGTGCCATCAAGTCACTTCTGACTCATGGCGATTTATGAATCAATGTCCTCCAAAATGTCCCATTGTTTACAGCCTTGCTCAGGTCGTGCAAACTGAGGGCCGTGGCTTCTTTCATAGAGTCAAACCATCTCATGTTGGGTCTTCCTCTTTTCCTGTTGCCTTCAACTTTTCTATATATTAATTTTAAGGTAGAACTGCTATTCCCAAAGAGTCCTGAGAATCCTTTACTAGAGATCCCTAATTTCTCTCATAGAACTGCAGTTCCTTTACTTTCCTGGGCAGGGCTGAATCAAAGTACCAACAGGTCCTCAATATGGGTATAACTTGGTGGGCCTTTTTTCTTTTTCTTTCTTAGGTAGAATCAACTGGAAACATGATGTATGCTGGGAGGGGCATTTATCTGCCCTTCAGCTATACTTCAATGTTATGGTAAGTTTACGACGCCAAAGAAGACCACAAAACTCATTGCTCTAATGGCTATAGAATGCCAAATGTTCAATTCTCAAAATTGCCTAAACACTCCTGAAGTCATTCCAGCACAGTGTTTAACAGCTGCTGTTTAGATAGCCAGGGCATAACTCCATTCCTTTCTGAAGTGAAAGGGCTAGACCTACTAATCTGCATGTAAATTTCCTAATCTGGTGAACCAGGTTGGTTCCCCACTCCTACACATGAAGCCTGCTGGATGACCTTGGGCTAGTCACAGTTCTCTCCACAGCGAAAAACATCTAGGACCCACACAAGCACCAGCAAGTGTTCCACATACAGTTGAATTTAGATGGGGAGATGGATTTAAAAGGCAGTGTGGCCTTTAAAAAAAAGTCAAAACATTAACTCTCCCTTTTCTCTGGTAGTATGGCTCTGATCCAATTTGTATCCCCCATGTCTTGTATTAATGAAAATAAAAATCTAGAGATGTGCTCAGGGATCTCCCATTGCTATGTGTACTTTGGCCTAGGAATGCCTGAACACCTGCTGGCTCCATTCATGCCCTGCCTGCCTGTTGCGAGCAGGGAGCCAGCCTTTCAACAAATTCTTTTCCTGCCCGCAAGGGGCCAGCCTTGTTTGTCAGACTACTCTTCATATCTACACACAACTGTCTCCCACAGACCTGCCACCACCACCCAGTCACTCCCTCTTCTCTACCCCCCACCTATCTGCTGCTGCGCTTACTATATGGCAGGCAGCTGCCCAAGACTGACCATGGCAAGACAGGGAGATCCAAGGCTCAACTCATGGGCAACTGAGCATGTCCTGCTTGCTTATTGAACCTGCTTATCGAAAAGTTCATGGCATCCCTACTTCGGTCCTGAAGAATTCCCAAATAGAAAAAGTATAGAATTCTGCAGATGATGTGTAAGTACAGAAAGTATATGTGCTGGCATCAAAGTGTGTACAGGTGATGGCATTTATACTGAAAATAAATGACTTCTGCATTTGATAAGAATTTGCAGAGAGTTTTCTCATGTGTTTGTTTTTGTGCTGTTCATATTGTAAAAACGCGGGATTGGCATCAATCCATGAATGAAATAGGCAGAGTTACTACAGCTAATGAAACTGGTTGCCACAACACACCTTTGGATGTTTTCTTCTTGTTTTCTATTCATACTGTAACCTTGACTACTCTTAATCTGAAAATTCACACTTTAATACATTACGTCTGTCACATGTTGAACTTCCCCTTTCTATGCCTCTCCAATGCTATTAAAATAAAGACTCAGTTGGAGCTTCTGGTAGAAGTTCAGGTCAATCTTTCTTCCATCTAGATCGCAAATGAGAGAGTTTTCTAGAGAGTATAGCAGATGTGTGGGGACACCTAAAATACTTCATTCTCATTAGGTTGAAGAGCTATAAGAAGCCATTATTTTTTGAACGAAGTGCCCTCACAGCCACAGCTCAAGGTAAATCAGGGATTGATTTGCCCCAGTCCAATGTGAATAAAACACGGGGCCAGATTGTCAAAATAAACAAGGCTGTCATATTAGTGGTCAGTGGTCAGACTGACAGCAGCCAAGATGAGAAGCATCTAGCTGATGCAAGAGGTTTGGAAAGTCCCTGGGAGCTAGCATGAACTAGCACAAACCAGTTGGGGCCAGAAACTGATGCAATGTCTTGCAACAGGTATAGTGACCTGGCATGTGATCTCATTAGTCCCTAGTGGTAACAATATGTATAAATGTTCCCAGCTCTGTAACATCAGTGTGGGATGCTATTGTGGAGTGAGTGTATCTATGCACTGTAAATAAATCAATCACTGCTTTTCTAGTAGAGAGTATCTCTGGTGGTTTGTTCTGGATCGTTTGCCCAATCCACAGGCTCCCACAATACATATTGGCTTCAAGGCAAAAGCTGCCATCCAATGGGAAGGCTGGAAGAAGAAGCTTTATTGCCATTTCTCCCTTGTGAGGCACCTTTTGCTACCTGTTGCCGAAGCCTGTAGGAGTGTGGAGCATTGTCAGGGAGTAAAATATATTTTTTCTTAGCGGTTTGCAAGAGGGATTAATGGGAAGGGTAGTTTTGAGTTGGGTTGTTGAGGGGTGTAGTGACTTTGGAGTTGTGTGACAGTTTATAATTTTGTCGTTGATGAGTTGTGAGTTATCTCCCCCCTTCTCTCTCTCTCTCTCTCTCTCTCTCTCTCTCTCTCTCTCTCTCTGGATTTCTCCCATTGACTGCCTCCATTGTTTTATTGTGCTTACTGCCATTCTCATTGTTTATAGTAATTTACCTTTGGTGAGAACAGCTTAACTAACTCATCTCCATAAAGAAGTGCAGGTTGTAAGGGGCATCCAAATAATGGGGGCATCCATAAATAAGGGGCAACCACTCCTATAATGCTGGCTGCAAGCAGCAGGAATTGTTCTTGTTACTCCCTTTTTGCCGACCCCCTTTCTCTAATCAGCAGCCCAATCTTTTAGGGCTGGAACTTGTGGCTGGAAGGTGATAGTGCTTGTGACTGGTGGCTATTGCTTTTGGAGGACAGTTTTGGAGGGAAAGTTGCAGCCATTTTGTATAGAATTAATGTCCGCCATTTAAAGACACTGTTTGTCTTTGTGGACTGTTGCTTTGGGGGGTGGGAAGCTTTTAGGCTCCATAATACAGGGGCTGTAATACAGTTTAATAGTTTGCTTGAGTTTTGGGTTTTAGTGGAAGGATAGTTTTAAGAAAAAATACATATTGATCTTAACATATATATGCTTGTTGAAGATAAATACTAATATTAATTTAAAAGTTATAAAAATGTAGCAAATAGGATTAATAGCAGCATTTATACATTAGGTTTGTAGTATATTGTTCTCTGTGTGAGAGAGTCTATAACACACAGGTTGTAATACATTTTAATAGTTTGTTTGAGTTTTGGGTTTCACTGGAGAGTTATAAAAAATAAGCAAATTGGATTAATAGTTAGCATTTATATATTAGGTTTGTAATCTATTGTGCTCTTACAGTTCTGTTTCCTAGATTAATAAGGACTGGAGTGGGATTGTGGCTTGGGCAGCCTCATTGGTTGAATTTATTGCTTCCGTGTGAGCATTACTGTTCACAGTTTATATTTTCTGAGTCTTTCCGCAGGTTTGGCTCCAAAGAAAGCTCAACAGAAAAAGGAGAGGCTTGGCGAAGTGGCCGTCACCTCAGAAGGCCAACTGTCTGGGTCTCCTCGGCTGAAGAGGATGTGCCTAACATTCCTGAGTTATTGGTGAGGATTGCGATCTGGTCTGGCAACCCTCTTGACAGCCAAGTCTAGCAACCCTCCTGCCTAGGGTTGTGCAAAAAAAAAAAAGGTAAAATTTGGGTTTGGGTTTATTGGGCCTGATTTTTTTTGTAAACCCAGAATAAGCCGAATACCCATACTGGTAAATATCGGTATTCAGCTTATTTCTGGGTTTACTGAAAAATTCAAGTCCATTATAATCTATAGGGATTTTTTTCAAAGCACCTGTGAGAGCATTTTTGGAGGTAGAGTCCCCAAACTTGCAGTGTGTCTGCAAGGGACTCTCCTTAGACAGTCACCGAAGTTTGGTGAACTTTGGGACAGGGGGTCCAATGTTATGGGCTCTCAAAGGGAGCCCATTCTCCAGGCATTTGAGAGCCAAGCTGTCCATCGGTTTTCAGGTTCAGAAGTTCAGCGTTGCCAAGGAATGGTGGAAAGAGCGGATTGGCAGGCTGGTGCCTCAAAGTCTGGGGGCTCCATTCATATCTGAGGCACATAGTATGATGTCCATGCAAATTAGCTTCCAAAACGAGGAAAACGGTTTAAATGCAAGAAAAATAAGGAACGGAAAACATTTATTTTGGTGGTAAATGACATCCTGTGAACAGTCCTTTATTGTGGTCAGCAAAAATCTGATTTCAAGGGATGGTCACAGAGCAGTGCATCTGAGCAAAGGCAAATAGCTGAACCTGAAAAAGCTGAATAATTACTCAGCTTTTTGGGGAATTGCTTATTCGGCTTCAGGGAGATCCCCAGGTTTTGGTGTTTGTTAAAACCAAAGCCTGAATATTGTCGAATATTTAGAATGAGGGCTGTCTTGGACCCTGAGCTTCCATGGGCTCGTGAAAACCAACAGCTGTGGTTCCAGTGGTTAGGTCCAGCACGACATTTTGCAGGTGGTTGCTCAGACAGTGGCCATCTGACAGCAAAGGGTAATGATAGGAATCCCATGTGGGCTGCTCAAGTAGGTTTCAGCATGTGTGCAGTAGGTGCAGAGGGAACCATGCGCAATAGGCATCATTTGACTTAGCTCTGAGTGTGGTTACGTCTTGTGGTCGGGGTGCCATGTTAGTGAATTGCACCATTAAGTTGTTGTTGTTGTTGTTGTTGTTGTTTCTACTGGTACATTCTGAGGATTTTGAACTCTTAGGTTTCCAATTTCAGGGACAATTTTAATTTTGATAAGACCCTGCCTGTGGGGTATTCTGTTTCCTGCTTGACATTTGAACACTTTAGTATTTGTTGGAGTGAGCTTTCTCAGTGAAAGCTGGGCTGGCAAAGTCACCCAGTATTTGGATTATTTTCTTTCTGTGGCCCAAGTGGGAACAGAGGAGTGTGTGAGGTTATTGGCTAATTTTCAGGAATTGGTGGCCAATTTGGGGGTGCTTTTAGCTAAGGTGGTAGATTTGCAGGATAGTACTGGGGATTTCAGGATTAGGCGGATGCTAGAGGGATGGTCTCGGGAGAAGCCAGGCTTTAAAGATGCTCGGTGGCCTTTTTATGCCACAAACTATGAGTACCCTGATGGCAGGGTAAAAAAGCTTATTGTGTTGGTTCAGGGGAGGCATTGTTTTTTCAAGCTGTGGGAATGGCAACTTTCTACACAGCAGTGACGATCAGTGAATTCTTGGCATCCTCACACTGGGATGTGTCCCAAACAGCTCTCCAAGTGGAGGGTCTACGGTTTTTTCAGGGTGTAGCTCACCTGGTAATATGCACATCCAAGATGGAATAGTGTGGCAGGGGAGCCACTGCGTACTCCAGTTGCAAAATATGGTACTCATTCTTTTAGCGTTGGTGCAGCGTCTACAGCTGCGGCTTTGGGGTTATCGGAGCTGCCAATTCAGAGAATAGGGAGTTGGAAGTCAAAGCTTATAAGACTCACATTAGATAAGCAGTTTGATTCTATTTTGCAGGTGCATGCATATCGAGGAGCCCAGTCAGAGTGCTTGTACTGGGACACTCCATTTTGTTTTGGGCCAGCAGAAGGGCCGCCGGCAGTGAAATTGGGATGCAGCTGGGATGGTACCCTCTTGCCAGCTTACAGTGACATGGTAGGAGAGGGAAGTTATGGAACCAGCTCCTGCTCTCTCTCCATCAGGTTTTGAGAGGGGGCAGTCATCCTGAGATCCTTGTGTTGCATTTGGGTGAGAATGATCTAGTGCAAACCCAAGGATTTATGCTTAGGCACAAGATATTTAAATAGGATAAAGGTTTTGTTACCTGGACTTATTCTAGTTTGGAATGAGCTTTTACAAAGGCATGTTTGGCAGGGGGCAATTAGGCCCTCCAAAGTTGAGAGAGCTCAGAGAAAACTGGATTTCAGTGATCATAAGATGGTTTTAAACAGTGGTGAGTGTTACATTTCCCATCAGGGAATTGCTTGATATGCCTCACTTGTATACAGATGACAGTGTTCATCTCTCTGCTGAAGGCTGCGATATGTACTTAGCTGATTTATGTTAGGGTTTGTGTGACGTTATAGCTGGCAGGTGGGGCAAGGGGTGTTAAGCAAGGCTAACCTTCTTGTTTGGCAGGGATAGGGTGGGTTGCTTATGGATAGGTAGGGAGCAGTGGTGAGCACCCTGAGTCCTCAGGCATGATGGAGGGCATGTTCTGAACAGACCATCACTTGCTTTACGGTGGGATGGGCCATGTGAAGCAGCTCAGCAACATCTTTCCAAACCTGGTAGTGGCTTTGCAGCACATCAAGGAAGGGAGGTAGGGCCAGGCACCTCTTCGCACAGTATGTGTGGGCAATGACAAACAAGGCCGGTAGCAACCACTGGCCAAGTTTGGAGCCAGGGTGGATTTGCCAAAACAAAAGGCAGCCATGGCTAGGCTGCCTAGCACAGCCTGTCCTCAATTAAATATTATGATAATTAATTGATGATGTAGAATAGCTGTTTCAAATAAACTAGTTAAACCCATGCGGTGGTCTCGTGTCTTTATTGGATACTGGGGCAATATACCAATGATCTTTTGGGAAGGAGAGAAGAAGCAAAGAAATAATAAATCAGTGTAGAAGTGGAAGCCAGTGTCAGGGCTTAAAACGTATAAAAGATTCAGGGATTGAGTCTCCTAACCATCTCCTAGCTATGGCTAGGGCTGTCAACAACAAAAAAATTTGGTACAGTTTGGATTCGGCCGAATTTGGCCCTTGTGGGTTCGGTACGTGCCGAAGTCCGAACTCCCCCACTTCGGATCCGTTCAATTTGGCGGGAATTCAAAGTTCGGGGAAAAATTCGTCCGAATAAAGCCATTAAAAACACAACCGCGCCTTTCTGCGGCTCTGGGGGGGCATTTTTGGGGTTAGAGGTCCCAAACTTTTGGCAGACCTTCAAAGGACGTTTATTGAAAGACTCCCCAAGTTTTGTAAAGATTGGGTCAGGGAGGGCTGAGATATGGGCCCTGAAAGGGGTCCCCCCCACCCTTAATGTGCATCTCTCAGCAGAGCTTGCCGCCCACGCACAAAGCTCCCAGCCCCGACAACAACTGAGAAAATAGCAAAACAACTGCAAACACAACCTTGTTAAACAACACCTTTGCAACACACAACTGAAACCTCCCCCCTCAAACCAGGGAGCAAGAGACTCGAGGGGGAACACACACCCCAGGCAGAACCGACGAAAGCCCCCTTTGGCTTCCCCCCCACCCACAGAAACTGCTCCCTCCCCACACACACACAGACTCTGCTTTCCCCCCCACACACACACATACACAGGAGAAAAATTATAGATTAAAGCCCCCAAAGGGGTCTTACTGTGGCTGTCTTCTGTTCCATCAAGAGGGGCTGAAGAGAGGACTTGTAAATAATCCAAGATGATTCCAATTAGGCACGGAACGTTTTGCTCTGGAGAAGATGCACAGGATCGGATCCATTCATCCCAATAGGGAAAAGGGGAAAGGGGAAAGCCCATATCTCGGGACCCCCTGACCCACTGTTCACAAAACTTGGGGGGTATCTTAAGAACACTGGTCTGAAACTCCGCTCAAAGTTTGGGATCTGCACCCCCAAAAATGCACCCCCTGTAGCCATGGAAAGAGAAAAGGGGGGAGGCGATATTTCTGCCCCCACTGAACCCATCTTTACAAAACTTGGGTAGTATCTTAAGAATAATTCACTGAAGCTATGCTAAAAGTTTGGGGGCTATATCCCCAAAAAAGCGCCCCCTGCAGCCACATAAATGGAAAAAGGGGGGAGGGAAAAGGGGGAGAGCCCATATCTCGAGGCCCCCTGACCCAATGTTTACAAAACTTGGGGGGTATCTTAAGAACACTGGTCTGAAACTCCGCTCAAATTTTGGGATCTGTACCCCCAAAAATGCGCCCCCTGCAGCCATGGAAAGAAAAAGGGGGGAGCCCATATCTCGGGACCCCCTGACCCAATGTTCACAAAACATGGGGGGTATCTTAAGAACACTGGTCTGAAACTCTGCTCAAGGTTTGGGATCTGCACCCCCAAAAATGCGCCCCCTGCAGCCATGGAAAGAGAAAAGGGGGGAGGCGATATTTCTGCCCCCACTGAACCCCATTGTGAGCTCTTGACCCATTGAACCAGAAATCACAACAGAGACAGTCAGAATCCAAGCAGATGGCTTTACTGATCAAATAGGCATTACAGTGCATCAAGAATAAGATGACAGCTATGAGCTGTCTTGCTCAGCATTCAGCAATATAAGGCAGAGAAACGGCGGGAGATTACAATGCATAAACATAGAGTTATTTCCCAGGAATGGCGTTCCCAGGCTTTGGTATGTGAAGCCGTCCTTGGGGTCTGGACGGTTCAGCAGAGAAACGAAACAAAACAACTGAACCGAGATAACAGCCTGACATCCTGCTCCCCTTAAGGCCCCCTCCCTTCCGGCAAGGGGGCTGGTCTGTCCAGGTAGGCATTGTGAAAGGCGTTGACAAGTTTGGGGGCGGAGACATCTCGTGCGCGAACCCATTCGTCATAGGCAGGGGGGAAGTGCCTCCAGCGGACTAGGTATTGCAAGGTCCCATGGTGTATGCGGGAATCCAGGATTTTGGAGACTTCGAAATGTTCTTCCCCCCCCCCACCATTATGGGCTGTTCAGGAGGCGGTTCCGGGTGCCATTGCGGGGAAGCAACATGGGGCTTCAGAAGGCTAATATGGAAAACGGGGTGCACACGCCTCAGAGTTTTGGGGAGTGACAGTTCCACCGTGACAGGGTTTATGACGCGGATGATGGGAAACGGGCCAATGTATTTAGCATTGAGTTTATGGCACGGACGGGTGGAGCGCAGGTTCTTGGTGGATAGGTATACTAGGTTACCTACTTGTATGTCTCCACCGGGGGACCGATGCTTATCGGCTTGTGCTTTGTATAAGCGCTTGGCCCGGGCAAGATTGCTAACCAGCCAGGGCCACGTGGTGCGGAGGGCATGTGTCCAAGAGGCAATGTCGGCATCCCCCTCCCCCTCCACATCCTGAATAGGGGGGATAGGACCGAAGTCCTGTCCATATATTGCATAAAATGGGCTGAAACCAGTGGACTGATGTACAGCATTATTGTAAGCATATTCTGCAAAAGGTAACAGTTCTACCCAGTTATCTTGGTGGTAATTGACATAGCAACGCAAATAACATTCAAGTACAGCATTAACACGTTCGGTTTGGCCATCCGTTTGGGGATGGTATGCACTAGACAACCCTTGCTCCACCCCCACCAATTTGAGAAAAGCTTTCCAAAACTTTGCAACGAAGCTACTGCCGCGGTCGCAGATTATTTTGCGTGGAAACGAATGTAGTCTAAAGACATGTGACACGAAGAGGCGGGCCAATTTTTGAGCGGAAGGGATCCCCGCGCATGAAACCAAATGTATCTGCTTAGAAAATAAGTCAGTGATAACCCATAGTACAGTTTTTCCCCCGCTGAGAGGGAGATCCGTCATAAAATCCATAGCAATCACTTCCCAGGGTTTGGAGGGTATTTCAAGCGGCTGCAGTAGTCCTGGGGGCTTGCCCTGAGATCGTTTGACTGTGGCACAAATAGGACAGCTGCGAATAAAAGAGTCAATATCAGAACGCATTCCCCCCCACCAAAACTGTCTGCGCAACAGATGAAGGGTCTTTAGGAACCCAAAGTGCCCTGCGGTTTTCATTCCATGGGCCAAGTGTAAGACGTTTTTTCGGAGCGCTTTGGGTACATACAATTTTGAGTCTTTGTACCAAGAGCCCCCTTGTTCACTAACACCAGGAGGCAGGGTTTGATCAGAATGTTCCATAAGGCAGTGTTCCCGCAGGGACTTTAAGAAAGAATCGGAGATGGGAATCCCCCCCTCGTTCGAAGTAGTCGTAGGAGCAGGTAGGGGGGTTGGCGAGGGGGAAACGCTTACGTGTGGCGGTGCGCAGACTTCCGGCGGCTGGGCGGCTGGTCGGGCTGGAGGAGCCGGAGCCGGAGCCATCGTGGCGTTCCATTGAGGAGGCAGCAGGGCAGCCGGTAGGGTTGGAGGAGATTGCTCGTTGGTGACCGTGTGCCGTCGCTGGGGTAGCGTTTGGGATCGGGTTTGTACAGCCAATACGGGTAGGGCTTCTCTTTGTGAGGGCGTAAATAAAGAGTCTGTTGGCCGATCGAGTTTTGCCGGGTATTGAGGCAATCGGGAGAGAGCATCTGCGAGAACGTTTTGTTTTCCTGGGACATGCTTCAGGACAAAACGAAACTGAGCAAAGAATTCCGCCCAACGCTGTTGTTTCGCAGATAACTTATGGGTTCCTGTGAGGGCGGCTAGATTCTTGTGATCGGTCCAAACTTCGAAGGGGACCTTAGACCCTTCCAGGAATTGTCGCCATAGAGTAAGTGCATGGTGAACGGCTGAGGCTTCTTTCTCCCAAATGGGCCAGTTCAATTGGGAGTGCGCAAATTTCTTCGAGAAGTAAGCGCAGGGGTGAAGGAGACCATCTGGTCCTTTTTGGAGCAGGGCCCCTCCCATAGCTACGTCGGAGGCATCGACTTGCACAATGAACATTTGATTTGGGTCTGGGTGCCGTAGCACAGGTTCCGACGTGAAAAGGCGTTTGAGGGCTACAAAGGCGGTCTGGCATTGATCAGTCCACAGTATCTTAGCGGAGGGTAATGTAGCAGAGCTTTCTTTACCCTTGGTTTTCAGAAGGTCGGTGATGGGCAGTGCTACTTGGGCAAAGTTTGGAATAAATCCGCGGTAGAAGTTAGCAAAGCCCAGAAACTGTTGTACTTGCTTGCGGGTAGAGGGAGGAGTCCAATCGAGGATGGATTGGACCTTGGCCGGGTCCATGCTAAGGCCATGGTGGGAGATTATATATCCCAAGAAGGTTATTTTGCTTTGGTGAAATTCGCATTTAGCTAACTTAGCAAAGAGTTGGTGATTGCGTAGGCGGCGTAGGACTTCTCGGACCAATGCAACATGCTCGTCCATGGTTTTTGAATAAATAAGAATGTCGTCTAAATAAACCACCACTCCGCGGTATAGTAAATCATGAAGGATTTCATTGATGAGTTGCATGAAGACCCCCGGGGCCCCTTTTAACCCGAAGGGCATCACAAGGAATTCAAACATTCCAAAGCAGCTAGAGAAGGCTGTGAGGGGTTCGTCCCCCTCGCGGATACGGACGCGGTAGTAGGCTTCTACCAGGTCCAATTTAGAAAAAATACGTCCTTCTTGTAATTGTCCCAAGATATCTGAAATTAGCGGTATAGGATAGGCGTTGGCTTGAGTAACTGCATTGAGTTTTCGGAAGTCAATGCAGAGGCGTAGGTCGCCCTCCTTTTTTCGGACGAAAAACGCGGGGGCTGAGTTGGGAGCATTCGATGGGCGAATGAACCCTCTGGCAAGGTTTTTGTCCAAAAAGTCCCGTAGCACAGTGCGCTCGGAAGTGCTCATTGGGTAAATTTTACTTTTGGTTAATGTACAGTCCTTCACCACTTCAATTGCACAGTCAGTAGCCCGGTGAGGGGGTAAGGCATCACATTCTTTAATATTAAAGACATCCGCAAAGTCCTGGTATATCTCAGGGAGGGCTGGTGGTGATGGGACCTTGGAGAGTGATGCCGAAGCGGGTGGAGGCAGCACCGCAACTTGTTGTCGGTGCTGGTCGCATTTAGGGTTGTCGAAGAAGATTGTGTTCGTGTCCCAATCAATACTGGGACAATGACCTTTAATCCAGTTAATTCCCAGGACCACTTCGAATCGAATAGGGGCTATGGTAAAGTCGATTTGCTCCCAGTGGGAGCCAATTCCCATCGCCACCCCTATAGTGCGATGATCAACTGGACCCCCCCTTGAAATGGCTTCCATCCATTTGGGCAAATTGGACGGGGGCTGGTAAAGCCTCGGACTTGACTTTGAGTGCTGCGAATGTGGCCTCATTGATGAGAGTGCGAGCGCAACCGGAGTCAATAAGTGCCTTGACAGGCAGTTGGGGACCCCCTTTATAGTGTTGCAACACTGCGTCCACATACACCGTACTTTCTACTTCTTTCACCTTTGTCGGTTTCGTAGGTTTTGCAGGAGAAACTGCGGGGGTCTGTGGGGACGTCCCATTCGCCACAGACCGTGACCGGTTATTAGACAGGTCAAGAGGCGAGTCCAGGTTTAGCGCTGGGGTATCTTGGAGATGATCCCCGTCCGAAGATGGAGAAACGTCCCCCACTGGGGCACTTGTAATCCAGGACCCGGAGGGGTCTGCAGAAGTGGGAAGTGCAGAGAGTGTGGGCCGTCCCGGCGCTGTACTGCGGGTGGCCGCAGTGCCTCTGCGTTGAGGTCTTTCCCGGTTTGGTGATAGGGCAGGAGGCGAGTCCAGGGTTAACGCTGGGGTATCTTGGAGATGATCCCCGTCCGAAGATGGAGAGTTGTCCCCCACTGGGGCACTTGTAATCCAGGACCCGGAGGGGTCTGCAGAAGTAGGCAGTGCAGAGGGTGTGGACCATCCCGGTGCTGTACTGCTGGTGGCCGCGGTGCCTCTGCGTCGAGGTCGTCCCCGAGCCCGGGACAACGTGTTCAGTTGAGGGAGTTCCAGGCGCTGAGGGCATGCTGAAACAAAGTGGTTCGTTGCTCCGCAAACGAGGCAAGCTCCTCTTTGGAATCGGGATTCGTGATCTTGAGGGGGCCGCGCTGATCTCTGCGGGCAGGGAACGGAAGCTTTGGGGGGAGACTTCTGACTTCCCCTCACTTTGGGTCGCTGACAAGGTAGTGTCTCTGCCGAGCCGGCGAAAGAGATCTTCAGTTTGGGTGGTCTCCATGGAACTGGAGGTAGTACGGGTGCTGGTGTAGATCCAAGGAACGTGGCTCCTGGACTGTCTGGCGGTGGCAGGACGGGAGCTCTGGGGTCTCCTGGTGCCACAGGCACTGCTGGAGATACTGGTGATATGGGCGCTCCGCCCAGAGGTGCCGCAGGTTGCTGGCCGATGCGGAGGTTTGCAGTCCAGAGAGTTTCCTCATGGTGCAAGTCCTCTTTGGACCTCTCACGATCCGCTAAAACTTGGTCCGCTTCAAGTTTGGTGGTCAGGGTCGTGGTCACTAGTGGCCGAGCTTCCTGCTCCCATGCCAGACTAGGTCCGGCTTGATCCGGAAGATCCAGTTGCGGTTGGATCTGAACCGCTAAGGTCGCTGCGTTGACACCAAAAACGGGGGTCGACAGCTTAGCAATTCCGGTCATTGAAGCGGTGGTCGAGGTCATTCCGTGGAAGAGCGCAACCATCCGTTTCGCCAGTGCTTTTAACCCGGCTCCGGGAGACAGATCCACCGGGATCGGGGCGAACCACACCGGGCTCACTCGGAGAGCTCCGTCGTAGCTCCCATCCGAGTGACAGGCGAGCCACACGGGGTTCCAGCCACTGTAAACGCACTCGAAGAGCTTTCACTTAGCTCCCATCCGAGTGGCAGGCGAACCCCCCTGGGCTCCAGCCTGACTGATGGAAAGGTGTGATAGCTGTCATAATGTGAGCTCTTGACCCATTGAACCAGAAATCACCACAGAGACAGTCAGAATCCAAGCAGATGGCTTTACTGATCAAATAGGCATTACAGTGCATCAAGAATAAGATGACAGCTATGAGCTGTCTTGCTCAGCATTCAGCAATATAAGGCAGAGAAACGGCGGGAGATTACAATGCATAAACATAGAGTTATTTCCCAGGAATGGCGTTCCCAGGCTTTGGTATGTGAAGCCGTCCTTGGGGTCTGGACGGTTCAGCAGAGAAACGAAACAAAACAACTGAACCGAGATAACAGCCTGACACCCATCTTTACAAAACTTGGGTAGTATCTTAAGAATAATTCACTGAAGCTATGCTAAAAGTTTGGGGGCTATATCCCCAAAAAAGCGCCCCCTGCAGCCACATAAATGGAAAAAGGGGGGAGGGAAAAGAGGGAGAGCCCATATCTCGAGACCCCCTGACCCAATGTTCACAAAACTTGGGGGGTATCTTAAGAACACTGGTCTGAAACTCCGCTCAAAGTTTGGGATCTGTACCCCCAAAAATGCGCCCCCTGCAGCCATGGAAAGAAAAAGGGGGGAGCCCATATCTTGGGACCCCCTGACCCAATGTTTACAAAACTTGGGGGGTACCTTAAGAAGCTTCATCTGAAGCTCCAGTGAAAGTTTTGTGTCTGTACCCCAAAGAATACGCCCCCTGCAGCCACAGAAAGGAGTGAATGTGCACAAGCACCCCACACACACACACGAGGATTTCGCTCTCTCTCTCTCTCTCCCTGGCCGGGCCGCACATCAGCTGATTCCTCCAGTACTCAATCCTGACTGATTGGCCAGAAGAAGACCCAGCTTTCCCACCGATTGGCCGGGGGAGGAGAATGCTGCTTACTGACGGCCGAATTTGCCGAATTTATTCGCGAACTCCCGAACTCGCTGAATTCGGCCCCCCCGGTTGCCCGTCAGTTTTGAGTTTGGTTCCTCCCGAACTAAAAACCACCAAATCAGGGGAAATTCGGCTGATTTTCAGTTCGGGCTGAACCGAATTGACAGCCCTAGCTATGGCCAAAGCAGACTATCCTCATCAGCCTAGGAAGCCTTCTTGTGACAATTGGCCAGAGCATGTCAAAGGATACATCATAATCCCAAGAAGATCTTCTTGATCAGGAATGTTTGATCAGGCGAGCCACTGGTATTGCCAGTTTATGAGAATTGAGGACCTCTGAACAAGTTACACTACCCTTTGCATTCTTGTATGTATAGGTAGTTCAGTTCAGCACTAACATGAGTAGAATGGTAGTAGTTACCAGTTTGGACAGCCAGTGGTGGCTTAAGGTAGCTTGTCATTGGAAGCAATGATGGCAGCATTAGGTGACCCAATGACCTCAGCACTGCTACCACCCGCCTCCTCAAGAGCCAGAAGAGGGGATTCACTTTATCTCTTTGTTGCCCCAGCTCTTTAAGAATAGCATGGCAAGCCATGCATGCCCTAGATGTCTTTCTGAACTCTCATGAGATTACAGCCTCTCACGAGAGTTCTGCCATGATATTGGTTGCCCTGGCAATAGACGGGCAGTTGGTGATGGGAGGCTGGGGGTAAGTGGGTTGAGAATTAGTTCCCTCCAATCAAATATGCAGCCTTTGGCAACCACCTCAAGTACACAGCAGCCAGGAAGTCCCAAGCAAGAGTATGGGGGAGAATGTATTGAAGGGAGGTGCTTTTAAAAAAATTCATTACTAAAGGCAAAGGAGAACTCGGGTAATGTATCCCCTTGTCTCTTCCCCTATCTCTCCATGGCAATATACTTGGGATCCTGCTGAACTAAAGGAAACACTGCAAGTATCTGCTTTTAGAACAATGGACTATAACTGTTATAAAATAAGTGAAACTGAGACTGAGTAGTATATATCAAAAAATTAGACATCAAGAACTTCCAGTCAGTAAAGTTTTTTGTAAGGTTTGAAAAGTAATTTCTTTTTTGCTCATATATATTCATTTAATAGTTAATGTCAATCTCTGAATCTTTTTAGGGATCCAAATAGGAAAGGCCATAGATAAAATGAGATTTTTTTTCTTAACAATTAAATATATAGATAAGCCACTTCTCAAGTTCCAGTTTAATTTTATCCATTCAGTCCACATATCAACCTGGACAAAATTAGTACATATTTTTTTAAAAAAATCAATGATCAGACATTTAACTGAGTGCAGTTCTTACTGAATTTGATTTCAGTTCATGCCCCATGTTAACATGTAGCAATTTTGCTTTAGATTTGTTAACCTTATAATTTAAACCTGCTCCAGATTTTTTTTAAAAAACTATTCTTGGACTATCCTTCCTTCTCCATGGTACTCAATCAGTTACTATGTCATCTGCCAGCAGGGACATATTGATTTGTTTCAGATATAAAGATCTTAAATTTCATAATTATTGTGGAGAAAATTGTTAGTAGTTCTATGGTTCAGGCAAATAATATTGCTGCTCTCTCAAGTCAGCAGTAACTAGGATTCTTGAAATAGGTTTACTACAGCCAGTAAATCATGTCCTACACCAAAACAGTTAAGAATATCAAACACAAAATGACCATTCAACATATGTTGCTTTGGCATAAAAAGGCATAACCTTATTCAACTGAGAAACATAAATTTGATTGCTTTCCTTACATAATTTTTCATTTGTGTCCCTACTGTGAAATCTTCTTGGACTACATTAACATATTTAGTAATAAATCCATTCATTCTTATAAATGGCACAATTTAATATCCCATTAAATCCATGAAATTTGAGTTGTGTGATATTACTGATACTCCCCTTATGGTTATTTTAAACATTTGTATCCTGCCCCTCAGAGAACTGGTTCACAGGGTTAACAACATAGTACAACAATTTAAAAACATCATAAAACCATACAACACAGAACATATAAAATAGTAGAGAAAGTACTTTCCATTTAAAAAAAGCCCAGGAAGCATAAAATACAAACAAGCGACATTTATAAAACTAGTTGACAGCAGAACTAAAACCAAAATTAGATTAAAATAAGACTATCTAGTTAGTGTAGACTTTATGTATAAAAATATGATCCCTCCCTCTACCCAGACAAACCAAAGAAATGAATGTAAAGTCAAATTTATACACAACAGATTTTCAGATATTGCATGATGAGTTGCAAGAAATTCTAGCAGAAGAATTGTCTCTAGAAGAATTGCTCCATCATTGCAGATGCAAGTTTTATAGTGCCTCAAACCAGGTGTATAGTATTTTATTTCCCCTTCCCCTTTATTTCCCCTTATAGTATTTTATTTCCCCTTCTGGATGCACACCTTAACGTGGTGAGGGGGTTTGTGTGTGTCAGGGAAGCAGAGAGCAATATCGTAAGGGGTCTAGTTTCTATCAAGAGACTAAACTCCTAGAAGAGTCTCTCAAGACGGAATGGTCACAGTTGAGACACCAGACGAAGATGCATCCACCCCTTTAAGGGTTCAATGGCCAATCCGCAGAAGAGAACAGGCAGTTCCAGTGGGGATGGGGGCAGAGGAATCCCTGAAGGATAGCTACTGGGCAGCAACAGTAGTGGAAGGTGACACTGGCGGAGGATCTTTCATAGACAACGGCAGTGCCACTATGGCTAACTCTGGTTAGTACTGTGCAGAAGAAGGCACTGGTAAACCACTTCTGACCAACCTTTACCTTGAAAACCCTATGATGAGACAATCCAAAATGAAAAAAGATATAGTGCTGGAAGATGGGACCCCCCAGGTCAGATGGCACTCAATCTGCTACTGGGGTAGAGCAGAGGACAAGTACGAGTAGCGCTGTTCTTAATGATGCAATTGGACTAAAGCCGAAAGGATGTTCAGTGGTTGACATGAATAGATGCAAAAGGAAAGTCCGAAGCTGTTCGACGCATATAATAGGAACATGGAGTGTGAGAAGCATGAATCAGGGTGAGCTTGAAATTGTTAAACAAGAAATGGACATTTCAGTCCTGAGAGTAAGTGAATTAAAGTGGACTGGATTAGGACATTTTCAATCAGAAAATTACAAAGTGTTTTATTCAGGGAATGACGAAAAGAGAAGAAACGGAGTTGCTTTAATAGTGAGGCAAGATGTAGCAAAGGCAGTCAGGAGCTATAATGCAAAGTCTGACCGAATAATATCAATCAGACGTCAGGGAAAGCCTATCAACATAAGCATCATTCACATTTATGCTCCAACTACAGATGCTGATGAGGAAGAAATTGAGTTTTTATGCCAGTGTTCAGGAAGAAATTAATCATACACCTAAACAAGAAATGCTGATAATCATAGGTGATTGGAACGCAGAAGTAGAAAACAAAGCAGAATCAAATGTTGTTGGCAGATTTGGGCTAGGAGCATGGAATGAAGCAGGAGAACGCCTCGTAGAATTCTGTGAAGACAACAATCTGTTCATTGCAAACACGTTTCAGGCAACCAAATAGACGATTGTATACATGGACATCACCCAGACGGCCAGTATAGAAATCAAATAGATTATATAATTGGAATCAGAAGATGGAGAAGCTCTATTCTCTCGGCCAAAACAAGACCAGGAGCCGACTGTGGTACAGATCATGAATTGTTAATATCGAAAATCAAGATAAAGTTTAAGAAAAACACCAAAACATTCATAGCACCAAAATACAATCTAAGCAATATTCCGGAAGAGTTTAAAGACCATGTAAGGAACAGATTTGCATTACTGAGTTCAAGTGGATGTAAACCAGAAGAACTATGGGTGGAAACTAGAAATATTATCAAGGAAAAATGTGCAAAGACTATTCCTGTAGCCAAAAGAAAAGAAAAACCTCGATGGATGTCTGCGGAAACTCTTAAAATTGCCAGAGATAGTAGAGAAGCAAAAGTAGAAGGTGACAGAAATAGAATCAAAAGTCTAAGTGCAACGTTCCAGCGACTCACACGCAGAGACAAAGAGACCTATTATAATAACCAGTGTAAAGAAATAGAAGAGAACAACAAAAAAGGAAGAACAAGAGATCTGTTCCACAAGATCCAAGAAATCAAAGGGAAATTTAAAGCACGGTTAGGCATGCTGAAAGATCAGCATGGAAATACATTAACTGAACAGGACGAAATAAAGAAAAGAACACTGAAGAACTATACAGAAGAGATGAAAGCATAAAAGATTATTTCCAAGAAGAAACTTTTGAAGAAGAACCTACAATTTTAGAAAGTGAAGTGAAAGCTGCATTGAGAGCAATCAGGAGAAACAAATCACCAGGAGCACATGGGATATCAATAGAGCTATTCCAAGCCACAGAAACGGAGTCCATCAAAATCTTGACAAGAATATGCCAACAGATATGGAAAACAAAACAGTGGCCCACAGACTGGAAACGATCCGTTTACATTCCAATTCCCAAGAAAGGAGACATCAAAGATTGCAGCAACTATCGGACCATCGCATTAATTTCTCATGCAAGTAAAGTGATGCTCAAAATCTTACAGCAAAGGCTGTTACCATATATGGAACGAGAAATGCCTGATGTTCAAGCTGGTTTCAGAAAAGGAAGAGGCGCTAGAGATCATATTGCAAATATACGCTGGTTACTGGAGCATACAAGAGAATTTCAGAAGAAAATCAGCTTGTGTTTCATAGATGACAGCAAAGCTTTTGACTGTGTGGATCATGAAAAGCTATGGCTGGTTATAAAGGAAATGGGTGTGCCACTACATCTGATCGTTTTAATGTGCAACCTGTACTCTGGACAAGAGGCCACAGTTAGAACAGAATATGGAGAAACGGAATGGTTTCCAATTGGCAAAGGTGTCAGACAAGGATGTATTTTATCTCCCTATCTCTTCAATCTATATGCAGAACTTATAATTAGGAAAGCTGGATTAGATTTAGATGAAGGTGGAGTGAAAATTGGAGGGAGGAACATTAATAATTTGAGATATGCTGATGACACTACATAATTGGCAGAAAATAGTGAAGATTTGAAACTACTACTGCCAAAGCAGGACTACAGCTGAACATCAAGAAAACAAAAGTAATGACTACAGGAGAATTACACAACTTTAAGGTTGACAATGAGGAAATTGAAATTGTTCAAGACTTTCTATTCCTTGGCTCCACCATCAACCAAAAGGGAGACTGCAGCCAAGAAATCAGAAGGAGGTTGAGACTGGGAAGGGCAGCCATGAAGGAGCTAGAAAAGATTTTGAAGTGTAAGGATGTGTCACTGGCCACCAAGACTAGGTTAATTCATGCCATCATATTCCCTATTACTATGTATGGGTGTGAAAGCTGGACAGTGAAGAAAGCTGACAGGAAGAAAATAGATTCCTTTGAAATGTGGTGTTGGAGGAGAGTGTTACTGATTCCGTGGACTGCCAAAAAAACAAATCAGTGGGTTATAGATCAAATCAAGCCTGAACTGACCCTAGAAGCTAAAATGACTAAACTGAGGCTGTCGTATTTCGGTCACGTCACGAGACGACAAGAGTCACTGGAAAAGACAGTCATGCTAGGAAAAGTTGAGGGCAGCAGGAAAAGAGGAAGACCCAACAAGAGATGGATTGACTCAATAAAGGAAGCCACAGCCTTCAATTTGCAAGATGTGAATAAGGCTGTCAAAGATAGGACATTTTGGAGGACTTTCATTCATAGGGTCGCCATGAGTTGGAAGCGACTTGACGGCACTTAACACACACACACAGTATTTTATTGATTGATTGATTGATTGATTGATTGATTGATTTATTATGGTCAATACTTTGTAATGGCCATTGGCCTCATGCAATAAAATTGAACTGAACTGATCATCTGAGATGATTTCTTGATGGCTGTAGGAAGACAGTTTGTTGTTTTCTCCTCCATTCAATAGTGGCCCTACTTTTGTCTACTCTCCACAGCAAATCATATCTTCA
The DNA here is from genome assembly GCF_029931775.1 of Euleptes europaea. Taxonomy (NCBI): domain Eukaryota; kingdom Metazoa; phylum Chordata; class Lepidosauria; order Squamata; family Sphaerodactylidae; genus Euleptes; species Euleptes europaea. The sequence continues at coordinate 38,630,772 of NC_079317.1, forward strand.
TGAGCAGTCAAGTCATAGACACATCTCCTTGTGTTATTGAGCTTGACAAGATTGTCCAGAGCACTACAGATGAATGGTTATGTGTTGGTGACCAATTAACTGATGTCACCTAGCCAGTATGCAAAGCACCAGAGAATTATCTTTGGTTTGTGGATTCCTATAACCTGATGTTCCTATTGGTGCTTCCTGAGGCTAGACATGTCACACACAGTGCTGAGCAGGATATAGAATTAAACACTTTGTTTTGGGTCAAATTTGATTTGATTAGCTCACCAAAGTCAAGAAACAAACAGTAGGAATAAATGGACAGTTTTCACAATGGGTGGAAGTGAGTAGTGGGGTCCCACAAGGAATAGTATTGGAGCTGATGCTATTTAATTTGCCCATAAATGATCCAAAACTCAGGGATGAGCAGTGTAGTGGCCAAGTTTGCAGAAGACACAAAATTATTCAGGATGGTGAAAACCAAGGCTGGCTGTGAAGAGCTCCAGGAGGATTTCCACAAATTGGTTGAGTGGGCAATAATGTGGCGAACAAAGTTTAATGTAGACAAGTGTAAGGTGATGCACACTGAAACAAAAAAAAATCCCAACTTTAAGTATATGCTTATGGGGTCTGAACTTGCTGAGACTGAGAAGGAAAGAGACCTTGGGGACATGGTGGATAGCTCGATGAATGTCAACCCAATGTGCTGCAGCAGTGAAAAAGTAAAACTCTGTGCTGGGGATTATCAGGAACATGACTGAAAATAAAAAGCCCCTGCAGTTATAATGGTGCAGTCTCATTTGGAAAATGGTGGGCCGTTCCGGTCACCATATCTCCTAAAGGAAAAAGTACAGAAGAACTCAACCAAGACGAATAAGGAGTTGCAGCATCTTTCCTATGAGGAAAGGCTGGAGAGTCTGGGACTGTACAGTTTAGAAAAGTAACCTGGATAGCCCAGGCTAGCCCAATCTCATCAGATCTTGGATGCGAAGGGTTGGCCCTGGTTAGTATTTGGATGGGCGACCACCAAGGAATACCAGGGTTGTGATGCAGAGGCAGACAATGACAAACCACCTCTGAACATCTCTTGCCTTGAAAACCCTTTGGGGTTGTCTTAAGTCGGCTGTGACTTGATGGCAAAAAAGGGGCAGACATGATACAGGTTTATAAAATTATAAATGAAGTGTGATGCCTCACATACCCTATCAATGTCTAGGGGTTAGACATGCTTTGAAAGGTAGCATAAAGCTGGGCAGGGATGCTCTATTTGCCTATGAAAGGATAAGCCTGTAGCTGTTGTGTGTGATCTTCTCTTCATACCTCAATGAAAACAAGGCAGAGAACTAGGCTTCCTGTCTATAATAGACTTCTGATCCCCTGTAATAATCCTGTAAGGTCTTTTCCTCTTGCTAGCAAAATAAAGCAAAATCAATCATATGTTTTATTTAAATGCTTATTGTATGGCAATCATTTTCACAACTGGATAGAATGTTTTATGCCATTATACTAGTGGCCCATCGCCAATAATTTCACAGGCTAATGTGTAGAGATATTTACAGGGCATTGTGTGAATGCAGCCTGCTGCTGCCTACAAGGATCTGGATGTGGACATTAGAGGAGGAGTATTTATTCTCAAATAGCACTGGGATGATGGGGCAGTAAGGATGCAGTCATGTCCGCAAACCCAGTATGCTCAGTGTGGTCTACTCACTGCCAAGGAGCATTTGATCTGCACTTGGCTGGTGGGGGAGGAAGGCACCACCTGCCTCAGGGTCATCTCCTTCCCAAGAACTTGGTATCTTCCTTCCAATACTCCATATTGGAAATGCCCTCCCAGCATTTGCAAACAACTGCATTATACCATAGTAGATAAGCTGCAGAAAATGACACTTCTTGCAAGCAGTCCACTGTCTTTGATAACAGGGTGGGGGTTGCAGACGTGGATGTTGCAGAACAGATAAAAAGCAATTCCCACATGGCGGCTAAATGAATAGACGCTGTAAAGTATGCCTTCTTCTTTTGTTTGCTGCTAAACAAAACCTGAATAAATGAGTTCTTTTTGCAAATCGACGGAGGACCAACTTTTTCCTTTCCCTTTGCTCCACTGCTGGGAATAAGCCATTTTAATTATGGAACTTTTTTTCCTCCCCCTGTTTAATCTCCCAGTGTCAATTAATAGGAATATTTTATCCAACCTTGATGAATGCTTAACTTGCAAGGTTTTTCAAACAAATGCAAACTTCCTTTCTCCCAGACCTCTGGTGACTATGCATCTAATGCCGGAGAGGCATCATTCAGCTCCAGTTGCTATAGCATTTTCAAGAACCTCTCCGTTCTTGTCATAAATTAACTTTAAGTGACAAAAGCTGAAAGGAGGTCTGCAGCAAACTGTATCAAATAATGAATTTGTAAGCTGTGGCAGAGAACACTTATCTTACTTATACTCTTCTACAATCGATTGTCTAGTGACCCTTCTTTTGGATACAGATGAGCATAACCCTGAAAAATGTTTGTGTTGTCTTTCTCTCGCTGGCAGCTTGCTGGCTGCATGATCTAATAAATATTGGCAGGGCCAAATGAAATAATATAGAAGAGCTTCTCTTCTTTAAAGTCCATAGACCAAGAGACTCTTGTTACTTGTTAATATCTCCATCAAATACTGAAGTGTTAACATATGTGATACGACCATGCAATCAAGGAAGGACCGATTTGTTGACTAATTAAACCAACACAACAAGCTCTTTAGCACCTACAAGTGACAAGTTTAGAGCAGGCAAGTGGAAACTCTCAATTGAGTCCCCTTTTATGAGACTATCATGCCAAATTCAATTCTGACTGAGTAGCGTTAGAATGTACTTGACTTCCACTATGTGCTGACATGCTTACAATAATTCATCATGTGTGACAATAGCCCAATGTTAGAGATTTATGATATATACAAAACAGTTAACAAATGAAATATTGTCCTAAACATGTGTCTGCTTTACTTTTCTACAGCCTTTTGATATTATAATTAATGGTCAATTACTTGGAATGTGTGGGGTGGGGTAGGGGAGAAAACAGAAAATAGTCATTACTGGTTTCAGTCATCAACTCCTCTCTCTCTCTCTCTCTCTCTCTCTCTCTCTCTCTCTCTCTCTCTCTCTCTCTCTCTCTCTCTCTCTCTCTCTCTCTCTCTCTCAGCAAATTCTGGGAGTGAATAAACTCATTTTAGAGCATTTGGCAATTACTTGACAGTAAACAGTTGCTCAAAACATAAACAGCAGGAGGCGGTTCTGTATCATTTGACTGATAACATTTGAAGCTTCATTTCTTTGGATGGACAGGCTGCATTTACTATTGCAGATTTATTTTGCACCAGTGTTTTGCTGGGTGATGTGCAGAAGGCTAGTTTCTGTCCAGAGAGGTTACAGCCTAACAGCAAGAGAAGCAAGATGAATGGGAAAGACAGGGATTGCTGAATAATATAAAAAATAAGGACTCCCGAAAGATTTGCTAGAAAATCAAGACTACTCTGAAGATGCAGAAATTGCCCACTTTTCATATACATCTGTTATAAAGTTAATTTCCCCTCCAATAAAACTCTTTTAGGAAATGCCCCTGCCAACTGGACATCACCTAAGCAACATATGTGGTTTCTCCTAAGAAAACCAGAAACAATCAGACATGAGTGTTGATGGCCCAGAAGTCAAGGATTCCAGCAGACACAACCTACTGGCAGCAGGAGATGCTCGACTTAGCATAACATCAGAGGGCAATTTATCATAAAGGTAGCTTCCAAATACCTTCAAAGAAATTGGGAGACAATATCCTGAAATGTATTTGGAGGCATCACCAGAGGATTTGCTGATACTAGTCAGCATGCAGCCTCAGTCAGCATCAAGTCACCGCCACTACCTTTTCCTTCCTCTTTTCCTTCCTCTTACATGTCCTTTCTATATAGCCCTGACCAGCCCAATCTTAGAAATATCCCAATCCAGCCCAATCTTGTCATAGCTTAGTAGATAAACAGTTTTGGCCATGGTTATTACTTAGATCAGAGACGACCAAGGAAGATGGGTTGCCATGCAGAGAAAGGCAATGGCAAACCACCTCTGCTCACCTCTTACCTTGAAAACCCCATATCCTGGGGTTGCCATGAGATGGTTGTGACTTGACACAGAAGACAATTATTATTATTATGCTGATGGAGGGGGTAAAGGAGGGAGATAAACAGAGACATATAGTCTGTGTGCAGCAGGGGGGGGGGTTAAGAAGTGGGGCATGTATTGCTTTTGCCAACATAAGAAAATGCCTGCATAAGAAGTTCATTTTTATTAAATAAAACACAGATGGGCTAGACAGGCGTCTGCTGGCAGGTAACACAGAAATAGTGATGCTGTAAAAAAACAGGAAATGGTTTCTCAAAAAGCTGCTTCTGAAGGTGAAGACTATGGCTTGATAGAAGAAAATGTTGTATCAAGCAAAGAATTTTGCAGATGAAAAGGCAGAAGTTGGAATGTGAGGGAAACTGTTCTGGGGCCTACAGCAGATGATTTTTCACTGAATGGACAGATGAGTAAGGGGAGCAGAGAACAGATGACTGTTTGGTTTTTGTGTATAATATGATATTGTATTGATATAATGCATTTTTAAAATTGAACCTTGCTTTGGGAACATATCCCCTTTGAATCGTAAGTTATAAATCTCCTATCCCTTATTTTGAAATAAAAATAACAACAATGAAAAGGAAAACAAATGACATTAATATTTGTTATTCTTGTACCTGGCTAGCTGGTTTAGAGAGTTCAAAAAGGAGTCAGGATTAGGGGATAGAGAAGCAAGAAACAAGAGAGAATTCAGGTGACAGGAGCTGAGGGAATCTTTCTCTATGGGCCTGAAGTGGCTGTCAGCAGCCCTGGTTCTGACGCATTTTGCCAAGTATGAAAGACCTGTGTGTAGGGTTGCCAGCTCCTGGTTGGGAAATACCTGGAAATTTTGGGGGCAGAGCCTGAGGAGGGCGGGGTTTGGAAGGGGAGGGACTTCAATGCAATAGAGTCCAATTGCCAAAGTCCAATTGCCATTTTCTCCAGGTGAACTGATCTCTATCGGCTGGAGATCAGTTGTAATAGCAGGAGATCTCCAGCTACTACCTGGAGGTTGGCAACCCTACCTGTGTGTGCGAGAGTAGGATTGTTTTAGCTAGTGTGAACTTCCCTGTTTCTTTTCCTTCTATACTAGTTCCAGCCTGAATCTGTTAGTTTAGTACTCTGCCTGTAAGTGCGTTACTGTGAATATTTTCTGTGTAGACAAGTGTTTACTTGTAATGCATGTAAACACATTAACAGGTGTTTTGCTCACTCATTACACTGAACTCACATTGAAAGTGATATTCACCTACTGCTATTGTACTGTAACTATATTTGTTCAAGCACTCACACATGCTGTTTGAACAACTTGGATACTTATATCCCACTTTTCTCCCCAAGTGGTTTATAACACTGTCCACTGACTCTTGTGCCAGTACCATGATTCTGATTGGAATGCCTCCTCTCACTTGCTGCTAACCACCTTTCAAAAATGAAAGTGGCATAAGAAAGTGGCTACTAAAGCAGGATAGGGTAAAAAGGCTTTCCGTCTCTCCCCCTCTCTTTGCCACACGGCTGCAGGTTAGGGTTGCCAGCTCCAGTTAGGGAAATTCCGGGAGAATTGAGGGATGGAACTGAGGAGGGCAGGGTTTGGGTGGGGGCAGACAGCTCAGTGAGGTATAATGCCATACAGTCCACCCTCCAAAGCAGCCATTTTTTTTCCAGAGGAACTGATGCATCCTGATAAGTAGTAGCATTCTTACAGCAACAGACAGGACACAAGGAGTATATAGTCCACAGCCCCTATCAATTTCCAAAGCAACTTTCTGAACCATTTCATTATAGTCCAGCCCTGTTACCTGTGTAAAAAAAAGGCCCTCCTGAATAATTCAGTTTTGCATATGTGGAAAGCTAGGGGAGAGGAAGCCTTCCCAATTGTATCAGGCAGGCCGTTCCATAAGGCGGAGGCCACGATAGAGAATGCATGTGTACAGGCAATTGTGGATTTTGCCCATTTGAAGGGTGGCACCTGCCAAAGGGTGGCTCCTGCTCGGATGAGTGAAGCTGTCGTGGTGAAGCATAGGGGGAGAGGCAGTCCTGCAGATATGAGGGACCAAGGCCACAAAAGGTTTGGATATGATAGTCAATACCTTGAATTAATCCTTTGTAACTGATGGGCAGCCAATGGAGTGCTTGCAGAATGGCTATAATGTGCATTCTGCTTTTCTTTCCTTTCTTTTTTGGCCATCAAGTCACATCTGACTTATGGTGGCCCCTGGTGGGGTTTTCAAGGCAGGAGACATTTGGAGGTGGTTTGCCATTGCCTGCCTCTGCATCATGACCCTGGTATTCTTGGGGCTCTCCCATCCACATGCTTGCCAGGGTTGGTCCTGTTCAGCTTCTGAGATCTGATGAGATCAAGCTAGCCTGGGCTTTCCTGATCAGAGTATCCTCTGCCTAGCTTCCAATAATAGCAGAGCTGGGGCATTCTGCACCAGCTGGAGTCTCCAAGTTGAATTCGAGGGGAGACCTGGCTATTGTCAGGGGCAGGATACAGGGGCTGTATCACCCCAGTGCTGAAAGATCTGCACCATCTGCCTATTTGCTCTTGGGCACGATTCAAAGTGCCGCTTCATACCTTTAAAACAAAAAATGGCTTGGGGGCAGAGTACCTCCTTCCATATTGTTCAGTCCACCAATTAAGATCTGCTTCATGAGCCCTACTCTCTGCGCACCACACCTTCAGAGGTGGGACAGGTGGCAACCAGGGAGAGTGGCAGGGCTTTTCTAGTAGTGGCACCTTGCTTGTGGCATTCTTCTTAAGGCTCGCCTGGCACCTATAGTGCTTTCTTTTAGGCCCCAGGCCAAAATGTTCTGTTCACCCAAGCTTTTAATTAAGGGTTGATTTTTTGAACACTATTTTAGTCTGGAAATTGTTATTTTAAGCTGTCTGTTAAGTGGTCTGTTTTTACAATCTGTGCTTTTATGCTGGCCTGGGGCTTTTTAATGCTGGATTTGAATTAATATCTTTTAATTCTTTGTTTTTGTTGTATTTATTTTGTAAGTTGTCTCAGGCAGGTTCCTGGAAAGGTGACATAATAATGTTTGACACATAAATAAATAAAATCAAATAAATAAACAATAAGAGATGAGTGGTGAAAATGATTTTTTTTTTGTTAAAAAAAATGAAATTATAAAATAGAGATGAAATGGGAGGTCACAAGTGGAAAAATAGAATTAGAAAATACCAAGACCACGGTTACACAGCCAGGATAACCTACGAGAACCAATGAACTCTGACCATGAAAGCCTTCGACAATATTTAGAATTAGGGGTCTTTGAAGACCAAGGTAGCAGAAGAAGACCTCCCCAAAAGGAAGGACTAATCTCTGAGGTGGACCTACAAGGCACAGAACATAAGAAGAGGCAGCAAGAAAAAAATTACAGAGGAAGAATAGTGGGATGGAGAGGAGACTAATTGGGTGGTAACAGTGTAGCCTAAAATGGTACTAGGGCCAGAAAGGCAACAGACTATAGCCCAGTGGTAGCGAACCTATGGCACACGTGTCAGAGGGGGCACTCAGAGCCCTATCTGTGGGCACACGCGCCGTCGCCCCAGCACAGAGTTTGCCTGAGTTTGTTACTAGAAAGCCAGAGGGACGCGGGGCCGGGCTGCTCCCCTCCCCCTCTCCACGCGCGCCTGAGGGCATTTCTCACATCACCCGCCCCTCTGCCCAGCAGCCCAATGGGAGTGCTTCCTCCCTCCCCTGTCACATGTGGCAGGGCAGCTCACATGCTGGGTGGCTCACATGCTGCATGAGGGTGCGGCGTGGATGGCAGCCTGTTGAGTCTGTGGTGAAGGTGATTCCCGTGGTGGGGTTGGAGAGGAGCTCGGTTGGAAGGGAGCATAGCTCACAGCATGGCATAGCTGGAGGGGAGCAGAGCGCTCGGGCCACAGCACGGGCTTTGCGGCGCCTCCCACCTTTCAGTGAAATTTAGTTTTTTCTAAACTAAAACCTCAGTATTCAGGTTAAATTGCCGTGTTGGCACTTTGTGATAAATAAGTGGGTTTTGGGTTGCAGTTTGGGTACTCGGTCTCTAAAAGGTTTGCCATCACTGCTATAGCCCCATAGAGGGAAAGAACAAAGTGAGCCCCAGAAGATGCATGATTAAAGCAAGAGGAAAGACATACTGCTCCTGGAGCTGTGAGGTTATGGTGCTGGGATTGGGGGCGGGAAGCACCCACTCTGTGAGGCAACAATTTCAGAAGCAAAATCAATGGTACCAGGGTAAGATTCAGTGAGAGAGAGAGCAAGAATTGAATATATTTTTACATTGCAGGTAATTGTTAGAACTCAACTGCTCAAAGTATGGGAAAGGTCAAATTCAAGAGAATTAATAGGAGGTGCATTTGTCAAGGTGAAGTCATCAGATTAGGTGCCAATGTTAGCCATTGTATAAGGAAATCACAGCAGGCTTGAGCTTTTTTTTTTTTTTGAACACTGATTCTGCAAACATGTTGGCATATGCTGAATGCTTCTTGGCTTCAGAAGAAAATTGTTGGCATGCTCATAAGCTCAGCAAGCAGAACACTGGAGATCTTCCTGGGATTCAATGTTTCCTCTGCAGCTGTTGTTCAGCAAGATGGATGCAGGAAGGAGGGGGAGGGGGTTAAAGAAGGAAAACAGCTTGATGAGAATCCAATGAATACTCCCATTTCAATTAAAACAGGAATCTTCACAAACTGAATGTTGGAATTGATGGATGCAAACCTGAAAGAATCTGTGGCAAAAAGTTATAGAAGAAACTGTGGCCAATAATCAAAGTAGAAGAAAATAAATAGATGGTTTGAAACAAATGCAAAAATCTCAGTGTGTTTGAAGAGGGACAATAAGTACAGAAGACAGATGATGCTCTGATGTTTCCAGTAGTCAAATTTGAATAAATGGATTTTTATTAATTTCTTGCTGAAAAGAAGTGGGTGGAATACTCAGGTAATTGGGTTATAAATATGCATATTCACTAGCTTATGAGCCCCTTAAGTATATTGATGACAATGTTGTATCGATGTAGGATGATGCTAGAAAGCCTGTAGGCTCAGATGGTGGGATTGTCTTGCTTCATAAAGTGTGTGTGTGCGCTGGGGGGTGGGGGAATCCTGCTCTCATATTTTGGTTTATTTTCACTGAATTCATTAAATCAAAACTATCAAATTGCAATAGTTTACCCATTATATTGACTCACTGCCCAGGCAGCCCATAAGGCACTATGTTGCCTAAAATGTTTTTGGCAAGCCCAGCGAAGGGAGGCTGCAGTTAAATGAACATCTTGAAAAACAACATTGATTCTCCCCCCACCCCCAAACAAATGGTAAATGAACTTCAGGAAGGGAAGGGAAAGTAGAATGACTGGACACAGTGAATGGATTTCTGAATTATGCTTTGAAGTGATCCTGTAATAGTTTGCAGGTTCAAAACTGGTCATCAACAGGGGAAGCCAGGCTCACTGATTAGATCATTAAGTGTATGTTCATGGGAGAGCTGTCCATAGCAGGCTAGTGCTGATCTTCTCAGACAAATGACATGAGTTCCTTGGAAGCAAACAAAGAATGTAATTGTAAAGGAGGAATATACCCAGCCAAGTGCCTTCTGGAGGGTGCCAGCTTCCTCTTAGTTTGCAAAGTTAATATGCTGCCACTTTCTGCAACAGATTGGGTTTTCAGCCATACCTGGGCCAGCAATCAGCAAAAATGGCATAAGTACCACAGGAGTTGCCTTGGGTAATCCCAGCTTCACATATACACTGATGGGATCTGAGCTGGCAGCAGCCGTTTAAGAAATCATCCTTGGGGTGGTAGTGGATAGCTCAATGAAAATGTCAACCCAGTATGCGACTACTGTGAAAAGGGCAAATTCCATGCTGGCCCTAAGTAGAACAGGAATAGAGAACAAAACTTCTGCTGTCATTCTGCCATTATACAAATCTGTGGTGAGACAACACTTGGAATATTTTGGTTGCTGCACTCAAAAGAGGATATTGTGGAACTTGAAAAGGTGCAGAAAAGAGCAACCCAAATGATCAGGGGACTAAAACAGCTGCCCTATGAGTAACCATTAAAACTGTTAGGGCGGTTTAGCCTAGAAAAAAAAGGCAAGTGAGTGGGGATGATAGAGGTTTATAAAATTATGCATGGTGTTGAGAGAGTGAACATGGAGAAACTCTTCTCTTTCTCCCATAATACTAAAACAGGGGTCATCCACTGAAACTGAAGAGTGGATTCAGGACAGACAAAAGGAAGTACTTCCTCACACAGCGTATAGTTAATTTGTGGAACTCACTGTCACAGGATGTGATCATGGCTGCTAACATGGAAGACTTTACAAGGGGAGTGGACAAATGTATGGATGATGACTGGGCTATCAATGGCTACTGATCATGATGGGTATCTGATTGTGATGGTTATCTACTCCCTCCAGTACCACTGTGGCCACTGTGTGAACAGAATGCTAGACTTGATGGGCCTTTGGTCTGATCCAGCATGGCTCTTCTTATGTTCTTATATTCTTAATGGGGCAAGGATTCATTCAGTAATCCAGGCCTAGTTCACACATATCTAAACCAGTGATGGATTACATGTGGAGGAAGAATAACATGCTAATCCAGTTCACATTATGAGTACAAAAGCATGTAAATTGGGGCGTGCATTATTAAGCTGCACTGTTGCCAGTATTGATGTCGTTATCAAAGCTAAACGGATTCAAAATGCAGCAATTGTAAAAGCAGTGCTGGAAACCAGGCAGAAATAACACTTTTTAATGAGTAAATATCTGAGAGTAAATATCTTGAGTATGAATAAATATCTGAGAACTTGAGAAACAAAAAAAAATCAAAATAATGTTTCAGAGACATGTTTTAAGCCACACCTGTAATGGTTCCCATTTAGGGTTGCCAGGTCCCTCTTCGCCACTGGCAGGAGGTTTTTGGGGCAGAGCCTGAGGAGGGCGAGGGACTTCAATGCCATACAGTCCAATTACCAAAGTGGCCATTTTCTCCTGGTGAACTGATCTCTATCTGCTGGAGATCAGTAGTAATAGCAGGGGATCTCCAGCTATTACCTGGAGGTTGGCAATCCTATTCCCATTTGAGAGATGAAATACTCGCATTCTTTCCATGTGGACAGAACTGATACGGGGTGATAGTTAAGGGTATGAATAATGGTCAGGAAGATCCCTGGTCTGAATCAGAGTCCTATCCAGCCCTCCAGTTAAGATCTGCCTCTCAAGCCTTTCTCTCAGAGGCAAGGTGGGTGGCCATAAGAGGCAGGGCATTTTCTGTGGTGGTACCTAACCCTTGGATTGCCTTCCCCTTGAGGCTCACTTGGCATCTACTTTAATTTCTTAGACACCAGGCCAAAACCCATCCTTTCCCCAGACTTTTAATTAGGGATTTTATCTTAATCAGCTTTTTAATGACCTGCTCCTGTTTTATGGATAATTTTATGCTGCTTGTGTTTTAATGGCTTGTTTTTAATGGCTTGTTTTTAATTGTAAGCTGCCTCGAGCAAGAGTATTATTATTATTATTTTAAAAATTTACCCCACTCTTTATTCCAGCCTAGGGTTCTGAAGAGGCAGCATAGAAATATCCTAAAGGTACTGAATCTAAATAGGTAAATCACTGTTCTATTAAAATAAATGCAGGTGTTGATATACATTTCAATGAGACAGGTATTTCATTCTATTGATCTCACCTACAAAACATACAATCAAAAGTTGGAAGGGACCACCAGGGTCATCTAGTCCAGCCTCCTGCACAATTCAGGAAATTTACAACTACTCCCCCCATGCCCTCAATGACCCCTACTTCTTGCCCAGAAGATGGGGAAAAACAACCCTTCAGGATGCCTAGCCAATCTGACCTGGAGGAAAATTGCTTCCTGATCCCAAAGTGGCGACCAGCATTATCCTGGGCATATAAGAAAGGGCCAAGAGAGCCAAATACTGACATGACCCTTCATGCCCTTCCTCTTATGGTCTGCCTAAGTTCACAGAATCTGCATTACCGACAGACGAACGTGTCTGGATTCCAGTTGTTTCAAAGCTGGAGCACATACCCATTTGGACAGTGCTGGAGTTAACCAGATTTGAAAAGTCTTTAAAAAGTAGATTGTATCAGGGCTTTGTGTATTGACTGTTGAACTATCAGAAAACCACCGTGTTCTGTGGTGTAGTGTTGGAGTAGAACCTGGGAGATGAGCGTTCAAATTCTTAGTCATGAAGTACCTTGGGCCAGTCACTCTCTCTCTCAGCCTAATCTACCTCACAGGGTTGTTGTGGTGATAACATGGGGGAGGACAGATCCCTGAACCTCAACCCTGATCTCTTTTGAGGAAGGGTGGGCTAAAAATGAATGGCTATATCATGCACAACAATTCACTAGACTTCAACAGATAAAACACAGTTGTGTAAATTGGCCCTTTCCTTTTATTGATTTTAAGGGGACTAAATTGGCTATAAGCCAAGTTCTTGGTTGTTAAGAAGCATGGCATTACTGTCTCTAGGGTTCACTTTACTTTGTCAAATGGAATCTTGAAGAAAACAGATATCAGATGGGGAATACAACAGCTAAGTACGTTGTAAGCACAGCAGATCTTGAAAAGTGAAACTTGAGGTTAAAAGCTTTTCACCTCAGAGAGCTTGAGTTAAAATCTTATTTATACCACAAGTGAAAACAAGTACAGTTGTGTGAATCTGCACTCTTCCATATGTTCCTATTACAATTCATCCATCAAACAAAGAGGAAACGGCAATTGTGTCTTTTCAGTCAACATTTCATCAGGATTGCAGGACTATGTGATGCAAACTCCTATATCTGAGTTTTATACCTCCACAAACATAAAATATATGATAATTTGTAGATAGGGTCCATCAATATTTAAAGACTAGGTTAGGTAAGAAAGTGAAAATCACTTTAGCCATTCCTGGAACTATTTATCAAAGGGCTATTTATTTGTGATAGACAAATTGGAGCATTAAAGAACAGAACCAAATTTTGTCAAAAAGATATTAAACCAATGTCCAGTCTCAGGGAATAGAGCTCTGTCACTACAAATAACTGAATGAGCATTAAGTAACTCAAATCCCTAGTATATGATGGAATTCCATTTACCATGCCAAACTGAACATTGCTTCCTTCCAGACCTTCTAATATCTTAACAGGAGGGTCTGTCCTTTAAAAAGCGAGAGACCCATAGTTGGCCAGTTGTGGCTGTGGTCCATTCATGGTAACAATTCTGATAACTTCCTTCAGTTACTTTCTTGTTCATTATTCTACTCCAGGAATTTGATGAAGTCAGCTGCAGCCTCCAAGAGCACACCTTAAAAAAATAATTTAAGCAAGTTTCTAAGGTACCATTGGGAGAGATGGCAGTATGGTATAGCCTGATCTCATCAGAGCTAAGCAGGGTCAGCCCTGGTTCGTATTTGGATAGGAGACCCCCAAGGAATATCAGAGTTGCTGTGACGAAAAAGACACTGGCAAACCACCCCTTTTGCCTTGAAAACCCCATGAGGGGTCACCATAAGTTGGCTGTGACTTGACGATGCTTTAAATACACAGACTAATTCCATCTGGCCCGATTTCAGTGTCTGAGAAGAGGCCAAGGGCAAATACCAGTGCCCTTTCCAGACTCTTAGAGATCACGGGATTTCATTAGTTCCCAGTTCATACTTCACCACTAATTTCAGCAAGATGTGGCAATATCCTGGGCTAGGCAAGACAGAAGTGGGAAGATGCAGTTTTCTTTCTGACAAGGGGTTTTGTGACTTACATCCAAGGTAATTCAAAAATGCTAATTTTCAATATGTGTGTGAGTAATTTCTTAAATGACCATGAACAGAGGCCCCAATCCTGGGAAAACCACCACTTCAGAATGCCATTGATTTTCCTTTAGATGAAACTAAATACATGCAAGTGTTTCTGGGCATATGGCCAGAGCCACACATAATATCATGAACCAGGAATGTAAAATCACAGAGCAGAAAAAAGTTGCGTTCATCATCCTTCAACAAAGAACAATGCAAAGACTAAACATCACTGGACGAACTGTTCCAAATACATATTTATTCTTGGATGGCTTTCCAGCATCTGAATACATCAGAGGGCAACGTAATTTACAGCACAAAAACAGAACATGCAATAGGCTTCTTATTTATCATCTCAGCATCAATGAGGTAGATTTTTTTTAATTTTGAGAAAACGTCACTGATTTTATGATAATTTGGGAAGACTCCTTAGGGGGAAAAAAGGTTAACATTTTGGCTTGATATTATTTTAGTATTTACCACTCTGCATTGTCTTAGATGTCATCTTGGCAAAGGGCTCCTAAACAAACTGCCACTTTTAGCACCGCTGCCAAAAGGCCCCCTTTCACAATAAAGCATGCTGTGCTTTGGCAGGAAATCAATAAAGTGAAAATCTGTTCTCATCATCCATACATTTACCATCACAATCAACAATCAAAGGCAAGACCTGGCTTCTTTATCCACAGGCTCCAGCCTCCCAATTTTCTGCTCTGAAAGGCAGCATAAATTAGAACCCTTGGTTCCTGTTAGCTGGGCTTAATGGGTATGATTTATGAACCCATTAAATGAGGTTATGTAAATTGATCCTTAAGCAGAATGCTAGCACACAGGTGACAGGTGCAGTGCATTCGAATGATGAGTCCACAAGGGTTCTGCACAAATCAAATTTCAGAGACATTCACTTTTAAGAAGGAGAAATATGTTGTCAACAAGGAAGCGATTTAAATACTGCCCTGGGTTTGTCAGCAATTATGCTTTTTATCTTAATTGCGGCAAACTATATAAATTCTAATAGGAAATAAATTAGTCATTTGCCCATTAATGACAAGGGGTAAAGACAAGAAGGGCTGCAATCCTTTAAAAGGCATTTCACTTGTACAATTAGACTTCTATCAGGAGTTCACGCAGATACACAAATACAAACTTTGACTGGAGACAAGGAAATCTGGATCGTGGCAGATAACTGCTTTGGGGTAATTGAGGCATTTCTAGAAATGATTAAGCAAGTAGCACAGAACCTGGCATATTATTTGAAAATCAAGAATGAATAACAGCAGAGATGTACATTCATTATCTGTTGTTCTGAAATGCTCACGAAACTGTCAGGACAGGCCTTTATTCTGACCTCTGTGCAGCCCACCACATATAACAGCTCTCTGCACCCACAGGGTCATTATTTCATCAGGCAGCAACTCAGAGTTCAATTATTAATGATATAAAAACAGGTGGAATTTATTTCTTCTACAATTAATAACTGAATCCCGAATGGTGTCATACCAGTAATATATTAATAGAGTTACCTCTGAGATGGTTGTGCAGATTTGGTTGTCTGCTTATTTAGCAAATGTATATGCTGCTTTTCTATGCTAGATGTGCCCAAAGTAGCTCACAAAATATAAGAAGGGGAGGAGGTCACCGTGAGACAATAAATAAAACTAAAAACCAGGAATAAAATGCCTATCCACAGACCAACAGAATATATAGGTCTTTAATAAATGCTGGGAGGTCTGTAATAAGGGAGCCAATGGAATCTCTTGCGGGAGGGAGTTCCAATTTGGGAGCAGCAGCCGAAAAAGCCCTTGCCCAGGTCTCTATTAAATGTACCTGCAATAATGTGGTTCCACTCAGATGATTTTAGAGTATGTGCAGAAACATATGAATGGAGAGTCCTTCAGGTCTGCTCAGGGTACCTGGGCCTCAACGCAAAGGGCCAGAGACAAGAAGGTGACGTCAAGGTCAGATGAGCAGCTAACAGACACAGGCAACAGGAATAGTCAAAAGCAGGCAAGCTCAGGTTTCCAGAAAGTCTATGCAGAGCTGGGTCAGAGAATACACAATCTCAATCTGAGTGAGGAGCCAGATCCATTCTGCAAACCGAGGTACTTTCCTGTAGTGGCAGGAGCCTACCTCTCTTCTGAGTCTTTATCAGAGGAAGGCTCTTTCCACCAGAGGAAAGCATCTCCACTAGTCATCCACAGGATCCATTTCAGTGTCTGTCCACACCATGTCAGCTTATCCAGACAGAAGAAGCAGTCTGTCAGACAGGTTTTATACAGCTTGAGTTGTCATGGTCCCTAGGCTCATGTGATGAGGACCAGTCAAGTGAAAGAGAAGGTAGATTGGTGCTGTTAGATCGCACGGGCCCAGACCTTCTCTGACTTTTGCACTTTAACTGGCTCTGTGGCACAAGCTGTAAGGTGCTGCTGCAGTGGCCTAGATGTAGAAAGCCTCCCTTGAACTTTGCACCTTGTAGGTACTCTGGACTCAATTCTGAGATGCTCAGGAGAAATGCAGGCATATAAATATTTTACATGAATAAATATATCTATTAAGGCATTCCAAAGTTAATACTAGCACTTTGAATTGAACCTGGAAGGAAACTGGAAGTCATTGCAATTGGCTCAGTACTGGTTTCATGTGCTCATGGCAGTAAGCCCCAGATAACATTCTGGCAGCTGCATCCTGAATCAGCTATAGTCTCTGAACTGTCTTCAGTGTCATAGAGTGTGCTGCAGTGGTCCAGTTTGTATGTTGCACTCATTTCACCTGTTTGGAGTGCTGAGGACTTTAACAGAGTTCAAAGGAAGCAGGAAGGGTGTTTATACTTTATCTATGCCTTAATGCCCCCCTTTTGTTGTCAAGTCACAGCTGACTTATTGAGACCCCATGGGGTTTTCAGAAGTGGTTTGCCATTGCCTGTCTCTATGAAGAGTCCCTGGTATTTTTTGGTGGCCTCCCATCCAAACACTAACCAGGGCCAACCCTGCTTAGCTTCCAAGATCTAATAAGATTGGGCTAGCCTGGGCTACCTAGGTGAGAGCCTGCCCCATCCTGCTAATGTCAATTCTAAACAAATGTTGTATGATGCTCAAAACAGCATCCCTAGTCCTCTTGATTCATTATCACATTATAGCATACCCATAGGATTTTCAAGGCAAGAGATGTTCAGAGGTGGTTTGTCATTGCCCTCCTCTGCATCGCAGCCCCAGGCTTCCTTGGTGGCCTCCCATTCAAGTACTAACCAGGGCCAACTGCACTTAGCTTCTGAGATCAGATGAGATTGGGATGGCCTGGGCCATCCAGATCAGAGCCATATTAGATTTATTATCCCCCTTTCACTGTAACCATAAATATTTTGGCCATTCCAGAGGAAGAGGGGCTCCTAGGTTCTTGACATACAGCTAAAAATGAATGATCCTATGTGAGCAAAAAAATGTACCAGCTTTCCATTTTGAAGCTTGAAGAGACTAATATGGTTCCACCTGATCAATTTAATAAATGGTTCAGACTACAAGAAGACTGCTTGGATGGCCAGTAAGCATGTAGCACTGATTTATATTTGCACAGATCATCTTTGGCCATGCATGTATGATGTAGGAGTGAATCACGCATGTTGTCATGTGCTTCCTCTCTATCACCCCTTGGAAGGGGTAGAAAGGTCGATTGGTGAGCAAATACCTTGTTTCCAGTACTGGATTTATCTCATTCAATAGTGGATTCTGAAAGATTAAACTGCCATGGGGCAGCTGCACCAGTTAAGGCATATAGGTCTTCTAACATTTTGCAATCAGAAAGCCTGAGAATTCTATTAATTACAAAAATCAAATGATTTATCTCATCAATCTGAAATTTGGCAAGAAGAGTTTACCTGGACAGGAGCACAATATGGTTCAACTTCCCAATTATCCTATATAAAATTCTTGACATATAGTTAGGGTTGCCAACAACCTGGAGAAGAAGAGTTCTGCTCCCTTAGTAGAAGCTTAATCAGATGTTATTTACCTTCATGCCATGAAAAGCTTCATCTGCCCATTTCCATACATTCATACATCTCCTCATTTTCATACATTCATACATTAAGAAGACAGGTAATAATAAAGTGCAGTCAATTTGCTAACCTATGGTGACCCCTTATGGGGTTTTCAAGGCAAAAGGTGAAGAAGAAATGGTTTGCCATTACTTTCCTCTGCATTGCAACCCTGGTCTTCTTTGGTGGTCTCCCATCCAAATACTAACCAGGGCAATTCTGCTTGGCATCCAAGATCTAAGGAACTTGGCTAGTCTGGGCTATTCAGGCTGCTACTACGAATGTGTGTTTGGATATATATGGTTTGAATATATATATGAGAAAAACACCTTATTGGTATTGGTATTTTGGGTGGATGCATTTACTTTTAAAGGAAATGTGGTCGTGAAATTACCTAATTATGCAGTGACATGAGGTCAGAATAGTGCAAGATTATATTAGTGACACAGTATGATAAATAAATAATAAAGTCAAAGTTAACTCATTAAAGCCAGTTTTTTCAGCTCACATGAAAGCACTTTTTAAAAATCTTGTCATATTGCTCAGGAATGCTGTTTTTCTGCTGCCTTTCCTTCTTTGGCAAGGTACGAAAAAACACTTTATTTTGCCATCCATTCCAACAAGAATGTTCATATGATGCAGTGATTTGTTTGAAAAAACAAGGAATCAAAAATCTTTAACTTAAAAGAAGAGTGAAAACATTTAAACATTTTCTGCAACATGTGATAAATATAGACATTGTATATGCTAAAATTTAATGAGGATGGAACTATGTGATATGTATAGTCCTGGAATCATTTGAAAATACTTTTTTTGCTTTCCGAATGCAGCCTCTGGGGTTGCTTTTTCTTTTTTGGTGGGCGAGAATGGTATGGAGGGAGAGGGGCTCTTTAATACTATCCTCCCCTACCATTTTCCATATGAAAAATGCTACCTCTGAGCCACTTTTATGCTGCTGGGGAAAACGTATGGGTACATATATATTTCCCCCCACAGGGGTAAAAACAGATCAGGGGAGAGTTCATTCATTAGGAAGGTGGCTAGAGAGGAAAGGGTTAAAGAGCCCTGTTCTCCCTCCAAGCTGTTCTCCCCCCTTAAAAAAGCAAGCCCACCCACCAACTACATTTGGAAAAGACAAAAAAAGTCTTGTAAAATGATCACGGAGTGTTTCGTTCCATTCTTAGGCTCCTGCTACACTTCCCCCCACCCTTTTAAAGCAAAAGTAACTCACCTCTCCAGATTGGAGTGCAGAAGATAAGCACAGGGCCAGCGCATATATATTTAGTAAGAATTTGGTTACATTATATATTGCAATTAATAACATGGGGTGTCCATCTGAAGGAAAGCTAATGGTATCGCTCATTTGAAAAATAAAATCTGAAGAGCCTAAGCCGTAAGCAAACACCAATGTCAGACTAGACAACATCAGCATCGTTCATATGGCAAAGAAGTTAAGAGAGGAGCTTTTATTTACAGTAATCACTTTTTTCTGAAACATAAATGAATTTGCAAGTGCCCTTCATTTTATTTGTAACTGAAGCTTAAAAAAAGAAGTTAGACCACATTTTGTTATAATCATGATTTCACTGTATTATATAGCAAGAACAAAACCAGTTTCAAGTCCGTTCAAAGGTGAAACTAGTTAGGTGACCTAGCACTTTCAGCAGGTGGCGGATATCCTCTTTAAAAAGTGGAAAGACAGCATCTAAGAGAGGTCACAGAATAATTAAACTAAGGAAATCGAACAGGAACTTAGATACACTCAAAAAGGTGTCACTAAACATATATATATATATATTTACTGTACAGGTTAAAACTTCCTTTCTTGACAACCTGTTCACTGGCTTTTTTGTTTCCTGCTCTTGCCGAATGCAGTTTAAGTTTGTTCAAGCAACAGGCATCAATTGTGAACTGAATTAGCCTCTCCCATTGTATTTCGATTCAATAGAGATTCCCTTCAAGGTTCAGCTCCTTATTCGTGGCATTGTTCTCCGGTGTAGCTCACTGCAGTATGTCCCCCCTTCACAGGAGCTGTCATTTTTATTTCTGGAGAGAAGACCAACAAGAGTGGGCCCTGAAGTGCCTACTCGGGTGTTGGAGGGATTGGAATGCAAATGAGAAGCAGCAAGGTCTGAACATGAGTTTGACAGGAGATTTAAAGCTACGCCTGTTCTGAGGGAACAGTTGCTTGGCCTGTTCTTCAGCATAATGACCAGTATAATATGAATTTACCACTGGAAAGGAAAGGAAAGTCATTGCCAGCTTAAATCTGGGTTCTCTGTTTGAGGAGACAATTATTCTTGTCAGTAGGAAATGCTGTGGAGGTTTTGAAGAGATGAAGGATCAGCGGAAGCAACAAACTGAAGACTGTGAAGGATCAGGGTCAAACTGCATGTGATGCTCAGTCACACAGATGTTTTCCTGGAGGGCTGTTTCCCCCCCCCCCATTTTAAAACTTGCATGGAGAAAAGGGAAAATTATCTCCCTTTAAGAAGAAAAACCACATGCAAAGGAAGAGACAAATGCTGCACCTTGCCACTGTGAATTTAACATCCAGATTAGTTTTTCCTTTAACTGCCTTTCCGTCACCTTATTTTTTGTCCATATGGCTTGTGGGTAGTGTAGAATGTTTTAAGGAACTTCTCTCTCATGTCAATGAAGAGGGAGAGTTGGTGCAGGGCAAAGCTAATTTTTGGAACCATTACTTGGCTGCCTAGAGAAACCCAGCTTCAGATATAAGCCATGAAACAAAATGGGTAACCTTGGTTCGATTATACTCCCCCCCTCTCTCTCCCTCACATGACCTGCCTCATAGGGCTAGTAAACCCATGAAGCTGCCTTGTATTGAGTCAGACCATTGGTTTAACAAGTTCCACATTGCCTGCCATTGACTGGCAATGGCTCTCCAGAGTTTTAGGTGGAAGTCTTCCTGAAACCTTTCACTGAATATGCCTGGAATTGAACCTGGGACCTTCTCCATACAAAGTAAATGCTCTACCACTGAGGTATGGCTCCCTCTCAAGGGCCATAATGCGTGCAGGCACAACTGACTTATGGTGACCCATAGGGTTTTCAAGGCAAGAGACGTTTGGAGGTGGTTTGCCATTGCCTGACTCCATGTCATGACTCTGGTGTTCCTTGGGGGTCTCCCATCCAAATACTAGCCAGGGCTGACCCTGCCTGCTTAGCTTCTGAGATCTGATGAGATCAGGCTAGCCTGGGGCTACTGAGGTCAGGGCACATATATATACACACACACACACATACATAAGTGAATTAACTAGCACACAGCAGTTTTCAAGATAGGCAGAGTGTCTGGGGGAAAAAAGAGCTCAGTTTTAGCAGGTGATGAAAAGGAACATAAAAATGGGTGAGCTCAGCCCTGCTCCAAATATATAAGCCACCAGTGATCCTTCATACTAGACCCTTACTTTGGAAACTCAGCCCTTCTTGCTGAGCTGATTCAAGTACTTCATATTTACAGCTTAAAAGCCCATAATGGATTGGTTTATCATACCATGGAATCCAGGCATTAGTCCACAGTTTATAGTGAAGAAGACAAGCCTTGTGCTTTTTGAAGTAAATGAAGGAAGCTTTTATTTTTAAACCTTACCTCCCCGTTGCAATATATCAAATAATCGGTTTTACTATCTTTAGGGTTAAGTGCACTCTTGTAATTTAAACTTAAATGATTTGTATTAAGCACTTTTGCTGAATCTCTACATGCTGCACAATTCCACTGATTAAGGATCATAATGCCTGGTAAAACAGCAACACCAGGAATTAGGGCAGCATTGGGGTGTGTGTGCAGTCCAGCTTTTCAAAGTAACTCAATTATCCCCCATAGAAACTATTACAACTGAATGAAAAATAAACAAACTTCAGCTATGCAGCATTGCACTACTTTCTAGCAGGGCAAAGGCATACTCAGAACATTAAATCTAGCTTGCAGCCTCTGCCTGAACATTTGGACTTCACTGTGTGTAGTAGCCAAGTGAGATACAATGAAGGCTTTAAGACTTAGGAGAAAATACATCTTGAGGGAGTCTACATCCCCAGTGCCACTGGTCTTCATTCACAGCTACTGAGAGAGAATGCTAGAAGAAAGAGCAAACAATCAATCTATTGTAGGGCACAGATCACCTTCTGTTGCTTGGGAAAACTGAAAAATATTAAGCTCATGTAACTAGTACAAAGTTCTCTTCCATATCATATTGGATCATATAGTCTGCAGGACCCAAATCAGTTATGTGTGAATATTCTTCTGCTTAAATTGTGAGCAGCATTCTCAAATACTTTAAAAAAGTTTGCTGTTTATTGTGACTCAAAATTGTTCTACATCGTATTGCAAATGTTTTACGCATGTATCTTTGCTATGTTTGTCATAGCCACCCTGTCTCCACTCTATTTGCCACCCACTCAACCCACCTTATCAAAATATATGTATTCATTTACAAAATAGTTGTTTTTTTCTGGGTGTCTGAATCCTGCTTTGGATGGTGAAGGAAAGAGGGAGCGCAGTGTCGCTTAGTGACTGTAGTTTTCCTATCCTACCAGTTTTGCTAGCTTGAGCCCCAAAGCTGAAGGTATTTAACTTCAAAGAGTGTTCTAAATTGGACTGCAAATACTTTGTACATTCTTGCATGGCCACTAGGGAGCTGTAGTTTATCTAGTTCTGAGCATGTGCCGACATGACAAATGCCATTGTCTGATGAACGTTGTTGACTGTGCAAGTGCAAAAGCAGCACATGCTTTTGAAAAGTACATGATTTAAATCAGGGGTGGGGAACGTCAGGCCCGGGGGCTGTATAAGGCCCGCGAAATCATTTGGTCTGGCCCTCCATGGGTCCTGGCTTATCTCTAGCTCAGAAGGATGCTGCCCTGCCTGAATCTCTTGGGTCCAGCTGGGGACAGCAGAGCTCAAAAGCAAGTAGCTCTAAGTGGCAGACACTTCGAGCCATCTCCGGTCGTGCCTCTTGGCTAAATGTTTCACCAAATATAGCAGGCTAATTTTTAAGTTGATAATTTTGTATGGCCCGTGAATGATGTCATAAATATCCAAATGGCCCTTGGCAGGAAAAAGGTTCCCCACCCCTGATTTAAATGATGCATGGCCTACTCCTTATTACCCCGGCACACATAATTCCAACAAACCAATAAATTAGTTGTCTACCAAGCTGAAATGTCTGAAACAGGTCAGTTCTATTCATGTACATTAGTCAGAGCGGTTTATGTTTCCACAATCAAAACAGAACCCGATTCCTGGCAAACTGCTACTTCTGCACTTGCTGCAATAAGTAGGGCTGAATATCACCTAGAATCCTTGGGTTCAGGAATGCCTGGCCAAAAGATGGACCTATATTTGAAATAAAAAAGGTAGAGGTAAACAAAGAAATCCTTGCAAACAGGTAGGAGAGGCCCCTGCCAGTCATCAACGCCATCCCCAAAGCTGCTTAACTGACGCTGTCGGGTATACCGGTACCAAACCAAGCCAGGAATAGATCAGTACTGGTTCTGCTGTGCTTCTAGTGAGTGCTGTGCTTCTAGTGAGTCTGGCTTTACCATTGCCCCAGGAGGATGGGTGATGCCCTTTCAGTGACACATGGGCTCTTATGGATAACCCTATGAGCAGCTTTCTTGAAAATCCACCACACCACCCATTCTGTCTCCAAACTGGTTAGGCAGAGAATGCTGCTCCTGGGTTTGTTGATACTTTGAGTCTGATTGGAAAAGAGACTGCTGCAGTTGCCTTGGCTGATAACCTCTATTGAGAACTAGACAGGGGAAATGTGATCCTGCTAGTTCTGCTGGATCTCACAGCAGCCTTCGTTATGTTACCTAAACTGCTCTTTTAGGGGGAAATTAGCATGAGCAGAAGGTATTAATTTATTAAGCGGGGATCGCCCAATGTTTACGAGGGTTGTTTTCAGTGACTCTCAGAATAAAGACAAACCCAGGAATTTCCAGATTAAAAAGGTGTTTATGTCTATTCATTCATTCAATGTTGCAAATACATACATACAAGAAACTAGGAATAAAAATAAAGGAGGTAAGCTAGAGACATTGAGGGAGTTATTAATTAGGGGATACTTTACCAATCTCTAGAAGTGGAGATGTTCCAAAATCCGTGGCATAGAAGTACGGAGACAGAATACAGCGGGGGCTGGGAGAGGGATGTATCCGAGTCTTGAGCCTAGTCAAGTCACTGAAAGGGGAAGTGTGGAGTTTCATGGAACTCAACACACGAGGGAGACAGGGCAGAGTGAAGGGGAAGATCTGAACTGAGCCTTGTTGGGTAGGGCAAAATATACCCTTCTCTGGGGGTAGGGGAGGGAGGGAGATCTCCCAGATGGCTCCTTCCAACAACAAAAAGAGATTTTTTCTATGGCTGTGGCTATCGGGCCAAGTGACAATTTGTTTATTAAGCTAGCACCAATGATTTACACACATCCTGGGATGGTTCGGTTTGGATCTTCTCATGTCAGGAAGCTGTAAATCTTTACACTTCAGGGAGGCAGCAGGGGAATCCTTTAATGTAGATTGCTGAGGATGCTTTCCCACAGGATACGGAGAGGGGGGGAATGAGCATCAGGAGGCGGCTACGTGATGCTTTCGCCTTGCAATAATGGCTTCTACAGGATCAAGAGACAATCAGGATCATGGCGACTCTTTTGCTGGTTCTGCAGGTGACCCGGTCTCTCATCCTGAAACAGCCTGTTGTTGCAATGGAGCACTAGCCCAGGGCAACGGCTGATGGTGCTTTAGACAGTACATAGTCTCTCTGATGTGGTTGCCATAACCAGGGCTAGAGGGTCAGGCAATGCAACGTTTCAAACAGCTCAGGGAGTCTCTGATGTGGGTGCCATGACCAGGGCTGGAGGATCAGGCAGAGCATATCATAACAGTTACTATTGACCATAATATCCTACCAAGTTGCTTTTCAGCACTGGGGGAAAGGGGCACAGTGTTATGGTGGTTCCAGTCCTATTTGGGGGTTCCGTTTCAGAAGGCACTGAGTGATTCCTGCTCTGCCCCATGGCTGTTGGTCTGTGGGGTGCCACACTGTTCCATCTCACCCTCATGCTATTTAATATCTATATGAAGCCACTGGGAGAGGTCACCCAGGAAGTATGGGCTGCAGTCAGTGTCACCAATATGTCTATGATACCCAGCTCTGCCTTTCTTTTCCACCTAATTCTGAGGATGCCATTGATGTTCTGAACCTGTGCTTGGAGTCAATAATAGGCTGGATGAGGGTAAACAAGCTGAAACTTAACCCAGACAAGACAGAGGTGCTATGGGTAAGCAGAAAGGCAGACTAGGGACTTGAGATCTCTATGGCAAAATTAACAATCTTTATACACAATAGACCAATTTCAGAATTTCAGAGAAAGTGGGATGTCTTTTTTAATTATATAATTGAAAATTAGGAAGAAAATTAAGCTAAAATAGAAGAAAGGTTCAGGCAATATATGTTATTAGATATGGAGATGTATTGAGAATAAAAAGAAGTGAACTACTAAAATGTAATTTTAAAAAGTAAGCTGTACTGCATTCCAAGCTCTGCTCACAATGTGAGTTTGATCCCGATGGAAGTCGGTTTCAGGTTGCTGGATCAAGGTTGACTCAGCCTTCCATCCTTACAAGTTTGATAAAATGAGTATCCAGATTGCTGGGGGTAAAGTGTAGATGACTGGAGAAGGCAATGACAAAGCACCCTGTATGGCAAAGAAGAAGACTGGAGAAGGCAATGGCAAAGCACAGTCTGCTTAGTAAACGTTGGGAAGTGACATCACTCAATGGGCCAGTAATGACCCAGTGCTTGCACAGGGGACTACCTTTACCTAAGCTCCATATAAATTATAATAATATGATTGCTTATATTTAAATGTTTATATGTTTGTATATAAAATAAAACTTTAAAAAAGAGATCTCTCCTGTCCTGGATGAGGTTATACTCCCCTTGAAAAGCCAGGTTTGCACCTTGGGAGTGCTTCTTGACAGAGAGGTCACCTTAGAAAACCAGGTGGCTGCAGTGGCTCAGAGTGTTTTTGCCCAGCTTCAGCTGGTGCATCAGCTGCACCCATTCCTGATCCAATCAGATTTAGCCACAGTGATCTCTGCCTTAGTTACATCTCAACTCAACTATTGCAAAAAGTGCTCTACTTGGGGCTACCATTGAAGAGTGTTCGGATGCTGCAGCTAGTGCCTCATGCTACAGCTAGACTGCTGGTCAGGGCCAGATGCCAGGAGCATATGACCAGGGCGCAGACCTCAGAGGGGTGCAGAACTGGCCTGAGGGGCACAGTTTTAAAAATATTAGTTTCTTGAAAAAAATGCAACTGACAATTTCTATTTTTTAATTTTAATGTAAGTACCACAACAATGCCATGGAATATAATTAATTGCAACATCTTATAAAAAGTTTTGTGCTTTTATTTATTTTTCTACAAGACGTCTGTTTTTGAAAATCGGTTAGCAGTGGGGGCGGCACAAGTAGTTGGCCTTGCCTAGGGTGCAAAAATGACTGCATATGACCCTGATACCACAGCAATTACACTGGCTACCATTCCGCACCTGAGCCCAATTCAAGGTGTTGATTTTGTCCTTCAAAGCCCTACATATCTTGAGACCAAGCTATCTGAAGGACCATCTTCTCCCATACGTTCCTTCCAGGGAATTAAGATTGCAGGGAGAGGCCTTCCCAACTGTCCCACCAATCAAAGAAACTCATCTGGTGGGCACATGAGAGAGGGTCTTTTGAGTGGCAGCTCCACAATTATGGAACAACCTCCAGAGGAAGGTGCACCACTCCTGTATGGAAGTACTATGCATTTACTCAGGCTTGTTTTGGCTTTAAGATTGTAAGTGGTTTCATAGTGAGGGCCTCGAAAAGGAATCTATGGAAGCGGTGCTAATCTAGCAGCTGCAAGGCTAATTAAGGGTGTGACCTTGATTGGTGGGGAAGGTTATAAGGCATTAGTTTTGCAGTGGGGTTGTTGGGTTTTTTTTTGGGGGGGGGGTAGGGTTGCCAACTGCCAGGTAGTAGCAGGAGATGTCCTGCTAATTCAACTGACCTCCAGCCGATAGAGATCAGTTCACCTGGAGAAAAATGGCCGCTTTGGCAATTGAATTCCATGGCATTGAAGTTCCTCCCCTCCCCAAACCCCGCCATCTTCAGGCTCCGCCCATGAAATATCCCGCCGGTTGAGAAGAGGGACCTGGGAACCCGGGGGGGGGTTGGACTTTTTTCTTCTGATGGCTGTTTTTACTAGGCAGTTTTGAGGGTTTTCCTTTGCTTGTTGTAAATTAACAGCATTTGGTTTTTGTTTAACTTTCTTTAAAATAAACCTTGATATTTTGTAAAGCTGTGCTTTTTGGTGAGTATAATTTACTCCAGAAACAAACCAGAGGCTGGAGAGACAACCCTTGAGGAAAGGGAAGCTCTCAGCCTTATTATTAAATGAACTGCACCTTGCTTGCCTGGGATCTGATGGGGCTGTGGTGGTCAGCATCAAGGCCAGGGCGTGAGGTAGCGGGTTCATTCAACTCCCCGATCTTCAGGAGACAGTTGAAGACTGTTAAATAGTTAAATTGTGGAACTCCCTGCCCAAGGATGTGGTGATGGCTGCCAACTTGGAAGGCTTTAAGAGGGGAATGGAAATGTTCATGGAGGGTAGAGCTATCCATGGCTACTAGTCATGATGCATACCTATTCTCTCCAGGATCAGAGGAGCATGCCTAATATATTAGGTGCTGTGGAACAGAGGCAGGACAGTGCTGCTGCAACCGTCTTGTTTGTGGGCTTCCTAGAGGCACCTGGTTGGCCACTGTGTGGACAGACTGCTGGACTTGATGGGCCTTGGTCTGATCCAGCATGGCTTATCTTATGTTCTTAACACAGTTTTATTTAGGGCCGCATTTGACTGCTTTAGTTTTTATTTATTGGCAGTCCATTTGAGTTTTTAAATTGTAACTTTTAATGGATTTTTAAAATAATTGTTGTTTTTATTGTGTTTTTATAATGCTTTATTTACATTTTGTAAGCTGCACTGAGTTTCTCAAGAGAGATGGATGGCTAATAAATGTTTTAAATAACTAAAATGTTTAAATAGAGAGCTCCATGTCGCCATCATATAGAGCACACCCTGATCCAAACTTCTGGTCAAACTCTCTCAGTGGCATAACACAGAAGTGAAATGATAGAGACAATAAGACTCCACATCATTGCTCTCACAATTAGGGTTGATTCGGTTCGGCCCGAACTGAAAATCAGCCGAATTTCCCTTGATTCAGCGGTTTTTAGTTCGGGATGAACCGAACTCAAAAATGGCGGGCAACCGGGGGGGGCCGAATTCAGTGAGTTCAGGAGTTCACGAATAAATCCGGCAAATTCGGCCATCAGTAAGCAGCATAACCGTCAGTAAGCAGCATTCTCCTCCCCCGGCCAATCGGTGGCCAAGCTGGGTCTTCTTCTGGCCAATCAGTCAGGATTGAGTACTGGAGGAATCAGCTGATGTGCGGCCCAGCCGGGGAGAGAGAGAGAGAGAGGGAAATCTTCGTGTGTGTGGGGGGGTGCTTGTGCACATTCGCTCCTTTCTGTGGCTGCAGGGGATGTATTTTTTGGGGTTCAGACACAAAACTTTCAGCAGAGATTCAGACAAGCCTTCTTAAGAGACCACCCAAGTTTTGTAAACATTGGATCAGGGGGTCCCGAGATATGGGCTCCCCCCTTTTTTCTTTCCATGGCTGCAGGGGGCGCATTTTTGGTGGTACAGACCCCAAACTTTCAACGGAGCTTCAGATGAGCCTTCTTAAGAGACCCCCCAAGTTTTGTAAACATTGGGTCAGGGCCCCCCGAGATATGGGCTCCACCCCTTTTTCCTCTCCCCCCTTTTCCATTTCCGTGGCTGCAGGGGGCGCTTTTTGGGGGTTGCAGCCCCCAACCTTTCAGCATAACTTCAGACAATCCTTCTTAAGAGACTACCCAAGTTTTGTAAAGATGGGTTCAGTGGGGGCAGAAATATCGGCTCTCCCCTTTTTCTCTTTCCGTGGCTGCAGGGGGCGCATTTTTGGGTGTGCCGACCCCAAACTTTCAGCGGAGCTTCAGACAAGGCTTCTTAGGAGCCCACCAAAGTTTTGTAAACATTGGGTCAGGGGCCCCCGAGATATGGGCTTTCCCCTTTTCCCTATTGGGATGAATGGATCACCCTCGAGAGATGCATACATATGGATCTCATATTGGATACAAATGGAATCATATTGGATTACCCAGCCTCCCAGCCCCTCCTGATGGAACAGAAGACAGCCACAGTAAGACCCCTTTGGGGGCTTTAATCTATAATTTTTCCTTTCTGTGTGTGTGTGGAGGGGGAAGCAGAGTCTGTGTGTGTGTGGGGAGGGAGCAGTTTCTTTGGGTGGGGGGGAGCCAAAGGGGGCTTTTGCCGGTTCTGCCTGGGGTGTATGTTCCCCCTCCAGTCTCTCTCTCCCTGGTTTGAGGGGGGGCTTAAGTTTTGTGTCTTCAGGTTTTCCCTCATTCATAAGATCAGTTAGGTTATTTTGATGCTTGCTCAAAACTGGTTTTCAAATGGTGACTTAAAGAATGCATCTGCCTGGTCCCAAGTCCAATCCAAAAGGAGAAATTCCACCCCTTCCTGATCATTATGCATAGCTAGCTGCCTCTGTCCTTTTCCATGGTTTGCAAACTCCCAGGTGTCAGGTGTTGCTTTGCACTGTTGCAAAGGTGTTGCATTGCGTGCTTGTGTTGCTTTGCAGTTGTATTGCTTTGCAAATTTTTTCACACCTGCCCCGCCCTTGCTCTCAGCTGTTTGTCGGGGCTGGGAGCTTTCTGCATGGGTGGCAAGCTCTGCTCGGAGATACACATTAAGGGTGGGGGGACCCCTTTCGGGGCCCATATCTCAGCCCCCCCCTGACCCAATCTTTACAAAACTTGGGGGGTCTTTCAAGAAGCGTCCTTTGAAGCTCCTCTGAAAGTTTGGGACCTTTACCCCCAAAAATGCCCCCCCAGAGCCGTGGAAAGGCGCGGTTGTGTTTTTAATGGCTTTATTCGGCCGAATATTTTTTCCGAACTTTGAATTCCCGCCGAATTGCAGGGACCCGAAGCGGGGGAGTTCGGACTTCGGCATATCCCGAATCTAAACGGGCCGAATTCAGCCAAATCCGAACTATACCGATTTTTTTTTAATTCAACAGCCCTACTCACAATGACAAAACATAATTTTCCATTTCTGATCTCCAGAAATGACCAGACAGAAAAGAACTTTGTCACCTGGATATCTGCAAGACAATTTAACAGAATCTGGTGTTCCAGTATATCAAAGACCACAGAGAAATTCAGAAGACTTAACACCAGGTTTTAGTGATTCTGGGGCCTTGAGCAAAAGTCAAGGTTAGGGCCCCTCAACCCCCCCTTAATTCCTACCATCACATATAGGGTTGCCAGGTCCCTCTTCACCACTGGTGGGAGGTTCTTGGGGTGGAGCCTGAGGAGGGCAGGATTTGGGGAGAGGAGGGATTTCAATGCCATAGAGTCCAGTTGCCAAAGCAGCCCTTTTCTCCAGGGGAACTGATCTCTTGTCGGCTGGAGATCAGTTGTAACAGCAGGAAATCTCCAGCTAGTACCTGGAGGGTGGCAACCCTAATCACATACCTCAATCACCTGTGAGTGACAACAGCTGCTGCACACACCATGGGCGAGAGGGAGCATGTGATGCAATCACACATGCGTGCACACTGCCTTCTTCCTACATAAATGCACACTGGCATGCCAGGCAAACCATCAGTGAGGTAGGACTGGGAAACAGAGAGGGGGCACTGCACAGTGCCTCCTCTGCCCCTCTCACCAGTTGCCATGCAAAAGAGGCAGGGCAGTCAGAGGGGCCCTCAGCCTCTATCACTTGCCACTCAAGTAACTACTATAGCAGTGGCAGCAGGAGCAGCCTCTCCCTTGTTATTGCCTCTCAAGTCACTGCTCCCGCATACAGAGTAGCTGCATTGCAGTCAGGGGGTGCCCTCAGTGCTCCCCCTCTCAGTGTGGGCCCCCAATGCAGATGCCCAGTCACCCATACCTGAGACTTCCGGAAAGTGAATGTGCTTTCCCTTTTGAACTCCAGTTTGATATCAATGACTAGGGCTAACAATATAATCTCAGTCTCAAAGTCTGGTTGGAAGTTGGACTGATATGGTCTGAAGAATAGGGTTGCCAGGTGCCTCCTCTCCTCCGGCGGGAGGCTTTTCTTTTTAATTGTGCATGCACACGGCACTTCTGGTTTAGAACTGGAAGTGTCTCCTCGCAAGGGGCCTTTACCTCTTAATTTGAGTGGTAAAGCGGCCTTTTACCACTCAAACTAAGAGGTAAAGGCCCCTTGCAAGGAGGAACTTCTGGTTCTAAACCAGAAGTGCCGCACGCTGTATGCACACACGTGTGCATGTTTGCCCCCGACCCTCAGGTGGTTGGCGAGCAGAGGGGTAAATGGCCGGGGGTTTGCCCGCCACCAGCAGGCACCTATCAACCCTATCTGAAGAAGGATGTCTCATCCAGAAACCTTGTGCTGCATTCCTGTCCTCAGTCACCCTCCTTAGAAAGGTCTAATAGAATAGTTTTGCCTGTTCATCCTTCAAGGTGGAAGCGTCCCCCCTTACCCAATAATGCACTCATGGTCCCCATCGACAACAGGCCCAGCCTCTTATCACTAATCTTTATCAACCAAAATAGATATGGGTTAAGTTTGTATGTTTGCCTTGGCAACCTGTCCAAATCCAAAAGCAACTTTCTTTGCAATACTATAGTATATAGCAAAACATCAGTGGCCAATCATGGAAATAATATACAAGAGAAGTTGTGTCTCAATGAAATTGTCATAGATTTAGCTGTAACAGCCTGGGGTCTATCAACTTTTATTTTAAATATTTACACCAGAAAAAAGATTCATTTTAATTGTAGTATACCATTCACGACCTGGGCCCCAAATTTATGGAGCCCAATCCAACACCAATTCCCTTGCCATATGGGCAAATCACTTGCAAAGGTGCTGAAAATGTACAACTCTGCATTATTTCAATTGGAATGGAGATTGAACGACAACACCTCCAAATGAAAAGATAACCCATAGCTTTGATTCTCTGGTCTATAGAAGGAAATAATGCTTTTTACCTTCCAAAACTGCATTCAAAATTTATCAGATTATAAATATAGGGCACTTTACACTCAAAAATGTGCTAACTCTTATCAAATGATGACAGACTATTTCTTCATTTCCATTAATAATAATCATAGCAATAACCACAATAAATAGTGATGTGTTGTCTCTACAAAAAGCAGAGACAAGAAAGAAAGAGCAATAACATCAGTTGTTGTTTGTGCATAAAGTACTGAATAATCTTTGCAAGAAGCAGCTAATCTTGAGCAAAAGCTATCTCCCGTAATAGTGCGAAGGTTATTGACAGGTCTGGCTATAAGTGCAGGTTCCATTTAGATACATCAGCTGCAGTGTATTCGCAGTAGATCTCACTGATGATTGCCCACCTGCAGAGACAGTGATAAGGCAAACTATGATTGTGGTAAAATGTAAACAGTTTCAGCAAGAAAGAAAGACAGGCCTGGAAGGGCTTATCCAGACGATCAGTAAAAGTATATTGCAGTCCCATTTTAGCCTTAGCAGGGTAATTCTGCAGCTCCCAATCCAAATACAGCAGCAAAATATCCTTGACGCAAGGAGCTTATGTTTGCTGCTGTTTAAGAAAAAAATCAGGGGCAAGGGGCACTCCAGCCTACTCCAGAGAGGATGAAGGTCCCCCCCCCACCACACACACACACAAGAAAAACAAATTCTGTCACTTATTGCTAAATGATACCGCTGTTTTATCCAATTTTATCTATTTGTACTCGGATTTATCCTAATATACTTTTTCCTTTCTATATGCCAATAAAGGCGTATGTAGTGTATGTGTACCACTGGCACTATCCAATAAAGACATGCAACCCACCAAATGCCACAAAGAGTTCCCTAGCACAACTGATTCAGAATTTGTTTGGCCCTTTGGTAATACCAAAATGTAAGCAAGAATACAAAGAATAGAGTATGTGAGGTATGGTTGCCAACCTCCAGGTGGGGCCTGGAGAGCTCCTGGAATTACAACTGATCTCTAGGCTACAGCAATTAGTTCCCCTGGAGAAAATGGCTGCTTTGGAGGGTGGTCTCTATGGCATTAAACCTGCTGAGGGCCCTCTCCTCCCTAAACCCCATCTTCCTCGGGGTCCGCCCCCAAATCTCCAGGAATTTCCTAGCTTGGAGTTGGCAACGTTATTCCAAAAGCAGGATGGCAATCATTAATCACCAAAACAGTCTCTGATGTCTCTGAGCTGCTGCTGAGTTATCTAATGCCACCTTTTCAATTGGATGCATTGGCTGGAGGAAGGATTTCATTTTCCCAGAAGCAGTGTAATGCGACACAGTTGATGGCAAAAAGGCATTTCAAATTTTTTTCAGCCAAAAAATAAAGAGCACCATTTCAATGGAGCCAAAAAAGCCGAATCTGAAAAAAGCTGAACATTTTTTACTTTTTTCATGGCTTTTTCGGGTCTATTATACCATATGGGGAATCTTTGAGGGGCTCTGGGAGCAGTTTTTTTAAAGGTAGAGGCACCAAATTTGCAGCATATGATTCTACATAGTACTGAATAACAGAGGTTTCTTTGACTTTTAAGCTTTAACAAAGTTGTGTATGTTTGATAATATGTTATTTAATCATTAGTTAAACTAAGTTTCTACGAAAACCCAAAAGAAAATCCTAAATTGTATTACTAGGTTATAGTTTTGTAATGATTTTATACCAAAAAGCAAATTCCCAGTAGAAAAGGGAAATCTGTGGTGAATTTACTGCATTAGAACACAGACAAAATGTATTCACCATACAACAGACTTCCTAATTGGAGCTCCCTAGGATGAACATGCTCATTTTATACCTACAAAGATCTCCTACTGTGCATTACATTTTCTCCTAATAATGTCTGGTAGCAGCAGATTATTACCAAAAGAAATTCAGAGAAGGTAATTAATTTACAGTGGTTTAACAATCACTGCAAAGGAGTCAATAATGTTCATTTATTATCAGGATGAGTCATCTAATTAGTTAATTGAAATTGGACTTGTCTATCGGTAGGCCTGTGACATGCTTAATAATGCACAAATATAGATTAGTCCTAATTTGCCCTTATGGAAAGGCCAAACGTGCAGCATCAAGAGCAGAATGTAGCCAATAGCATTGCTAGGTAAACAGGAAAAAGACCAACCAGGTCTGTGTTTTGATTTTGTTCTCAGGCCAGTTGCCAGAAAAGTAAGTTATTTGTTGCCTAATTTACTAACAGTACAATTTAGGTGAATAGTTTTTGAATTGTTTCTTGATAGCTTCTGGATTGTCCCTAGACTAGACCTACAAGAAACTGATGGGCTCCTCCTTGGAGCTCTGCCTAGAATTCCTAAAACTATTCTGCCCCCCCTCCCAGCTCTATCTCAAGCTCCATTGCCCCCAACTCCTGCCAAGATAGCAGAATTTGATTTGGAGCTGGAAAGCCTAGTAGCAAAATGCAATCCCAAATAGAGGTATACCCTTGGGCTCTGTTTAGGATTGTACTGTTTAGGATTGTTCTGTTTAGGATCCCTGCTCCCTGGAACACCCTGGGAATGCCTCCTGGGATTCCAGCTTGTCCCTGGAATGCTGGAAAGGGCCTTTATGCCAGTGGGACACCAGAGGAAAGCCCAGCCGGCATCCAGAGGGGGCATTGCCACGGCAGCACTGGGAGACCGGTGTCTGGGCCTCCGCGCCGGTGTTGGGGCCACTCATGATGGCGTAAGTAGCCTGGGCGCCAGCATGGGGGACCCCCAACACCGGTGCAGCCCCTTCCTGGCCTCCTCAGGATTTTCGTTCTCAGAAGTCAGGAATGGGCTGTAGAAGTAAGCTGTATGTATGCAAAAAAATTCTAAATTCACAGAAGTGAATGGGTTTAGAAAGATGCAACTCCACTCAGGATTATACTGATAGTTTACAATTATTCCACTGACAATTTACTACATTGACATTTATTTATTTATTTTAAACCTAAATTGTTACCCTGGCATCTCCAGTTCAAGGGACCAGGCAAGTAGGTGATGCGAAAGACCTCTACCTGAGACCCTGGAGAGCCGCTGCCGGTCTGAGTAGACAATACTGACTTTGATGGACCAAGGGTCTGATTCAGTATAAGCCGCTTCATGTGTTCATGTGTCCCAGGTTCAATCCCCAGCATCTCCAGTTCAAGGGACTAGGCAAATAGGTGACGTGAATGGCCTCTGCCTGAGACCCTGGAGAGCCGCTACTGGTCTGAGTAGGCAATACTGACTTTGATGGACCAAGGGTCTGATTCAGCATAAGGCAGCTTCATTCACGTGTTCATGTGATCTTCATATGCAATACTTCATGCCAAATGAAGAAAGGTACATTTAAAACGTTTTTATAAATAAAAAAATCTTTGAGATTAATTTTGCAGCGTACTAAGAAAAAATGCTTTTTATATGTGCTGAGTTAATAGTCTCAAGGCTACCGGATTTTTTTAATATTATGGGAACATATATATTAAGCTTCATGCTAACTATCAATTGGAAATCAATCTCTATTTCTTTTTGTAAAAAAATTTTTGCATTACATAACAGAGCACCGTGGAGAATGGCATTCCCTGAAGGACATATTGTCAAGCCACCTACATCCATGATAGCAGGAGACAGTTGGAGAGAGTTTATCCAAGATCCAGCAAAGGTTTTACAAAATCACTCAATTCAGGAGAGACCTGATGGCTGGAAAGTGGCCAACCTAATGTAATTATTTAAGATAGGATCTGGGAACACTTCAGGAAATTACAGACCATTTAGTTTTGATTCCTTTGTAGCGGGCGGGGGGGGGGAGTGAAGGTCTTAAAAAGCATTTTAGGAGATTAAATGGAGACATTTAGAAAAGCACAGCTTGATTAAGGATAGCCAGTGCAGTCTCAGGAATGAAGGGGTCATGCTTCACTAACTTCTGGATTTTTTTAAAGTGGAAGAATGAAAAGCGAAATGAAGTAGATGCCACAGACTTTTTAAAAAAGAGACCAGTAAAGAGATTTAGGGTATCTAGGCACTTAAAAGCTACACAGATAGGATAGAGACGCATAAGGAATTATATTTAAAAAAGAGTATTCTGGAACAAAATGGTCACATAGTTTAAAATGACAGAGTTACACTGTTGCTGTAGTATTACGGATTTTAAAAATCCTTATTTTATTCAACATCAGAGTGAATCTGTGTGTAGGTCACAATTATATCATATATCTAAGGATGTTTAGAGAATCTAGGCTGGGATCTGAACCCATGCCCCCACGTAAAAGACTGTCTGATGGACAACCTGTTCCTAAAGAATCTTGCCACACTAGAGCAAATGCAATGCTAAAGGGGTGCAAGCTAAAAAAAACAATATAAACAGCGAAGAAAACCTTGTTTACTGCTAGAAAGCCACATTGAAATGTCATTTTATAATTACATTAGCACATTATACCACTTTTGATGACCTAAAGATGAAGTATCAGTTACTGTATTTCAAGTTTTAATTTTTCATCTAATTAACGCAGGCACTGATGCAAAACTCTGCATACCTGAGGTATAAGCGATGTGCCAATTGAGTACATATAAGATTTTTTGGGGGGAGGGACTTATTTTGATCTCCTAATGTACCCTCCAACATTTCACAGAGGACAATACAGACATCCTTGAAACACCCTAATTTGTATATCAAGGGTTACTGCACAAATTTCCCACTCTCATTACACACAAGCCAATTATACATGACTGTTTTCTCGCGGTCACCCCGCCGACTACTTTGGGACTTTGCTTGGATTATGCATGCGTTTCCCAACTGTCAGAGGTCACCTCGCTCTCCCTGCGTGTTTCCCTCACGTTTTCTGGATGCTGGCCAAACGCAGGCAAAACGCACGGAAATGCGCAGGGAGAGTGAGGCGACCTCTGATGGTCATAAAATGCAAGCATAATCAAAGTAAAGTCCCAAAGTAGTTGGCAGGGTGATTACAAGGAAACAGCCATGCATAAATGGCCACATCCAAAGGATCTATTCCTTCCATCTGCCATCTGTCTAGAATCATAGAGTTGGAAGGGACCACCAGGGTCATCTAGTCCAACCCACTGCACAATGCAGGAAATTCACAACTATCTCCCCACCACATCCCCAGTGACCCCTGCTTCATGCCCAGAAGATGGCCAAGATGCCCTCCCTCTCATGATCTGCTTAAGGTCATAGAATCAGCATTGCTGACAGATGGCCATCTAACCTCTGCTTAAAAACCTCCAGGGAAGGAGAGCTTACCACCTCCCGAGGAAGCCTGTTCCACTGAGGAACCGCTCTGTTAGAAAATTCTTCCTAATGTCTAGATGGAAACTCTTTTGATTTAATTTCAACCCGTTGGTTCTGGTCCAACCTTCTGGGGCAACAGAAAACAACTCGGCACCATCCTCTATATGACAGCCCTTCCAAGTACTTGAAGATGGTTATCATATCACCTCTCAGTCTTCTCCTCTTCAGGCTAAACATACCCAGCTCCTTAAACCTTTCTTCATAGGACTTGGTTTCCAGACCCCTCACCATCTTTGTTGCCGTTCTCTGGACACATTCCAGCTCGTCTATATCTTTCTTAAATTGTGGTGCCCAGAACTTAACACAATACTCTAGATGAGGTCAAACCAGAGCAAAGTGATACCATCACTTCACGTGATTTGGACACTATACTTCTGTTGATACAGCCCAAAATTGCATTTGCCTTTTTAGCTACCGCATCACACTGCTGACTATAAAAATGAGAGGAATGTGCCATATGCCATGACTACCCCAGTGATCGTTGGCAGGCTGCCACATTCTGAACCAGCTGCGGCTTCCAGGTAAAGCATGTTACTGTCATCGAAACTCAAGGTTACTGTAGCATGGATCAGCACGACCACATCAGCAGTCTCTACATAAGGGAAACTCTTTTAGACCAAGTGGAGATGGATAAAAGCTTTCTTAGCCACTGTAGTAACCTCCTTTTCTAATAGAGTGCATTCTAATAACCCCCTAACCTCATAGCAATAACTGTCAAAGAAAGCTGGATACCATCTCATGTCGGGACCATGATGCCTGAAGAACCTTACTAACGAGCATCACCTGACTTGTCAGGATACTCTCTTGCAGCAACTTGACCACAACAGTCATGTACTAACCTGAGAATCTCACATATGGATGACAATTCTCATTTATTCAGCAACACTCTTTGTGAATGCTCTAAAGCCTTCACAGAGTGGAGGGACTGTTTTTTTTTTTTTTTTTTTTTTTTTTTACCTTTTCTTCTCTGCAGAGGCTTTAGGCAAGATGTAGCATAGCCTGGAAACAATCCAGGACCTCCGCTCCACATGTCCAAGGCCTCCAACTCAAGTGAGGTGTGGGGAAAACACTACCCCTTCCACTTTGGGATAAAGAAGAAGAAGAGGAGTTGGTTTTTATATGCTGACTTTCTCTACCACTTAAGGAAGAATCAAACCGGTTTACAATCACCTTCCCTCCCCCTCCCCCTCCCCACAACAGACACCGTTTGAGGTAGGTGGGTCTGAGAGAGGAGTGGAGGAGTGGGGAATCAAACCTGGTTCTCCAGATTAGAGTCCACCACTCCAAACCACCACTCTTAACCACTATACCATGCTGGCTCTCCAGCTGGCTCTAAAGCGTATTTAAGCAATATTTTTGCCAAAATGTACTTGACCACTGAGCAGCAGGAAAGAGGAAGGTATGTGACAGACATTGGGGTGCATTAGTTAAGAGTGCCGAGATTAGGACGGAGGAGAGCTGAGTTCAAAATGCACCTCGACCATGATGCTTGCTGGAAAATCTTGGCTCAGTTACTGTCTCCCAGCCTAATCTATCTCACAGAATTGTTGTGAGGAGGGAAGAATTATGCATACAGCCCTGAGCAACTTAGAGAACGGGTGGAATAAAACTGTGATGGATATCCTCCAGAAGGGGATAAAGGGTCACGTGACATACCGTGAGGTTTTCAGCTGAATGTGCTTTGATGTACATTTGAAACACGCAGTAAACTGAGTTTACAGTACATATGATAGCTTTTGAAACAAAGTGTATGATTGTATATTATAGCGCTCTTGGGTCAAAGTAAGTCTGAGTGTGTGCCTTTTACGCTGTTCACTTAATGAAAATTACTGTGTATTATGTAGGCAGATATAATTTGTTCAACAATGAATTCTGATTCTTAGATGCCCTGTAATGTCACCTGTAGTATGTAGGCACTTGGAATACTGCTTGAATGGGAAAAATAAAAGTCCTTCCATGTTATCACAGAATAATCTTGAAATCATGGCTCAGCTAAGAAAATAAAGCCAATGTTTGTTATAAATATGCTTGCCAAGTTATTACAAGAATTGGTTCAAAGTTCACAACATACAGCGCAATCCTAAGGGGTGGGGAAGCACTCAGGGAGCCAACTGACCTTTACAACAGCATATCTCTAAGATACATCACCATAAGAGCCAGTTACGCCAGGGCAGGTCCCCAGTGCCACTCTGCCATTCTTGGACGCTGGTTAGGGTTGCCAACCTCCAGGTACTAGCTGGAGATCTCCTGCTATTACAACTGATCTCCAGCCAATAGAGATCAGTTCCCCTGGAAGAAATGATCGCTTTGACAATTGGACTCTATGGCATTGAAGTCCCTCCCCTCCCCAAACCCCGCCCTCCTCAGCCTCTGCCTCAAAAACCTCCCTGCGGTGGCGAAGAGGGACCTGGCAACCCTAACACTGGTGCAGCCCCCCAGAGGCTGCCCGTCGGTGCAACTAAGATGTATGCCCTGCGCTTGCATTGTTGTGAGTGGTTCTGGGGGCATGGCTGGAGTTCGTCAGCTCCCTGAGCCCTTTCAGCCTGGGAACACCCCCTGTCAGAGGTGGGAAATTACGGCAACCAAAAAACATGGTGTAGCACATAGGCGCTAATTGAACTGAAAACCAAGTGCTCCCTCCACTGCTGCAGCCACACCCATTAGACCTGGAGGTAGGACTGGCAGGTCCCTCCCCACCCAGTCTGTGACTCCTCCTGATGGCTGCCCAATGACTCGTCCAAGAGAGAGGGCTCTTGGGTGGCTGTAGATGGTTGTACAGGTGCCATTGGTCCCTTGTCATGGTCACCTGCCAAACATAGCAGGGGCCCCGCAGTACCTCTAAGGCTGAACTAACACACCTGGTTCCCCCCTCACCTTGCAGGCTGCTGTGTGAAGCAGGGATGGGCCAGGAGACAGTTTGGGTGAATGAGTCAGCTTGGTGTGGTGGTTAGAGTGTGAGACTAGGATCTGGGAGACTCAGACTCAAATCCCCACTCATGCCATGGAAGGTAGCTGGGTGGCCTTGGGCCAGTCACACACACTCTCAGCCTAACCTACCTCACAAGGTTGTTGTGAGCATAAAACAGAGGAGAGGAGAATGATGTAAACTGCTTTGGGTCCACATAGGAGAGAAAGGAGGGCAATGAGTAGAATAAATGAATGAAGAAAATAACTGTGTGTCTGTTCTATGAAGGGGTGGGGACTCTGTCAACAGGGGGAAGACATCTAGGAAGGAATCACTGAGGAGGCATCTATAACCATAACAATACATGATTTAAAGGGTTGAAGATATTATGCCTTAATCTACTTTTCTATGGTCTTTTCATTGTTTTTGGTTTATTATATGTGAATGCAATTTATATTCGAAGACAATGTTGTCTAGACTTTTATTATTTCAGGGGAAAGTGTGTTCTTGAAATCTAGTTTTGGATTTTAAACAAGTCTACAAATCCTATCAAGGAAAAGATGTGAGAGATAGGTACCCATCTTCCTGCACATTTGGCACCTGAGAAACTTCTCAGTAGAGCCAGCTTGGTGTAGTGATTAACAGTGGTGGGACTCTAATCTGAAGAACCAAGTTCGATTCCTCACTCCTCCACATGAAGCCTGCTGGGTGACCTTGGGCCAGTCACAGTTCTCTCAGAACTCACTCAGCCCACGTGGAGGCAGGCAGTGACAAACCACCTCTGAATGTCTCTTGGCTTGAAAACCCTAGAGGGTCACCATAAACTAGCTGCGACTTGACGGCGTACACACACACATACACACAACCTTCTTGGTATTGTGGACAGAATCATGCTTACTGAGCTTTGTGTCTGTTTAGAATTCTTCTAGCAAAGTGGGGGGGAAAATTTATATTATGGCTAATTTAGGGTTGCCAGGTCCCTCTTCACCACCGGTGGGAGATTTCTGGAGGGGAGCCTGAGGAGGGTGGGGTTTGGGGAGGGACTTCAATGCCATAGAGTCCAATTGCCAAAGCAGCCATTTGCTCCAGGTGAACTGATCTCTATTGGCTGGAGCTCAGTTGTAATAGCAGGAAATCTCCAGCTAGTACCTGGAGGTTGGCAACCCTAGGCTAATTGCTTATGCTGCAATGCTGAAAATCAAGGTTACTTGGACTTCCTGATAAAAAGCAGAGACAGGAAAACTTTATTGGGGGGGGGGAATCTGGAGATAATTCCGCTATGCTTTTTATGTCTGTAAATTATGCTGCCATTCCAATATGATAAATTTTAGACAGAGCCCAATTAATTTCTCGAGCCCAATTAATTATGTCGGAGAATATACTCATCTTCTGGCCTGTGTAGTACATCCAGGTAATTGGGCTTCACCTGTGGCTGGGCTCTTAGTCCTGACTGCCACACCCCCACAGATGGGTGATGTGCAACTGCAGGGTGGTTGTTGTGAAGATAAAATGGAGGAAGGGAGACCAATGTTGTAAGCCATTTTGGATCCCCAATGGGAAGAAAAGCAGGGTATAAATAGCTAAATAAATGAAACTGTGTGGACATTTAGCTGTGCCATAAGGTACAGCGAAGTAAGATATAGTTCTCCTGTTAATCTTGAATCAGTTCAGTAACCCCTTGATGCTGAATGTGGCTCTTTCTGCTGCCATTCAAGAGCCCCAAGGTCTCATCCTTTAGAGGAGGTGTTTTAAGACAGCTGGCATTCTACACAGTGAGAGCTGTTCACTGAACACAGTGCAGTAATTTTGCCACAGTCCCTCAAATGCAGCTGAAGGAATTGCTCATTCATAACATGATACGGGGAAGAGAGAAACCCTGAAAAGTATAAAGATCATGAAATTGCTCACTTTCATCAGGAAGGCACACATTCAGCAAATACATTTTCTTTCAGCTTTGAAAACCTCCAAGCTACTGCGGCTGCTCTAATACCAGAAAAGTAGCAAATACGAAACAGAAAGAGGTAATACTCGAGTTAGCTTCAGCAGCACTTCTGTCATTTGGAAGGTGATCGATTGAACTGGGCAGAGAACTTTACACATCAACACTCTAAGCAATTGAGGAGCCTAATACACTGATTGCAAAACACAAAACTGTCAAGTCACCTGCATGCCCAGAACACATCATGAGACTGGTCTGTTAACAGCTCCGTGTTGGGCAACCTCTGCTGATTTGGGCCACATAAAAAAAAAACGAGGCCCCATTTCCTTCATTTCATAGGAGCTGCAGAGAGCCACTACAAGCCCCAGACAAAGATTTCCTCTGCCCCCCTCCAATTTTTACAAAAAAACAAACAAACATAAGACACTTGATTAGAGCTGATATCCAGCTACTGCCTTTCAACGGTACCTTGCTAGGCTTGCCAGCTGCAGCTTGTCTGAGTTCCACCAGTAAGGAAAGAAAAAAGCTCTGGGCAAACTGGGAGTAAAACTCGAGCTTGCATTAAGAATCCATGTGCATCTTCTGAGGAAGAAATCTTCGAAACAGGAACAACCAACCGGTAACCTGTAAAGAAAAGAAAAGAAAAGAATTTTACACATGGACATGTGTGGAAAAAACAACAG
Organism: Euleptes europaea; assembly: GCF_029931775.1. Lineage (NCBI taxonomy): Eukaryota > Metazoa > Chordata > Lepidosauria > Squamata > Sphaerodactylidae > Euleptes > Euleptes europaea. The sequence goes on from NC_079317.1 coordinate 38,673,695, forward strand.
TAGACATGAACACTTACCTTGAGAAGTTATAGTGATGTTTCATGGACTTCACTTGTCACACATGGAGACTGTACCCTCTGACCTTGAGATTTGGTATGATGACTGATCTATTATACGGTATTTGTATTGCATGTATGTGGGAGATTTTGTATGTATAACATTGAGTTGGTTTATGTTTAGCATTATAGTTGTAGTTAGAATACATAGCGTAGAAACATCATCATTAAATGTGCAACTTTGATATGAAAACCTGATAAAAATTACAACAGGTGGTTTTTGTTAAAATATAAGCCCTGGAGGTTGGCAACCACTGCTTTTCAGCCTAGAGAAGCCCTTGAGATTGGCAAACACTTTTTTTTTCTAGGTCATTCCTGGAGGGTGGAAACAGAGGATTTTTTTTCTCCAGGCCGGCCCTGGAGGTTGGGAACTGAGTTTTTTTCCTCCTTAGGTTTGTCCAGGAGGGTAATAACAATAAGAACTCATAACTTAGACTCTGCAACTTTATTTACATTATAATAGGTTGTTTTTGCTATAACACTATCATTCTAACAACCTAGGTTCTTCTTTTTGAGGTGACCACCTGGATGTTGGCAACCCTATCTTGGACAGTTAGTTGGAACAGTTATAGAAAGTTAGGTTAATTGCTTATTAATACATTTGAGATTGGCCTTCTTATCTTTCTATAGCAGACATATTTCATATGTACCTGCTGATTGGCTTATTTGAACTTATTTGCACTTGTGTTGCTTATCTCATATTTAGTTATAACCAATCAGTTATCTAGAAATGATCACATTATTATAACAGATCAGATTTAGAGAAAGATAAGGTTGCTGTTGTATGGGTTTTGTGTTGTTGTTTATTTCCCAACCTGGAAACAGAGGAGAGGAGGCTTCAAAATACAGACTAATAGGTATTTTGTTCTCTATGAGATATTTTATTTTCTACTTAACACCACTTCATTCTTTTTGTTTTATTAGTTTTCAAGCATTGTTGCTGCAGAGCAGGATTTATGCACCTGCTAAATAAACTACAATTAAATCCTAAGATTATATGGGGCACCTAAATACATTTAAAAAAACCCTAAAATAATTAAATTACTTGGGGGTAATGTAATGGGGCCTTTTAAACTTGACATAGTTTAGGGCCTCAACATGTCTTAATCCAGCTTTGGCTACATGCCTGAAATCCATGGAAATAAGACACATGAAAGTATGAAATGCCACAGCTAGGGTTGCCAGACCCCCACTGCTTTGGGCCCCCTCCCCTGGTGCCATGCAGCAGGCAAGCAAGGCACACAAAAAATGAAGCCTAGGCCTCAACGTCATCGGCTCATTGACGACACTTCTGGAAGTGATATCATCACGTTGATGACAACATGGGAGATGCAGTGGTATTTGGGCAAACCTCTATGGTAAAAACAGCCAAATACCAGGGGTACCCACAGCATTTTATATCTGTCAACAGATTTCCAGTGTGATGTTTGAAGGGCTCGCCAGTCAACCGCAGTGGTGAGGCATAACAGCCTCAGTAACCCCAGGCCACAGCTAGTATAAATTTAGAGTGTGACTGAGTATTTTCTAACAAGTCTTTGCCAAATCTCCCAGTAGCCCTCATCTTCTGTAGGGTTGCCAGCTCCAGGTTGGGAAATACTTGGAGGTTTTTGGGGGTAGAGCCTGAGGAGGTCAGGGTTTGGGGGAGGGGAGGGACTTCAATGGAGTATAATGCAATAGAGCCCAAAGTGGACATTTTCTCCGGGTGCTGATTTCTATCGCCTGGAGATCAGTTGTAATAGCGGGAGCTCTCCAGCCATCACCTTGGAGGTTGGCAACCTTAATCCTCTGTCTGTCATGTTAGGAAGATCTAGAACAATCTTAAAATAGAGACAATCTGAGGAAACGTCAGCTCTTCCACTACGGCCTCTTTAGTTTTCGTCAAGTGAGCTGGAACAGTGCTTGCGCTCCTTCTCCAAATGGGCCCATCATCTAAAAGTATTTACATAAGACTCTCTGCATTATATTCCAACCTCTGCAATGCTACCAACATCTGCCAAGTCTGACTAGCAAGTGCTTTGCAGTATCAATTCATCCAAAAGCAAAAAAAGAGATGAGAGCTGCAGCGCCCTTCTTATTGCTCAGAAGTATCAGCGCTCATATGACACCTTGCAGAAATTAGTACCCACATTCAAAGAAAAGCTTTTGTTATATCCCCCCCCCAAAGTATTATGTGGACTTTATTGAGATGACTGCATCTGACACCTGCTGTAATATAAATGCAGCTATAATTAGCCAACTGATGCTCACTGCAGTTTAGGTCGAATCCCTTCTGTGGGAATTATGCTTTAAAATATTCAGAACTCCAAGTGGCTCTCATTACATTTAATTTTTACTTAGAATTAGGTGGTCCAAGAAATTTTTTTTTAGGATTGTAATAGCCCCCCGCTGAATGCCACACAGCAAAGTGAAAACCCATAGATTCCCCCCCCCCGCAAATAAAAAACAACAACCCAAGAACAGCAGACTACACTACAGCCTTCCATTGAAGTCTGGCTTTGCTTAATTGTAGTTTTAGCACTCATCAGTCTCTCCTCTTCAGAGCAGAGCTACAAAAATTGCTTGAATAGCCAAAGAAAAGTTTCCCACAGTCACTGGCCACAGAAAAACACCATTGTCCCTCCTCACAGTTTGATGGACAACATTTCTATAAATGGGTAGTCAGTCCATCAATGGCACCCTTGCTGAAAAGGCAAAAGAAGAGAACAGATTCTGCCAATATCTGACAAAGCATGTTAACACATAATCAGGCATTCACTAGCCAGGCAGCTGCCCCTGGGACCTTCATAACACAGGTGCCTTTAAGCCATTTCCTATTCACAGATAAAGGAAACAAGCAGGCGATACCTGGGAAAGGAGCAGTCTATTATGGCCTGTCAGAGGTCCATCTTTTGGGCTGCATGCATAAAAATAGAAAGGATATAAAGGGAACTTCAAATTGAACTGTTGCGTTGTAAAAACAGTATAGCATTCACAAACCCCATCATAACTTCAATTTATTCTCGAGGGGGAGGGGAGTATTTGAGCAGTCCTGAGCTCTCATCGCAAAGGACCAAGGGTTAATTCCTGTAACGCTGTTTGGAGTTTGCACTGTGAATCGTTCAACCCGTGTCCAGATTGTAATTTGGCCACTCAACCCACTTGAGAAATTAAGATGCGCCAACCAATTCACAAAATCAGTCCAATATATACAAGTGTACGAAACAAAATGTTGATGGTGGTTAGGGTTGCCATCCTCCAGATAGTACCTGGAGATCTCCTGGAATTACAGCCAATCTCCAGACTACAGAGAGAAATGGCTGCTTTGGAGGGTGGACTGTATGGCATCATATGCCACTGAGGTCCCTCTCTCCCCATACTGCACCACCCCCAGTACCACCCTCAAATCTCCAGAAATTTCCCAACTCAAAGTTGGCAACCCTATTTGGCTGTGTGAATCAGTTTGGCTGGTCCAACAAAGAACCTGATAATCTTACCTTGCTGGTACAGGAGTCCAGTGGCACTTTACAGTCTTATTCCAGAATAAGCTTTCTTGAGTAAGAGCTCCCTTCATTACATGCGTGAAGTGTACCTCCATTAAGCAGATACATTTTGGAGTTGGATGTCACCAGTCACTGTGCTGAAGCATCAGCAACCCCTAATGCTATATCCCAAACAGTTGTTTAACTCTCTATACTTCCTCAACAGCATGGTGTAGTAGTAAAGAGCCGTGGACTCTAATCTGGAGAACCGGGTTTGATTCCCCACTCCTCCCCATGAGCAACAGAGTCTAATCTGGTGAACCGGGTTGGTTTCCCCACTCCTACACATGACGCCTGCTGGGTGACCTTGGGCTAATCACAGTTCTCTCTGAACTCTCTCAGCCCCACCTACCTCACAAGATGTCTGTTGTGGGAGAGGAAGGGAAGGTGATCGTAAGCCAGTTTGAGACTCCTTAAAGTTAGAGAAAATTGGGGTATAAAAACCAACTCTTCTTGTTCTTCAATTCAACCATCATCACTATATTCAATAAAAGGTCTGGAGCCAGCCTTGGAAAGTCTGGAAATTTTAGTGAGTTAGAAAGTACTACACTAATGAGTCATAGGCGTAAGCTCACTTAACCTGCCTCATAAGGTTGTTGTGAGGATAAGTAAAGCAGGTTCACATTTCCTTAGAGGAAGGGCAGGCTAACAAATAGATTACTTTAAATACAAAGCTCCCCAACATCTCCACAGAGAACCTGATCTGTTGAACAGCCACTCAAAGTTGCAGTAGGTTTATTCTGAAGTAACTGTGCACATAGGGTTACGAACAACCGTTTGATTGCGCTGTGCTTTATTGTGTCTTGCAGATATTGCGGTTTTTACAGTCAGCAGCAATCAACATCGAGGTTAACACATCGATGTTAACACATAATCAGGCATTCACTAGCCAGGCAGCTGCCCCTGGGACATCAGCAAAAAAGATTACAGCTCGCTGAAGGCTCAGATGATGGTTAGCATTTTTTAGCAATAAAATATTTTAATTAAGGTACGTTTTTTTGACACAATGCTATTGCACACTAAATAGACTACAGACCCACATTGTTTTAGCATGTCTACAAAATAATATTGCACGAAATAAATATATCACTCCCTGGATAAAACTGCTAAAGTAGGGTTGCCAACTGCCAGGTAGTAGCAGGAGATCTCCTGCTAATACAACTGATCTCCAGCCGATAGAGATCAGATCACCTGGAGAAAAATAGCCGCCTTGGCAATTGAACTCTATGGCATTTAAGTCCCTCCCCTCCCCAAACCCCGCCCTCCTCAGGCTCAGCCCACCAGTGGCGAAGAGGGACCTGGCAACTCTAAGCTAAAGGCACTTTCTGAAAAGCGGATACTAGGGTTGGTGATCTCCCGGGACCTGTGAAAACCTACCATCCTCTTTATCTCTCCCTCTGAGCCTCAGTCATCTCGACTTTGGTTTGTCAGGGAGCAGAAAACTTCCATATTATTCTGGGCCTCAGCATGAACCATTGTTTGAATTTTAGACAAGAGACTAAGGAAAAGGCCTAGTTTCTTTACACCTGTGATTTAACAAAGGGCAGGCATCCCAGACAAAGACTGGAGGTAATGACCGACTGATAGAATGCTGTAACTTAAACTGTAAATAGCCTACTCTAGAATAACAAGTCAGGATATGTATAGTGGAAAGATAGAAGATTGCAGGTATGTACCTATACTGTGTCTCCTTGCTTGATACTGTTAGGTGGATCTGTAACTGGCTGATAGATGGCATCCAAAGAGTGCTTGTTAATGGTTCCTCATACTCTTATAAAGGAGTGACAAGTGGAGTGCCTCAGGGATCTGTCCTGGGCCCTGTGTTGTTCAACATCTTTATAAATTATTTGGATAAAGGAATAGAGAATGTTCATTAAATTTGCAGATTATACTAAATTGGGAGGGGTAGCAAATTCAGTACAAGACAGTCAGGATAAAGGATGATCATGACAGGCTGGAAAACAGGGTTAAAACTAATTAAATGAATTTCAATGGAGATAAATGTAAAGCTCTGCATTTAGGTAGGAAAAATCAAATGCATAATTATAGGATGGGGGAGACTTGTCTTGGCAGTAGTATGTGCGAAAAGGATCTTAGTAGACCATACACTGAACATGAGTGTCAGCGAGGGCATGCAATCGAACCCTGGATAGCGAGGTGAAATTCTTTTCACCTCTCCTTCCCGTGAGAAAGTCTTCCAGGGAGGAAGAGAGGGGCAATAGCCAGAGGCTCGATAAATTCCCATTTCAAAGTGACTTCCCGATTGTAATCCTGCTCTGATCTCAAGGTGTGAATTCTCTCTCTTGGTGTTGAGGAACCTCTAATGTTTTGCATTTCAAAGCTTTTACTTGTAAACATTTCTAGCTTGTGTACTCTATAAGAATGCCCTCCAAATGATTTTGCGCCATTGCAACGTTGTGTCTTCTTAGACTACTGTACTCTCCCTTTTAAATAAATTCTCTTTAAACTCTCTGCAAACGTCTGGAGTAAAGTTGATGATTCTTGAAAGGCAACGGAGTCCTAGAGTCTGACAATGAGTCAGCAATGTAGTGCAGTAGCTAAAAGGGCAAATGCGATTTTGGGCTGTATTAAAAGAAGTATAGTGTCCAGATCATGCGAAGTGATGGTCTCTGTCCACATCGAGGCCCCTGATCATCCTCGTCGCTCTCTTCTGCACCCACTCCATTCTGTCCACATCCTTTTTGAAGTGAGTCCTCCAGAACTGCACACAATACTCCAGGTGCGGCCTGAATAACGTACAGCGGGACTACGACGTCTTATGATTTGGATGTTATGCCTCTGTTGATACACCCCAAGATCGCATTAGCCTTTTTTGTTGTTGCATCACACTGGCTGTTCATATTTAACTTATGGTCCACCCATACCCCAAGATCTTGTTCACACACACTGCTACACAGAAGTGTATCCCCCATCCAGTGTGCATGTTGCTCATTTTCGTAACCCAGATGTAGAACTTGGCACTTATCCTTGGTCCCAGGCAGAAAACTGGGAATGACGTCATAACAGCAGGGGTGATGCTCTACAATTCAGCAAAGCTCTATGGTTAACCCCCCTCCCATTGGCCTTTGATTGGGAAATACCTGGAGATTTCTGGGGCAGTGGCTGAGGAGAGCGGGGTTTGGGGAGGGGAGGGACTTCAATGCCACAGAGTCCAATTGTTGAAGCGGCCATTTTCTCCAGGTGAACTAGTCTTTATTGGCTGGAGATCAGTTGTAATAGCAGGAGATCTCCAGCTTGTACCTGTAGGTTGGCAACCCTAGTAGGCGCAGCACTCCTGCAGCTTACTACCAGGGAAATGAAACTGTCCATTCTACTCTGCTGCTTGCACTGAGGCCTTCTGGGTTAGATTTTCAAAAGCAGTACACAACACTCATTCCCCAACATTTTGGGGCAGGTTCTGTTTCCTGAGGCAGGTTCTGTTTCCTGTTGTGCCCCACACTCTGTGTCTGAAGTCCAAATGTGCCTGCAGGAGGGTTGCCAACCTCCAGGTAGTAGCTGGAGGTGTCCTGGGATTACAATTGATCTCCAGGTGATAGGGATCTGTTCCCCTGAAGAAATTGGCTGCTTTGGAAGGTGGACTCTGGCATTTTACCCCTTTGAAGTCCTTCACCATCCCAAACCCCACCCTATTGAGGCTCCACCACCCAAATCTCCAGGTATTTCGCATCCTGGAGCTGGCAACCCTAGCCTGCCCTAAAACATACGTTAAAATGAACAGGGAAAGACAAGTCTGATCCAAAACATGTTCACTTGAAAACAAATTTTGCTGGGCTCCTTGGAAGAAGAGTAAGGTAAAAGTGCAATAGATACACAGATGGTACATAGGCACTTTCTTGCTAATATGCATGCATAGGATTTTTTTCCGTTCTGAAATGTCAAAATAAAATGCTTTTTTTTTCTTTTTCTTTTTTTGCATCTGTCTTGCTGAGCGGGAGCTATTTTTTCATTTGCTTCTGACAGAAGGACAAAAAGCTGAGTCATTCAGCAAAGTACTGTACATGCTTCAGATAAATCAGTACATGCAGCAAAGGAACAATAGCCAGGGATACAAAAAAGTTCTAGTGTCCCTATCTGAAGAGAGAACAGGACTACATCTTTTCTGAATGTCAGTTATTTTCACTAGACAGCAACTGAACATTTTTTTTCTTGCTCTAACTTCTAGAAATATTCTCATAGCTATTTTTATTAATATTACTATGGAGTTTCAAGATATTTCTAAAACTGCTTTTTATTTTTAATGTATGGATACTTAGTTTTATTCTTGTGACTAAAAGTTGATCTACTTAGCATTTTATTAGTATTCACTCCACTTCTCATACTTTATCTCAGTAATCCTTGCAACAATCCTGCAAGGTAGGTGGGCATTATTATACCCAATGGATTTACAAGGATATAACTCTGCTTGGTGGTGGTGGGAAGTACCCTCAAGTCCCAGGTGACTTATGGCAACTACATAGGGTTTTCAGGGCAAGAGACTTTCAGAGTTGGTTTGCCATTGCCTGCCTCTGAGTGGGCTGAGTTCTGAGAGAACTGTGACTGGCCCAAGGTCATCCAGCAGGCTTCATGTGGAAGAGTGGGAATTCAAACCCGATTCTCCCGATTAGAGTCCACCTAGGGTTGCCAGGTTCCTCTTCACAACCGGCGGGAGATTTTTGGGGTGGAGCCTGAGGAGGGCGGGGTTTGGGACGGGGAGGGACTTCAATGCCATAGAGTCCAATTGCCAAAGCAGCCATTTTCTCCAGGTGAACTGATCTCTACTGGCTGGAGATCAGTTGTAATAGCAGGAGCTCTCTAGCTAGTACCTGGTGGTTTGCAACCCTAAGTCCACCGCTCTTAACCACCACACCAGATTCCATTATTAGCAAGTTCGTGGCATGGATAAGATCTGAACCAACAACAGCTTGGTTCACAGTTCAGCCGTTATATTCACAAACTTCTCGGAGGCTGCAACACCTGTATCTATATTCCTGGCACCGCATAGATCTGGGAGATGTCTCTCTCCAGAAGGCTCTCCAGCTAAAAGAGCAAGTTTTCAGCTTATTCTTTGTATATCAACGGCCAAAGAGAAAACAAGCCGGACGACAACCTGTGAAGCTACTCTGAGGACAGGGCAAAACAGAAGGAAGAGAGCTTGATGAAGGGATTATACACACAGAGAGAGAGATAATTCACAGTGGGTAGCCGTGTTGGTCTGTCTGCAGTAGTAGAAAAGGGCAAGAGTCCAGTAGCACCTTAAAGACTCACAAAAATATTTTCTGGCAGGGTATGAGCTTTCGTGAGCCACAGCTCACTTCTTCTGAAGTGAAGTAGTAAAAAAGAGCAAGAGTCCAGTAGCACCTTAAAGACTCACAAAAATATTTTCTGGCAGGGTATGAGCTTTCGTGAGCCACAGCCACTTGCTCTTTTCTACAGAGAGAGAGAGATGCTTGTTCTGCTACTGGACTGTATCACTTATTGCTACCTCGGCATGTTCAGAGAGAAAGGGCCAGAAATGTTTAAAAACCCATCAATAGTCCATGGGGAGGGGAGCCTAGCGGCATCAACACACTCTTTGGGCAGCCATCCGATGCCCTTCTACACCCTCCATCTCCAAAGCATGGCAAGCGGGCTCTGCAAAAACGTCGGGTGTTTGCCTCTTAGGCGAACCTTCTGCCAACCGCAGCAGCAGCAGCTCCCCCCCCCCCCCCGACAGAAGACGCCGTCTCGGACGCCTCCCAGCTTCGCCCTCTACAGGCTACGACCGATTGGCCGCTTCTCCCGTCAATAGCACTCGTGGGCGGGGGTGACAACATGCTCCCGAGGATGGCTCTCTTTACGTCATCTTCAGGCGACAAGAGGCGAGGGGAGGGGGTGTGGCGCTGGCCTCGCTGAACGGTAGTTTATTCTGACTGGCTGTTATGGCCTCCTATACCGAAGCGGGAGAGCCCGGCTCGAATACGGCGGCAGCTCCACTGGAGGACCCTGTGGGAAAGCTGACCTTAGCCATCTTGGAAGGCTGCCTCCGCTCGCTGCCCGAGTTGGTGGGGCAGGTCAGTGATAACAGACAACGAACGGCGGCTCCTTGGGGGAGAAGCAGCTGCGGCTGTGAAGATATGGTGGGAGGCAATGGGGGCAGGCTCCTGGTGCCAAAAGAGGAGGCTGGTGTAATGGGGCCTCCAGCGCGAGCCCAGGTTATTTCCTGAGGGGGAGGCAGCGGTATAAGGGGTTGCTCTCGGGGAAGTTTTTAAACCCTTTGCTTACCAAAGAGCTTTATCAAATCAGATGCCTGCCCTCATGTTTGCCCTCTCACCCTCGATTTCGGAGTCTTGAGTGAATACTCTGAAATATACGATTAACAACAACGAAAGAAGGAAAGAAAACTGATGTCCCAGTAAATCTGTCTTTAAGGTGCCACAAGACCCTTTTTGCTGTTCTTTGTTTCGCTGTAACTTGACTATCGCTACCACTCCTCTGGAATTTGTGTAAGCAAACAGCAAATACCTACTGGGATTACCAATCTCCTAAATGTTGGTTCTAAACGCATAACATGGAAGCCAGTGCCACTGATGTCAGTGGTGCTTATTTCTATATTGGGAGTTCACAGATTAATAGTACCATCCTAAACAGAGTTACACACTTCTAAAGCCATTGACTTCGGTGGGTTTAGAAGAATGTAACTACTTAGGTCCACACTGTAAATGGATGTTCAGTTGAAATCAAGGGGATTCGTTTTCAATTGAGATGATTTGCATTTGGGTGTTAATCACTGTGCTGCTTCATGTTCGGTTTAGGCCAGTGATATTCTGGACTCCAGAGCTACCTGTGGCTCATATGACACCATTCCCCAAAGTGGCACCTATCCTGTTTTAGAAAACTGGGCAAGGCCCTTGCTGGGTGGGGCATTATGGTTGGCAATTGGTTCCCAACTTGAAACAGCTGCTGCCAGAGCAGCAGAAATGTGCAGACCTCATGCTAGGGCTGAAAGGAAATGTGGCTGTTTTGGTTTATGCTAATTGCATGTCTCTCAGAGCGAGTACCACTGGTTTAAGCTTTTATACCAGGGATGGGGAACCTCAGGCCCGGGGGCCGTATGTGGCCCCCGAGGACATTTTTTGTGGCCCTCGGGAGCTCCAGGGCCCTGCCGCAGAGGCAGAGTGCAGGGCGGTCCTCCCCGAGGGTGTTCCTGGGGCTGCGGCTTACAGGGGTGCTGTGGCACCCTTTGGACCTCGTCTCACCGACTGTCAGCTTTTGGTTGGTGAGAGGAGAGGGGAAGGATGCTTACCCCAAGGCTGCCCCTTACATTGTAAGCCCCTCTCGCTGCCTGTCGGCTGTTGAGCAGCGGGGGGAGGGGGAAGAGGCCGGCAGCTCCCGGTGGCATAGCATGCATGCGGGATCCGATTGGGCTTCGGGGGGGGGGGCTTTTGTGGACTCTGGGGGGAGAGGTTATGGAGACTGGGGCCCGGTCGCCCGGGGTTCCGTGCGCCGCCGTGTGGGGGGGGGGGCGGGGAGGCTGGGCCTGGCTGCCCGGGGCTGGCGAGTGTGTGTGTGGGGAGGAAGGCTTTTCTCTCTTCCTCTTTTTCTGTCACTCTTCTTTCTCTCCCTCTTTTTCTGTCTCTGTCTTTGTCTCCCTCTGTCCTTTTCTTTCTTTCCCTCCATCATTTTCTTTCTTTCTCCCCCTCTCTCCATTTCTTTCTTCCTTTCTCTCTCTCCCTCCCTCCCTTTTCCTATTTCTCTGTTTTCCTTCTTCCCTTCCTCCCTTGCCGATCAACTGTGGGGTGCGTCCCCCTGGCGCCTCATTTGCTTGGGCCCACCGCTGGCTGCCCTCCCACCTGGGAGGGGATAGCGGGGGCGCCCTGCAGGCCGTCTCTGTGTGGCCTCCCCTGGGGTTCCCAACCTCCAGGTAGTGGCTGGAGACCTGGCAACCCTAGCCTCTCCCCCCCCACACCGGGAGATCTACACCTGGTATGGCCCCTGAATGATGTCATAAATGTGCAAATGGCCCTTGGCAGGAAAAAGGTTCCCCACCCCTGTTTTATACCATAGTGATCTTGGGTGTGTTTGCTGTTCTTTCTGTGTTAATAGATAACTCTTTCTAGGCTAACATATTCCCAAGTTTGTGAAATTAATACAGAGCTTTTACCCCAGCCCTGGTTTCATTTAACCTTGCCGTTATCATGGACTGTATCGTATTGCAACACTGGGGCTGCCAAATCATGGTGGAAACTGCCATCAAGTTGCAGCCAACTTAAGGTGATCCCATAGGGTTTTCAAGGCAAGAGATGTACAGAGGCCATTGCCTGCTTCTGCAAAGTGACCCTGGATTTCCTTGGTGGTCTCACACAGATACTAACCAGGGCTGCCCTGCTTAGCTTCTGAGATCTAGCAAGATCAGGCTAGCCTGAGCCACACTGTTAAATATGCAATGCTTTATCAGAACATAAAGTAATAGTACAGGTATTTGAATTTTTTGCAGGCTGTAACTAGGGAAGGGAAATTTCATGCATATTTCAGCATCACATTTACACAAATGCCTTCAAGATTAAAAAAACTATATGCTTGAAAGCGTTCATCCTGCATTTGGAAAATAATAAAAATCCTTTACTTTGAGGATTAGATTATGATGACACTCTCCAAAAAACGATGCCATTAAACTTGGCAAAATGTGGCAAATGTGGTTCCATCCTCAAAATTTCCAGTGCATCCTCAAGCCTTTCCATGCTTTTCAATTAAAGATAAGCACATATTGATCCAGGAGTTGGTTGTCCAGCTAAATTGCTGGTAAGATATAAGAGCTGATAAAGTATATACTCTCTACAAGCTCTTGTCCAAACTTCAAAAACTTAAGTTGAAAAGGATGAAAACAAGAAGACAGAACACTGTATAAAGTGGAAAAGGATTTCTTACAGTGACAGATAACTAAGAGATTGTGTTGTTTTGAGAAGTGGTTTCATCAAATAACTTTAGAGAGATAGTATTGGTCACAATCAGTAAACAGTCGGATATTATATCTTTTCCTGGCACATCTAGTGGGTGAGCATCAGACACATGAAAACTAGTGAAGTTAGTACCAAAGGTAGACCTCAAATGGATTAAGTTTACATATACATCTTGGAACTTAAGTCCTCATTTCTGCCTTGGTTGAAATGTATACATTTATATATAAGTGAGTCTATTCACAGGTAAGTCCCATGTTAGTCTGTGGGGCTTTCTCTCAGGAGAATATTTGTAGGACTGCAGCCACAGACTCCCATCTGTAAAATGGCATTATAAATCTTATAAATTGATAAAGAGTAGTTGATAAAGAGTGGGAGTTTCATACTATAGCCTTCCAGTGTGTTGGGGTAGGGTGAGGAAAAATCTAAAAACTAAAATATAGTTATATATAACTTGTCAACTATTTCTGTATAAAGCCTGAGTGTGTTATGCACTGTCCTGGTAATGCTTAGGGCAGTAGTAGTTTAGATATTTTCTGTTAGGCTCAGAAATAACATTGCCATTTTTAAAATATTCTTTACATAAAAAGAAGTTTCCCAGAGAGCATTAGGGGCATATTCTGAAACTTTCTCTTGAGATATACTTTTACACACTGTAGATAGCATAATGATATTGTAACATCCCTATATTTCAAAAAGTCATTCTTTATCTTGATAATAAATAAGATTATAAAAATTGTGTATAATTTTTTTATATACTCATGGTCTGCATGTGCATATGCGCTTCCAGTACACGAGGGTAGGGAGGCAGGAATAGGCAGCTGAAGTTGTCACTTACTGCGTTCTCTTGATACTACTATGATGGCTGATGTTTGTTGTAAAATATGGCTGCTTGTGAAGGCTATGAAATGTGGTTGCCCTTTATTTAACTTTAAAGAGTCAATGTGGTGGAAAGTGCCATCAAGTCACAGCTGATTTATAGCCACCCCATAGGGTTTTCAAGTCAAGAGATGTTCGGAGGTGGTTTGCCATTGCCTGTCTCTGCGTGGGCTGAGAGAGTTCTGAAAGAACTGCAACTGGCCCAAAGTCACCCAGCAAGCTTCATGTGCAAGAGTGGGGAATTGAACCCAGTTCTCCAGATCAGAGTCCCGATTAGAGTATTTAACCACAACACCACGCTGGCTCTGGAGTGACTGTAGAATGTGTATAATATGCATTCTTTGCCTAGCTTCTGATAAGAACCGAGATGTGGTATTCTGTACCACCGAAGTCTCTGAGTAGACTACAAGGGCTAACCCATGTATAGTTCATTATAGCAGTCTAGTCCCAGTGTTGCTGTGGCATGGATCCAGGTGGCCTTTGCTGTATGAACATTGATTTGGGGCAAGTCTAAGCCTCCTCAATCTGCTCAGTAGGGATTAATGTCTTGTTAGTCCCTGCTATGGCTATAGTACCCAAAGGTGTACACAGATTGTCCTCCCTCCGTAAATAATAGAGAACTTGGAGGGAGCCTTGTTTGTCCTGCTATTGTTTATTCCAAGCTTCTGTTTGACATGGAATCTCCCTTTCTTTCCATTCAGTTGTCTGCGCATGCCAAGGATTTGGGGGGAGGGCTAGGAAGGTCTCAGGCTGAGATTAAGTAGGCAGGAGTGTTATGGACACTCTTGGGGCACTTTCACACAGCCCAAATAATGCACTTTCAATCCACTTTCAGTGCACCTTAACGATCGTTTGCAAGTGGATTTTGCCAGTTCACTCAGTAAAATCCACCTTCAAAATGCATTGAAAGTGGATTGAAAGTGCTTTATTTGGGTTGTGTGAAAGTCTGCTTGTTCCACAGTTTATCATGATATGTGACATAAATGTCTTCCAAGGCTTCTGAACGTGCCATTGAGCTCAGTAGAAGGGTATAATGGCTTGGTTACTGAGCCAGACAAAATCTGTGGACACCTGTCTTGATAGAGCACAAATAGGATTTGTAACAAATCTAAGATTAAGCAAGTACACTGCAGGCCTAAATAATGCATTTTGACATGCAGTTCCATTTATTTTAATTAATGTGTTTAAGATCAGGTTGTTTTATCTGATGTTGTATTTTGTTTCTGTCATATAGAGCAGGGGTCCCCATCATTGTGCCATGGTGCTTGCTGGCACGTTTCCAGGTGTTCTCAGAAAGTGGGTGGAACAAGGTGGGTCTTTCACCCTGCAGAGCTTCTGTTTAGCCGTTGGAGATCTGATTGGCTTTAGAGATACTTTAAAAGTTGCTTCAGCAAAAGCTGCCCCCACAGCATAAGGATCTTCATTGTGTCACTGTGTGCATATTTAAGAAAATATTGTTCATTTTCAAAGGTGTCCTGTTAAACAGAGCTTCTGCATGAAAATTGAGGGTTACTATTAGAGTTATCCATAACCTGACTTTCTGACATTTTGTAGTTGGCTCTGCCACCTGCAGCAGCCATTTTGTACTTACGTCCACCACCCTGTGTCAGAATTCCAAAGGTGCCTGCAGGCTCAAAAAGGTTGGGGACCCCTGATATAGGGCATGCAATAACTTTATTTTGGACTCTTTAGCTATCAGTGGAAGCTATAGGCTGTGTCCAGTGAACAGAATTTTCCTGCTCCACCTCTCCATGTGTCCCCTCTCCCCCGCAAAAAAAAATCTGTCTCAGAGAATTCGGGAGATCCCTGAGAATACCATTGGGCATGATGTAAATACTTGCCTTGAGAAGAGGGAAATTGGTGAAAATTCCCCTTTTCCTCTCCTCCCCCCCCCCACCAGAAGTGCCTTTCTACTGGCAGAAACAAGTGTTGGCTACAGCCCTGTGTTTCTTTAAGTGCAGCAGGTATTCTAGTTTATTTTTTAAATTGTGCCTGTAAGTCTCTGCATGTGTACTTGGAAGCAAGTCTCGGAATCCACTTGGCATGCAAAAGGTCCCAGGATCAATCCCTGGCATTGCCAGTTCAATAGACACTGGAGAACCACTGACAGTCCTGACTAGACCAAAAGTTTGATTCAGTATAAGGCAGCTTCATTTAAGAGTACTGGAGGGTTGCAACATGGCCCCGATACAGAAGTCTGCCATTGTACACACTGAGCTTTGAGCTGAGCAAAAGCATCTCTGTTTCTTCAGTATCAGCAGATTTGTGCTCACAGAAGTTTTCCAGATTCCGAAAGAACGAAGAACAGTCCCTGCTCACACTAAAGCTCTTGCAGTTATACCAGCATCTTTACCTCATTTTTTTTCCACAATGTAATGGCCCAGGCTAGCCTGATCTCGTCAGATCTCAGAAGCTGAGCAGGGTCAACCCTGGTTAGTACTTGGATGGGAGACCACCAAGGAATACCAGGGTTGCTGTGCAGAGGAAGGCACTGGCAAACCACCTCTGTTAGTCTCTTCCCATGAAAACCACAAAAAGGGGTTGCCATAAGTCAGCTGTGACTTCAAGGCACTTCACACACACACACACACACACACCACACACACACTGGTTCTGTAGTTTGTTTTGAAGCTGCAAACATAGAATGGGAGACAAGTCTGATTTATACGAAGCAGGCTGAAATAACTGTGTTGCTTCACAGAATGACCCCTTTATCCATATTTGGACTGAGAGGCTCTGGACTCTTTAACCATCTTTATAGGAGGTTCATCAGGATTATTGCATTGAAAACAAAAAGGTGAAAATGAATAATTAATTCAACCCAGTGGTCTCTTATAAGTTCCCTTGTACTATTTCTGCAATGAAGAAGAAAAAATGTGGAGGAAGGTTTTGGTTGTAGAAAGACGCACTGCACATGCTCAGAGATCTGCCTTACAAGGCTTTGGGAGTGATTCAAGGGTCATTATTTCTTTCTCTTTGCATGTTTGGGAAGCCCAAATTGTGGTAATAATGAGAAAATTAACTGTAGGCTGTACTGTGATCCTTTTGCAATGTGCATCTCTAAGTGCTTTGAACTATAACAGTGGTCTCTGTCACAGGAACATGTGGGCCACCAACCTGGGGGGCAAATTAGAGCAGGTCATGGGGGGGGGGTCATCTGGGTCAAGACATTTTTGAGCCAGCTGTGATTTTCAGCATAAATTATTGGTAGTAAATTATATTACAATCAATTGTTACTTGGCTTTGTAGGTTTAATGGAGATTTGTGATTGAAGTTAGCAAATACTTATTTAAAAGAGTTGCAGATTATTTATTCTAACAAGAAATATGTGATGTGCAGAAGTTGTCGTTCTTTTCTCAATTATTATAGAACCCATCGTGGTTAAAGAGATCCAGCAGATTGTCTAGACTAGTCCTTTCCAGATCCTCAGCTAGCTTTGAGTCCAGTAGCACCTTAGAGACCAACAAGGTTTGGGGGAGGGTATGAGCTTTCAAGTGTCAAAGCTCCCTTTGTCCCAAATCCACTTATTTTACTCTTAGTTTCAAATGGTTTGAACTGTTTTCGTCCAACTGGAAGCAAAAAGAGGCCTGCTGAAACTACCTGAATTTCCTTGTGGAAATTGCAGAGCAGGACTGCAGAGTGAATGGAACCAAATGGGAATTTCCAATTAGCAAAAAAACTCAATTGCAAGGAAACACCAGAAGATTAAATATTTACATTTATCTCTGCATAAATATGCACTTTTTGTACTCCTGAGATTTCGTATAGATAAAACAGTTTAAAACTAGCAGTCAGTAAAATAGTTGGATTGGACAAATGGAACTTCGATTCTTGAAAGTTCATACTTTCTCAAACCTAGCTGTTCTACTGCAGACCAACATTGCTGCCCTCTGAAACCAAATCCCTAAGTGGCAGCATAGGATGACCGAACAATAAGAACATGATAGGAAGGGGGAGTTATGATTTTATTGATGTCAAGGTTAGGAATGTGGGCAGGAGGCTAAGATAACCAGAGACAGGAAACCCAAACCAAAATGTAGGGAGGAACAAGCCAAGGATAAAGTCATGGAGGAATTCTCTCCACCAGTGTGTGATCTTATCTCCTCTCAGTATGCTCCTTTGTTCTCAGCTCACACATAGAAGGAACAAGTCCTTCAAAAAGCAGCAGAAAAATATGGTAGCTCTATAAGTGTTCAGAACCCAGTGGATTAGGCTCAATGACCACCTGACCCATGGGTTGAAGACCACTGGTCTAGATGATCTAATGGGTCATTTAACCCTAAGAAGGTTATTTTATTCCTAGACAAGTTGTTTATAGCTTGTTGGTCCAAAAGTAAAAGCCAAAAAGCCAAGAACACAATAGGGAGCACTCAAATATGGTATCTTGCACTTACCGTCTAGATAGATTAGAGTCTGTTATTCCAAATCCTGCAACTGCATTGTTCTGCATATATAGACTACGCCAAAGTGCCATTTAAATCAGTGGGATTTAGTTTTGAGCGTGCATGTTTAGGAGAGTGCTGTAGAATTAACAGAAATGCTATTACTGATAATGTAGGAATTATTTTTGTGTTCACTCCACTGGAGCATCTGAAAGAGAGAGAGGACATAATAATCCATTAGGAAAGTCTCCTGTGGAAGTCCCATTGGGGTGAATGGGATTTACACCGCACATCTTATTTTGTTGCAGAACTCTCACTCTTTTTATAACGGAATGGTACAAGAGAATTTCTCATGCCAGGGTGCCTTTTATTTCTGGCTTAGAAATTAACACATTTCCTAATGGTGAATTTTCCTATTTGCTCTGAGTGTAGCGAAACCATCACAGCTCCCACTGCCTTTAAATGGGACCTGCAACTACCATACTATAATCCTTCACTCTGAAGTTCTTTGCTTGAACTGTTGTGATTTCACATGTCAATATAGGCTAGGCAAATATATATCTTTTTTTAAAATGAAAGGAAAATAGACACTGATTTAAATGAAACTTTTTTTAGGTAATGGGGATGATAACCACACTTTTGTTTGAAACAATGCTGTACTCGAAATGTGGTAACAGGAATTAAGTTTGTATAAACAAAATGCAAATTGTTTTTTGTGTAATAAAATCAGTATCATGAAACGGAACTACAGGGTATCGACAGGAAAAAAAATGGAAATTATCAGAGCATATTGCCAAATAAGAATTGCAGTTATTGTCGAAGGCTTTCACGGTCAGAGTTCATTGGTTCTTGTAGGTTATCCGGGCTGTGTAACCGTGGTCTTGGAATTTTCTTTCCTGACGTTTCGCCAGCAACTGTGGCAGGCATCTTCAGAGTAGTAACACTGAAGGACAGTGTCTCTCAGTGTCAAGGGTGTAGGAAGAGTAATATATAGTCAGAAAGGGGTTGGGTTTGAGCTGAGTATTGTCCTGCAAAAGTATTGTCCTGTAAGTATTAGCACATTATCTTGATACTTACAGGACAATACTTTTGCAGGACAATACTCAGCTCAAACCCAACCCCTTTCTGACTATATATTACTCTTCCTACACCCTTGACACTGAGAGACACTGTCCTTCAGTGTTACTACTCTGAAGATGCCTGCCACAGTTGCTGGCGAAACGTCAGGAAAGAAAATTCCAAGACCACGGTTACACAGCCCGGATAACCTACAAGAACCAAAGAATTGCAGTTCTTTTTACTCCTTTTTTCACCTGTGTGCTTTAAGTTTTTGATTGAGAGAAATGTCTAATTTGGGATCTTAGACTATTTGTATAAGTGATAAGGCTTCTGTATTGAAGTCCTCTTGTGACACTGTTTATTTGCACTTTTGAAGCTTAATCTTGGAGAAGATGTGGTGAAAATTAACATCGACTGGAGCAAGTTTCAACATGCATCACCTCTCCAGCCCGTGTTGCTCTTTAGTGCTCTGCAGCAGCATATTTTAGATTTGCAGGTAAATGTTTTGTTGTACACTTTGAAACCCAAGAATTCAAACTAATCCTTCAGTGCAAGCTTGCATGCTGCAAAATCTCAGCTTCTGTGTTAGGACTTCTGGATAAGGGAATGGTGCTGTCATATCGCACATTTCTGTTAAGCTTCCTAAAGGACTTAAACCTGTTATCTAAAGCGGTTATCAGAAGAGTTGTGGGAATTACATTGCAGGCTACTGTGGGTAAGTAGACTGTACAAATGCAGTCCTGTTGATTTCTGCACTTGCATTGTAAATGCCGTACATTTCCATCTGTGGTGGGTTATAATTAAGCAATAACACGGCAGGTGTGTGTCATGCGATGATAATGATTCCATGCGTTGGGTGAGATCTGCGGTTTGTAGAGTGCTTTCAGTGGATCAAGAAGTGGCATTATCCCAGCATGAAACATCCTGGTATGTCTCTGCAATTAACCATATTTTCAGCAGTTTTTAAAATTTCTGAGTAACTTCTTAGTCATTTAATGTTTCATCTTGTCAAGTAACCTATTGTTGTGTTACATAATTTTCACTGGACTTCTTAAAAGCTTTATTAACGTTAAGTCGCGCTACTTGCCCACTTTAAGCTGTCATCTTGGTCAGCTGCTAGCATGAATCTTGTTGCTCCTGCATGACTCCACAATACAAATATGTTTATAACAGTGTTGCCTTACTGTTGAATTAAGTTGTTGGGAGCATCTCCTGCATCAGGCACACTTGAAAAAGCCAGGATGCAGAAGTTTCAAAATGCTTGTGCCTTTATTTAAGTATCTGTGTTGTTTCAAAATAAAAAAATGCAATTTTTTTTACAATGAATGGGGTAGCAAGCATAACGAGTGGTTTATTTCATAATTCATTGTACCAAACAATAGTGTGGCTTCCTTAAATCACTGTTATTTCTGTTACAAAATAGTTACTAGTACCAACTAAGACATTTCAGTTAGCTGTGTAAAATACAAATTTTTAAGCTCAGTATTTGTAGCTCATCTAGCGTAACTGAACTATTGATATAGTTAATGGGGGTTACCGCACTTTGTATTCCCAGCGATGTATTAAGAGTTTGAAAATGTTGTAAAAAACATCGCTTTAAAAGGGTTTTTGGATACCATGGCTTATAAACGGTTGGAAGACGTCTTCACAGCTAAAGGGGCCAAACAAAGTGCGAACAGTATTTTTTATAACGTTTTCAAACTCTTAATACATCGCTGGGAATACAAGTGCGGTAACCCCCAATGTTTCCTGTCTTTAATTGTTGCCAATTTCACAAGTATTAACCATCTGAATAAGATGAGAAAATAAATAGCAGTTATTTAGCTTTCGCTGGGATTTAGCCGTGTGGAGAGAAGCACACGTCTGGAGCACAGTGTTTGTATTCTCTGGTGCATTTTGGATGGCTGCTGTTTCAAGTGGAGACATTGCCAATGATGTAGTGTTTAAAGCAAGAGCTTTAACAGACTGAGAGTCCTGGCTCTCGTGTTAAGAAGGAAAAATACTTAAGCCTTAATGTTCTGAGTAAGCAGTTGAATGACATGTAAATTAAGTGGCATTGGTGCCAAAGGCTGATGCTTTGATTTGGTACAAAATAGATGAGTAACAGGCAGATTTGCTCAGATAGGCTGGACCCTCTAGAGAGAGGTTTTTTTTTTTCATACGCAGATTAGTAAAAGGTACTGATCAGGAGGGCAGTGACACTTGGCGATGCTATATTTTAATTCCAGTTTGATTGGATTACATATACAAAGGTAATAGCATATGGTCTCTACAATTATTTTAAGACGCTTGGTTTAAAAATCCAGTTTTAAAAAAAGTATTCTGTCAGTTTGAGCTCAATCTCTCTTTCTTTCTTTCTTTCCTTTTTTTTTTGCCTAGCCATTTACAGAAAAACTCCAATCTTTGATTAAAGAAAAAAGCACTATGCCCACTGATGATTCTAGTAAGACAGAAGGCAGAATGTGTGAGACTGATTCAAATGTAATAGAGAGAGACGTGCAGATGGAAGTGAAAGATACAGACTGTGGGTCTGGAAGCCCGAAAGAGACGTATGTTGATTTCGACCCAGAAGTGGTCCAGATAAAAGCTAGAAAAGCTGAAGTAAGTCACTCTGGGGCCATTTTCCCCCTTAGTCTAGCCAATCCTTTCACTTTGAATGGCAATAATGAAATCTAAATACAAGTTGTTCCTGTTACCTGCAGATTGACAGACGAATATCAGCCTTCATTGAAAGGAAACAAGCTGAGATCAATGAAAATAACGTCAGAGAATTTTGCAATGTTATTGATTGTAATCAAGGTAACTATCCAGTCAGGGTTTAATTTTCTTAGTTCCAAAAGCATGATTTTTCATCCCTTATTGTGAACATCTCTTAAAAAAAAAAAACCTTTTTGTAAAAAAGCAAAAATAGATTTTTAGGTCATTATAAAGGCTATTTGTTAGACAAAATGCAGAGAACATCTTCTGACTTTTTATAGCACCATGATCCTACACTTAGCTGATTCCCAGTGGTTTAAGATAAACCTATTTCCAATTTAAATGTTGTCTTATATAGTCCCGTTGGGATTCATGGGGTTCAGCTGTAAAACTGATTTGTAAACTAAACTAACTCCTTAAGTGTAGTAAGAATAATATTGAAGAAGAGGTATTGAGTTTGTTGGGAAGGGAATCCTGAAAATAAAGAGGAGGAATTAACCCTTTCCATTATATGCTTTGTAATGACCATTCAAAATAAATCCAGTGTGGGGTTTTATTCGTTTGTTTCCCACTCATCAAGAGGGTTTTCTGAATCTGGGTGACTCTTCCAATCCACTAAAATACCCTTCATTGGAGAAAATATCTACAATATAACTAATGCTTGTTTGGGAAATATTGTTCTTATGATGCCCCAGAAGATACAAGGGCTGTATTCTGGGATGAAGTAACAAGAATCCATTATGAACATTAGCAGTTTTGACTCTTTTGTACACTGTCTGTTCCTTATTTAGATCTGTTAGCCTGCTCTGTTCAGTCTTTAGAATGTGGATTTAAAAATATAGCACTAATTATCACTTATTTAAAAACTTCCTTAGAAAACAGCTGTGCTAGAACTGATGCAGTGTTCACACCTTATCCAGGATTCAAAAGTCATATAAAGGGTAAGCATTACTATTGATCATTGCTATCAATATATTAAGTGGGGGGTTTTGTCCTCTGAAATAATTTTGTAAAGGAAGGATAAACCACACAATTAGTATGACAAGAAAGGTCTGTAAGTTTTATTAGGTGCTTCAGCCAAGCAGCAATTCTTTATAGGTAGATACAATACATTATCTACCTATACTGAAGATCTCTCTCTCTCTCTCTCTCTCTCTCTCTCCCTCTCTCTCTCCCTGACAGAGACAGAAGGGACATATCCATGTTTATCTGGATGTGAGATGCCACTGAATTTGTTGGGCTGGATTCCTAAATTTGTACACTAGATTGCCATTTTAGTTTGTTTTGTAAGTTAGGAGCAGGCATCTTATGTGGCTACATTAGAAATATTTGCCATCACGTATTCAAAAGTGGCTTGCTGAAACAAGTACTAGAAATTTGTATGCATGTGTAGTTTTAATTAAAGAAATTCTCCAGGTGCAGTCCTTTTGTCCCATTTAACTCAATGGGACTTGCTGTGAAGTCAGAGTGGCAAGGTGCCAAACTAGACGTGGCAACATCGTCGCTGCTGCCATTTGATAGTTATTTATAAACTTTGCAAGAGCAGTGTGGCATGTTGAGGCATTCCTGTCTTTCCCTCCCCGCATGCCTTATTGAGTGCCAAAATGGCTGCCCCCTCCCACATTTTTAAATGACTTAAAATGGTGGGAGCATCCTTGTGGTGACAATTAGAATGCCATCATGTCTAGTTTGACCCTAGGCTGCTAGCATTCTGGTTGGATTCAGCAAGGTATCACTGGATCATCATGGATTTTTCCAATCCCACAAGCAGTACCTTCTGACCGTGGTGGGGAAGTTGAGTAGAAAGTGGAAATTGAGGTGATGTGGTGGAAAATGGGAAAAGCCTACAGTCCTTGCATGCACATATTGCTGGATCCAACCCATAGTTTGTACTCCCCGTTCAATTCATGATACCAAACAGTGGTTTAATCCTAGTTTGCTTGTTTGGATGTGGTACATAAGAGGAGCCCTACAGCACCAGACTGGTTGTTCCTCTAGTCTAGCAGATTGTTTATTTTCTTTCATTTTTTAGATTTTGTTATTTTATAATAAAAATAAAACATAAAAGAAAAAAGCCAGTATTAATACAGGAAGGAATCATCATCATCTCATTTACAATTAAGATAGTTAAGATGATTATACAGAAGAAAAGGAAAATATATCAATAAACAGCATTAATTAATAATTATCCTAATATTTTATCATAAATCATATAATTATTTGTTTGACACTTACAGCCCAGTCCTGAGCTTGGGGGCCGACTGGGCTTAGGAGACGCCGGGATACCTAAGCCGGCATCCGTGCCACTTGCTCTGTGCAAACTGGCATGGATGTCAATGTAGTGCCAGTTGAACCCCCCCCCCCCAGAACTGCCACAGCAGAGCGGCCCTTGGACACCATCTCAGCCTTCCACCGGCGTCCTACTGGTGCAAGTCCTGCTACTGGCGTCCTGGAAGGCATTCTCGGGGTGTTCCAGGGGGTGGAGCTGCCAGTAGGCAGCTTCCTAACCCCTTTCAGCCCGGGAATGCCCCCTTTAGCGACAGTGGTGCTGCACCAGCGTATTGTTGGCACAGCATCACTGTTTTCAATGGGGCTTCCCCCCCTTTCTTATTTTTCTGTTTAAAAAGGTCCTTTTCTCCCCTGCTGCAGTGGCCAAACCTCTTTGAAGGTCCTGCAGCACCGCCACGGCCATGCCGTCCCCGGCCACTGCAGCTGTCAGGAATGAGGTATTAGTCACCACCATATTTATATTCACCGGTCTATTAAAATAAGTTTGGCTAAAAAAGTCATGTTAGTTATTGTTTTATGCTTCATATAAAAGTGAATCATTGTTTTATCTTTCTAATAATTCCTCTCAATAGTGAAAATTAATTTTTTCCACCATATTTAAAATATATCCAATACAGTATATCAAAGAAATGTTTCAACATTTTTCAGCCACCCCAGAGTACACGTGAGCGGGCAGTTGCCGATATTACCAGTTTACAGGGAGGAACTTCCAGAAGGCTTTGCTCAGACGATCAAAGCTGCCATGGCGGGGTATAGTAGGAGAGGTGTCTCCTCAGGTGTGTGGATCCTATGAAGGGCTTTATAGATGATAAGCAGCCCCTTGAATTGAGCCCAGTAACTGATCGGTAGTTGATGGTGTGACTGCAAGATGGGTGTGACATGCGTGTTCTGCCTCTTATTTATTCTCCTTTAATAGCCGAAAAGTGGCATTTGGAATAGCCATTGCAGTTTAAGGCAGATATTATATAGTCGCAGATTGGTTAGCTTTGTATTCTATCGTTAAATTGTGACATGTGTGACCTATTTTCTTTGTGTGTAAAGATTAATCCTGTCTGTCTTTTCTAATTCTAGTTTCTCGAGTTGTAAATACTTATGGCCCTCAAACTAGAAATGAAAGTGCTCATGGGTCCAGTCATAAAGTTAACACCCTCCTTCGCGATTGTGGGAATCAAGCTATAGAAGAGCGACTACAAAATATTGAAGCTCATTTAAGGTTACATACAGGTTAGTAGAGAGGCTTTTTAAATATTTTGGACTCTGTACAGTGCGATTCTTTCAGAAACAGGCAAAGATGTAAATTTGTAGAGTAATTGTACAAAAGGCTACACTTGTATCCCACGTGCCACACCACTTAGTTTTTTGGATTCCCAAATTACGGTGAGAAATGGATTAAAGTAGCTGATTCTGGTAGGCCTAAATTGTACTGTAAGTACTGTAAATTGCACCGTCTTCTCAGCTCCCATGTCCTTCTTAGGAATCATTTCTGCAAGCGTTCACAATCACTTTGGGCTAGCTGACAAGGCTGGCATACTGCTCTGTAATGGTGGTTTAGGATCCGTATACATGGTAACAGTGGTTACGGAAAAGCCTCTCTTAATCACCTCACATTACAGCTGTTGTTATTCTGCTATAATCTCTTGAAGACTGACTTCTTCCAGTTAGTCACTTGGAGTGATCAGTCAGTCCATAGAAAGAGTATTCTTAACCCCCTTCCCATTGCTTTTGGCCATCCATTGTTTGTTTTTTGGGTGAGGGGGAGGCGTCATGGGGGTTGCCTGGGCATGGTTTGTGGCAATGTGCTGCTTGTGCGTTCCACCCGAGGTTTCTAAAGAAGACTGCACGTGACTACCTAAACGCAATTCATCTCCCAGAGCAGCCAGTCTCTTTACATCAAAAACTTTAAGTAGAATAACCTTAACGAATGTTACTGTTCATCCATTTTGTAAATTGCTTTAAGGCTTCTGTTTAAGTTGGGGAAAAAACCACTTAGAGGCTTGTTGAGTCACTATCCGCTTCAGTTCACCATCTGTAAAATGGAAATAACGTTTAACTTCGAAGATTTTTTAGAAAATGAAGATGAGGCGGAAAGCTGTTTCTCACCCTAGGTGCAGACTGACTGCAAATCTAAACTAATGAATTTCATTTGCACTGCAAGTCATGCTTTGTTTTCAATACAGTGCATTTACAAAATGCGAAAGAGGTGGTAGATAAATACAGGTGCTCAGAAGGAGAAAGGCCGTAACCTACAATAATAAATAAATGCAATGAATGCCACGATACAGGCCCCCCAGACAGTGTGGACAGCTATTAATTTCATTAATTCCTAGTGCATAGAGTATATTTTCTGAAGACTAGAAAAATGGAAAAGGGGATTTTGAGGATTCTACCCCAAAGCAAAACATTAAACCAGTGGCTCTTGCAATTGCATTCAGAATTTTTGTATATGTAGGGAAGCTTCCAGTTAGGATGCAGGCTTTTCATTTTACTAGAAATTCCAGCAGGACATCTCACACACAGTTGGAAATTCATACAGGTTTTCTCCTCGTACATGCTTATGTTCACATCTTCAGTTGGAAGAGTAATCTTACAGGTGACCTTGAGACTTGCTTTCTAGTCCTGCTAGCTTTTCTGATGCTTCTCCTGATTTTTGAAGGTGGACCAGTGCCAAAAGACATTTATCAAAGAATTAAAAAGCTTGAAGATAAAATTCTTGAATTGGAAGGGATGTCGCCTGAATATTTTCTGTCTGTTGTAAGTAACTCTTAAGTCTCTTGTCTGCTCTTAGCCATATCCTGATGAGGGTCAAAAAGGGCCAGTAGCACCTTAAAGACTAACAAAAATATTTTCTGGTAGGGTATGAGCTTTCGTGAGCCACAGCTCACTTCTTCAGATACAGCTAGAATAACCTGATGAGGGTGTATGCCTAAATGAAAAAATAGTTCCAGTTAAGCAATTTGCCCTAGGCCCTTTCAGTGCTTTGTATGCCAATTTCATTGTTTACTTGGAATTGCCTCTTTTGGAATTCCTTTCTTGAGATCAGTCGGGCTACAAATAAAGTTGCTGCTCTATGTACGCTGTTCAGTATCTGTGGGGCTCTGCACTGGGAAAACGTATTAGCTTTTTTTCCTCCTTTGGACCAGCTACATGGTGGTGGTGGTGGTGGTGGTGGAAAGTGCCGTTAAGATGCAGCCAACTTATGGTGACCCCGTAGGGTTTTCAAGGCAAGAGACTGACAAGATTGGGCTAACCTGGGCTATCCAGTTCAGGGCAACTAACTACTTAGGTGTAAAATTTCCCTTTGTAAGAGTTGAGTTGATGTACTTATTTAAGGGTCAGGGATGGTGGTACAGTTCTCCTGGGATTCTTCAGATGAGGGGGTTGGGGGGAGAGAACTCCTGTGTCTGAATTTAAAAATTCCCCTGCATGTAGGAAACTAGCACATTAGGTGAAAGCTGAGCCAGGATCTTTTTTCTGCAGATGCCCTGATCCAGAGAAGATGTAGATCAGTCAGGGAGGCAATCACAGAGCCTTTTCAAAAGGTTAAACCCCCACAGTTCAGCTATTGGTATGGTCTGATGGCTCAGCCAAGCCCACTGTTTCCGTTTCCAAATGGCGGACTGTCAGAATTTTAACCTTGTGTAACTAAAACTACTGGATTCAAATTGTGCAGACCATATTTGCATGTGTGGTTTCCCAGAGATGGAGATAAGTACACAAAGACCTGTTTCTGTCCATGCAGTGCATCTAGTCGGATTGGGTTAAGGGAGTTTTTTTACATGGTGAGAATTCAGACGCTCGGTATTTCCCTTTCATAGAAAGTGCCCCTCCCATATTGGAAACTTATAGGAACTTGTCCAGACAAAAATCAGCATCAGAGGCCCTTCTTCCATGTTCTTCCACCTTCAGAATTCAGGCAGGTGGTGATACGTGAAATGGCCCTTCGAGTCATGGTACCCTGTTTTTGCTGTATTATCCCAACAGCTTATTAAGACATCCAAATTCTTTTTCTCTTGAAGGATGTGTTAGGATGTGTTTGTTCTTTCAAGTGTTCAGAATTGATTGGTGTTGGGAGCCACCTTAAGCAGGTCTGCTCAGAAGAAAGCCCCATGTTATTAAGTGGCACCTTTTCACAGGATTGTAGCCATTTTATCAGAGTTTTGTGACTGCTTTTATCTTGGCAGCTTTTGCTGCTTTGTTATATACTCTTATGTTGTTCTTAGCTTGATTTTATTGTATCCCACTTTGGAGGCTTTTAAATGTCGAAGAGTTACTTAATAAGAGACGGGAGAGGATTTCTTATTGTTATAATACTTTACTGTATTTGTTGCAACTGTATGTGAAGATTTACTTGTTTGTTGGTGTTTTGTAGAATTTGTCTGGCAAAAGAAGGAAAGTACAACCAAATCAGGTAAGTACAGTTGATTCATGTATCTTTGTAATTACAGATTGGAAATTCACAGAAGCCCCTTTCCATTCCGATGCTCCTCTTCCTCTAACCTGTGAAGTAAAGAATCCTGTCTTCAACTAGTTTAAATGTTCTCTCCCCCCATCCCTGACACACAAATCAAAGGCACATTGTTTGGCAGTATTCATAGTGTGTCTCCCAGAAAATGCTAGCTATTAAAATCATCTAATTTTTACATATGACCACTTATGGTCACCATCAAAAGCTCTTAGGGTCATGGTTCCAGACAGCTTTGGTAGCGTTTAAATCTGCTTATTGTGCTTTCTGCTGGCTTGCATGAGTAGCCATGCTACTGCATCACTGTAGGGGCAGCGTTGCTGGCAGAGTGCTTCTTAAACAATCTTGCAGACCTACAAGGGAAAGCCCTGCTGTGTTAGACCAAAGGTTCATGTGGCCCAGTATCTTCTCTCCCACAGCAACCACCTAGATGCCCCTGGAAAACCCACAGGTAGAAACTGAAGGCAACAAACCACCCAATTTTTGCCCTCCAGTAACTGATATTCAGAGTTGTGATGTTCTCAACATGACGGTTTCCTTTATCCATCATGGCTGATAGCCACTGCTAGGTCTGTTTTATGTGAATGTCTGTTCTCCCCTTTTAAAGTAAAAGTATCCATTATAACCCTATCTTGGTACTGAATTTCATATCTTATGCACTGTGCATGACATTCCTCTCCTGAAACGTCAGCTTCCTTGGGCGCCACTGAGTCCTAGTATTTTTGAAGGGGGCAGAAAGTTCTATCTCTACTTTGCAAATACCATAATATTCTCTCTCTAATACTATAATATTCTCTCTCACTTTAATAATCACCTTTTAAACTTAAGTACTTGAAATACCTTTCATCATTGGGAAAGCTGGTCCAATTTCATGGACAGACTTGTATTTTGTTAGCATGTTAGCTGCCTTGGGTACTCTCTTTGAATAGAAGGGCAGGATATATATAGAAAATTTTTTGGCAGTCATTTGACAGACAGAACCAGCGTGGTATAGTGACTGGAGTGTCGAAGTGGGATCTGTGATTCGATTCCCCATGGAATGCCATGGAAGCTTGCTGGGCGACCTTGAGCCAGTCATTCTCTCTTAGCCTAACCTACTCACAGGATTGCAGTAAGTATAAAATTAGAGGAGAGGAAAATGATGTAAGCCGCTTTGGGTCCCTGTGGGAAGAAAGACAGTTATAAATGAAGTAAATAAATGTACTACTATTACAGGATTTCAGTCATTGCAGGTGGATGGAAGTGAATGTGGTTTGTCCTGTCTAGCTCTTCCATCTATCAAGTATTCTTTGACTTAGCAATTCAGTGCAGAAATAACCCGCCACATTCATAGTCCATAAAAACTATTTGAAGCTGTTCTAAATGTTAAATTTGTGTTTCCTTTCTAAATTACAGAACTATTCTTTGGTTGAACTTGATGAGAAGATCAATGCACTTAAACAAACATTACTAAGAAAAACAAACGAGGAGAGGCCCAAGGTGGTTGATGAGCTTCTCTGAGACCAATGTGATTTCATCATGCTTCCATGTGTGCTTAATTCTTTTAAGACTGTCTGAGTGCTGTTTATCTAGGCACTGCAGAAGGGAAACTAAATAAGTTGTACAAACTTGTCTAATTGATGCTAGAAACCTAGATCAGGTAAACTTCTTCAGAATGAAGAGTGCTTTGGGAGTAACATTATGACTATCTCATCCCTTCTCTTGGAAAGAAGATCTGCAGAACTGTTCATAAACGAAAGGAATACTTCAGTTTCACTGTGTAAAAATAATAGCATATGTTATATGTAATGTCTGTGAATCAGAAGAGTTGTATTGTTATATCCAAAGACTATATAAGGTGAAATGTTTTTTGTTCATATAACTTGTATAGCTTTGAGAAATAAATGAAAGAGAATGATAGAACTTGTGATAACTATGAAATCAGTTGCAGTTTTGATGACTGGGATTAATTCAGTGGGTGTTCTGACAGAGGAGGATGGAATTATTACCTTGAATTATAGGGTGAAGGAAGAATCACCAACCAACAAAGTTTGTACCGCTTGACATTGGATTTTTGTACTGAACCAGTATATAACTCTATTGTCAGTTGTGGTTGGTTGGGTTATCCAAAACACTTCATGGCTTGCTAAGTGCAAAATTCCCTTTCGGACAGTGCTGATCTTGTATTTTTAATTACAAGATTGCAAAGATTAAGCACAGTGGTTCTAATATTTAGCCTTTTTATGTTGGTTCAACCCAGGAACAATTTTTTTACCCACTTGCAATATTCTTGGTAGGTACATAAAAACACACACATACAACTGTGTGGGCCAAATCCCCAAAACCAAGGATCCCCCCCCCAAAAAAAAAACCCTGCATACCTCAATACAAGTTTTTATATTGTCTTATTGATATTTTTATTGCGAAAGATGATTGGATTTTATTGTTACGACAGCACATAGTGATTTTTCCTATTATCTCAAGCCATTAAAATTATTTAATGCATCCTTATAGTTATTTTTTCTGATACTGGCATTGTACCAACAAGTCTGAACAAGTCAAATCCAGCCTTTTTGCGACACAGCTCTCTTTTTCCCACAACAGAAATCACTGAGTCAGATCTCTCCTCCAATCTGCCTATGCGACCAGTTTCTCTTTTAGCTAATGGCTTTTCTTTAGCCTCCGTTCCATGTTAGGGGAGAGGAAACAGTGAACGTACAAGCCACATATGAGGTTGTCTGAAAATTCCAAATTCCAGTTAAACGGATGGACCAGAATTAGTGGAACAATAGGTCTATTAGAGTGATCAGTTAAAGACCAATAGACCTTCTACTCTCCTAGAGTGTTAGATTGTTAAAATGAGCAGGATTATAACTAACAGGAGGGAGAGACTATTTTTGCAAGGGTGTGCTCCCTATTCCTCTGTAATTGAAAAGTGCCCTGTTCTGCATGCACGTTAGCCAAAGCCAATAGGGCTCTTGGGGCAGCTGTAGCTAGTGTATGGATAGAAACTGACCTATCATAGGAGGAATAGTGTTGGCTGATTAAACTGATGCGTTCTCCCTGTTCAATTAAAGTCCTACTGGGTTACTAACTATTACAGCTATCAAGCAGTAGTAGTGCCTAAATATTAATAAGCTTGGACTGGAAGGGAGTGGCTAGCCTCTCTCAGTTTTTGTGTTGGTAATCATAAACTCTAATCTGAAGGAAGCACTTTGGGGTACACTGTGCATATACAGTACAAATGAAGGACAGAATGGGCTACACTGCTTGAGAGGCATTGTGTATGAGGAAAGGGATGTTTAACCCTTCTCTTCTGCTGCACTATTTCCCCAGTCTAAATTGCCTCCCTGATGCTTGACAAATGGCTTTGGTCCATGGAGGGCAATCCATGGAAATATAACAGGATAAAAAGTTAAGCACCCCTTGATCCTAGGCCAATTTCCCAATCCATTGCAGAGGCACTAGGAAATCTGATTTCAGATCTTTCAAATCATGTATGGTTTGAACTTTTGTGATATATAATTGTGGTTCACACTTGATGTTTGATGGTTTTCTTCAATTACTGATAATTCAATGGGAGCTAATTAACCATGTCATACACAAACTTGTATGTATCATACATAGTATGGTCCCAGGATGTGTTTGGAAGGCAAATGATATAGTCCCTTTGCTAAAGCTGGTTTGGACCTGGTCCTGCCCTTGATGGAAGACTTCCTGGGAGCTCTGTATGTACCATGGAAGGTGGGACTATCTGATAAATAAACAAATGCCCCATGTGATGATATTCAGCAGTTACCACATGACAGGGTAGTTTCAGAGGGTAACCATGTTGGTCTGTAGTAGAAGAGTTAGATTTGAGTCCATTAGCACCTTTGAGACCAACAAGATTTGGGGGGGGGTATTAGCGTTCTAGATTCAAAGCTCCCTTCATTAGATAAGGTTGATTTCCAAGTTCGTACCTATAAAAAGTACTTCTACAGTTGTCAAATTGACCCAGAATGGATTTGAAAGTTCTTCACTCTGGATACAAATGTCCAACTCTCGATTTAAAGCCTAGAATCATGTCTGGTCTGTACAAGAGGGAGAAAAATGTATGCTGTAGTGCGTAGTTTTGATCTTTGTGGCAGGATAAAAAGAGCAGCATAAAAGATCCTGAACTACAAGATGGAACATTTTACAGATGATTAAAATAAAGATCTTTCCTTTGCAATGTAGTGACATGGGTTTCTGTGGTCATTCTGACAGTTATACAATGGCTTTTGTTCAGTTTGTTTGTATTATTTTCACAATATCAAGCACAACCATACAAATTAACAAATACTTTAGAAAAGCTATCCCGTGAGAGCCGTCATCCACATTCTCCCTAATTCTGTCAAATTTTATACTCGGGGGGGGGGGAAGCAGTACTGGTTGATCTTACTTTATTGTCTGATTCTGGAATATCTGCTTTTGCTGCAAATTCTTCTGCAAAGGGAGGGATTCATCTCTAGGAGGTTAATTTCTTACAGCCGAGTGCAAGATTTTAATAAATAAACCAAAAAGTGAAGTGCCTTTTTGAACAACCCTCACATCAGCAGGAAATATGAGTGGTTCAGGAAACTTGAACCATTCACTATTCTATGTAACATTGTTTAGAACAGTAATAGATTTTTTTCCCTTAATAAATCATAAGTGATCTCTTTGTTTGGTTTTAATTAGAGAATTGCACTACCACTGAGGAGTTTTCACTCCTGAATGCTGAGCAAATAATCTGGAATAAATATTAAAGGGGGAGGCTGATTGTAAAGCATTATTTTGAAATAGATTTTTAAACGTCCACCTATTACTAATGCACGCCATCAGCTTCAACCTGACTGTCAGATAGCACAGGTGCTATTCTGGAAATTAAGTAAACAACAACAACAGCAACCTGAATTTAACCCTCTTCTATTCCATATTACCTTTAATAATCCAATCATTAAAAATAATTATACTGGTAAGTCTCTGGAAATTAGAGTTTTTCTGGCATATCACTATCTGCTTGTCACGGTTGTATGAAGCTAGGAAGAGGAACAGGAAAGGCAGCAAGGGGAGAGGGTGATCCAGCAAATAATAGATTTTTAAATCCTGTCGAGGATTTTAAAAAATTCCTGCCTTGGCCCCTGCCTGGTCGAGTAGCCTCCCAAATGAGATCAGGGCCCTGTGGGACCTTAAGGAGTTCTGCAGGGCCTGCAAGATGGAGCTATTCTGCCAAGTTTATGGTTGAGGACAGCTACGGTTTTACATCAGTGCTGGCCTCCCTATCTTCCCCCCTCCTTTAACATCTCTATTTAGTCTGATTACTAGGTGGGATTTACTGCTCGTAGGCCCTGCAAGGTGGATATACCACTGAGGAGCGCCATCTCATGCACTTATGCACTTATTTATTGCTGATTTTATTGATTGCTAATAGTTATGGGGCTGGATTTTATTATTATATGAATTGTTTTAATGCATTTTATGTAAATCTATGTTTTGATTTTTACGTAAGCCGCTACGAGCCCGGCTTTGCTGTGGAGAGCGGGTTATAAGAATGATAACTTTAAAATAATCTGATGAGCATCTCCTACTCATTAGACTTAACCATAAGATTCATGCCAAAGAGGATAGTCCCCATAGACATTTTGTGCATAGTGTTGTTCCCACTTTTTGCCAGTGATTGTGCTGTCCTCACTGGCTTTGTGGAAACTGCTGTCATTATATACACCAGTGGTTCCCAAAGTGGGCAATACCACCCCCTGGGGGGCGGTGGGATTACCTGGGGGGGCACTAAGAGGCAGGGAGGCAGCAGGGGGGCGCTAGAGATGGGCCCCTTCAACTGTGTTGTTGGATAGGGTAGGGGGCGCTGGGGTTCAGTTTGTGGAACCAAGGTGGCGGTGGCCCGAAAAGTTTGGGAACCACTGATAATGAAATTCTGTTTGCTTGCAATTCTCTGATCTGCCATGGTTCCATATTTGCTTGCCTAGGGCAAATGTTTGGTTTGGCACTGCTAGAAAGCAAGTGTTGCAAACCGGGGTGGGGAAAAGTCATATTGTTGGATCCTACCAACTTTTCCACTTGATCTCTCCTGATTCTTATGCAACCCCTGTCCTTTGTGAGTTTTGTCCAAGAATGTCTCCTTCACATAGCCTTTCAGTGTTCAAAGGGGGTTCCTGCTCCAATTTTCATTAGCCGAAAAGCTGGTAGGATTCAACCCATAAGCAGAATCTCCCCTCACAATATGTAGCATGCCTTCAAGGGACAAGGGCAAACATTTTGTTTGTACTCCATGGAAGAGAGGTAGTTGCAGGATGGAGGGGAGGGGTAGAGTCGGAAGCTAGGCAAAACTACATGTCACCCTCTCCCCACAATAGGCAGCAGCCTTGCAGGGGAGAGAAGAAAAATATGTTGTTTTTACTGTCTGGATTGCAGGCAAATTGAAGAGAGCAGACTAGTGGAGGTAAATGCTTCCTTCTGTGAAAGACAAGACCAAACCGCATTAAGTATTAAAACAATCGATGATAAAGAAGAATCTGATCTTTGTGTCTGTCTGTCTCTGTGTGTCCCTCTCTCCCCACAAGAGACCAGTGAAGATCAATGTTTTGAGATCTGTTGACATCTTTCATTTCACATAAAAGCAGCAGCATCAATTCTCTGACATTGTCAGCTGCCGTTAGACCAGATAGGGGGAAAAGACAAGCTATCTTCCATTCACATGTAAAGAACATGTATGTGTGTGGGAGGGTATTTTTAAACACAAAAACAGAGTGCATAGGTAAGAGGAGTTGTGCCTTATTCCAGTTCTTGAAGCCTTTTTTCCCTAGCCCTTCTCTCCCAGTGTTGGGCCCTGGCTAGTAGAAAAGTTCAGTGGATCAAAACATGGGGGGGAGAGAGAGAGATGTAGCTCTCTTTGCCTGTGTCTTCTCCTTTTGTGTAAAACTCTTTCACCCCTTATTCTGGAGAAGGAGCAAAAACACACTAATTCATGTCTCCTTGATGTCCGTGTGCATGTAAGAATTTGTATTTCCTATAAAGCAGCAATGCTTCTTCCCAGAAGTTTGAAACTGGGTAGGGAAATAAATCTTGGCAACTATTCCAACTTGGTGAAAAATCAAAAAAGTCATATTCAAGAAACACATTTCTTATTGAAATCAACAGAAGCCAATAAATAATCAAAGCAGGTGCAACATCTATAATAAAATGCATGCAAATATTAAAGAACAAATCAAAGCAAAAACAACCCAAATAAAATGTATGTGCATATCTGTATTAGATAAACAAGGCAATAGTACTGGGGGAGAGAAGTGCATCCTCAGTTCAATAGCAGTGTAATCCTAATCCTAAACAGAGTTACAACCTTCTAAATCCATTGAAGCTGATAGGCTTAGAATGGAATAGCTCTGCTTAGGATTGCGCTGTAGGCATCTCAGACAAAGCCATCTGACAGGGAGCAAGGTGTCTTTGCTCTCTGCCTGATCATGGCAGCTTTCTAGAAGAGAGGAGCTGTTGGTTTTCTCTCTGCTCAAGTGTTCAGCAAGAGACTCCTCTGATACAAGGTACTGTATGGTTCCAAATGGTACTATAAAGCATCTGCCTTTGAGCGTAATCCTCAGTCTGAGCAACTTGTTATTCATATCTAGCTGGAAGAATTCACACATACTTATACACTATCCACATACTAGTCAGCAAGCCATGGTGGAATGGGAATGTATATTCTTCAAGAAAAAGTGAAGTGGCACAGAAAATTGCACCGCGGTACAATACTTTACTAAACTAAAGAGATGGAGAAAGAGAAAATGGACAGCAGAGAAAGTTAACAAATAGCAAACGACTTTACAAATCATTCTGAGTCACTCAGATCCACAATATAAGTGACAGTTCTTCTCGTGAATGTACAGCTTTGCCTCGCAATCTTTTTTTTAAAAAAAACTTTTTTACAGCTTTCAATAGAGTTGAGGAAGCCAGACTTTGTGAAATGGAACAACCAAATGACAAGCCTATCGTCAGGCTGATTTCCGGTGATATGATAGCACTGGAAGCAGCACAGAAAGGTATTCCGAGTTCAGTTCATAGAAAAAGTTTGTGCATTGAGGGGTGGTTCCAGAGTTTGGTGATCTCTTCATGGAAATCAATCAGGGCTTTGAATTAATAGATACCCATTGCAGACAAAGACATTACTGAGACAATAGACTGTGTAGGAAGAACTGGTGAAAACTTGTAAACTCCTTGTTAAAAAGAGCTGAATTTAAACCGCAGTGAAAAAATCCAACACCAGCCAAGAAGAACAGCAACAAAAATGCTAAACTGAAGTAGTAAGTGCAGTTTAGTGGCTAAACAAATTAGTCATGACCCAACGGGTCTCCAGTTCAAATTTCAGATCTGCCACAGATGAGCTGTGTTGCTTTAGGAAAACCAAAGTAGGCAGCACCTTTTGAAGTACAGAAAACCTTCCTCACAGAAGGCACAACTGCCTACCTGCAGGAAACAGAGTTTCAAGGGGTGGGGTTTGAGAAAGCACAGAGGAACCTTGAGGAAACCAACAGACAACAATGTCCTGAGGAAAATCAGAAGAAGAAAAAAACTTGCTGAAGTTAGGCACACCACCACCAGCCCATGTATAAGTGACATTGGAGCTGATATCATTTTCAGATGCGCTCCATGCCTGTGATCAGCATAATCCTATGCCACAGTGAATGTTGGAGCAGCATTTGTTATTTTGACAAATTCCAACTTTAGATCTACAAAGCCATTTCAGAATTGCAGTACATTCTATGCATGCCAGTATCACTGTCCTATCAACAGGGAAGGGGTCATCTGTCCTATCAACAGAGGTAGATTATCTGCTTAACCTGCAGAAGGTCCCAGGTTCAGTTCCCAGCATCTCCAGTTTAAAGGATGAGGCAGTAGGTGATGTGAAAGACCTTTATTAGAAACCCTGAAGAGCCACTGCCGGTCTGAAAAGATAATACTGACATTGAAGGACTGGTGGTCTGATTCAGTACAAGGTAGCTTCAAGTGTCCAATAGCCTGCTATCTTCTTATACCAGAAACTGGTGTACATAAATGTTGAATAACCTTTGGAATCATGGCCACCGAGCACCTCCTAAAGTTAGCAGAGCACCTGAAAACGTTCTGCTGCATTGTTACTCAGAAAAACAAAACTAAAGGGGTGGGGGCATGTAAGTCCTTAGGGGGAAGTGCAAGGATCCATTTCCACTGACTTTGCTCCCTCTTTAAGGCTTGGTGTAGAATGTGGGAATGAGTATACAGACAGAAATATTGGAGCAGGGGGCCCCAACAAGGTGCCCATTGACACCTTTCCTGGTGCCAACCAAGTGTTTTTAGAAAGTGGGTGGGGCTTTTGCCCAGCAGTGCTTCTGAGTGGGCATTGGAGATCTGATGGGCTACGCAGCTTCAAAAAACAAACAAACATTATTTTGGCAGCAGCTGCCACCACAGTCACAGTGAGTCTAAAGATAAGCTGTGTGTAAGCAAGAAAGTATTTTTAAGCAATATGTGAATTTAAAAAGGTGTCATGTGAAGCAGAGCTTCTACCTGAAATGTTGAAGAGTTACTACTAGAGTTACACATGACCTCATACCCTGACATTTTGTGGTTAGCTCTGCCTCCAACAGCAGCCAGTTTTGGTTGGCTCCACCTCCTATGTTAGCCATTTTATGGTTGCACCCACCACCCCAAAAGTTCCTGCAGGCTTCAAAAGATTGGAGACCACTGTACTAAAGTAACACAACATGAAGCATGATTTTAAGTTTGCTTTTGGAAACCCATTGATCTCTACCTGATATGCTTGCTGGACAGGGTTGGAGCAATATGGTGAGTAGCACAATATGATGAGTAGGGCTTGCCATGACTAATGGTTCACACTGTATACTTGGCAATACACGGGCATTGAGGAGCACTACAAATGCTACGTCTCTGTTTTGAACAGGTAATAACAAAAATACTAATGATGACATCACAGAGGAGGAGAAGTCTGAAGCCTGGGCAGGAATCCTTGCCTTTACATGTGTGTTTACATTTCAGTGTTTGGTGGACAAGGGAACATCAACAATCATTGACCAGGATGCAAGAACATTTGTTTCACTTTCATGCTCACAAAGTTCAATTTGCAGTCATTAGCTGGTCTAGGATAAATGTTTTGCAGGCCATTAATTTTGATGTTTTGCTGCTTGGTTTTTATTGGATTGTTGCATTCTCTTTTTATTGGTGGGGGGAGGTTAAAACTTTTTGACCTTTTTTTAAGCCACCTTGGCCTAATCAGAGAAGGTGGGCTAGAAATAAATAAATAAATGTGTATATTAAGCACATATCTGGTATATAAAAGCATATTAATACAGCTAATTCTCAACATGGCCCCATCTGTGGATACTTACATTCGGAGATTGGCAGCATGGACAAACAATACAGATCTGTATACAAGCATGAGGAAAGCCCCAGGTTTTCAGAAAAATCTAAAATCTAAAAAGGAGGGGATTAAGCCCCCCCCACCCATAATATAAGCAGCTCTTGTAGCTTTAAGAAACTAATGACCTCAGTGGCTGTTGCCAGGAAACCATAAAAGTACTGCCAAGCCTTCCAGCCTTGGTTTCTGTCAGTAAAGACAGGGTGGTGAGGTGGTCAGGGCCTTTTCCAGGTCTGTTTTGGCCTTTGAGTGACGACTCATCGGGCCAGGACCAGTAGCAACCACTGGGTGACTTGCTACTGCACAATTTACATGACTCATCCAGGACACATGCAAGGACTTTTAGGGGGCATCTAATTTTTAAAACACTTTTTAATGACCTAAATGACTTACTTGTATAAGATTTTTTTTAATTTCCCACTATTTTAATGAGCTGAAGCTAACCATATATTTTGTAGTTTTTTTGTCTATGTTCCTGTACAGGGCTACATTAAAGTTTTGTCAGAAGATATTTTATTGTTTGCAAATGGGTTCCTCAAAAACGATGGCGATGGCACTATACATATCATCATATATGGTTAGAAATATTTAATTATAAAAAAGCCATCCTTTTTACATAGCCACTATATGTACATTTTCCAAGATGGTTCCATATCTAAAATCAAAATTGTAACTGATTTCTACAATTCTGCAAAAGGGGACCATTTGACCACATTTTTCATTTTGCTTAGGGTAATGTCCGTTATCTGCCCATCTATCCTGTCATCCCAGATCACTGCCAGACCACCCGCTGATGCTATATAGTCAGGGCTCGGTTCAGTCAGGTACCCCACTTTCTCAATATCTAAAGATGTCATAATGGCTTGATTATATGTTTATCGAGCTCACAAAATGTTTCAAAACTCCATAACCTGCTTAGTAAACAGTCATTTTTCTAAGCTTAAAAGCATATTAACTTAGCTCTTATGTACTCAGAATAGGCAGTCACATATAGGAATCCTAGAGGGACAATATATATGTTTCCTCCCCACTAGATCCTGCAAAAATCTATGGCAGCACCAGACCACATTGCTGCATACATGTGATGACATGTAGATTGTAATATGGAAGGTGTTCATTTGAACATCAGGAGCTCTTTTCCAATGACATATGTAGGGGGAAATAATGCATATAGAGAAGAAGTGGGAATGACCCTGCTGGTGTCACCCCTTCTGATGCCTAATTGCTGGAATGTGAGCACCGCGACCATGTGTAGGTGGGGCTAGCATGCTCCTCCCCTCCCCCTTCCCCGACTACACTGTTGTCACCTAGGATATGTCATCAGGAGAATAGCACAATAATAGTACAGTGATCGGTGAGATCATCAAGCTGGAGTTCAAGGCAAGGAATTGCCTGTTCTGAGAGCCACTGATACTGCACTGTTGACCCTGACCTCTGACATAACAGACCATTTCTACAAACAGGACTGTGGCTGGGAAAGGCAAATCCACCTTTTTTCAGTGGGATCTGGCCCATTCCAACAGCGGCTAGCAAAACTTCCTCTTTCAAGCACAAGAACTAAGCAGAATGTCACCTCCTTATTATTGTTTTGAAGCTGCCTAAGTTGTCCTCCTCAGAGAGGTGGGTGTGGGTATGACATGAAATAATTGCCAAGGGAAGAGAGCCAGGGTTAGGTAATCACCTCTGTAAATCTTCAAATGAAACTGTGCTTTGTCATGGACGAAACACTTAGAGCCACAATGCAAAGAATAGGCATTGTTTAAAACCTATTATTTAAAAATCATCTAATTTTTAAAGGTTAATTAGTGTAATTTACCCATCTTGGGTTATTGAAAAAGGTCTGAATGTGAACAAAAACATCAGCATTCAGTCCATTTCAGGGTCCCCCCCCCCATATACACACACTGATTCATCCACATCTGTTTAGCTTTTTATGACCACCTAATTGAGGCATGGAATTCTGTCCAATACAGATGGTCTACTGTTGATAACTATTTGCATGCCGTTTATACTATTATTGTACTGATTTTTATTCAATGACAAATAGAGGAAAACCTAACAATGGCACGAACGATTCATTCAGTCGGGAGATTAAAATAGATTTGTGCAGAAAATCCACAATAAAGGCAAGTAAATTATTTATCAATATATTTGTCTGCTAATTGTTTTTCTTCTTTATGGCCTATCTACCCATCCCACAAAATCTTCTCTCATTATGGAGTCTTAAACTAGTTGGGAGGCTCAATCAGCTGCCACAAACTATTTTCTGCTGTAAATTAGAATTATAATCTTCTCTGTGCATGTATGAGACAATGAATAAAAACTGGACCCCGCTGAGGTTGAACACTAGAGTTGCCAGCTCCATCTTTGCCATGGGTGGGGATTTTTGGGAGGGAGCCTGAGGAGCGTGGGGTTTGGGGAGGGGAGGGACTTCAATGCCATAGAGTCCAATTGCCAAACTGGCCATTTTCTCCAGGTGAACTGATCTCTATCGGCTGGAGATCAGTTGTAATAGCAGGAGATTTCTAGCTAATATCTGGAGGTTGGCAACCCTATTGAACACCTTCCTTATGAAAATTTCCATTAGCATTCAATGTAAAGTAACTATTTAAAGTAAACATATGACAATAAGCTATACAGTTGTTACAGAGAGCCAACACAACTGAGGTTCCTCCAGGTGTTTCAAAACCTCACTGATCTCAGTGGATGAATCTTTTCATGGAGATGGGGATCAAGCTTTGAACAGGAATGACTGGAGTTGCATTGGGGCTTATCAAACAACTTGATTATCCCAATCAAGTTACTATCTGCCCCATTCCTATGGAGTGCTGTGGAAATAGTTCAGCAATTATCCAAATTTCTGATCAAGTATGGCGGTACCAAAGCCCATCCGCCTGCACTTGCCCAAGATGTTAAGTTAAATGCATGTTTGAGGTGAACATGTATGGATATTATGGATCTAAGCCACTGTTCAGCCATAATCTATTTTCCCATCTAATAGATTTTTCTTCCATATGGGACAAGTGCAAGCAATTTCCTTCACTATCATGGCACAGAAGAGCTTAATTTACGTGACTGTTGTTAGAACAGGCAACATTCGGAGCTACCTTCACTTCCTGATAGTTTCTTGAAAACGTTTACTGCAAAATAAATTTCAAAGCAGCATTGAGGTTTCATATCAAAACTAGCTAGATCCCTCATAACCAACTGTTATATATGTTAGGTTTTGCCAAATTTCTGAAATTGCTTTATTCACAGAACAAGCTATCTCTGCCTTATTTGAAAATTGCTTAGGAAAAAAAAGTTTGCTTATTTCACAAAACTGGCAACATATTTGCCCAATTCATGAAAGAAACAGCCTCGCAGTATGAACTGAACAAAGTCTCTGCCTGATTCATGAAATCAATAATGTCTTTGCATAATTCATGAAAAAGCAAAGCCTTTCATTAATATGGCAGAAGTTTTCTAATCATAGAAATCGCTTCATTTCATGAGTTTGGCAAAAGCACAGTCAATTTCACACTTTAAAAAGGGAGTCTTCCATCCCCCTTTTCTCTAGTTCATGCAATTGTCTCTTGAATTAAACAAAGATGTAGTTTAGCCCAAAGTTTATGGGGGAAATGTTCATAAATCAAACATTACATATGTGTGGAACAATGCCATGAATTTAGCGTTAACAATATAAATTGTAAACAGCAGGTCACATAATGGTTAAGCTACCATGGAGTGTTGGAGTTCCATGATTAGGGCACCTAATGTGTAATTTGGCCCTGAACAGCAGCCATGGGTGGGAGAAGGGAGGCAATATGAGGAAGGGGGTTAAACTATACCCCCTGCTGTTTCCTTGATTGATAATGCTCCCCAAGCTATTTTAATTCCAGCAGGGGGAAAGAGAAGCACAACGCAGGTACTGGGGATGATTCATACTAGCACCCCCATGGCTAGGGTTGCCAGGTCCCTCTTTGCCACCAGCGGGAGGTTTTTGGGGCAGAGCCTGGGGAGGGCACAGTTTGTGGAGGGGAGGGACTCCAATGCCATAGAGTTCAATTGCCAAAGCGGCCTTTTTCTCCAGGTGAACTGATCACTATCGGCTGGAGATCAGTTGTAATAGCAGGAGATCCCCAGCTAATACCTGGAGGTTGGCAATGGCAACCCTACCCATGGCCATTTTTAGGGCCAGATTTACACACTAGGAATTCTAACCCTGGAACTTGAGCAGCATGTGTAGTTTGGCTCCAAGGGGATTTTCTCTCTTTCTTCTGCAGATCCCTGTTTTGCCCCCATGCTATTCCTGAGGGTCCCCTGCCCTTTCCCTAGCACTGCCAGGGTTGGGCATGGGGGGCATGAGACAATGACAAGTGAAGTCACCACATCACTTCCAGGTAGAACCCACAAATGACAATGGGTAGCTCCTGGAATCATTGGAAGCTTTGTGGTAAATAGGGTTGCCAACCTCTAGGTGGTGGCTGGAGATCTCCGTCTATTACAGATGATCTCCAACCGATAGAAATCAGTTTCCCTGGAGAATATGGCCACTTCGGCAATTGGACTCTATGGCATTGAAGTCCCTCCCCTCTCCAAACCCCGCCCTCCTCAGACTCCAACCCACCCCCAAAATCTCCAGGTATTTCCCAACCCAGAGCTGGCAACCCTAATGGTAAAACCATTGAGTTTCCAGCAATTGCTAGAGCAGCCCATTGTCAGAACCAGCATAGAGGTCATTGTTTTTGTTTGTTTTTAATTTCTCCTGTTGCTACTCATAGCACCTCTTGCTTCTAGCAGCAATGGCAGGGACTTCAGTGTTGCTGCTTTGATGGCAGTGTTGATGGGGAAGGATGCAGGTGTCTTGGTCTCCCTCTCTTCTCCTCTTCCCTTCCTTGGATTTTTAGTAGTGGCTGCAGCAGAAAGGGAGGGAGGGCAGGAAGGAGCGATCAGACACCTTCTCGCTGGGGCCCTGAATGTTGCCATAGCTGTATGTAAGGTGCCTACAAGCCTGGGGAATGTAATTTTTTCACCCAGGGTGCCTGATGTTATGGAGGTTCCCCAGCACAAAGTTATACTTTACCGTGCTGAACAGCAGACCCTTTGGGCCATGCCATATTACAAACAACTATTGAAATTTTTCTTAAGTTCAAATGCAGTTCTCCATATAGAATGGAGTGGGACTGCTGGACGTGTTTATGTGTGTGCATATTGTGTGCATGGACATGACTGATTTTGTATGATGAATGCCTGGGCTTACCTCAAAGAGAGAGAGCTGAAGGAAATGGAAAAATGTATATTGATCTATAGCCAGAAAAACCAATTTGCTCTGTTGTTCAACGTTAAAAAACAGGACCTAGAGTTTCTTGAATATGGTTCCAAGAGTGTTGCTGTAGTAGTAGAATTAGGAACCATCATATTTTCATTTTGTTTATTAAAATAACGTTTCAGTCAAGCTATCTGTATGATACTCAAATAGGTGTTTTTTTTTAGTGGTGTTTAAACGAAACAGCATCTTTCCTAAAGTACACAATCCTTCTGCTGAGATGACACCGTGATAACAAATCAATATCCTAATTAACACAGTATTTGTTCTATTTCTATTATTTTTTAGACTGTTTTGAATAACCTCTTTGTCCTGGAGCAGTATGCAGTTTAATTCAGTTCCAGCCAGCTCCTTTCTACCACTTCACTGACCATATGTGGCAGGAGAACACCATGCCAACACACACTGAGAAAGAGAGTAGTGATGTGGATTTTCTGGAAAAATTAGAATTGGACAACTTTCTGCACAACTTTCCAGAAAATTATCCATTGCCCTAAATAAAGTTTGATGTGATTTAGGAAGTGTTTATGTTGGTCTCTGAAAACACAGGCAAAATGAAGGAAAAAGCAGAGGGAGAGCGAGGGGACCTCTGATGGTCGGAAACGGCATGCATAAACAACACATAGACCCGAAGTCCTCGGAGGGGTGACGGCAAGGGAAATAGCCATGCATAAAAGACCTGTGTATTGACTCAATAAAGGAAGCCACAGCCTTCAATTTGCAAGATCTGAGCAAGGCTGTCAAAGATAGGACATTTTGGAGGACTTTCATT
This sequence comes from Euleptes europaea, assembly GCF_029931775.1. Taxonomy (NCBI): domain Eukaryota; kingdom Metazoa; phylum Chordata; class Lepidosauria; order Squamata; family Sphaerodactylidae; genus Euleptes; species Euleptes europaea. Next base: position 38,718,452 of record NC_079317.1, read on the forward strand.
CATAGGGTCGCCATGAGTCGGAAGCGAACTTAAACAACAAACTTAAAAAGGCTAGCCTGTGATATTTGGAGTAAAGTTAGGGTTGCCAGGTCCCTCTTCGCTACCAGTGGGAGATTTTTGGGGCAGAGCCTGAGGAGGATGGGGTTTGTGGAGGGGAGGGACTTCAATGCCATAGGGTCCAATTGCCAAAGCAGCCATTTTCTCCAGGTGAACTGATCTCTACTGACTGGAGATCAGTTGTAATAGCAGGAGATCTCCAGCTAGTACCTGGAGGTTGGCAACCCTATGTAAAGTGTCACACCTGGTGTTAGCAGAAGTGAGTAAATAAATTAGTCCCACATATGCAGAGTTGCATTTGGTAAAGTTCATTACTAGGGTTGCCAGGTCCCTCTTTGCCACCCGTGGGAGGTTTTTGGGGCGGAGCCTGAGGAGGGCAGGGTTTGGGGAGGGGACAGACTTCAATGACATAGAGTCCAATTGCCAAAGCGTCCATTTTCTCCTGATGAAGTGATCTCTATTGGCTGGAGATCAGTTGAAATAGCAGGAGATCTCCTGCTACTACCTGGAGGTTGGCACCCCTATTAATGACAACAACAAGTTTGCAAGAACCAACTGTGGGCCTTCCAGATGCAGATCGACTTCAGGATATAGCTAATTTACAAAGAGAAAAACAAAAGAAACTAGGAAAAACAAGAAAAGCATTCATCAAGCTCTCAACAGTAAATTACAGTTCCCCCTAGAGTTGGAATAGACTAAACACTAAACACACTCTGTTTTGACTATATACATGTATTGAACAGTTCCTATGCTTACTCCTCTTGAATGCTTGGGAGACCTGAGGTCCTCTTGTCCCCAGCATCTCCAGTTAAAAGATTTTGGGTAGCAAGATCAGAGCAGTCTTGTAAGCTGCTCAGAGAACTTCTGTCAGGCAGACAGTGCTGGGCTACATGAACTAGTCTTTAAGTAGGGTTGCCAGTTTCCAGGTGGTGGCTGGAGTTCTCTTGGAATTACAACTGGTCTCCTGGTTACAGATATTAGTTCTCCTGGAGAAAATGGCTGCTTTGGAAGGTGGACTTATTATTATGACCTACTGAGTTCCTTCTCCAAACTCCATCCTCCCCAGGCTCTACCTCTAAAATCTCCAGAAATTTCCCAACATAGAGCTCGCAACCCTATCTCTAACTGAAAGGATATTTTTATATTTCAGTATTACACTCAGCGCTTCACTTAGGCAAATGGATCCATTAAAGGAAATATGCTTCCTAGGTAAGCAGATTTAATGCCACTGACTGAAGGCTTTATCGGAATGGGGCTGTCTATTGTAACTTTTTGAAGAATGAGGCTATACTCAGTTGCTTACATTGAACAAAGTAGGCCTTACTACTGAGTAAGCATACATAGAATTGGGTGCACAATCATTATAGCAAGGTACTTTATCCACTTTTAAAATCCTAACAAACAAATATCTTATTCCCCCTCCCCTTTTCTGTCCCATGAAGCTCATAATTGCTGGTTAAAATAATAGGCCCTCCCAGAGGAGGTTTTTTGAATGGTTCAGTCCACAAAGCCCAAGTATATTATTTTCAAACCTTCAAGAGCTGTCAACGTGACACCAAATCGTCTTTGCAACTTCATTAGGCCAGAATGGAATACTTACTTCTGGGGGGAATATCGGAAAAGAAACTTCATCCTTTGTCAAATATACTTTTGTTATCCTAGACTTTGCTAGGTTTGCAGCATGTCAAAAACGGGTACTTTCCTTAGCCATTTAAGAGCCAAGAGTGCCTACTCATTGTTAAATGGCTCGTTTCCGCTAGCCTGTGACAAAACAGCTAGCTGGCTAGTCAGCCTCAGTCAGTGTCTATTTATGGCAAAATGTCAAAAAAGAATGTCCTGCATTTGTGGCTCAACAATAATGAACATGGCTAAATCTGAAAATTCACAAAAGGAAGTGAACAGCCTTTTTAAATTCTGAAGAACATTAGATTCTGGTGTCCTTTTTGTTCCAATTGTTGTGGCTTAACACTATGAAAAGACCACCTGTTGGGCTGCCATTTTGTGATTGTGTTAAATGCAGTGATTGCATAAAAGAACACTTTCCAAAATAACCTGGTATTATTATTCACTTATTTCACAGTAAATGTGCATTCAAGATCTGCCGTAAAGTGTATGGCTTTTTCTTCCTCCTCCAGTGAAGTTTCAAGATATACGTTCTCTATAAATGCACACTTACTGCAGATGCCTGATGTTATCATCCCAAGCATGATACTTACAAATGAGCTCATGTAAATCCGATGAGACTATTAGGGCTCATGGAACATAAAGCTAAACAGCTGTAAACAGCACAGAGGACATAAACCAGAGCTTAAATCACAGCAGACAGATAGCTGGATTCTAATTAGGGCAATGCAAAGATCTCAACATATATATCCTTTGGTTTATAATATATATCAATATAGGATGATAATGAGATTTTATAAGCAGGGATAGCTATTGCACCCTTAGAAGTACAATTCGTGTCAACAGCCTGCAAAATATACATTACATATAATCTGCATTTACTAAAATAAATTGGAGCATTCCCCTTGATTTTGTGTAGAGTCCAATGCTGCTTACAACAAATCAAATCTAAATGTAGCCACCTTTAAAACTACAAACACACTGGAAGTTGCCTTATACTGAACCAGACCATTAGCCTCATCAAGATAAGTATTGTCTATTTTAACTGGCAGCAGCTTTCCAGGGTCATGGGTGAAGGTCTTTCACATCACCTACTACCAGATCCTTTTAACTGGAGATGCCAGGAATTAAATCAGGGACCTTCTGAGTAATGGCCCCTGCTTAATGAAACAATACTACAGCACCACATTAAAATCCTTATGAAATGAATTACATATTATACAACAAAATTTTATTCGGACAAATCACATTTCTAGCCCATCCTCCTTCTAAGGAACTCACAGTGGATGATTCTCTTCTCCGTTTTATGTCACTACAACTTCAGGTGAGTAGGTTAAGCAGAGAGAGAGAGAAAGCAGTTGGTGCTCATGGCTGAGTGGGGAATTGAACTGAGTTCCAGCCTGAGTCTAACACTACATCACTCTAGCTCAGCTATACAAGCCACTTCAGTCAAAAGGTTGCTGGGATATTTGGAATGCTTCTTTGAGACTGGCTACCGCTGGGAGGGGACTGACATGGGAGTGAGTGGATTAACAGTTATCCAGGACACACCACCAGAACTCCTTGTTTTATAGAAAAAAGGTGTTGTTTAATTTACAGTGCACAGATACAAAAGCCAAACCGTCACGTACACTTCTCTCCACCAAACTTCCCAACACAGAGTTATAATCACACAGACTTACCGTATATACACCTGAATATACACCAGCACCTGAAACCAATTAGGCCACCTGTAGACCTGGCCACAGTATTGCATCAGCTTACTGCTTCAATCTGGTTTGCTCTGGTGCACTCTGGGACCTGCAAGGCTATTGCTGCCTCTTGCATCAGCTTAGATGTCCCAGATCTGACAGCTATCGGTCAGCTGTCTCTGTCAGATTATTATGATCAACTTGTAACTCTGACAGGGGCCTCATGGGCAAAAGCATAACAGAGGAAGTCGTACTTCAAATTTTAACAGATTTAAACAGGTGTTCATATACAGTTCCTCATCTTAAAGGAGATGGAGAATAGATCTATATAAAGATGCACTAATTTCACAGCTGGTGGAAATGATTAACTTTAGTTTAGATTAATTGTGGCAGGTTCTGACCCATAGTCATGGTTTCCAAAAAAATTGGCAATATTAGTGTGTTTCAAGTGCCCCATATGCTTTGTTCTTGTGCACCAACAATCTATGCAGTTTGCATGTACACTAATAATTAACGATAGAGGTTGAGTCCTTGATTTCTGCCACGGTCTGCAGGTGAGCTGATTATGGAGAAACAACAATACCAAAATCTGTGAATGGTACTTATCTGAACACCAACCAAAAATACAATAGAGGTCTGAGAAAAACTCTCAAAGAACACTATCTTGCTATTATTCAGTGTAATTCAGAATCCTGAGAACTTTAACTAAGAACGGTAGGAGTGGATTTAAATTAACATATACTTGGCTGAGATGCTAAGAGCTGGGGTCTTAGGGCCAAACTAGTTGTGGCAGTGTCCAAAAGCCTGTCGTGTGGCTGTTGCCACCATTTTAAAGCCAAGTGAGGCAATTTAATGCAACAGGATGGAGCACTCGTTTTCCCCGTTTGCCTTTCCATGTGGTGAAATGGCAACACTCCCTTGCTGTATCTCATTAGGCTCTAAAATGGTGGTGGTGTCCATGGGTCGGACCCACGACTGCTGTCATGTCTAGTTTATCCCTTAATGTATCATGTGCGCAGTTCTTGTTACATGCAGCTCTGATGTTTTTGAGGTTGCATTTCCATTATGGTAGTGTTTTTTCAGCAACTGGAAACCCCAACTGAAAACCCCAATGTTTTCCTGTAGATGTCAGGCCCGCTGCATCAATTTAACTATGACAGTATTCTATGGCTGCTACCAGGATGGAAAAATTACCCATGCCACTGCAGTAGAAAGTGATAGAGAAATGGGTAGGAATGAGGTCCAAACAACCCTGTCCCCTTGCTACTTGCCACTGCTGCCATCCGCACTCCCACTCTTCCGCCCCCCAATAACCTTTCCCCTCACTTTCCATTTCCCTGCTGAGCTATGCTATGATGCTACCGCAAGGAAAGAGGGGAAATGCCTTTTTAAGGGTCCATGCGGTCCATATGAAGCTGCCTTATACTGAATCACACCATTGGTCCGTCAAGGTCAGTACTGTCTACTGGGACTGGCAGTGGCTCTTACATCGGGTACCTAGTTCATTTCTATGCCATTTAGGATTTTATTTGGCTGTTTTAATTGTGTTTTAATGTTTTATGCTATTTAATATATGTTGGAATGTTATGTGAGCCACTCTGAGCCCGGCCTTTGGCTGGGGAGGGCAGGTTAATGAACGAACGAACAAACAAATTAATGAATGAATGTGCTATTTATGATAATTAGTTTGTGAGTGGGTAAAATAGACCAGGAATAAGAACCATGAACTTCTGGCCTTCATTCCATTCATTCCATGCCCTCGCTAAAAGGTCCTGTTTCTTGCTGTGAAAGAATTTAGCTCATACAGGGATCTGACAGTCAAACTCAGAATGTATGTGTGGCCTTGAGTTGGGTTAGGGGAATCCTGTCCCAGCTCACTTACCCTGTAGCCACAGAGCAGCCACCAAGCACCAAAGGGCCTAACCTAGATTGGGACCATAGTGCTATGGGAGGAGGGGCTCCAGTATTGCCCCCCATGCCATTTTCCTGAGCTAAAATGGCTCTTGCTGAGTGTTATTTGGCCAGTTGCGGGTTGCATGAGTACTGAATACTACACTCGTAGCTCCGTAACAAGGCAAAAAGCCCCCTTCCCCTGCTGCCATTATGTATAGACTTCCTAGTTCTGACAGGCAAGATGTAAATGCAGCTTCTCTAAGAAGCCCACTAACAGAGCATATTCCAGGGGTTTCTCTACACAGGGAGGAAGCACTGAATATACTCTGCAGTCAGTTCTAAGACTAAGGTCTCACACAGAACTGTCTGACATATACATGCATACATGAACATGCATCACAGCCAACAATGGCTAACACATAGAATTACTCTAATTGAAATACATACAATTGGAAATACATGGATGGAGATCCATGGAGCCTTAAGCTATTAAACCGAAGTATATTCAATACTCTCTAGAGATTGATACTGCCAGAGAGATTGTAGAATAGAGTTTATACTCTACACATAATGTTAAGCTTTACACATAGCTTCAAATACTGATTAATTACAGTATAGCTCTTAGCTATACAGCAATGCTTACAGCAATGCATACTCAAAGATGGCTTTCAGATAGCCTTTTATAATCTGAACATGGGCTTCAGACCCATAAACCTCAAACATATAGAGACTCTATGGTCTCATGCCTTCAGTCACAAACAGACTGCTGGAAGAGCCATAATATCGGCTCTAACATGAAACTATGGAACCAAAGAGATCTCTCCTACTTTTACAACTACTAAAGGCATTGAAATAACAGAACAATACTTAGAGGATACCTGAAGGAAATCTAACTATTCTAAAATAAACTTATAGAATCCTTACAGAAACTCTGCAATGACATAACTGGGTAGAGTATGTCTTATATTTACATAAAATGAATTAGAATACTTATTCAATGCACTAACCATTATTTTACAAGATTTCTGTAAACTGTATTATTTCCTGAATGAAATATATACTTGGGAAACTCTTATATAGAGTCATAGAGATTGTTGATATTGCTAATATTGCTTGCATACATTATTGTTCCTGTTGAACTAACTAATATAGTTTTTATTTCTGTAACCATTTATATACATATACTTTATGTGAAATAAATAGTATTTTTATTCAAATATTCTTTTCATTTTCAATTCAATAGAAAGTCTGTCTCGCAACAGATGGAAAGTGTTGATCCCTGCTTAGTGGGTAGTGGGCTGAATAGATACAGATCCCTTTTTAGGAAGGGGTCAATTCTAGGAGCTGGGTTACCTTAACGGCACGGACCGCGACAGGATAATAAATGGAAAATGACATGTATTGTATAGTTTGGCCTTAACATGAAGCAGAACCTCGTTGTAAGAGCATAGCTGGCATAGGGGCTGATACATGGAGAGGTATTCCCAGCAGTATATGTGGCCCAAGGCCCGAAGGGCTTTAAACATCAAAACTTGGAATTAGGCTGAGAAATATACAGGTATCCAGTGCCACTGGTACAATATCATGTCTGTCAACATTTGTAAGGATATGTACAGCTGCATTCTCCACTTGATGGAATTTCCAAGCCATTTCCAAGGCATCCCGTTCTTCACACAGTGCATTACTGTAGTGAAGGCTGGAATGTACAGAAGCATGGGTCAACGCTACAAGCACCACTCTATTGAGGAGTGGATATAGTATGCAAACATATGAAGCTGGTAAAAAGTTATAGTAGCCTGAGGCACATGGCTCAAAGCCAGCGGTTAGGGTACGGGACTCATCTTAACCTAGCTCACAAGGTTGTTGTGAGGATAAAATGGATGAAGGGTGGTGAACTACCTGTGCTGCCTTGGAGGAAGGGAGGGATAAAAATAAATAAATAAATTCAAAAGGAAAACCAGATCAAACAAGTTTTCATTCCACCTCAGATTTAGAAGTTGGTTGGTTTTTTTTTTTAATCTAGTGAATCATAGGCAGTATATTTTTCTCCAGACACTGAGGATCTCCCACATGCATCACCTTTAACTTGTTTGGATTTAGTTTCAAACTGTTCTGCCCCATCTGTCCAAACACAGCACCCAGACATGGCTCAGAAGTAGTACAGCAGCTCCTCAACACAAAAGATGTCCCCAGCAGCTCTTGCCCCCCCCCCCCGCCCATGCAGTTTTCCCTAGCCCAAATGGCCCAGCCCAGCAGGGAGTTATTTGCATAATTTTTGGAGCTGACTCCCTGTCAGGGCTGTTTCAATTTGAGGAAATTGCATGTGGGGGAAATGGCAGGACTTCAGAAAATGGCAGGACCCTCCCCCTCCACTGCAGTGCCAAGCCAACTCAGGCTCCTTCTAATTGTTAAAATGACAGTTCCCACAGCTGCTATGTGGCCGTGGGAAAGTGAGTTGGGTCCAGGAACCTAAACCAAACTCGCCAAAAGATGTATCTTGTAGGTAGGCCCTCAGAAGGACTTCACAACCATCACTGCCATCTCATGGGGTTCATAACATGCTCAATCAGACTGAAGTCTTTCAACACCATCCCTCAAGCTGTCTCCCAACCCACTTCAATAGATCCAACCCCCCCAATAAACCAGGGTGATGGACTTCTACAAGATGAGGGGAGAGGATACCTTGGAGCAATGCTTGTCAATTGCCTCATTCAGTCTTCTATCCAATTGCCTCATTCAGTCTTCTATTCTTTCTAATCTAGAAACCAATAGAATCAATCAGCCTCTGGGAGAGGACCATCTAACTACCTGCCTCCTCACCCTTGTGGAGGTGAGTGCAGCAAGGTTCCCATGTACCCTGCTTAAGTAGTGGTGCAACCACAATGATTCTGCAGCAACATTATGTGTTGCCAAATCACCAGAATCCTGACCAACTGAAAAATACAAACTAAATCTAGCATGTGCTTTTTTATACATGTAGAATCCCAAACAATTTGTGATGGTCCTTTCATTGCCCATGAAAGCCACGGTATCCAGAGCTAGATGACATGGCATCAAGAAGAACGTGGAAGTAATCATGAATGTGCAGCTCAGACATTTCCAGCCCCATATCTGAGATTATTTCTTTCATCCCAGCCAGAGACACCGCAGGACAGTTGGGTGAGTGGCACACCAACAGCATCCCCAGTCTGCTCCTGGACCTGAACACAAGGTACACACAATCAAGGCTAATCGCTGTGTGTGCTGAAGACTTTTGCAAGGAGGGTTATTTGAGGCAAACCAGTTGTTCACTGGCCATGTGAGAGGTCAGAGTTCCCCTATGATCGCTGATAGACTCTGCATTTTGGCCATTCACTGGACTACATATATTATCTTAATTGTGGGGGGGGGTGTAGACACATACACATTTTAAATACTTTTCTTGGATTTACTTGCAATCAATAAAGAAACCCTGTCTTTCTTTTACTCCCGAAGTTTAAAATGAAAGCTTAATGCTGTGTTTCACCTTTAGCTATATCATTTCCCAAGGTGACAATAGGGAAACAATGGGTTTTGTATGAGAAGCCAAACTGATTGGTGAGCATATTCCTACTACACATGGACTCAAAAATATCTTATGCTGGGAGAAGAAAAGGTTTTCTTTACAACGCCTAACCTAGAGGGGGGGAAAAGTGGTGCACAATTGAGAAGTATACAGTGTGCCAGTATAAATTAATATCTTGGCTTATTGTTCAGTGCAATGTAAAGAGTAGGTACTGTGCACTTAACTATTGTATTAGAGAATTACAGAAACGGAATCCACCAAGCAAAAATGGCTTATGTCTGAATAAAAAATATGTATCTTTAAGAGAGATACAATGTGTTTGGAACCCTGAGGGTTAATGAGAGGTAAGCTGGTGAAGGGTGAGATGAGATGAAGGGGGGAAAAGAAGCTGAATAGATGAAAGAAGGAATTCAATAGGAGGTATTGTTGGTCACAGCTAGGTGTCCGAAACAAAACAGAAAAATGGGAACTGCTTTAGCGTTGGGGAGAAAAAAATAGAACTTATGTCACATATTAAAAAGAAAATAAAGAAATATTAAAAGGCTTTCAAGCTTTCCCCCCAGTAGATTTCTATTAAAAAAAAATAAAGCAAGTAAGAAATACAGAGAAAACCCAGAGGAATTGAATTCTTCTCTAAAAGTATCTCATACAGCAAGCTTCATTGTCTCCCCTTTTCACATCAAGAATTTAATTTTGCATTCCCTTTGTCCACCTGGAGATATGTTTCCAGTTTCCATACACGGATATCTATCTTCCTCCTTCCCCTTCCCGCCACCACTTTAGATAGGCTGCATTGAGGGAGGTGTAGTTTAAATTTAAAGAATGTCGCTGTGAAACATAATGGGCTTTGCCTGCGATGATTTTTTTTTTTTGTCTGGAATTTTGACCTGAGCTTGAAGAAGAAACAGGGTTAGTTCTGGAAACGTCAGATGAAACTTTGACTGACTACCCTCCTCTTCCCAGGTGCCTGGAAGTATCAAAACACAACACAGGGGCAACACCACAAAAGAGGGGGGGGCAAGGATCTAACAGAGGAAATTATTTATTCCCTCGTACAGTTCCCGACCTGCTTTGAACCACTGGCTCTTCATCAGGGGAGTGAAAGTAAAGCATTGCTAATTTGCTCCTGAAAGAGCTGCTAACTCCTGGAGAAATTGTTGGGATTTACACGATGGTGTAAATGATTTCTCTTCTGAACTGTTAGGTTTTCATCATCATCATCATCATCAATCTTTTATTGGCATAAAAACACAATACAGAAGGATACCAAAGGAATGGAAATATTAAAAGGTGACCTTTATAGAATAGTTAGAGGACAGTTAAATTGAATAGCGCTGTTTGTTGATACAGCCACCTAATTAACTGTTTGGAAGGCTTTTAAAACAAACTTTAAAAACTGTGCCACCGTTTCCAATATTTGGGGAGATGTTAGGTTCTCATTTTTAACTTGGAAATGTCAAGCAACTATGTCAGTAACATACCTGTCTGCATCCACATTGGGAACCTAAGTACTTGTAAACTACTATAAATTAACCCTTAATTAGCTGTAATCATTTCAATAATGGCAGCTTTTTTTCTGTTAGTGACAGTCTCAAGTGACACTGAAAATCTAAAACGGTGATTGTTCTGGTATTAGGTTCCATCTTGCAGAAAGTCATTTTTATATGACAAATAATCTCACAGCAGCTTAAAGACCAATACATTTATTGTGGTATAACCCTTCCTAATCTACATCTCACTTTATCAGGTTATTTTATGCATTGAACTTCCATATATATGTGTGTGTGTGTGTGTGTGTGTGTGTGTGTGTGTGTGTGTGTGTGTGTGTGTGTGTGTGTTTATTATTTCCATTTGTTAATCCACTCTCCCCGGCCAACAACAAACAGTAGAACTGTGAATGGGGTAGGGCGATTATTATAAAAAGAGGCCAGAACCTCTTTGTCTTCCAAGTCACAAGTTTGATAAATTGCATTGCAGAGCATAGATAAAAACAAGATCTAGTCAGAAGAGTGAACAATTCCCACAGGTTGCAATAACCACAGATTATTGAATATTGCACTGTTACGGTGCTATAGTAATAATTCACAACTAGATTTTCTTGTGCGGATGTCAATCTAATTGTGAACCACCGCTTAAGCATAATGGCAGTGCAATATTCAAATAATGGGTGGATGTTGCTTCAGAGAGGGTACAGATCATTCCCAATTGTTGATGAATTAGCAAATTCTTCACTCTTGGTTTCTGCACTCTAACTCTAGCAAAAGTATTTACTTGGAACTAAGCCCACAGGCTATATATTTACAGTGGCTTGGATCCTAAACACCATGATCACAACAATGCTCATGATATTCACTCTTTCTTGACTCCTCCTGCCCTTCTCTGACCCCTGAAAATCCCATGCAAAAACTGACAGTGAGTGGGAGAATTGGATGGAATCACCCTACCTGCTTCTTGTGCAAATATAAAGAAGAAGAAGAATTGGTTTTTATATGCCGACTCTCCCATTTAAGGAAGAATCAAACCGGCTTACAATCACCTTCCCTTTCCCTCGCTACAACAGACACCCTGTGCAGAAGTTGGGGCTGAGAGAGCTCTGACTAGCCCAAGGTCACCCAGCTGGCTTCATGTGCCGGAGTGGGAAAACAAATCCAATTCACCAGATTAGCGTCTACCACTCATGTGGAAGAGTGGGGAATCAAACCCGGTTCTCCAGATAAGAGACCACTGCTCCAAACCACCACTGTTAACCACTACATCACGCTGAATTGATCTGCCACACTTCCTTAGGAATAGCGGGCTGTGCTGGCCAGTTCCCCAACACATATACACTACAATCCCCTGCGGTGTGAGGCATTTTGTCCAGAAGAGTCTCTTAAACCCCAGCATCAGTTTTTCAACTGTCATAGGGGGCTTTTGGGGAAAAGAAGAAGCAGGAAAGATCCACTTTTGCTAGCAGCCTTGTGGTGCTTATTTGTAAGATCCATGCCAATATACAAAGATTCGGTTCTTCTTGCCTCTCAGTGCAATTGGTGAAGATCCCAGGCATGTACTTTAGGTACAAACCATGCATAATAAGCTATAGATAACAAAGCAACAATATATATATACTCTACACCCAATAACATTCTCTATTGTGAAAATGGAGACTGCCAGAAGAGAAACAAACTTTGAAAAAAGAAATGATCCTACAAGAATTGTAGTTATTTATTATTTTAAATATTTATATCTTGCCCTCTCAACCACTTGCCGACATAGACAAAAGCATCAAATGTGAAACCCTCTTCAATTTACATTAATAACAATTAAATATCAATAGCTACGAATAAAATAATTTAGAATAATTATTAACACATTGTAACAGCAGTGGGCAAAGACAGTGCAAAACTGCCCTGCACCTCTCAAATCCCCAAAAAGCCACACAGTAAAGGGCAAACATCAACAGTAGATGCCTTGAGCAGCTGAAGTATACAGAATATAAAAATCATTTAAACAAACCATCAAACACAAATCCTGGAAAGATATTTGTCTGGCACCAAAAAAACTTTATCACACCTGATGCCAGGCATATAGATATAAAGACACAAGTGTGGTAGCACCTTAAAGACCAACAAGATTTCCGGGGTATAATTTTCATGAGTCAAAGTGCTCTTTGTCACATCCAAGTAGGCTACCCACCTGAAAGATAAAAGGCCTTTTATGCATGGCTGTTTCCCTCATGGTCACCCCTCTAATGACTTAGGGTCTTTGTTTTGATTATGCATGCTGTTTCCGACTGTCAGAGGTCACCTCGTTCTTCCCCTGTGTCTTCGCGCATTTTGCCCATGTTTTCAAGGACCTGTTTTATCTCGAATCTGAAAATGCAGGCAAAACACAGGGAAACTCAGGGGGAGAGCAAGGTGACCTCTGACGGTCGGAAACAACATGCATAATCAAGACAAAGACCCTGAAGTCGTCACAGGGGTGACCTCAGGTAAAATAGCCATGCATAAAAGGCCATCTTTTGGCAAAGATGAAGCAGCAAAATGTTACTGTAAATAATTAATACTATGAATATAATCTGACCATTTTTCAGGAGGAGAATTGAAAAAGCTAAAACTCCTTGGGAGTAATAGCGAAACGACTTTATTTAAGGCTGCCCAGTTCTCTCCTTCACCACGTTTGCCTTTGGAAATTCTTCTTGCAAAAGGAAGAGATAAGAACTTCAAAACATTCATATAAACTGTTTATTAACTCACCTGTGGCTCCAGTGAGGTGCCTCTGTAAAGAAAGAAAGATCACTTTATATTCACTCATAGACTTAAGATTTGTTAAACAGACATTATACATTGTATGTTAAGTGTGTGTATATGTGTGTGTATATGCTATATGTCCATATATATTTAATGCGTCTTAATAACTCTTTGCACTGCTTAAACTATATGCTGTAACTTTTTTCATGTTATATTGGAACAGCATAAGAGTATTCTTTATTTTGGTTATTACTTCAGAGTGTGGCAGCGATGGACCACATCCTCCATAGATGTCTTTAATTCCTGAGCTGACCAGGATTGCTGAACTAGTGTGATATAGTGGGTTTTTAAAAAATAATCTTTAATTTTTTTTCATAATATAATAATACTTTATACAAAAAGAAAAAAGTGAAAAACGAACACCCTTAAATACAAAAAGAATTCTAAATACAGAAAATAGAAAAACAGCCAGATAAGATAAATAACACTGAGATTACTGATCTCACATGCTTAAATGGATATTTGACAACTACCATCTTTAGTGTCATTAATAAACCCAAAGTACTACCCCTTAGTTTCTTAATAACCTATAACCATAATACAAATGTGTTATTAGTTTATATCTATTATATGATCCTGAACAACCTCTTATATCAGTTATCTTATTTACAGCATCATAGTGTGGTATAGTGGTTTGAGTATTGGACTAGGATCTGGGAGAGCCAAGTTCAAATCTACACTTGCCATAAAAGGTCACATGGTGACCTTGGGCCAGTCTGGGGTTGCCAGGCCATAACCAGCAACCCCCAGAAGACATTAGGGGGTTTGGACTGGCATGCCAGTGTCACACTCTAGTTTTTGCAAATCCAAACTCTAGCTGTTGCAAATCCTTCAGCACTCCAAAGGCATCACTTCTTGTTTTCATCAGAAGTTATGTCAGCAATCCGGCGTAATATCTGCACAAGCTCTACCCTCCCATCTCCTCCCGTGATGGATAAGGGGTTAATCCGCAGCAAGAGCTGACAGACCAAGAGTGGGTGGAGTCAGAGAGCTGACACTCTGAGCTCTGAGAGACAGAAAGCATTGAAAGCTTGGGACCAAGCCTGGATAGGAGGCTGTGAAAGCATTCGAAGCTTGGGACCCAGCCTGGATAGAAGGCTGTGAAAGCATTCGAAGCTTGGGACCCAGCCTGGATAGAAGGCTGTGAAAGTAGTCGAAGCTTGGGATCCAGCCAGAGAGGGCTCTGATAGATTGGAAGCTTGGTAGCGAGACTGAGTGGAAGCCAGACTGTACTCTGTGAACCTGAGGGTTCTGTTAAAGCCGAAGCTATTGACACACACAACCTGTGGTAGTGACAGGAGTGAGAATTGGGTTAGAGAAGGCCCATTCTCAAGTCACAAAGGGGAATTAGTCTCTGAGGTAGAGCTATTCCAGTAGCAGGGAGGTGTGGAGGATTACTGCCACTAAGGTGGGGTAGTCAGAGAGAACTGGAAGAAGGATTTTGGATATTTCCCCAAACTTCTGAGAGTTCTCTGAGGAGGGAAAGGAACTCAGACTTCCTTCGCTCCTGTGAGCTAGGCTGGGGACAGAGTTTGAGAGTCTGAATCTGAGTAAGCGTGAAACTAAGAACTGAAGGAACTTGAGTGAAGAAAACATCTAAGCTATCTCTGAAGTAATCTTATGTAGATAAACCTGTGACTAAAATAGTATACATTTCACATCCGTTCCATCCAATAATAGTATTTTTAAAAATTCTACTCATATTAAATCAGGCTGATCATGCACTGCTGATCTATATCTAAGCAATATCTACATAATCCAGCACTTGGGGATGGGGAAGAATGCCAGATTCAAGTATCCAAGGTGACAATAGTGACCAGCTGGGAAGTTATTAAAATGTGGATCTAACTATTATGAATACATAGGATATTATGTCACTGTCCCCAAAAACCCCTCGCAGGAGCAGCTAAAATATGCTTGTGCCAATCTTTCAGCCTTCCTTAAGGAGCAATCCTAGGCAGTGAGACCTGTTTTATTCATTGGGGCTTACTCTCAGGAAAGTGTACTTAGGATTGCAGCCTTAGTCACTCTATCACACTTTTCTGCTTCATTGTTTAAACAATTGTACTGTACTACTGTAAGAGGCTGCTCGAAGCCTACCTCTCACGCCCACACACTGCATTTCTCAGATACTTCCCCCTTTGTGTGCGTTTTCTTTATGCAGTTAATTATCCATTCCAATCGTAAAGTAACAGCAACTTCAGCAAGGGGCAATCTTGAGGAGGAGAAGGAGGAGGAGAAGCAGATTTGGGGAGGGGGTGCTTAGCCCTTTCCCCTCCCATGTTCCCACTGTACATTGTTCCCACAGTTACTCTTCCCCCCACTGGGTTCTAGAGTCACAAGTTTGTTAGGCTAGAAATAGAGTCTCCTTACTTTTGCTATTGTTTGGCTGTCGAAATTATTAAATGATCAGGAAACTTTTGAGGTAGTCATACTTTTTTAAAAAAAAAAAGTTTCAGAACCCTGAGAATTAGAGTAGCATTCTGTGTAAATTTGGTTAAAAACTGATCGGGGGGGGGGGGGAGATTCATAGTCACAGGATCTGCAATGAGACACATTTAATACAAATGAATGAAAGAGTGAACAGTAACAGCATGATCCAAAGCATGTTTACTTGGAAGTAAGTCCCAGTGTATTCAGTAGACTTTCTTTTTATGCATGCTTACTTGGAAGTAAGACTCATTGAATAACTTGGGGCATACTCTTGAGTAAATAAACATTTAAAAACTTTTCCAGTTATCCTATATAGTGGAGGTGAAATGTTTTCCATAGATACGTGCACCACATAGAGTTGTGTATACAGGTATAAAAGTCAGCACTGTTAGCTATTAATCCTGTAAATTGGACAGATGTTAAAGGAATTGGCTAAAGAGAGGATTTTAACATTTTACAAAGATCACATACAGGAAAATGACTTACGGGGAAATCCTATGCAGAGTTACTCCAGTCTATGCCTATTGATTTCCATGAGCTGAGATTGGGGTAACTTTGCATGGGAGTATGCTATGAATATTATTTTCAGCCCCCCTTTTTAAGTACATGCAGCTATATGTTAAATATTATCAGGCACACAAATATATATCCACATCTCTTTCTCTGTGTATAAATATATATGTATATGTGACTATCAGTATAAAATTCATGAGTGCTGTAGCAATCCCTCTAAAAACTGTATGTAGACACGATCTACCTCCCTATCTCTCTGAAGCGCTTGAACTGCAAAACAGCCATGTCAGAACTCAGATGGTTAACATTCACTTCTTGCTGTTTTATTGCATATTACTGTGCGCTCCTGAGCAGCAGGAGCAGATTCAAGCAATTACAATCAAGTCAGGGCACACGCCGTGGCTGAGCAACACGATCATGATGAGGATACTGATGAGGCACTTATCGAAAACCCCACATCATCCACACTCATCAGCCACAACATGTCACCCCAAATGAGGCATCAGCTGCCTTCGGAAGGCTCATTGCACACTGTTTACAGCTTTCTTTGGGCCCACTTTTGATTTTGCGGTCAGGGCTTAGTTCAAACAGCAGCTGACTGGCAGGGGCAAGTCCTGGGACTCGGAACAGCTCCATTCTCAGGCTGTGGGCGGGCTGTGACATCATGGAGGAATGAGTCAGGGAGGCAGCTGCTTTCAGCTTCTGCAGAAGGAGAGGAGCTCTCTGTGAAAAGCGTGCTGTTAACTGTGTCCAAAAGGAAAATGGAGCGAGGTGTGAAAGAGAAACAGCCGACAACCAAGGAGCACAAAACACACTTTCTCTCATCTGTATGTTTGCTTTTGAAGTGTTTTTTTTAATTGTGTGGTTGATACAATGATCACATCATATTACAGTGCAATCCTAAACAGAGTTACACCCTTCTAGATCCATTGACATCAATGGGCTTAGAAGGCTATAACTGTTTAGAATGGCAATGTGAGTGATTTAAATCGCAATGCCAAATGGATGTATTTGTCAACACCATTGATTTCAGTGAAACGTATTTTAAAATAAATAGCTGAAATTCTTGGTCTTTGTTTTTAAAAAGCATCGCTCATTTCAGCGGGAGTTGTCACAGGTCAACACAGTGACAAGAGAACTGAATTATTTTATTATAACTATGTGGAGCATCTTTCCAAACATATTAGGAGAAAGAGACACTTTAGGTTGCAATGCTAAGCATATCTCAGGGTGTTCCCCTGATATCAATCCAATTTACTTGCAAATAAATTGTTTTAGGATACTTGTGCCACTGTTGTTTGTTTTTTATAAGGCAAAAATTGGAGTTCTAAACTGGTACAACTATATAAATAAAAAAGGGTCCTGTGCAGACTGGGGCATTGAGTCTCATTGGAGGAGACCAGCAGTTCATCTTCCAAGGTGATATCAAGTACAAGGCCTTTACAGGGTTGCCAGCCTCCAAGTGGGGCCTGAAGATCTCCTGGATTACGACTAATCTCTAACTACAGAGATCAGTTCCCCTGGAGAAAATGGCTGCCTTGGAAAGTGGATTCTATGGCATTATCCCATGACAAGGTCCCTCTTCCCCCCAAACCCCAAACCCCATTCTTCCAGGCTCCAGCCTTAAAATCTCCAGGAACTTCTCAAGTCAGAAGTCAGAGTTGGCAACCCTACGGATGTGTGTTGAATTCTATTTTCACACAAACCAAGCAGTTCTGGAAATCAAGAGTTACTCCTTGATCCTAAGACTTGCTTTGTTAGCACAGAAGAAGGGGTATGCTAAGCACTATATTAGTCTACTACTATGACACCTGAGCATTCATTACTTAGCTCACAACTTTTCATTCAGATTTTAATTCAGAAGATCCCTAGTATCTCCAGGTACAGTATCTCAGATAGCAGAGTATAAGACTTTCTCTGTCCTAAACCTTAGAGAGCTGCTTCCAGTCAGAGTTGGAAATACTGAGAGAGATGGATCAAAGGTCTGACTCAGCATATTCATTCGATGATATGCTGGTTTTGCAGAGGCGTCATGATGGTACTGGCGGTGTCTCATGTTTAGGATCATCAGCATTTCTAAATGGATTCAGGCTGTGGATTCCAAGCTCACCAATTTGGATATAGATCAATGGGATTGGATTGAGGTGTAGTTAATAAATAATGCTATTTAACATTAATACAGTCCTCACAGTATTCTTCTGGTAATCATCTACCAGAGGGCTGAAATGCTTGCATTTTGCTTTCCCTGTTTCTTTCCATCTAGCAGGCCAGATATCTTACATTTGACAAATTTAAGTGCTTGGGTCTAATTGTCTTGTGGATTATGGCCAATCTATTTGATCAAGAGCTCCATCTATTTTCCATTCCCCATGCAGAGTTCCTCCCTGTATGTGCATGCTGGGCAATTAACCTCAGTGAAGAGGGAAGCTCCATTTGTACAAGAATATGTGTGTGTACCGTGCCCCTTCTCTACCTTTGCAGAAAATTTGTGGACCAGGCCATATGCCTTTATAAATATTCGGGATGCATTGCCCCAAATAAGAATTTTTTGTTCTTCTAATGAATCAACAGGTGAGTAATGATTAGCACAAAGTTCCTGTAAATTGGCAGTGAGTTCTTAGATTAAGCATCTTTGATAACATGTAAACTGTTTGACCCAAGCTAGATAAGAACTAATTGCATTATAATCAGCTATTATTTCTGGTAACTTTTTAAGAAAATGGGTGAAGCGTGTGTGTGTGTGTGTGTGTGTGTGTGTGTGTGTGTGTGTTTATATAACCCACATGATTCACTTAAATGACTCATTGTTTTCTGCGAGATAAATTTAGACACATTTTAAACTCTTCCCACTCAAATCCATAGGCTGTTAATGTGCCTAACTTGGTTCGATCATGCCTACACGCACATATATACAAATAAATATATGTATGTGTTTGTGTGAACAGTCTGCCTGAAGTGTGTATGTGATCTGTTTTGGGGGTCATCATCTAACTCTTTGTGATGCACATTCTAAATTAGGCAAGAGGGATGTGCCTTTCAAATGCAGATCATGTTTGCCTTAGAAGAGCAATGAGAACACTTGCCACTTTCAGAACATTTATGTGCTAGAAGTACTGTTAGCAGAAGAGCAGTTTAGATAAATTCAAGACTTTTTTTTTTGCTGATCACAAACATTAAGCTTCACACCTGAAGCCCTCAACCCCCTGCTGCGCTCTAATCCTAGCATCATTCACTGTTAGAGACTCAAAGCGCTGTGGCACTGCTCTCAAACATTTGATTGCCCTTCGTTTGAATGCCACCACCTGCAAAAATGCGTTTTTATTCCCTTTGAGCCTCTCGAGGAGGAAGTAAAAAATGATAATTCATGGCAAACATTAATTAATTGTTTACAAGATGATCTTTTCTTTTTTTCTGACTTATGTTCGGCAGACATATTGAGCAGTGAGCTTCCACTCCTCATTTCTGAGTTTGTCAAGTGGGCTCCGTTGTTGTTTATCGTTCAAGCATAGGATAGACTGGAGGTCATTGTTTTTCCAATTCAAGTAGCTGAGTCTGGCTCTTATTTGAAAAATGAAAGCGACATGCATGAGTTCCTTGTTGTAAAAAGAACTACCGGGTCTAGGAAGGAACAGGGGATTTAGCAGTGTAAATAAACATTTTCCTCCACCTTTTGCTCCATGTGATTTCCCCCCCCCAAAGGTCAAGAGATACCGTTGCTTTATTTTAAAAGCCTCAAATTATGTTTAAATAACATATCACTGAACTCACAGAAACCTTATCAGAAACTTAACAGCCCACTGTGATTGTTTTTAGCCCTTGAGCTCAGTGCTATGCAAAGATGTATTAGCAAAGGAATGCAGGTAGAAGATGTTACGGTAACTCAACATGCAACCCTATGCATACTTATTTGAAAATAATTCTGTAGAAATCAATGGGACTTTTTTCTAGGCAATGCTGTTTAGGATCAAGGGGCCAAATTTGCAAATTTGGTTGTACCCCTATGTTTG